>NC_053114.1:42088327-42700827 GCF_010015445.1 Perca fluviatilis | reverse complement strand
AGGTACTGTCAGGGCACACCCTCATACTCTGCTTCTGACTGGCTAGTAGTCCTTACCTAGGTACTGTCAGGGCACGCCCTCATACTCTGCTTCTGACTGGCTAGTAGTCCTTACCTAGCTACTGTCAGGGCACACCCTCATACTCTGCTTCTGACTGGCTAGTAGTCCTTACCTAGCTACTGAGCATGTGCGACTCCCAACAAAGATGGAACAGAAGTGAGAGGTCTCACTCTGTAGCTAAAACAGAGAGCTCAACACACAGGGTGAAAAGAGGAGCTGCAGCAATGTGCAGTACAACAAAAACATGGTGTTTTTTGAAAATTAAACTACCGTATGTAAACCCATTCTGGTACAACCTCTAAATACAATTATGAACCTGAAAATGAGCATAATATGAGCACTTTAATATTCTTGTCTCAAAGGGAGTAGGAGGAAGCAAAATGTGGGTGCTTTTCGGGTCCTACCCTGTTTGAACTGTCCATACCTTTTGCATCTTTTATTACAAAAAGAACCCTTATTGAAGTGTTTTTAATCTATCGTTTCTCAATATGCAACCAAACAACCCTATAACAGAAAACATCGTCAAAATCCCAAAACATTAGCCGATCAATCAACCGATCATGTTCCTATTAGGGAGGCTCAATATATATATTTTTTTCTATCGTCATCGCGATATCAACTGGCGCAATAAACACATCGCAAATGCCTACGACACATCCCGATAGACGCTCCGATATTTTGTGTTAGTACAAAGAAAATATCTGCAGAAAACTGCACATTAAAATGTAACGGTCGTTCTTTTTTTAGTGCTGCCTTTTATATTCATTTCAATGTTCAACTTGTTCAATAAAAGAGTTAGAAATATCCTTTCACTTGTTTTATATTCAACAAGCAGTTTGTTGTATTTTAGACGAATACTGAAAGCAGCAGAACTGAGAAAACCTTAAAGCTATAGTGCGTAGTTTCTGTCTCCCCCATGAGGAATTCTAAGTAATGACAACAACACTGTCGGCACGTCCACATGATACAAGCCTTCTGTGATCACGCTACATATACTGTATCAAATGAAGTTGCATATAAAACTGGGCCTACAATACCGTTAAAGGCGGCCTAACGCCTTTATGCATACCTTTTTAGTGCATAGACTACTATTACAGAGAATGTTTAAAGTGTGGTGTGTAAGTACTTTTACTTTAGTATTAGATCATACTTCAGGGTGGTTTAAGAAGCTCATTTGTGGAGGTCAGCGTCATGGAGCAGACGTGGCGGCGGTACTTACGTGCAACGAGGCCTATTCCTGGGACGTGATCGGCCAGCAGTCGGAGCAGGAAGAGAATCTTCTCCCTGCAGGCCGACAAACACAGGCACAACAACTGTTAACACACCACGTACCAAACAAAGTTACTTTTTCTAATATTTGACAAATATTTAAAACTGCGTTCATTCTTGTACTCTACAGACTGGTGTATTTCACAACGGGGCGAATAGTTGATTAGTCGGTTGACAGGGGGGAAAGCAACGCTACCAAGCTAGGGCCGAGAGACGTGTAGTTAAAATTTTTGGTGCACGTCAGGCTGAACTTTTCCAAGAAAATTTAAATATCTTAATATGAATCCAGTAGCCTGGGTAAACCCTGACGACCTTCCGGCAAATTTGAGATTTGCTCTCAGTTACAGCTGAGAAGGGTCTGATGTTAACCAGGCTATGAATCCAGCATATTGTTTGCAAAATTATTAGCAAAGATGAATCAGCTTCACAATTTGTGAAACCCCCTATCACCCCCGAGGATAGGCTTAGGTAAGGTAGTCCCTAAAATCCACAGATAGAGTTAATCCTAAGGATTCTCTGTGCCACATGTATGTTTAACGTTAAAAACATGATTTATAAAATCATGCCGACAATTCTTATTTCAATAGCTTAGTATATATGTACTAAAAAAGGTAAGTATAAAGGCGTTAGGCCGCCCTACACGTTATCGTAGGCCCAGTATGCTACTTCATTTTAGACAATATATGTAGTAGGGGGTCCCTGCTCCGTCTCTTGCAGTTAAGGGGTCCTTGGCTTAAAAACGTTGAAGACCCCTGCACTAAACAATGAATCGATGAACTGAAAATACAATCAGCTGATTACGGAGGAGACATCCAGACATACTTACTCTGAGTATTTGTCGTAGAAGGGTGACCGCAGAAAGTAGTACAGCAAAAGAAAGGTTCTCCTCCTCATCTCGGCCTTCTCCCATCGATTCTGGAATTTCCTGTCACTGAGCACCGCGAAACTAAAGGAAGGAGGACAAAGAACTGGAATGACTTGTCACATTGTGATAGAGTGAGTTAGCGTCATCTCCTTGATCTTCTTATCTTTATTCACTCGCCAAGTCTGATAGACATCTTAAAACAAACCTATTAATGAACTATTTAGAAATGATCTTTTTATCTGTAAAATGAACACAGTTTTGTCGACCCAACACACACAGCGGTGGAAGAAGTATTTAGATCCTTTACTTCAGTAAAAGTACTAATACCACAATGTAAAAAAAATACCCTGTTACAAGTTAAAGTCCTGCAATGTTATGTAAAAGTATCATCAGGAAAATGTACTTAAAATTTTACAAGTAAAAGTACTCAATGCAGAAAAATCCTCACATTTTAGAACACACACACACACACACACACACACACACACACACACACACACACACACACACACACACACACACACACACACACACACACACACACACACACACACACACACACACAGTTGTGCTCATAAGTTTATGAACCCATGCTAAAGTTGACTTAAAGAGGAATAAAAAAAAAATCTTTTGGAAATTGATCTTAATGCCTTAATTAAAAAAATGAGGAAAAATCCAGCCTTTAAGGACACCAATTTTCTTTGTGAATGAATAATGTATCGTAAATAAATAAATGATCTTCTTTAAAATTCAGGGGGCATAAGTAAGTACACCCCTATGTTAAATTCCCATAGAGGCAGGCAGATGTTTATTTTTAAAGGCCAGTTATTTCATGGATCCAGGATACTATGCATCCTGATAAAGTTCCCTTGGCCTTTGGAATTAAAAAACCCCCCCACACATCATCACATACCCTTCACCATACCTAGAGATTGGCTGGTTTGATTTCAGTTAGCCTAATAGCTGGTTTGATTTGCACTGAGAGATGATCTTATGAGAGTTAATATTCATATTTCTTGTTGTGCACTCAAGGTACTACCAAGCAAACTAGTGTGGGCTTCTTCATTTAGAATGGCTTTCATATGTATTTAATACAAATTAACTCTTCATTTATGTCTTTATATATATATAATAATAAACATCATCGGTATTCTACGCGTATTTTTAAATCTAACAATTTACGATTAGAAGAATGAAAATTCATCTTAACCCTCATGTTGTCCTCGGTCCAATTTCCAAAAATAAAAATTACCCAAAAATGAGATGGATTCCATACAATGCTCTTCGATCACTACTTTTATTGAATTTTGGATGTTTTATTCAAGTTTTAGCATTTCAAAAAAATTGAAATGGTTTCAAAACTGTATTCTGACTAAACATTGACTCTTTGAAGTGTCTGATTATCCATCAACATACGTTCCTCTAATATTAGTCTAAATAGGTCATCATTTCTGCTTTTTAACTCAAAAATGATTGCTCTACAAATCAGGATTTTCTAGAACAATTCCAGAAATAAGTGTAAACCTAGTGATAATAATTTGGTGTTAGTAGTGTTTGGGTAACAAAAGCATAAAAAACATAAAAACAAGCAATAAACATAGAAAAAAAAGTGTCGAGGAAATGGATATAAATGTCAGAAAAAGCGTCAAAAAGATGTTCATTTTTCATTTTGACCCGGGAGGACAACAAGTGCACGGGAAGACAACACAAGGGTTAAAAGTTTGGTTACGCTTTACTTGAAGCTATCTACATAATCTACATATCTATAATGTTTATAATGTCACTCGTCGTAAACGAGTGACATTATAAACATTATAAACAAGTCATAAACGTTTATGACATAACGCTTCTGTCAGTAAGTCATTCGGTTTTTGTCATGACAAGTTAGAGTTAGGGTTAGAGTTAGGGTTCATGTGTCATCATGACAGCGTCATGTGTTCATGACAGTGTCATGTCACTCTTATGTAGATTCCTTCAAGTGAAGTGTTACCAAAAGTTCTTACTTGCACCATGTCATACCTGGAGAGTTCGAGGACTCCAGAGATGAGCCACGGCTTCCACGAGTGTTTTCCACAGAGTCCGAGGCAGAGTACTGCAGACGGGGGGGGTTTGCTTTAAGGAAACAACACAAGACTTCTAATAACTAATACGGTCTTTTTTATGTTGTAACGTTCAGTGTTATGCTTCTAAGATTTTAAATTTGTCTGTGTAAGTGGTTGTATGTTGAGGGCCAGAAAGACATCTTTCATCTCTCTCTTCGGGGGTGAATGATTGTGTTTTTGGCTTCAGGTAGTTCTACTTTTGTTTTTGTGGAATCTGGTTAGATGTGGACGAGAGCTTCTTAAAGGAATGGTTCAAGAATTTCTTTACGTCTGTCTCCATTTTACTCGCACTGCTCGTACAGCACAGGTGTGGCGTTGGGCCCTATTTTGACGAGGTCAGAGTCATAGTCAGCGGCCGCTGCGTGCGCGAGTAAACCTCTATATATGGGCGCACGCTCTACCAACTGGAGCTAACCAGGCGCCAAATACGCAACTTTATTTTAGACAATATATGTAGTAGGGGGTCCCTGCTCCGTCTCGGTTTCAGTTAAAGGTATTGTGGAGGATTTTCTTTTTCCGGGTGGATCATCAAGACTATTGGTCCTCCTAGTTGTCAATCATTCTGGCGCTATGTTTACGTAAGGCCGTCGTACGTGCTCGTCCCTAGGGTAGTTTTCGCTTTCTGCGCATGAATACTTTCAGGTGTATATGTGTGGTGAGCTACGAGTGTCTACGAAAGGTATGACAAGAAGAGAAAGGCCTCTGAAGAAAGAAACAAGACCGGAGTGTTTTTGGGAGAATGTTTCACACGCTGGTGTGCGCTAAAAGCACAGGTTGGGCTCTCCACTGATGCCTCAGTCGCTAGTTGCTAGTGAAAGTTGATGTAAGCTATGATTAGCGATGCTAGCCCTGGCACAAGTCACGCACCGCACAGACACGGTAAACGTCTCAATTTGTGAAAAAGTGCAAATCTTCTTTTGGAAAGTAGGCTTGTATGAACCATGCCGACAGCAACTTGTAAACAGTGCACTCTCGTGCACACGTTTAATAGGCGTTACGTCTCGGGAGCAGGCAGAGTGTTGCGCATGTGCATTTTTTCAAAAAGTGGAGAGGGCAGATCTTTTCTAAAATTCGGGAAAATCCTCCACTATACCTTTAAGGGGTCCTTGGCTTAAAATAAATAAATAAATCAAATGGTTGGGTTTAGAAAAAGAACACTGAAAAAAGACAAAAAGAAAACACCAGACGCGTCCTGTGTGTTACCCATCCACCACCCTCCCTCTGTGGACTTACGTCCTTTCATACTACTCGCTACGGTGAAAATTCACACGTAATATAGGTCAATGGCAGCCGAACGGCGTTGATAAACACGCTAAAAATCGATAAGGTGTCTTAATAACACGCCAAAATGGCATACAAATTGGCGTGTCATACATACGCCACTTTATGAGATCAGTCTGAGAGTGGTGAGAAAATGAGGAAAGGATACAGTGTACGAGTGGCCGTCCGATGTACACGGACTCAGCCAGGGTCTCCTGGAGCCCCAGCTGCGTTGGTGTGCTGTGGAGCTTCTCCTCACTTGAGCTGCTCCTCTTCTTCTGGCTCGGCGCTCCCCACAGCCGGGCCTGCAGGCCGGGCGCTGCGCATCGCAGACACCAGAGGGGGACAAGTTTACCACAGGGACAGTGAAAAGTCAGTAGGTTTTTCACTCTTTTTGCTTTTCCCGACAAACTGCAACATGAATGAATCAACAAAACCGCTGGGATCCTCCCCCCCCCTCTAGAGATCAGCTTATTAAATGTGAATATGTTCTAGTTTCTTCACTCCTGCTGTGACAGTAAACTGAAGATCTTTGACAAGACATTTGAGGAGGTCATCTAGGGCTTTGGGAAACAGTTTCCACATTTTCGGACTTTTTATAAACCAAACGGCTAATCGATTATTAAAAATAATTGACAGATTAATCGAATTTATACTACAAGTGTTGCTGGAGCTTTGACATCTATTTTCCTTTTCCATGCAACTCGGGAGTGGCTGAGGTTGTTCCAGAAATTGCTCCTACCTTGTTTGGATTTGGCATTTAAATGTTTTAAAGCTGATGGTTATGAAGCCACCTTTTCAGTAAAATGCAGAGGTAAAGGGTGACCTTAATTGTAATGACATTTAAAAAGGTGCCCTATGAGTTCCTGCATGGTCACTTCTTTTGACGTTCCAAGTAAATTCAAAACAAAACAGAGCAAGCTCGCCCCATCCCCCATGTTTCCGTTACTGTCACTAACCCCCCACCCCCTACCATCTTGTCAGTGATTGGCTGGAACGTGGTTTGTTGTATTTTGGTGCACAGCCTGTACCCCTAGTGTTTGACGTTTACGACCCCTGTGTTGTCTCCCGAGACCGGGCTGTTTCACGGTGTATTCAGGGGGGCAGGCAGCTAGCGGATCAAGGAGCAATGCCTATGATTTGAGACAAAAATGAAATTTCGCTGAAACCACCAGGAACTCATAGCACACCTTTAAGAAACTGGTATACAAAATATATAATATACAGTATACAGGAAGGAACTATTTACAGTTGAATGAGGGGTGGGGGAAAGAACACGTTTCGGCTTCATCCAGCTCCTTTTCGGACAGATTGAACACATTATTTGTAACACTTCATAGATATTGTTTTTTCCTTTTGGTGTGTTGCTATGCACTTTTTAGTCGGAATAAAAATAAATAAATAAATAAAATACAGACTCGGGCAGAGGAACCTCCGATGAGTATGACACCTAAGTGTTGAGTTTATAACAGCGTGCAGAGCAGCATATGTACAACCTGGCTGCTTAACCCTTGTGTTGTCTTCACCGTCGTCCATGAACTTGTCATTCCGGGTCAAAATTGAAAAATGCGGGGGTTTTGAACTTTTTTTCACGCTTTTTTAAACGTTTTTGTCCCTCTTTTCAATGCTTTTTTTTTTTTATTCATGGTCAATAAACCTAATAAAATGACATTATACCTAATTTTTGATTTTCAATAAAAGATATTATGAATTATTTTGACTAATATAATAGTTAAGATCAGAGCATATTGAGTGAATCACAGACTGGTTTATGTCAAAATTTGGTCAGGATGCTGTTTTAAAACCATAACAATTTGTTTTTTCAAATGCCATCAAATTAAATTGCACTATTTGCACATTATCGCTGTACATTTCATATTTTATATATTATTACTGTATATTTGTTTTTATTATACATGTTTAAAGTATTGATAATATGTGTTGTTTTTATTTGTTGTTTGTATATCTGGAGTGGTAACGAAAATAATTTCCCCCTGGGATTATTAAAGTATTTCTGATTCTGATTCCTGCAAAGAACATGGACGCATGGATGTATATGTTGTCTGGGTTCCATACAACGTACATGCATGCATCCAAGTTATTTTGGGGCAATTTGGTTGTTAAGAAACCCATATTTCTGATATAAAAAAAAAAAACTTTGAAAACGGGTCAAATTTGACCCGAGGACAACACAAGGGTTAATAAGCTCAAAGGGCTGTAATTTTCAGGCCATGTGAATCTCCAAAACATATTATGATGATACTCTGTATTATGATTTCGACTAGTCTTACCGCTGCCCAGTGGCCTGATAACTCGTCCTGACCTCTGACCCACAAAGCAGGCGTCATCTTGCTGCTCCCTGTTAACGTCTTCTGTGGAGAAGAGGACAGAATGTATGACTATTTTGGTCATGGGTTCCATACACTTTCTGTAATAAAACATCTAAAGCAAAAATCCTATCAGATGGGGGACCCCCCAAAAAAATGAAATCTTATCAAATGGGGGTCCGTGGTTTAATTTGTTTCAGTTTGTGGGTCCTTCAACTGAAAAGGTTTGGGACCACAATATTAGCAAACATTTCCCTTCAGTATTTAACACAGCCACGGAGCAACATTATCACTTATTTGGAGTTGTGTTTGTGTCCACCTGAAAAATGCATGTAATGTTTAGTCTCCTTTTAGCCCCATGTCAGTTTCCCCCAACTAGCTTTGTCTGTCTGCACAATGCTCCACTATGTCCACCGGCTAGTCTCTAACTGTGTCTGTCTGCAGTTTGCTGCTGAGCCGGTTGTGTACAGTGGGTTTATTTTAGCTTCTGTCTCGGAAACAGCTGCCTGTTGCACCCGGAAACAAGGAGGATGACAGCGCAGAGACTGAACCAACACGGTCCAACTAAAACGAGGGGCTAAAAGAGGCTCCAGAGAAGTGAGGGGAACTGCACAGCCGGGGATGATAATTCTCTGTGGGTTCATCACTACACGCCACTCCTTTCACATTACAGGTAGTCATCTGATCCGCTTTAATGTTAAAATATTTACAAGTGCAGCTTTAAATAACCCAACACTCTAAATAGTTGTTACCTGAGACGAATAGGTATATTTAACATGAAAAATTTAATTTAGTTGTAGTCAGAAGCGACAACTCGGTTGGACTGTTTTGGTCCTGAGTTATTTCAGGATAATAAACTGTGTGTATAAAAAAATTATTAAGACTGTACAGCCATGCTAGCAGCTCTGTGAGTGCGTACTTTGATACAGCGGGGCTTTGAGCTAAATGCTGATGTCTAAAGAGTTTCCTGTTCCTTCTAAAAACAATGTTAGCGCTTTCTAAGATCAAGAACAAAAGGCTTCCTCTTAAAGCTGTAGTGCGTAGTTTATGTCTCCCCCGTGAGGAATTTTAAGTAATGACAACAACACTGTTGGCGCATCCACATGATACAAGCCTTGATAGCCTTGTAGCCACATGATACAGTTGCTAGTAGCCAAGGAGGACATGGAGGATTAAAAAACATGATGGACTCTTCAGAAGAGGTCATTATCTTCACTTGAGTTTCTGTGCGGGAAAGTCACCGGACGCCACAATCTTCTGAACATAGTCCTACTGAGAAATACAGAGAGGGTTAGGTGGAGCTGATCTTAATATCTGTTTATTTATTGCAAGAAATATCACGATATTCAACGTTATTGCATATTTCCCTCATAGCGTGGAGACCTAGTTCCTATTCCAGCGCGTCGACATGATACAAGCCTTCCGTGACCGCACATAAATCTACCGGTCAATTTTCGTTCCTACCCTCACCCTCATGAAGGCTGGAGGTCCTGACCGAAAGAACGAGATCCAGGGTACAAGCGGTCGACATGGGTTTCCTTAAGAGGGGGGCTGGCGTCTCCCTTAGAGATAGGGTGAGAAGCTCAGTCATCCGTGAGGAGCTCGGAGTAGAGCCGCTGCTCCTTCGCGTCGAAAGGAGCCAGTTGAGGTGGTTCGGACATCTGGTAAGGATGCCCCCTGGGCACGTCCAGCTGGGAGGAGGCCTCGGGGAAGACCCAGGACTAGATGGAGGGATTATATCTCCAACCTGGCCTGGGAACGCCTCGGGATCCCCCAGTCAGAGCTGGTTAATGTGGCTCGGGAAAGGGAAGTTTGGGGTTCCCTGCTGGAGCTGCTCCCCCCGCGACCCGATACCAGATAAGCGAACGAAGATGGATTGATGGATGGACTAAAGCTTTAAAAGAAGTGATAACAGCGAGTGAGAAAGAGACAGTAACTGACCTTCACCGACAAATTCTGCACTTCTGTCGAGGGGGATTATGGGAGGTGAAGTCTGGATGCCGGATTTGTACCACAGAAGTAGGATGAGGCGAAAAATTGCCCTGGAGATCAGTGTGAGAAGGACATTTGGTTAGTCATTTCAAATAAAGTTAAACTGAGAAACACACAAAAAAAGTCGAGGTAATTATTCTGAAAATTCTTGACGGATCGTGTTTTCACCAGAGGACGAAAAGCATACTTAAAAATCTGAATGAGTCCAATCACCAGCCAGCGGCCGACGTCCCCCCACAGCTTGCAGGCCCCCATCTCCAGGAAAACCTCCACATGCTCCAACACGGACAGCCAGTTGAGGAGTCTCTGCTGGGAGAGAGACTGAACACACAGCAGGAACACTAGTCACTTTGCCCAGATTTAATGCTGTCTTTTTATTAATCTTTATCCTTGCACTGTTATAGTTTTTACATTACCATGTTTACATTATTCTCTTATATTGTCCATATTTAATGCTGGTCTCTAGACTTTATCCTTGCACTATTGGACTTATTTGCACTACCACCATGACACACGCTCTCATAGAGCACCTTACCATGCAGACTGTATCACAGGGTCAGTCCCTGCCCTCTCACTGCAATATTATTATTTAGCATCTTTTCTTTTATTGTCCATATTATTCATGTGGATTTGTTATTTTATCATCCTGTTCATGGTGTATGTGTATGTTTTGTGTGATGTCTTTAAGCTACTGGGATCTTGAATTTCCTCTTGGGGATCGATCAATCAATCAATCAATCAATCAATCAATCTATCTATCTTCGGGCTGCAGCAGAGGATAAAAAAACCTGAAAACTATAATACTTCTAAAGCTCCTTCTGTTTATTCTTCCAGCTGGTAAAACTGCAGCCGGTTTCTTTACTCTTTGGCTACATCGTTCTCTCCTTTGTGACACATTTTTGGGATAGAAGTTTGTTGAACCAAAAGCATGGATGCAGCAAGCACTTATTTCTCTGTGAATGCCGTCTGAGATGATTGGAAATCTATCGGCAGTGCTCACCACAGGGAAGGCACATCTCCGCCCTTTGCGCAGAATACTGTCGTTGAAGAGCACCAAGAGATTGGAGGCCGAGTACACTGGAAAAACACAAAGCCACGAACAGAGGGTTTATCTGGTACTGAATCAATCATGAATCTTTGACTTCTTTCTTTTTTGGGGCCAAAACTATTTCAAATGTAAATACTACATTTAGTGTCTGAATGACTCTGTTAAAATAGTTATGAGAACATCGATACAACAGCTGATTACACATTTTTGAAGGGCTGTGGGTAGTGCAAGTTTGGCATTTCTGTATTGACACTTACATTTGAGCTGATACTTATATATCTGTGATAAGCTAGCTGGCCTTGAAACGTTGACTTTTACTTACCTAGTTCAGATATTTCATGGGACTCTGCAAATCGCCCTGAAAAACAAGAGTCATGACATGTTTTTATCATCATGTGCTAAAAACAGTAAAGCATAAAGAATAAGTAGCTGGTGTCAATGCTTTTCTAGCAGGGCTGTAGTACTTGAGTCGAGACTTGGACTCAAGTTGCTTTTCTGTTCTCTCAGACTCGTTGGTATTTGGACTCTGACTTGTCTCGGACTCGCCATATATTCTAGTTGGTCTCGACCAAGTCCAGCAATATATGTTTTTATTCTAAAGTAACTTCCTCTTTTAAAACAAAACCATTGATGAAGCGCGCTCGTTCAGAAAACCGGTATTAGTTTAATTCAAAATCCTTCTAGAACAGGCATCGAGATTGGTCGCCTGGGACACACCTGGCTGCATCATATACCTCAGTCATCAATCATTTTCATTTTGGCCACAGACACAATGTCAGAGAGCACTTTGTACTCTGGATTCTTCAGGACAAGTAATAAGTTCAAGAATGGGAACATTTCCATTTTATACTTAAAGTAAATAATACGGCCGAATTTGACCCTATAGTGTGTTACTCTGCACTAGCAAAATGATCATCTTAAAGTAGAAGATATACTGTCTCTCACATCACATAAATTATGAACAGGTGTGGTCTTGAAGAGGATTCTTATTTTCTCTCTCTGTATTGACTGTCTCTCATTTGGACTCGGTCTTGACTTAGACTTGTACTTTTCGGGACTCGGTCTTGACTTGGACTTGAACCTCTTTTGACTCTCTTTTGGTCTCGACTATAGTTGTTGAAATTAATCAAATAATCGATGCATCGAATTGTAGACATGGACGATGCTGCATCGATTATCGGCCAGCTCATAATCGATTATTTCTGTTTACAATTTAACGTAGGCCTGACAACCTTTCTGTTTACATATTCTGGTATGTTTTGCACATTCAGGAAGTGCCATGTGCTCAGTGATGTATAGGTTTATGTATCCAATTTATTTAGTATTAGAGCACTGCAGAATGTTTTGTTTTTGAAGCTTGAAAAGCTATATCCTGCATGGCTTTAATAGAAAAATGTATTTGACGCATCCAGATATCGAATCGCTGACGTGATAATCGTAATCGAATCGGGAGATCAGTGAAGATTCACACCTCTAGTCTCGACTAGTCATGGTCTTGGACTCGACAAAGGTGGACTTGACTTACAGCCCTGTTTTCTAGTAGCTAGTGTCAAGTGAAAATGAAACTAATCTGTTGAACAAAGTTAGCTCGAGTTAGAAGTTAGCTTAAGCTTCCACACAGTGTGTCAGTAATTCTTCTGCGTCATTACTGATTAACATCATTAAAAGCTTGCCGCCACTGACCTGCTATCAGGTAGGAGAGGGTCCGCACCGTGCTCTCCAGCTGCGCTGTAGCGGCTGGGTTTCTCCTCACATACTCCGTGTATCGCTCATAAACACGAGTCAGTTTATCGACGTACTCTTTAATGTTTGCCATTTCAGCTTTAACTTAATGTACACTGACAGGCGCGCCCTTCATTTAGCTCGCTGTATTCACAATATACCTTCTATTGTTGAGGAGTTAAGATAGTTTGGAGTAGTTACGTCCACCTTCTTGCAAAAACAAGACAAACTTCCGCTTGGATGATCCGTCACTCATTAACGTCCCCCCCACCCCGCTCTCATGTTCGAACACATTGGTTCCTGTTCCTACCGTTAGCATTTTAGTACACGGGTTCTTCTTCCGGACACGTTATTGTTGCATCAGCATCCAACCATCCAGCACTGTGGCCATGTCGACCTCAGGAGAGCCAGGTACAGTAAACAATATTTATTTTTCACCTTAAAGACACGTAAGTTGAAAATCAGTGAGAAGGTTATGACTAACTGTCAAAGCCAATAAGCTAACACTAGCTTTATTAGCTTTCTCGAGCTGTGGTGCTGCAAAGCCTTCGCTAAAGGTACCCTGTGAGTGAATGATAAGCCGAACCCCCTTTAAAAATCTGGCTATTTAAACTCCTAGTCGATGAAGCTGAATGTAACCGCAAAAACGCGCAGGTCAATGAATAAGATTCAACAGATGTTCTAGATTTAACGGCGACACTGTTCGCTTCAGTACACGTATCCCATATAGCAGTGTTTTATTTAGAAAACTCAAATGTCAGGTGTTGAAATTGGTTCCGAATTTTGAATAGTGTTTGGTTGGGCGTGTTCTGTAAAGGGAGACTGTACCAGGCGACTGTAACTTAAACTAAAACTCTTTGGGGTAAAGGGATATAAATATGAGAATGAAATGCAACAGGGCATAGCATGCTGGTATAACCGCAAAACTGTAGTGTATGACCTAAAATAAAGACATTATATTTATTCCGTTTAACGTTACTCTGCCTGAACTGTTGCAGACCAGCTTGTCATCTTTAACAGGTTCTGGGCAGATGTTGTTATACATCCTGGTTGACTGCGGATAATATTGATTGTGTTAATAATAATGTTAGTTATGTTAAAATTGTGTATATATATATGAACGTGTTTGTTCTTACTTTCAGTTTTTCGCAGTTGCATCATCTAGTTTGATCAGTTTCATTTTGTTTCACCCATCTCTAAATAACTTGCATTTAAGGTTCAAGTATAAAATGTCCTAATACCCTGATGAAATCACTTTTTTTTTATCACTTATCACTTCTGATTATTATTATTATGTAATGCTGTTTTTTTTTTAGGTAATTAATTAAGGATGACATGATTAAGGACTGCATTGAAGTCTATCAGCATGTCTCCAGATCTTTTATGCATAAGCTGCCCAAGAACCACATTCAATTTTCTGTTTTGGAGCACATTTTTAATCAAGATCATCCAGACAAAGTTGTGATATGTCATTTTTCCATCTAGGTCTACTTTTTTTGTCACTTTTTGGTCAACCCCTATTTGTGTCTATACTTTGTGTTACTTTTTTTTGACTTTGTTTCATTTTCAATCTTAGTATTTAACTGGTCATGCAGGGTGGAGAAAATAAATTTTAAGTTTCAATTTGACTTTCTGGGTTTCACTCTTAGTGTGTGTTTGGAAACTTCATCCAGTCCATTTCAGTTTCACTCTTCATTTCATTTCTGGGAATTGTGTTTTGTACAGACAGAAAAGACTTTGTTTATCATGGATAAAGAAGTGTTATTGCAGGGGGTGGAACTGATTTACTGATTGATTAGTATTTTGGAACTTTTATATATTAGTTTACTTACTTATCATTATTATTATTTTTTTTTTTAGATCACACTTAGAGCCCATTCTCCTTTAGTGTCACATTCTCTCTGTTTCTGAGCCCTTCAGTGACATCCAGCACCATGGCCAGAGACAGTGTTGTTCCTTATAGTTGTTGTCAGACACATGTTGCAACATCTGTACCGTAATAAAACAACACAAATTCTCCTTTTACTCAGTCATGAGTGCAGTGTTCCATCTGTCCACGGCATTCAAAACATCATTTGTAGATCTACTTTTCTCTAAAGTTCTAACACGATACTGAGAGGAGAGAATTCTAAAGGATTACACTCTGTCAAAGACTGGAATATGTGCCTGTCTGTTCTTTTGGGACACCGGGAGTTTGTGTCATATAATTCATAGGATTTCAGTTCAGTTTGAACTTTTATCTTCGGCTACATAATTTGAGTTGGGAGTGTGCCGACCTGCTGCTAAACGCAGTAGGTCTCGGCTGTGGTAAACTCTCGGTGCTGTTGTCAGTGTTTTCCTCAGGCTGTTGCAGCCTAGTCTGTAATCCTTCTGCGAATATTTGCCCTCTTGTTTCTGCAGCCTTTGAATATGGCTTCTTGCTTCAGATAAATGAGGAGGCCGCACTGGCAGCGGCTCTGAATGACTACCTAACGTCGCGCAGCTACCTGGCTGGGTTCAGCCCCTCCCAGGCCGACCAGAAAGCCTTTAAGCTCCTCCACAGGCCCCCAGACCCGCAGCATGTCCACGCTCTGCGCTGGTACAGACACATAGCAGCCCTGCAGCAGGACCTCCTCCACCCTGAGAGCAGCAGTGAGTAGACAGACAGCTGTAGGCATGAACAGGCTTAGACGAGGGCTGCACAATATATCGTTTTTTTTATTGTGATCGCGATATCAACAGGACGCAATAAAGACATCGCGGAAGGCTGCGTCATATCGGGAAAGACACTCAGAGATTTTTTTGTGTTCGTTGAAAGAAAATATCAGCAGAAAAACTGCACTTTCAAATGTTAACTGTGATTCTTTTTTCAGTGGTGCCTTTTATATTCAATTCAATGTTCAATAAAAGAACGTAGGAAGTGATTTCCTTTCATTTGTTTTAAATTCAACAACCACTTTGTTGTATGTTAGCAGAATACTAAAAGCAGCAGAAATAAGTTCACTTTAATATCTGTTTATGTATCGCAAGTATGTATCGCTGTCTGAAAAGAGAGAGAATTTTTTCATACTCCATGCGGTAAAATCATGAGACGAGCTTCTAGAAGAAGTTGTGCGTTCCCCTAAAAATTAATTCTTTTAAGAATAGGTTGGATGCATTTTGCCTGTCAAAAGGTCTAAGGTATAATTATAACGCTTGTCAGTAATTTATGTAACTTATTTATGAATTGTTAGAAAATTTCAATCATGAAATTAATGTGTTTCATGAAAACAACATGTTAAAATGTCAGAATGTTTTTCAATAAATTTCATTAAGTAATATCGTTATCGCGATATTCAACAAGGTCATCGCATGTTGCATAGTTTCCTCATATCCTGCAGCCCTAGCTTACACGTGATCACGATGTACCAGTCTGGATGTTGAGGCAGTCTGAGGTCCCCAAGGCAGGAAACCTTCTCGTTGATTAAACTACGTCTGCACAACTGCGTTTTCATTTTTACGTGGCGGCGCTTTGAGACTAAAAACAATCGCCGTCCATACAAGAGTTTTAGCTCCAGTAGCAGAACTAATCTCCATCCATATTAACACGTCTGACAGCGCATATCACATGACCGTTCACACACACACACACACACTGGACATGTCAGTGCCAGGAAGCAGATTGTCTGACGTTACTCTGCGGTTGAAAATCACGGATGTGTATAAGTTGAAAATACAGAAAATACTTTGGAGAAAGAACAACCGAGAAAAGTAAGAAAAGGGATTTATCCTCTTGGAGTGAGGACGAGGTGGAACTGTTACTGAAGGGTCTGTAAGCTACCTAACCGATAAGACTGACGGACGCGCGTCGTCGTTTCCAAAGGTCTCTGTTTGTGTCCGTCCAGACTACAAAGCAACACTGGAAGTTTTCAAACCAAATGGGGGCAGCAACGTTTCCAAATGTCGTAGTGCGGACGCCAGGCGTAAACGTAGCAAAAGATATTTGTTTTTTAACCAAAACGTAGTAGTGTAGATGTAGCGGTAGGGCTGTGCAATTAATCAAAATGTAATCATTATTATGATTTTGGCTCCAAACGATCACAAAAACAGAATAATCACGAAAAACAATTATTTAGCTCATTACGTGTTGCAAGTAAACTCTTATTTTCTCGTGTTCTGAATGAAAAAATAAAGTTTAAATAGGAAAAGTATTAAGGCAAATTTCACAGATGTATGTGTTTTTTTTTCTGTTGATTTTATTTAACTTTTTCCACTGTTTTTTAAATTCAGTAATTGCAACATCTTTCCAGAAGTTAACGAGTAATCGTGTCAAATTATCGTGATTTCAATATTGACCGAAATAATCGTGATTATGTTTTTTTTCCATAATCAAGCAACTCTATGTAGCGGGAGCGTGCCTATGTTCCCACAGCCCTATGTTCCCACATTTCTAAGATTTTCTTTCTCCAAAATTAGGCCCTATGTTCACCTTACCCCTAACCCACCCTAACCCTAAAGGGAAATGTAGGAACACAAGACCTCATTTTGAAAATGTCCTAGAAATATGGGAACATAGGGGCTAGTTTTCAGTGAAAAAAAAAAGTCTTAGAAATGTGGGACCATAGGGCTGTGGGACCATTGGGCTGTGGGACCATTGGGCAGTGGGAACATAGGGCTGTGGGACCATAGGGCTGTGGGACCATAGGGCTGTGGGACCATAGGGCTGTGGGACCATAGGGCTGTGGGACCATTGGGCTGTGGGACCATAGGGCTGTGGGACCATTGGGCTGTGGGACCATTGGGCAGTGGGAACATAGGGCTGACCCCTCTGTAGCCACCCCTCTGCAAACCCTGACATGCATGAACCCAGAATTGTTTATCATTTGAATGAATCCAGTTTCAGCTTTCACTCCTCTTGTCAGTCCTAGCAGCATGCAGCGTATGGGGCCTGCAGCTGAGCGCACAGGAGAGTCGCTTTATCACTGTTTAAACAAAACGTCAGCAGTTTTGCCCACAGGCACCTACCCAAAGAATAGGCCTACCTGATGTTAAAACGGCTTTGCAAACACAGAAGTGTGACATTTACTGGAAATTACATATCTTTTATCTCAGGCTTGCACTGTATGTGTTCAAAAACATTTGAATATATGATGTGCTCTCCTCGCTGGGTGTTTGGGCGTTTGCTCTGTGTGGCTTTGACCGCTCATTTCTTTTATATGGCTGCATTCCTTTGAGAAGAAGATGACCCTTCGCTTTTCTTTTGCGGCATCTGAATAACAGAACACATGAGCAGATTCTACTCTCTTTTGTGTGCCCTAGCCCAACTAACCTCAATACATAGCTTGATCATTTCTCACACTTGGAGGCAATTATTGTTGCATGTGGCAAATGTTTTACTGGATATTGGCGCTAAGGTAATACGCATATTGATAATGATCATTGGGGCACTATCCCAAGTTAAATAAGTAGAGCTAAAGAGAATTTCTCTCCTGTTCAGTGATGTGTTTACTTTGGAGAAGAAGACATTTTAATCACTACAATAATGTGTAAATCTGTAATGCTTTACTGTTTATGCACAATGATGTCAAGATTTCCTTCCAACGTTTTACATTCAGAGTGATTCATACTTCAGTTGCAGGTAAAAACAAATGAACAACTGCAGTGCATTTTGATGTTCAGTGGCATGAGCCTGCTTAAAACATGTTTTTAACCCTCCTGTTGTCCTCGGGTCAAATCTGACCCGTTTTCAAAGTTTCTGTATCAGAAATATAGGTTACTTAAAACCAAATGGCCTCAAAAATAACATGGATGCTTCCATACAACGCTTTTGCAAGTAAAATGAAGGATCGGATCATTACTCTCATTGAATTGTCAACTTTATAGCATTGGAAAAGAAATTGAAATAGTTTCAAAACAGTTTCCTGACTAAACGTTGACATTTACCAGTCTGTGATCCACTCCACATCCTCTGATTTTAATTGTTTGTCAAAAGAATTCATAATTTGTGCTCTTTTTTTTTTAAACTCAGAAAGTAGGTATAAGTTAATATTAATGAGGTTCATTGACCATGAATTCCAGAAATAAGTGTAACACTAGTGGTAATAGGTTGGAATGAAGTTGGCTAAGAAGATGTAACACAGAATGGGGTGATAATTTATAGACAAAACAGAAGAAGGACAACACAAGGGTTAATGCAGCTAGATGCAGTCTGTGCTCTGCAGCTTTGGCTTGAATTAGATTTCTTTTTTAGGAAATGCATTTAAGGAATATTGGTCACCGTTAGTATATTAATTCATGAGTCAAATAGCACAAAATGATCTGCAATTACACTGATCTGATTGTTTCAGATTATTTTTCACTGGTTCCAGTATTCTTTATTTAGTTTGATAGTACATTTAATATCTTTGAGTTTTGGACAATTTGAACTTGCGTTCTTGGGAATTGCATTGGGCATGTTTCTGATATTTTACAGACCAAAAGATGAACTGATGATAAAAAAAAAAGAAATCAATAGTTGCAGTCGTAGCTCACAGTAATGGTGTATTACAGATGCAAGGGGGCAAGAAATTCAGACCCATATTAACCTTCCTTCCAGTGTTTCTCTCCTTCTGTGCAGTTCTGTGGTTCTCCAACTAATCTGGATTGACAAAATGTATCACATTTTAAAGCACCATGTGTAGATTTCTGTGTGGAAAATAACAAAATTCAAATCCTAGTTACGGTTTTGTCTCCTGTTATATTAGACAATCCAAATTACAATTGGTACAGTTACAATCCTACGCAACCTAGTGGCTTTAAATGCTCGTGTACAGCATGAAGGATGGCAGAGAACATTTTAAAACTGGCAATTTGATGTAGGAAAATGGTCACTTTAGATAAGCTTTTTTCTTTCTTTCTTGATTTCAGTAAAAGGGAAGCGGGTGCAGCCCCCTTGGTCTCCACCAGCAGGAACAGAGGTTCCCCGACTCCGACTCTACAACAGCCTGACAAGAGCAAAGGTAGGCTGGAGGCAGGGGCGTAGCCCTAATGTCCAACATGAGGGGGACAGGTTGTTCAGGAGGAGGGTTTTTACTCAAATATCCTCTCCCATTTGTCTCTCCAAATCACAGATTCCAGGTAGCCTACATTTCATTTGTGATTGATGGAAACACTGACATTTTTCCATAAACCATTCCATACTGTTTTCACTGCCACATCTCGCCCAATAGGAGGATCTGCTAACATTTGAACTGGCCACACGAAGGTGGAGCAGGCCAATGAACCACCTATGTGGTACTAAGGTCATTAATATGCAAAAAGACAAGACATACAAAAAACTTCTAAAATTGGTTTGTAGGAATAAAAAGAAGAAGAATCCACGCCAGGGTTGAGGGAGGTGGGGGGGATTCTTTGGGGGCATGCCTCCCCCACCTTCCCGTGAGAACTTTTTGGCTGTAATAGCCCACATTTGGTGGCCTCTGGCACATTATAATGCCACTATTCCATCAAGTACACTTACACTTAAATACACTTCTTAATTATTGCATATTTTAATGCGTTTTCCTCCCTATATTATTTTTATTATATATAATTTTATTATTGCCTATATCTATATGAGTCTATCAACCTGAGTGACGTGCACACTCGCCTACTTATGGTGCGTTCAAATTCTTATTCTTTATTTTTTAAAGGACAACCCACATTAATTGACATTTCTGTAAATGTGCCAGTGTTAGCCAGCCGGCTAATTTTCAACGGTAGTCCTTTGGCAAGATGGTTTTAGACCAGTACAAGAAACAGCAAGACATTAGTACAGGTTAAACTAGACACAAAGAAGTCAACAAGACACCACACAGACAGAAGTCAACAAGACACCACACAGACAGAAGTCAACAAGACACCACACAGACAGAAGTCAACAAGACACCACACGGACAGAAGTCAACAAGACACCACACAGACAGAAGTCAACAAGACACCACACGGACAGAAGTCAACAAGACACCACACAGACAGCTAGAGCAACAAATCAGCTTTCTCAGTAAGCCATGCAGGGCTACAGGAAGCAGCAAGACATTAGCACGGTTACACATCAACAGTATAAGAAGCCATGCAAGCATCAGAACACAGCCAATCAACACAGACACGGTTCAACCATGCACAGCAGTAACAGGCAGTAATAAAAAGATGAAATAGGCTACATCACTCATGAGGGAGGCGTTAATACAGCACAGGTTAATAGTTACTTTTTCATACATACCCAAGAAATGCAGAGCGGGCTATATTTGACACCGGGCAGGACATCAAAATCAACTCAGACGTGTTGTAAGTGTGGGGGACAGAGGGCACCGACATGGAAAGTGCAGGGGGCACGTACCCCACATACCCCGTGTCCGCTACACCCTTGGTTGGAGGCAAATATCAAATCCTTGTCAGTGTTTGTGTTCTTTGTGGAAAGTGATCGTCCTAAATTGTCTCGAAAAGAATAAACTTCTTAACGTACGGAGCACAGAGAAACCGATTTTAAGTTAGGACGCAAATCAGTCCATTTGTTATTATTGAACATGCTGTGTTCTTCTTGAGGCTTCCCAGACGCATAGAACGCAAGGTGGTAATTCTAGTTAGTTGCTTAGTTTCTTTTATCAACTTACCAACTTTATGTTTCAGGAGCCGTTCGTTCCCCAGAGAGGGAATAAAGTCACATGGTACTGCTGTGGACCGACAGTGTATGATGCCTCACACATGGGACACGCCAGGTAAAAAAAGAAAAAAAAAAAGTAATGCCTGTTCAAGTTGTGAGTTTCATCCTTAATTGTGCAAAGTTACTGTGTTTGTTTTGGTGTAACTAGATTTTATTATTTTTTTTTTCTAATGTGTCTCTTTGTACAGGTCCTACATATCTTTTGATATTCTGCGAAGGATACTGAAGGACTACTTCAAGTACGATGTCCTCTACTGCATGAACATCACAGACATAGACGACAAAGTGAGTATGATTTAAGCGCTGGGTATACTCGAGCGCGACACCGCGCGCGGGCCGCCGTAGATGGCGCCCCGCGCGCTACGAGCACGCACGTTAGACGTTTACGCTCAACGCATTGTTCGTTGCAGTATTCTCCGAAACACCAGAGGGCGCATGGACAAAATAATCTGTAAATAAGCAAGAAGTAGAGAAGATGGGCGCCTGAATAGCTCACCTGGTAGAGCGTGCGCCCCATGCACAAAGGCTCAGTCCTTGTCGCAGCGGCAGCGGGTTCGACTCCGACCTGCGGCCCTTTTCTGCATGTCATTCCCCCTCTCTCTCTCTCTCTCTCTCTCTCTCTCTCTCTCTCTCTCTCTCTCTCTCTCTCTCTCTCTCTCCCCCCTTTCACGTCTTCAGCTGTCCTGTCAATAAAGGCTTAAATGGCCAAAAAAGAATCTTAAGGCTGTTTGACTCCCTGTGGTCTGTACATGAAGAATCACACAGATGTTTGTAAAGACAAACCTGCTCTTCCCAGCCGACCGCGTTGAACTGAGCGTGGAGCGGGCGCGTGGTTAAAAAAAATTCAGAGGCACGCGACCACGCACCGCGACAGCTTGCGGAGCCTTCGCGCTGGAAACGACAGCCGTGGTGACGTCATTTTATGGCTCGCGCCCGTAACACCGCGGCGACCATAAATTAAGCTTTATTCTCCACTGTTTTGTACTTTAGAATTTTTTATTAGGGGAATAACAAAAACGTTGCATTCATTTTTCTAGACTTGACCTTAAAGGGTTAGTTCAGATGTTTGTTCAGTGTGGTTATATGAGCTACTTCTCCATAGTCAGTGTGTTAGCTACAGTAGATGGAGGTCGGCGCGCCCCCAGTTTGGAGAAGCAGGCAGGAGTATCGACACGGAAGCTAAGCTATGTCCTGCTGTGGACGGGGGGGGGGGGCAGCAGCTAAACCCATTTTAGACACCTAAAAACATCTATCTGTCAGTTTCTCTTAAGTCATAATGATTCACTTTTTTGGGCTTTATGTTATTTCTCCCTCTCAGATCATTAAAAGGGCCCGGCAGAACTACCTCCTGGACCAGTACAAGGAGAAGCAGCCACAAGCTGCTCAAATACTGCAGGACGTCCTGAGCGCCAGAGGGGTGAGAGCCAAACTCTCAACTAGCCTTTGATACGATGATAAGAGCCTTGCAGTAAAGTATATCAGATCAAATGTTTGGGAAGCAGAGACTGGTTCAAACAAAGGGCTGGGATTGGTCGGACACTTTGTCTGTGATTTGAAGCAGCAGAGACACTATAGCCCCGACTCTAAGCATGGATATCTTCTGATGAATTTAACTGTTGAATTCTAATTAGATTAGAGAGAGCAAGTATGAACTGACGGGAATGTACATGATCACAAAGATAAAGATTAGAACAAATGTAAAACAAAGATGTATTTCAGCAAAAGGAGTAAACGTGAAATCTTTTAGGTGAGGAAGTAAAAATGTGTTCCATGCTACAAAGATTTAAAAAAAATACATGGCATGAATGGCAATGTGTATATGAATGGGAATGTATTTTGTGTACTTTTTTTGCACATACTGTATGTGTGATAATATGTATATAAAATACAAAAAATAGTAATAATACATTTTCTAAAAATGATAATATCCTGAGGAACCTAAGAAGAAAATAAGAGTAAAATAAAATGTAAAAATGGTTGGTGTTATAACCAAATGCTTCAACCTACACCTTTTCAATCAGTTTTTTTTTTTTACCATTTATGTTATGTAAGTGATGTTGTGCATTTGTGTGAGTGAGTGATTGATTGAAATAAACTACGGTAATGTAAACTAAAATCATAATACTGATGATTATACAATTTATAGACTCGACTTCAGTTAACCTGTAGGTTTCTGACTTTTGACTTAAATGCTCATGTGCATGTGTTACCTTTCAGCCCTTTCAGGCCAACTTGGCTGGGACGACAGACCCAGATAAGAAGCAGATGCTGGAGAGGCTGGACGCCGCGGTTACAGCCGCTCTGCAGCCCCTGCAGGCAGCGATGGAGGGCAAAGCAGCAGACGAGGTCGTACGACCTCTGGCACAGGTAAGACTCACCGAGCAGACGAGGCGTTCCCTTCAGTCGCTTACTGCAAACCCTTAACGTGAATTAGTCATTCGCCATCGCTTTGTGATTCTCATCTCTTCAATTTATAGACTTGGATTAAGGGAAGGGTTTGACATTTTGGGAAATACAGATGGACACATCGATACCACTCTCACATCTGCACGCTAAATATGAAGCTATCACCAGCAGCCAGCTAACTTAGTTTAGCACAAAGACTAGAAACGGTAACTTGTTTGATAAATTGGTACAGAAACTCTACAACTAGTTGCCAGGCAATCTTCTCATCTGACTCTGGGCAAGAAAGCAAATACGTGTATTTCCCTAAAATGTTGAGCTGTTCCTTTTTAAGAGAGGGTTGTGGTCTGGGCGCCCAGATAGCTCAGGTGGTAGAGTGCGCGCCCATATATAGAGGTTTACTCCTCAACGCAGCGGGCCCCGGGTTGGACTCCGACCTGCGGCCCTTAGCTGCATGTCATTCCCCCTTTCTCTCCCCTTTCATGTCTTCAGCTGTCCTATCAAAATAAAGGCCTAAAATGCCCCAAAAAATTATCTTAAAAAAAAAAGAAAAAGAGAGAGAGGGTTGTGGTCTAGATTAGAAGTATTCCTGACAATTGCAAAAGAGTCCATCAAATAAATTTCTCTTGCTACTTAATATAGTTGACAGAATTTTCAACTGTCATGTCAGTGTCATGAACACATGACACTGTCATGACACATGAACCCTAACCATAACCATAACCATAACTTGTCATGACAAAACCGAATGACTAAAAAAGCATTATGTCATAAATGTTTGACTTGTTTATAATGTTTATGACACGTTCATGACAGTGTCATGTCACTCTTATGTAGATACCTTCAAGTAAAGTGTAACTGTTTAATTTATGCGGTTTACAACAACAGTTACTTTGCAGTAAGTGAACTTGAGAAAGTGAAGTATTTAATATTCACAGTTTTTTTTGGAATAAACATATGACGTGCTAAGTAGCTAGCATGAACCGTGTTAGACGAACAATTTAGTTTAGTCTCATTCGGGCTGGAATACACAACATTTAAAATTATCAGCCTCATATTTGCTTTCGATTGACTGATAAGTATTTCTTCTGTCGTGGCAGGAAAGCAGTGACATGAGAAAATACAGTGTATTGGTAGATAAATTGAGGGGAGGAAAATACAGATTTCCAGGCTTTATTTAACTTTATTTATTAACTTTTGTTTCTTCCAAGGTGCTGTTGGAGAACTCCAAGGACTTGCTGGCTGATTGGTTGGATACGCAGTTTGGAAGTCAAGTCACAGAGAATTCAATCTTCTCCATTCTCCCTAACTATTGGGAGGGAGAGTACCACAAAGACATGGACGCCCTGAATGTAAGTAGAGGCACAGCAAAGTATTTTCTAAAGTCCTGGTCAAGCAAAAAAAAACAAAAAAAAACACAAGGAGCATTATAAGAGGGGGAGAAATAAAATGATTTGGTGCAGCCGGTGTACAGTGGTCCCTGCCTGGTACTAGCTAACCCCTCAGTCACATTAGCTACAAGAGACAGTGACAAAGCAGCAGGCTGCCATTCATTTTCAGTGGGAGTGGCCATTTGCCAGCGACGAGCTTGCGGCTGCCACGGCCAAGGCGGGGCCAAAATAGACAAGTCTGTTTTATGCAAATGCTGAGCAATGCGACAAAGCGACTGGCAATCGGAGCGACTGGCAATCGGAGCGAAGGCATCGTGCCGTATGTACGTTGGTTGCTCGAGTCGAAGATAATCATTCAAGATGGCTGAAACGCTTCAGGACATCGTATTTCTGTATATATCTGATCTGTTTGGCATTTTATCTCATATATTTTGTTACCCCTATCGAGAAGTAAATACTTTTAAATCCAAACATTGTCAACATTGTTCTTGTGACTTGACAATACCTCTGAAGTGACTTGTTAGACCTCTTGCAGATACTAGGCAATAGCATGCTACTTTCAATAGAGAAGCGTCGCCGTGTCAAACGTTCACAGGAACAAATCGATCAAACTTTAGTTCCGCAAAGCTGGGAGAAAATGGAGGAAAACCTTATTTTAGTGGTGTCCACGTTCCCGGCCCTGTGCAATCTAACCTTAATCTAACGTATATCTATGGGTCTATCCGCAAAGTAAACAGAGGGGACGTGCTTGAAGGTAGCACCAGAGAATTTCTGTTTACTTT
Source organism: Perca fluviatilis (assembly GCF_010015445.1). Taxonomy (NCBI): domain Eukaryota; kingdom Metazoa; phylum Chordata; class Actinopteri; order Perciformes; family Percidae; genus Perca; species Perca fluviatilis. Next base: position 42,674,968 of record NC_053114.1, on the reverse strand, counting down.
TGCCAAGCAACCAGGAGTAGGCTAGGCACGCCCAGGAACGCCCATCAAGAGAGTGCATGTCGCTGTCTTTTGTAGCTAATGTGACTGTAGGGTAATAGTTCATCCTTCCTTTGAAATACATCGACTTCAAAATAGAGATGGCCCGATACCATTTTTTGCTTCCCGATTCTGATACCTGAACTTGCGTATCGGCCAATACCGAGTACCGATCCGATACCAGTGTGTCATATATTTTATTATGTTTTAACAACCATATACTACTATCCCTGTATGTGGATAGTAGTATGTGATATTATATCTATCTTGTCTGTCTGCCTCAAGTTAAACTCTTTGTGAAACATGAACAAACACAAGCAATGAATGCCCCAGAACTTTCGGTTATTCTCCAGTTTGACAGTCAGTTATAACGGAAAAACAACATAAATTAACTACTTTAACGTAAATTTTCTTCAGGGCTTTATTACGTGGTATCGGATCGGTGCATTAACTCCACTACTTCCCGATACCAGCGTATTAGGCAGTATTGGAGCCGATACCGATTCTGGTATCGCAACATCTCTACTTCAAAAGCAAAGCATCTTTGTGTGAACTAATGCCTTAATTCTCTCTATATTTTTCTTACTTTAAAAATAAGTTTCTAATAAAAGCAGCCTGCTTTGATTCTATTCTTTGTGAGTTTGTTTGTCAGGTACAGTAAATATACTAAAGGATGGTCTGATTTTTAAGATTACATTGCATCAGAACAGTTGGGCTTCCATAAATTTGCATGCAAAACCAAAGGCCTTAAGAATGTGGCAAAGTATGAATGTGATCAGTGTAGCGTTATAAAACACAGTTTCAGGGTTTATACTATGAAATGCCATTTCAGTCAATATTAAATACTGACTGTAAAATAAATCCTAAAATAAATCAATATAAATATATGAGTCAAACAAATAAATGGGTTTTAAATAAAAAAAACTGAACTGTATTGACTCATTTATAGATTTATATTTTCATGTATTTATGTTAATTATATAATTTATTTATTACATATTGACTGAAATTATATTCCATATTGAACAAACATTTTTGGATTCACTTTAAATATAATTATACACAATATGTTCTATAAGTATGTGGACAGCCCTGTCTTTAGTTTGGGCTAAGCCCCTTTGTTCGTCTGATGACAAAATCTTAATGCAGCAGTTTGGGATACTTAAGGCCAAAATAGTTTACACACATTTTGTACATAAATTGTCTTTGTGACCCCCAGGTTCTTCCCCCAGATGTCCTCACTCGAGTCAGTGAATACGTGCCTGAGATCGTGGAGTTTGTGAAGAAGGTTGTCTCAAATGGTTACGGGTGAGGAAGAAACTACCAGTGTCTACAATTCATATTACATCCACATTGTTATTAAAGGACAAAGCCGGCGCAAAATGAACCTAGGGGTTAATAACACATGGATACAGAGTCAATCGTTCTCTGGGATATGTTTTCATGCTGATCGAATGTGACCAGTTTTAGCACAAACCGCTAATTAGCTTATAACGCTAGGCGTCGGGGCACAAGTAAAGTAAAAAGAAATCGCTATTTTTATACCACTAACCAGGCTCAAAATATCACCACACTTACACGGTAGCATAATGAGGGTCCCTACATGGAAACCGAAGCATTGAGAACTTTGTAAGTGTACGGACAGTTTATTAAAAAGATAGTTTAGAAAGACAGTACCGTTCATGCATACATGCAGTCACGGTCAGTTGAACGACGAACGCCGTGCTTGAGCTATGTTACTGGTTACTGGTTGCACGGCGTTCGTCGTTCGACTGTTTTCCCAAGATGGCGCCTGCCTGTAAACGTGAACGGTACTGTCTTTCTAAACTATGTTTTTAATAAACTGTCTGTACACTTACAAAGTTCTCAATGCTAATGTGGAAGTGTGGTGCTATTTTGAGCCTTGTTAGTGGTATAGAAATAGCGATTTCTTGTTACTCTAGCCGTGCCCCGACGACTAGCGTTATAAGCTAATTAGCGGTTTGCGATAAAACTGGTCACACTCGATTAGCATGAAAACAAATGCCAGAGAACGGTTGACTTGGTACACGTTATTAACCCCTAGGTTCATTTTGCGCCGGATTTGTCCTTTAACAGGACAGTTTTAATTATTGGGGTTTTCTGATGTTTACAGGTATGAATCAAACGGTTCTGTTTACTTTGACACCTCGAAGTTTGATGCCAGTCCGCAGCACTCGTATGCCAAACTGGTGCCAGAGGCGGTTGGAGATCAGAAAGCTTTACAAGAGGGAGAAGGTAGATATTTTCACATTTCAACTACCAAAACTGTTTTTTACTAGGTTGTCTGGGATTATAGCAGCTTTCCAATGACTCTGATGGCACACATTTTAGTTTGTAGGAAAATGAAATCCACATTTTAGTTTTGGTGCCTTCTTTGAGTCGGCAAAGTTAGTTTTTGTTTTGAACAATTTGAAATATATATATATATATATATATATATATATATATATATATATATATATATATATATATATATATATATATATATATATATATATATATATATATATATAATTATAATGAATAAATAAGGATAAAATGAATTTGAAATGAGATGTTGAAAAAGGATAGGAATGGAATCAGATAATTGAAGTCTTTACCATAGACAATTTGTTCACAAAAGCTATTAAGATTAAAGGGAAAAAGGGACAAAAAACAAGCACCACTAACATCAGAGAGATTTACACTCTCCTTCCTCACTTCTGTACTTTTCAAAAATATAGCTTTTGTATCTTTTTTTAAATTGCATTATATTTATACTGTCATGTTTTCACGTTTACGTTTCAATTCAAATCTTTTAAATCTTGCATGAATGCTGAAGATGGATTTCTCTCTGTAACTGTATTACTCTTTTTATAAGTCAGTTATGATAGTCTTGTTGGTCTTTTCTGTACCTTGTGTGGCCCTGCAGGTGACCTGAGCATCTCTGCTGACAGATTAGGTGAGAAAAAGTCTCCCAATGACTTTGCCTTGTGGAAAGCCTCTAAGCCTGGAGAGCCTTCATGGGATTCTCCGTGGGGGAAGGTGAGAGTTAAATCTTAATGTAGGTGCGTTGTTAAACTGATGCATTACTTGTACAACAAGGATGATAGATTGCATATTCCAGAAAGTCAAAAATTGATGCAACATTAATTGGTTCGGCTCTGTTGAATATTTTGAAATTGTAACAGGGAAGGCCGGGCTGGCATATTGAATGTTCGGCCATGGCTGGCTCCATCTTGGGAGAGTCCATGGACATCCACGGTGGGGGGTTTGATCTTCGATTTCCCCATCACGACAATGAGTTGGCTCAGTCTGAGGTACAAAAGTAAAGTCTTTCTAAGATGTTTATTGACAATATTTGCTCCTGTTTGTCTTGTAAAGGTGCCATAGGTAGGATTGTGAAGATCCAGGACTTAGCCAAAAAATTTGAACATCGACAACCTCTCAGTCCCTCCCCCTTTTCTGCTAAAGCCCAAAACGGTGTCCTAAGCCCCTCCCCCCAAAAGGGAGAATGAATGCGTGTGCATTAGCAGTGATTGACACGCAGTTAGACACCCCCCCTGGCTCTGATTGGTGCATCTGAACAGGGAGCTGTGGATTTTTGCAAATCGCACCTGTAGGTGTTGCCTTTAAATGACCTGCTTCATGTAGTTCTACTGGAACATAGGGTCAGTTTCAGCAAATATGACAGGAAGTTAGTTTTATAAGTCTTACCTACTGCACCTTTTAACCACTTTAACTAAGCCCAACATTTGAAACATGTACGGTATGCACCAAGTGAATAAAACACCGATAACATTCAAACAGTAGTTAAAGATGATTAACTGTCATGTAACTGGCCATTTCCAGTCCAAGAGAAAGTGACCGAGTTTAACCACCATTGGTTATTGTCTTCACAGGCTTTCTTTGAGAACGATTACTGGGTCAGATACTTCCTGCACACCGGACACCTGACGATCGCAGGCTGCAAGATGTCGAAATCCCTGAAGAATTTCATCACCATTAAAGATGCCTTGGCAAAGAACACAGGTGACCCATCTGGTTCTGCTTCATACCACTAATGTTGTAGACACCTGTTGTTATTTTTATTTTAAGTATATGCCTATTCTATGTTGCAACTTTTTCTGCAAGACTTTCCGCCATTGAATCAGGCTTTCTCCATCTGAAGGGACGTGTGCTTGCATCTGCATTTGTAGAACAGCCAATAGGAACGCCCTCTCGCTCTGAAATGACATGTGATTGGCCAAAGTCTCCCATCACAGGCTAGATTTTCTAAAGCCTAAAAACTCCCTAGAGGAGGTGCAGAAGTCTAGTTTTCTCAGAACACTTGAAGTACAATACACTGAGAGATTATTATGGAATTGTTGTTCAATGATGCCAACTAATAACTGCCTACCCAGCTTTAAGTTCCTGCAGAGGGCATCTGGAACACGTCTTTAGCCGCTGTGTCAGATAAATGACAGCAGAAGAGATGAGTTTGTTAGTGTTAGTTTTAACACTCTTCTTTTCGTCCTCCTGCAGCTCGTCAGCTCCGTCTGGCTTTCTTGATGCATTCCTGGAAAGACACCCTGGATTACTCCTCCAACACAATGGAGTCGGCCGTCCAGTACGAGAAGTTCATGAATGTAAGGGACGATATGACAAATGGGCTTTTTAGTTTAGAGGTGGTATAAATCTTGAGAATCAGTTGTTGTTTTTTTAAACTAATATGCTATTTGGTGCCCCGATTAGATTAGATCAGATTAGATTAGATCAGATTAGATTAGATCTGATTAGACTTTAGTGATCCCAAATTGGGAAATTTCAGTGCTACAGCAGCAAAATATAAGACACACATACAGAATATACAGGAAATAATAAAAAGGATAGAATACAAGAAGAACTATTCAAAAATAAAGATAAAAAATACAAAGGAAAGGATGTACAAATGTATATACATGTGGCGGTAATCATAATGTACAACCTACTTTAATAGTATTTATTTTCATGTAACAGGAGTTCTTCCTGAATGTGAAAGACATAATGCGCGCTCCTACTGACATCACCGGGCGCTTTGAGAAGTGGGAGGCAGCAGAGGTGGAGCTCAACAACAGGTAAGGGAGTAAAGATAGGGAGAAAATATGAGAGACAAAGCTCCTTAACAGGTTTAACCTCCTGACATTTTCCCACATGGGTCAAAACAGGATTGAGACATCCGAAGATCTTGATGTTTAGTAAAAAAAAAAAAAAAAAGAAAAAAAAAGAGAGAACCTACAAAAAACAACTGAAAGCCAAACGGTTTCTTGTGTTGTTCAGTTTCTACGACAGGAAGTCTGCCGTCCACGAGGCTCTGTGTGACAACGTGGATACCCGCACCGCCATGGAGGAGATGAGAGTGCTGGTCGGCCTTAGCAACAGCTACATCGCCAGCAAGAAGAGCGCCAAGCTGCGGCCCAACCGCATGCTGATGGAGAGCATTGCCGTCTATCTCACCAACGTGATGAAGGTGAGCACGTTTTAACTGCTACTTTTCATGCAAGAAACTGCTTTAATAGTCTTAACTGGAATGCAGCAGGCACATGGGACACTAATTAATAGGGGTGGGGGAAAAACATTGATACAGTATAGTATAGCATAGTAATCTTTTATTATGCATGTGTTGGTCAGTTTGTCTGCTTGACAGTCCAATTTTGCAGCCATAAAAATTTAAGTGAGATGAATAAACAGAGACTTAAAAATATGATTTCTTGTATGAAATAATCCTTTTTTTTTTTATTTAGATATTTGGTGCCATTGAAGGATCGGAGCCCATCGGTTTCCCAGTGGGAGGACAAAGTCAGAGCATTGATGTAAGTAAAGGGACACTTTTCTGGGTTTTCTGTTGTTTTTTTTTGTCGATTATTTCATATATTTCAAAAAGCTGCTTGCCGTAACTATCGTCATCGTGTAAAGCCCGCCTCAAAGGTTGTGATTGGTGCCTCTATTTGGAAAAAAATTGGAAATGGGCTTGAATGGGCTCTTGGCCAGACTGACCTGCAGAGCAAATCTCAAATTTGCCGGAAGTTCGTCAGGGTTTACCCAGGCTAGTCAAAGCAGATTTTCACACCAAAACTCAAAGTAACAGACACCAAATAGTTAATGCTCAAGCTGTGGGTATTGAAATGACATACAGAAAGATAATGTTGCTGCTGTGTTTGCCAGCTGGAGAGCACAGTGATGCCGTACCTCGCAGTGTTGTCAGACTTCAGAGAGGGAGTCAGAAAAATTGCCCGAGAGCAGAAAGGTAAGAACTTGTATTTTCCATTTGTGTACAAAAGATGCTAATAATTCAGTTCTGCATTGTTGTTTTTTTACCTCATGTTAGTGTTGAGACATTTCTTAAAACTTTTTACCTAAAGGGTTTTGCTTCAGGGTTTAATTAAAGTCCTGTTTTGAATCATCTAGTGACGGAGCTGCTGCAGATGTGTGACGTTGTCCGTGACGATACGTTACCGGAGCTCGGCGTGCGACTGGAAGATCATGAAGGTAACAGAACTGAAAACGTCAATATTCTAATCATGTATTTTTGAGGGAAATAATGTTAGCTTTGAGCAGTGTTGTAGTCAAGACCACATAAATCGAGACCAAGTCATCACCCAGACCAGAGTGTAACGAGACCGATACTTTGAGGGGTCGAGACCGAGTCAAGACCGAGACTTTGAGGGGTTGAGACTGAGACAAGACCAAGACTTTGAGGGTTTAAGACCGAGACAAGACCAAGATTTTGAGGGGTTGAGACCGAAACAAGGCCGAGACTTTGAGGGGTTGAGACTGAGACAAGACCAAGACTTTGAGGGGTTGAGACCAAGACTTTGAGAGGTTGAGACCTAGACAAGACCAGACCAGGGCGAGTCCCACCCTGCATGACACGATAAAATGTGTAAAATGCATAGGCACTCCTCAAATTGATCTGAAAGATCCACATTCCCATTAAAAAACACCCCCAGAAAACAAACTAAGATCCTTCTTCATTAACCTCTTTTATTGCCATAACACACAGAATATACACAACTAGCTGTTATATGTATAGATAATATTCGTTTTCTTTTAGATGTTGTTTTGGAAATACACTCAACTAAGGTTTAGGTAGCCATATTGTATTACCGAGGATTTGGCTGACACCTCCCAGACAGCAAGAGCCTCTTCTCCTGTCTCCCACATTCACTTTCTTGGGAGAGCGTGTTAAGGGGGACGGGGGTTAACAGTTACAATTTTCATATTAGAAATGAGTCAAGTTATTGACTCGTTGCATTTGAAACAGGAAGTTTAACATCCAATCACAGTAATGATGTGAACTCATAAATCAGACAATGCACAGGTCATTTAGTGACATCACCGCAGCTGTGGCCGAGTAGAAATGTGGTAGATACCGAGACCGAGACCTTCAAAAAGTGGTCTTGAGACAAAGACCGGTCTTGAGTACTACAACACTGGCTTTGAGTTTTCATGCATATCACTTCATTATTTGGGTAATTTTGTTAAAATAAATTTGTTAAATAAATCACTATCGATTTATCTGCCTATTATTTTCTTGATTAATCAAGTTTGGTCTATAAAATGTCAGAAAATTAATGAAAAATGTTCATCCCAGTTTCTCACAGTCCAAGGTGGGGTCTTGTTTTGTCCAAAACTCATATTTTAAAAACAGAGGAAAGCAGTAAGTCTCCTTATTAGAGAAGCAGAAAGCAGCATTTACATTACTTTAACGATTAATCGATTATCAAAATAGTTGGCGATTATTTCTCGTCGGTCGACTAATCGATTAGTCGACTAATCGATTAGTTGACTAATCGTTGCAGCTTTAAAATAAGCAACTCTGGCATCGAAGACGTAATTGAAAAAGGTTTAAAAATTAGCATCAACACAGGAATACTTTGTCTTTTTTGTAATACTTGTAAAGACGTAAAGGCCAGGGTTAACTGGCTGAGTCTTGATGAAACTGTGACTGTGTTACAGGCCTGCCCACGGTGGTGAAACTGGTGGACAAGGAGACATTACTGAAGGAGCGAGAGGAGAAGAAGCAGGTGAGGGAGGAGTGGAAATGCCTATTTTAATTGTAACCACATTAGTTACATCCTAAATAGTTAAAACGCAATGGGTTTCCTGTTTGGAGCACTTTGTGTCCTGTAAATCTGGAAGCATTTCCTCGAATTTGACAGGCGAGAACAGTCAAATGGCATCTGAAAAAAAAGGTTCTGCTCCTTTTTCAAAAGTTTTTCAAAAGACACAACCACACAACACAAAGGCTCATGGGTATAAGGAGAGGGAAGTTTCCATCTTTCTGCCTGGGAAGCAGAGCAGAACAAAATAAAGTCTGGACTGATAGTGCTACCAGTTTTTTTGTTTTCTTGCCTGGCATGAACACCACAAAAGGTACAGTAGATTCACAATCTGGCGACCAATAAGTCAGTACACGTGTTTCATGCTTCTTGTAGTCCGTGCGGTCGGGGCGGTGTGGACTGCAATATGACACAACTGCGTCCTGGGAAACTGTGTGCGGAGGGTATGAGCGCCTAGCCATTGGTGCACCTCCAAGATTTTGAAACAACGCGAACACCGCGTTGAAATGATTGGCTACAGAAGAGGAGAAATGCATTCTTTGAGCCGCAATCGGTATGAATGACCAGACGGTTTGCGGCGACTATGTGTGCCGTCCGCAGCACCCTAGTCTACATATCGACGACGGAAATTCCCCCGGATAGCCCTCATTTCTGAGGACTATGGTTAACTGCTCCTCAGATCTCTGCAGGGTAAATCCAGACAGCTAGCTAGACTATCTGTCCAATCTGAGTTTTCTCTCGCACGACTAAAACTACTTTTGAACGTTACACGTTCCACCAAAATAAGTTCCTTCCCGAGACTATTCAGCAGAGGCGCCGTTGCTCCGTCCGGCGCTAAGCAGCGCCCCAGACGATTGGGATTGGGATTGGTTTAAAGACATGCCAATAAACCAGAGCACGGTTTTTTCTCCCATCCATGAATGCTGTGTGAACTAGCCAGACCTTCCTCCGCAACGCTGTGGAGGAAGGTCTGGCAATGCGAGACTTGCAGCGCCCTGACTGCGCTAAACGCCAGAAGCATAAAACCTGTTTTAGTCTGTGTGACCGTTTACAGTCCGTGGACAACCGCACAACACAGAAAGACCGGAGGAAAGCATTTCAAAAACAAAAGGAAAGCTTCAGACTATTGTTTTTCTTCTTTTACAGATGGAAGAGGAGAAGAAAAGAAAGAAGGAAGAGGCTGCCAGGAAGAAACAAGAACAAGAGGTCACTCATAAAGAAAAAGTTATGTTTCTCTGATATATTGAACATGTTCACTTACTCGGGTCTCTTACTGTTTCAGATGGCCAAACTGGCTAAGATGAAGGTCCCTCCATGTGAAATGTTCCGCACAGAAACCGACAAGTATTCCAAATTCGATGATATGGTAAATCCCTCGTGTACTTTTCACTCTGAATTTCAAAATAAATATTTTATAGCATGATTACATTGCCTTTTCTTTTCCAGGTGAAGAATTCTTGTAGTTTGATTAAAGAGAATTTACACATTCATACTAATTTGAATTACATGGGCCTTAGTGGGTTTTGTTTTATGACAGGAGGAAAAACATGAACAAAGCCAGCAATATGGTTATTATGGATTTTGGTACTGTATGTGTCATTTCATTACGCCCTCTTTTTCTGAATTTGTTAGAGCACAAATCCGGCGCAAAATGAACCTAGGGGTTAATAACACATGGGTACCGAGTCGACCGTTCTCTGGGATATGTTTTCATGATAATCGAATGTGACCAGTTTTAGCCCTAACCGCTAATTAGCTTATAACGCTAGTTGTCGGGGCACAAGTAAAGTAAAAAGAAATCGCTATTTTTATACCACTAAAAAGGCTCAAAATAGCACCACACTTCCACGGTAGCATAATGAGGGTCCCTCCTGACCAGTTGAACGATGAACGCCGTGTAACCAGTAACAGCTCAAGCACGGCGTTCGGCGTTTGACTGGTCGTGACTGTTTTCCCAAGATAGCGCCTGCTTGTATACTTTCTAAACTATGTTTTTAATAAACTGTCTGCACACTTACAAAGTTCTCAATGCTTTGGTTTACATGTAGGGATCCTCATTATGCTACCGTGGAAGTGGGGTGCTATTTTGAGCCTTGGTAGTGGTATAGAAATAGTGATTTCTTTTTACTTTACCCTCATGCCCCGACGACTAGTGTTATAAGCTAATTAGCGGTTTGCGCTAAAACTGGTCACATTCGATTAGCATGAAAACCTATCCCAGAGAACGGTCGATTCAGAACACATGTTATTAACCCCTAGGTTCATTTTGCGCCGGATTTGTCCTTTAACCGGCACCTGAGAATTGGCTCCACCAGCTGATGGAAACACATTCATTTGAGTTTTCTTTTGCAGATTTTCTGGAAATTGGGTGACATTTTGTGCTACATTGAGATGGAAACTTATCAGAATGAACTTAAGACTTGTTGCTTTGTTGTTGTTGCTGTCGACAGGGTTTCCCCACTCACGACGTTGAAGGGAAGGAGCTGAGCAAAGGACAAGCCAAGAAGCTGCGCAAGGTCTACGAGGCCCAGGAGAAATTACATAATGACTACCTTCAGATGAACCAAAATGGCAACTGATTTTGTTTCCAAGCTTTTCCAAGCCATCCATTCTACAGAAAACATTCAGAATAAATGTTTAGGCCAGAGATGCTGGGTCATCGTTTGTCTCCTCTTTATCTGTTTGGGATCAGAAAACAACATTCAAAAAAACTGCAAGTGATTTTTTTTTTTTTTTTGTTTGTTTTTTCTTTTCTTACTGAAAGACATTAAATAATCAGTCAAAATGAGAGAGAAAAGAAATGAAGAACCAGGAGAGATTTCCTCCTTTTTTTTTTAGGGCAATAACTGAAGTAAGGTTTCATGACGTGACAGTGTAGCAGAGTGCTAACTCATTAGCACTCGGCTACACGGTCTCCAAATGTTTTCTACATTAGTGATGTTTTTTGACGGAAACTCTGAGAACACTGCCTGTCAGTTAAAGGATTACATAGATTTTCTACTGTATTGAGGATTTAACTTTGTGTTTTAAAGCTATAGTGCGTAGTTTCTGTCGCCCCCATGAGGAATTCCAAGTAATGACAACAACTTTGTCGGAGCATCCACATGATACAAGCCATGTATGCAGTTGCTAGTAGCCAAGGAGGACACGGAGGATTAAAAACAAACATGATGGACTCTTCAGAAGAGGTATTTATCGTCACTTGAGTTTCTGCGCAGGAAAGTCCCCAGACGACACAATCTTCTGAACATAGCCATACTGAGAAATCCAGAGAGAGTTGTGTGGAAGCTGATAGTCTTAATTAGCTTTGTAGCAACTCATTTGGCAATGGCTTGAATGTAACGGGCGTTTATTAATATCAAAAAGTTATGCACTGTAGCTTTAAAATATTAAACACAAGTTAAATACCTGCAGGATATTGGGATACATCCAACAGCTGGTCACTGCAGTTGTTATCAAACATTACTCGAACGGAAAGAGTGAAATTGTTGGGAACTATTTTCGGCGGCGGATTAATTCCACATTCCATAAGATGGAGCTCTATGCCACAGAGGAATAAGATATATCAGACACAGAGCAATACATTGTTTGTTGTGATCTTTTTTTGGGGGGGGATTTTATGGCAATGAGAAAAATATGGAATATCACCAGACTTATTTTAAGTGCATCTGTTTACTCATCATCCTAGGAAAATATAACTTCTTCATCCCTCTGCTGTGGCTTGAGTGAAACCACATGAAAAGGAGCTTTTTATTATTCAACCGTCCATTAGGATCATGTCTTTTTGTACTGTATGTGTATTACAATTAAATGGTTAAGTGAAGGCATAGCTGCAGTGATTCTTTCAGATAGGAAGATGCTTAAATAAAGAGGCAGTAAGCACAATAAAATTGGTCATCCTTGTGAACTCTTGAGATTCATCCTAAACTGCCTAGATAATGTCATGAATACAAGATACATAACAGTGTGAATGGTTGTTTGTAACTCAAATAAAAGACATCCAGACGGGGACAGAATTTGATTACAAACTCTTATTTTGAAATTCTGTGTGTCTGTTGTCCAAACGGAAAGAATAGAGTGAGTTAGGGCAGGGGCCTTCAACATTTTTTAAACCAAGGGACGGAGCAGGACCCCCTACTACATATATTGTATAAAATTAAGTTGCATATTAAACTGGGCCCACAATAAAGTGTAGGGCAGCCTAAAGCCTTTATTCATACCTTTTTTTGCATAGAATAGTAAGCTAATAAAATAATAATGGTTGGCATGATTTTATTAATCATCTTTTAATGTTAAACATACTGTATGTGGCACAGTGAATCCTTAGGATGAACTGTATCTGTGGATGGCTACCATAGTGACTACCTTACCTACAGGCCAGTTAGCCTATCATCAATGGGGATTTACATTTGCTAATAATGTGTTGGAATTATGTTAACTAAAGTAAATTCTTTTGATTATACACACTTACTTAAAATATGAATGCATGACTTTTACTAAAAGTGTTTTTTTATTTTAAATTGTTGTACTCTTTCTTCCACCACTGGTTTAGGTTCTTGTTTGTGGACAATCTATGTGCAGGTCTATTGTCTTAAACTCCAGAAATAAAATACATGAATCAGTGAAAATATTATGAAACACATCATGACTACTGCTGAAAATGTATTTACTTTATAATAATTCAACAATATTATCATTATTATTATTATTGAAATTCGTGACCATATCAATACAATAGATTTTGATATTTCTATGAGACAGACATTCAGCAGGCCATGAAAAGTAAATATCAATCAAATATATATAATATGAAAATAAATATATATATATTTGGAAATTAAGGTATCTAGGCATAATACAGAATCCATACGGTCCATATTATTATTTAAGATTGTACTTTTGACCTCACTGGTTGTCAGCCAATCAGGAAGCGACCTGCCAAATCTGTATCCAATCAGATTTGACGGAGCGCTATTTGAAAGCTGCTTGTCGCCACGTTGTTGTTTACCTGCAGAAATCGGTGTTCACGCAGATCTTGTTGGTTGCTGCTAATATAAATCCCTTTTTAACTCCGTTTGGCGTCGTTGCTGCCGGCATTAATCATGTCGTCTGTGGAAGTTCGTGCTGCGGTGAGTAAACCGAAGTTATTTCGCCGTTTTGTTAGCAAAGCGTCTTTAGTTAGCTTCGCTACTATGGCTTCGATAGCTAGCATCGTTAGCTAACATTACAGTCTGCTCCCTACTTAGCTAGCTAGCTGTTTGTTCGCCTTTTGCTTTGATACAGCTGCCACTTTACACCAGCCAGCCAGCATTTATTTTGTGTCGTGTTCTCCTTTAGCAGCTCCCAGCCGCGGTGAACCCCGCGAAGATGGGCAGAAAAGCCACAGCAGGTCCGAGGAGAGCTGCTCTCGGGGAGCTTACCAACTTTCCCGGAGCAGCAGTCAACACAAAGGTAACATTATCATCATGGAAGAACTGTTTGCTTCCATAACTGGTTTACAGTTTTATTTTTTATTTTTTAGACGTAATTTGTTCACTTGTCAATGCTGCTGTGAAAATAAAATACCCCCAAACTCTGGAAGCTAAAGATAGATGGCCCAAGTGGTATGTCTGTAACGTTACATTTGCCTTTCCCTCAATTAGTACATACTCCAGTGACCGCTCTATGTATTAGTTCTGGTGCCTAGACTATTCACTTCACTGCTGTGTTTTTATTCTTACAGTGTTTTTATATTCATTCTGGTTTATATTTAGTGTCCTAAGCTACTGGATGCCTACATTTCCCATATAATTTAATAAGTATTGCTCTCTTGCTACAGGTGGACTAAATTAACTCTTTGTTTTTGCCAGTCTGAGCATTTTTACAGTTCTACAATGTACATACTCATGTCTTCAAATCTAATGAGCCTTACATCCTGAAACTACACAAATGCCCTCTTCTGCATTAAACAACGTTTGATTTGTTTCCTCAGAGGACTGGACCAACCAAATCAACTGCATCAGTCAAACCATTTTGTGCCCAAAAAGCCAAACCCGTGGAGCCTCCAGTAGTCCCGGTCCCAGCACCTGCAGATCCTCTCCCCCCAGTTTCAGAGGAGATGGCGGCTGATGTGTCCATGAAGGAGGAGGAAGAGCTGTGCCAAGCTTTCTCCGAGGCGCTGCTCACAGTGCAGGATGTGGACGAGCAGGACTCGGACCTGCCACAGCTCTGCTCAGACTATGTCAAAGATATCTATAATTATCTACACGGCCTGGAGGTAGGTTATTCCCCCCCCCCCTTCCCTCAGCCAGACTCTCTGCTCTCTCCCTGCGTTGGTGTGTGTTACATCAGTCTGTCTCCACAGGTGCAGCAGGCCGTACGAGCCAACTACATGCAGGGTTATGAAATCACCGAACGCATGAGAGCGCTTCTGATCGACTGGCTGGTCCAGGTTCACTCCAGGTTCCAGCTGCTGCAGGAGACTCTGTACCTCACAGTTGCTGTCCTGGATCGTTTTCTCCAGGTAAGAACTGACTAAACTGTCTCTTCTGTCTTTGGGAGCTGTGTATATAAACGTTTCCTAGGGCTGCTCTATTGGTGGGGGGGGAGGGGGTGGGAGAAAATCATCACGTTATATTGAAATCAGGATTATTTAACAAGTACTGATTTATGGGTAGATGTTGAATTTATTGAAGTTAAACTGGGGGTGCCTGGGTAGCTTACCTGGTTGGGCAGCTGTTTGCCATTTCCCATCTCTACCCCCTTTCCTGTCTTAAGCTGTCCTGTCAAAGGCCTTAATATGCTCCCAAAAATAATCTTTAGAAACTAACAGTTAAACTAATCAAAAGTGAAATTCAATTCAATTAATTTCAATTGTGAAATTTCAATTAATACTTTTCCAGTTGATGCAAGACATGGGAGTATATTTGCAAAACGATGTGCACATTTTTTTTTTTTTCTCTTTTTTTGATGAAACGTTTCCCCGCTGTGCTGCAGGTCCAGCCGGTCTCTCGCAGGAAGCTGCAGCTTGTTGGCGTGACCGCCATGCTGGTGGCCTGTAAATACGAGGAGATGTACGCCCCCGAGGTCGGAGACTTTGCGTACATCACAGACAACGCCTTTACAAAGGCTCAGATTCTGGAGATGGAACAGCTGGTTCTGAGGACCTTAAACTTTGAGCTGGGACGTCCTCTCCCTTTACACTTCCTCAGACGGGCCTCAAAGGTGGCGAATGTGAGTTTTATTGTTCAAAATGATCAATGTGCAAGAGGTAGAGCTACAGTATCTGCTCATTGATGAAAACTGCTGTAAGCTTCTGTAAAATTGAATAATCCACCCAATTCAATGAAAGTAGTGAACAGAGCATTTATTTTACTTGTGAAGAGTGTTGTATGAAACGGCCCCAATTTAAAAAAAAAATAAATAATTTTGACCATTTGGTTGAAAGAAACCCAAATTTCTGATATAGACACTAAAAATGGGTCCAATTTGGCCTGAGGACAATAGGAGGGTTCAGATAGGTGTTGTGATAAAATGACGATAAATATGTAAGAGATAAAGAGTATCCAACATGGTTGTCAGTGGGCTGGATGTTTGTGTCTCAGTCTGATGTAGAGAGACACACGCTGGCCAAGTACCTGATGGAGCTGACCCTCGTCGACTACAGCATGGTGCACTATCGGCCGTCGGAGATCGCCGCTGCAGCGCTCAGTCTCTCCCAGCTGCTGCTTGAAGAGCTGCCCTGGGTGAGTCTGACAGGATCCAACATGGCATCATGACTTTGCGTAAACTTACACGCCACTTTCCTAAAGCCAAATGGCGTGTTATCTGTACGCATTTTGGGCTATCAAAGTGTCTACGCGGTGTACAGCGGATGTAAACGTCTGCAGCATCAATGGATGAAACCTTTCCACTTAGCAATTTGTTCAATGTCTAATTTGGTCTGCTGTGTGTTTATTGGGTCTGTCTTGTCAGTCTCCTACACAGCAGCACTACTCCACTTATGACGCAGCCCACCTGAAGCCCATCATGCAGCACATCGCCAAAAATGTTGTGATGGTAAATAATGGGAAGACAAAGTTCCAGGTGAGTTCACTCAGTGTGGTGTTTTTTTTTTTGTTTTTGTTTTTTTCCCCATTAGTGCTCATGCTTTTTAGCATTTTCCTTTTTATAGTTGTATATCTAGCTTCCAAAATGAAAAAGCCCAAAGGCACTTACAATCTCCAACAGAAAACACTGTTCACAAACTTTACTTCATAAGACAAACGTGGGTCACTTTGGAATACACGTTATAATGCTCTCCTAGCTGCTAGCATGGCACACCCTCATACTCTGCTTCTGACTGGCTAGTAGTCCTTACCTAGGTACTGTACGTGTGCGACTCCCAACAAAGATGGAACAGAAGTGAGATGCCTCACTCTGTAGCTAAAATGGAAAGCTCAACACACAGGGTGAAAAGAAGAGCTGCAGCAATGTGTAGTAAAACAAAAATGGGGTGCACTTTGAAAATTAAACCATGTAAACCTATTCTGATATAACCTCTAAATACTATTATGAACCTGAAAAGGAGACTAATGAGGTCTTTAAATGAAACTTAAAAAGGTCTTTCCTCCTCTGCAGGCGGTGAGGAACAAGTACTCGAGCAGCAAGCTGATGAAGATCAGCCTCATTCCTCAGCTGAAGTCCTCCACCATCACGACCATGGCAGAGCCGCTGCTCAACAATCCTTGAGGACCAATTTCTCTTTTTACTAAATTTGTCGGACATTTCACATGCACTTTATGATGGATCACAATCTGTGGAGAAACTTTTTATTAAAATGTTTTTAAATTTTTGATCAAAGCTTTGTTTGTTCAGAATTGTTGTATTTTCAGATCCGTGATGTTTTGCCAAAACTTTGTGCTAGAGCTGGGCAGTATGGAGAAAATCAAATGTCAAGATATTTTTGACCAAATACATCTGTTGTGGTGATATTTAAGGGTTCACTATTGGTGTGTTCACAATATTTACACTGAGTTTTGAATAATCACCAATAATGTGGCTACCATGGAAATTTATAAAATGGTAAGTCCAGAAAATGAACTGTCATTCACTGTAATGCAGCCTTTAAAACCAGGAAAAGATGACTCATGTCATATTACAATATCCAAAATATGAGACTATACCTAGCCTCATATCTGTTTATGTATTGCCCAGGCCTACCTTGTGATGCACCAGATTTTCCAATCTGAAGTTTGAAACTAACTTAGCTTTATATTTGTTGTATTTGAGTTGTACTCCTATCAGGAGGATGATGCAAGTGGCTTTTTTTTTTTTTTTTTCTTTTTTTGTACTTTATCATGCCTTTTAATGTTCATGGCTTATAATTGCATTCATTGATCTTGTTGGATATACCAGCATTTACTTTGTTCAAAGAGGTAAATGATATTTAGCTTGTAATTTTCCAATCTTTGACATCCTGGTTTGAGTTACAGTAAGGAGCGGTGCAAACTACTCTGCCCAACATCTCAAGTACATGTTGGGCTGCAGCGAGATGCTCCTCCATCTAGTGTTGGTTGCACCAGCTAATTGTAATACATCACAAGTTAGTTTGCAACAGACAAGTTCTTACAATTGTGTGCCACCCTGTGAATCTTCACTATTGTATAACTAGGCATTTGTTCAAGAACACTTCACACTGAGACTAAATTAAAAGAATATATAAAGGAATGCAGGTTTTCTTTTTTCTTCAATTTATTACCAAAATAAGTGTGTAAAGCTGACTGGTTCCATGTGTTTGACGGTGGGAGAAGTCCTGCTGACAGGACTCGGTAGATCACAGGTGGTGTTTAGTTGAAGCGGACTCTGCGCATGGAGCCCACGGTGCTGTTCTGGCTGCCCCAGTCAGAGAAGTTGTTGTAATCGCGCTTCTCCAGGATGTAATGAGGTCCTCTGTAGTTGGGCTCCTGATACACCGCCCACCTGCACACACACACAATACATCAGGGTTGACTGCAAACTGTTAATTGATTTTAAAAACATAGAAATGTAACGGGAAGAAAAGCTGCAGTTATTCCATCAGAGTGGGGTGTGTGTGCTCTGAATAATCCTAAACATTTGGTGTATTGTACAGTTTCAGAACAGGAATTTATATATATATATATATATATATATATATATATATACACAGTTCCAGAATAACTGGAATATAGAAAAAGTTTGTTTGCTTTTGATTTTTACTGCTTTGGCTTAAGCAAAGTCTCAAGACTAAATGTTCAGTCAGACTTAAGTCACAGAAATGAGGACTTTAGACTGGACTTGGCTACTGTGAGACTAAAAGACCTCATTATGCTTATTTTCAGGTTCATAATTGTATTTAGAGGTTATATCCGAACAGGTTTACATGGTTTAATTTTCAAAAAACATTTTTGTTGTGCTGCACATTGCTGCAGCTCCTCTTTTCACCCTGTGTGGTGAGCTCTCCGTTTTAGCTACAGAGTGAGACATCTCACTTTGTTGGGAGTCGCACATGTGCAGTAGCTAGGTAAGGACTACTAGCCAGTCAGAAGCAGAGTATGAGGGCATGCCCTGACAGTACCTAGGTAAGGACTACTAGCCAGTCAGAAGCAGAGTATGAGGGCATGCCCTGACAGTACCTAGGTAAGGACTACTAGCCAGTCAGAAGCAGAGTATGAGGGCGTGCCCTGACAGTAACTAGGTAAGGACTACTAGCCAGTCAGAAGCAGAGTAATGAGAGTGCGCCCTGACAGTACCTAAGTAATGGACTACTAGCCAGTCAGAAGCAGAGTATGAGGGCGTGCCCTGACAGTACCTAGGTAAGGACTACTAGCCAGTCAGAAGCAGTTAGTGGTGCCCTGACAGTACCTAGGTAAGGACTACTAGCCAGTCAGAGAGTGCGCCCTGACAGTACCTAGGTAAGGACTACTAGCCAGTCAGAAGCAGAGTATGAGGGCACGCCCTGACAGTACCTAGGTAAGGACTACTAGCCAGTCAGAAGCAGAGTATGAGGGCATGCCCTGACAGTACCTAGGTAAGGACTACTAGCCAGTCAGAAGCAGAGTATGAGGGCGTGCCCTGACAGTAACTAGGTAAGGACTACTAGCCAGTCAGAAGCAGAGTATGAGGGCGTGCCCTGACAGTACCTAGGTAAGGACTACTAGCCAGTCAGAAGCAGAGTATGAGGGCGTGCCCTGACAGTACCTAGGTAAGGACTACTAGCCAGTCAGAAGGGCGTGCCCTGACAGTACCTAGGTAAGGACTACTAGCCAGTCAGAAGCAGAGTATGAGGGTGTACCCTGACAGTACCTAGGTAAGGACTACTAGCCAGTCAGAAGCAGAGGTATATGAAAGTGCTAGCAGTCTAGGCGAGCATTATAACGTGTGTTACAAAGTGACCATGTTTGTCTCTGAAGTAAAGGCTGGACTACAGTAGAGCTGTTTGGAGCAGTTGGTGAACAGTGTTTTCTGTTGGAGATGGTAAGTCCCTTTGGGGGGGACTTTGGGCATTTTCACTTTGTAAACCTATAACGTGCACAAAAAATATATATAACACAATAAAGGAAAGGGGAAAAAAAGCCCAAAAAGCATAACGTGAGCACTTTAAATCCCCAGACTTGACTCGAGCTTGAATGCAAAAACAACATTTACATAAAGCTGTGACGATTGGTCCTTATTAATTAGTAATTTTTGAAAGTAATCGCCAACTACTGATTCATCGTTTCAGTAATTTTTTTCCAAACACAAATAGCATTTCCTCTCAAAGGGCTGAGCGTGAAAGAGACCGGGTAGGAAGGACGTTGCACTTACGCTCCTCCGAGCACGCGGATGGAGGCGACTCTGTTGAGGCTGTAGCGGCTCATCAGGTTGGGGATGTCATCCTGGATCTCCATCTTCTTACCGGAGAAGCCGGCTCGCTCAAACAGCTGGGCTCTGCCGGGGTTGTTGTCCTGGGTAGAAGAGATATACTGTCAGTGGTGAATGGGTTTCCTCTGTGTTAGGGTACACTATAGGCTACTACTGAGCTTAACATCTAACTTGGAACAACCAAACCTCTTATTAAATTATTCCTTTGGAGTCTAGAATCACTATGCATATATTAATCAAGCCTAATTCGATCTCAGCCAACACCCCCGTCCCCCCCATCCTTTAATCCTTTTATTTTTTTCTCCTATTTTACTTAGTATGTTTATGTGTCTTTCTTGCCCAGATTGCTGTCTAGTGTGTGTTTAGTGCTGTTACATGTTGTTAAATGTGGTGTGTTTCTCACATGGAAAAACAATAACAACTTTGATTATAGAATCCTTATGCAATGTTGCTTTATAGTTTTTTATATTCTCTATTTATTTTAAGTTGAATCTCTACGGCATTAGATTTGTTTAATCGATCTAGTTTATGATGTCCCCTCGGTGCACGGCTCCGTCTTATTGCCTGGAAAATGAAAAACTTACATTTTCCTACTAATCACCTTTTGCGTCAAACAATCCAAATTCAGGAACTTTTATATAACAGCCCGAAAATGACAGTGTAAACGCAACAAAGAGAAGAAAAGAAAGAAGAACAGGGAATAAGAGGGTAATACTTTTGCATTTTGGGAGTAAATGACTGACCCTGCTACGTGTGACACTCTCACTCATCGGACAGATCCACCATTAGATCCTAAAACTACATTACTGTTCCCTAGTAGTCTATTGTTATTTAAAAAAAATTATATATATATATATATATAAAGTAATACCCTTCTTCCCAGAGCTGCAGATCAATTAGCCAATAAATTATTGAATAATCGGTTTGAGTCATTTTTTATGAAAAAATTCCAGCGTGTTACATGTGAACATGTTCTAGTGTCTTCTCTCCTCTGGGACAGTAAACTGAATATCTTTGAGTTGGGGACAGAACAAGACATTTGAGGACGTCATCTTGGGCTTTTTGGGAAACACTGATCGCCTTTCTGACATTTTATAGACCGAACAGAATCCATTAAATCGAAAATAATCGTTGGCTTCAGCCCTATTCCCTAGCAACAACAAAAATGTAAAAAGAAACTATATTGAAGTATATATGTATAAAAAAAATATATATATATATCATTTCAAAATAACCTAACCTTGTAGCTATTGAATAGGTACCCACGTATGTTATCGATACTGCGCAGATGTACTGAATTACTACTACTTTCTGTTAAATATCAGATTTAACATCTGTTTCTACCTGGTTTGTAGATTTAAAGTTGATTTTATTTTATTTTTTTTACATGCCTTAAGCTTTGATGACTACTTGAGACTAAGATAAACTACTAATGCAGCTAAAAGCTGGGCGGTATGGAGAAAATCAAATATCACGATATTTTTGACCAAATACATCGCTGGTGATATTGTAGGGTTGACTTTAGTCTAATCTAAGAGGATATCTAGCCTCATATATCAATGTCGATATAATATCGATATATTGTCCAGCCCTAGATGCAGCAGCTGTGACTTCAGAGGGAGTGAAAAGAACTACAGCTGCTCACATCCAACCCAGGTTCTGATCCTGTACTGACCGTACGTCCTGTAACTTGTGTGTGGTTCTGATCCTATACTGACCGTACGTCCTGTAACTTGTGTGTGGTTCTGCTCTTATACTGACCGTACGTCCTGTAACTTGTGTGTGGTTCTGATCCTATACTGACCGTACGTCCTGTAACTTGTGTGTGGTTCTGATCCTATACTGACCGTACGTCCTGTAACTTGTGTGTGTTTCTGCTCCTATACTGACCGTACGTCCTGTAACTTGTGTGTGGTTCTGATCCTATACTGACCGTACGTCCTGTAACTTGTGTGTGGTTCTGATCCTATACTGACCGTACGTCCTGTAACTTGTGTGTGGTTCTGATCCTATACTGACCGTACGTCCTGTAACTTGTGTGTGGTTCTGATCCTATACGGACCGGAACGTCCTGTAACTTGTGTGTGGTTCTGATCCTATACGGACCGTACGTCCTGTAACTTGTGTGTGGTTCTGATCCTATACGGACCGCGTACGTCCTGTAACTTGTGTGTGGTTCTGATCCTATACTGACCGTACGTCCTGTAACTTGTGTGTGTTTCTGCTCCTATACTGACCGTACGTCCTGCAACTTGTGTTGTTTCTGATCCTATACTGACCGTACGTCCTGTAACTTGTGTGTGGTTCTGATCCTATACTGACCGTGCGTCCGGCAACTTTTGTGTGGTTCTGATCCTATACTGACCGTACGTCCTGTAACTTGTGTGTGGTTCTGATCCTATACTGACCGTACGTCCTGTAACTTGTGTGTGTTTCTGCTCCTATACTGACCGTACGTCCTGTAACTTGTGTGTGGTTCTGATCCTGTACTGACCGTACGTCCTGTAACTTGTGTGTGGTTCTGATCCTGTACTGACCGTACGTCCTGTAACTTGTGTGTGGTTCTGATCCTGTACTGACCGTACGTCCTGTAACTTGTGTGTGGTTCTGATCCTATACTGACCGTACGTCCTGTAACTTGTGTGTGGTTCTGATCCTATACTGACCGTACGTCCTGTAACTTGTGTGTGGTTCTGCTCCTGTACTGACGCGTGCGGCGTAACTTTTGTGTGGTTCTGATCCTATACTGACCGTACGTCCTGTAACTTGTGTGTGTTTCTGATCCTGTACTGACCGTACGTCCTGTAACTTGTGTGTGTTTCTGCTCCTGTACTGACCGTACGTCCTGTAACTTGTGTGTGGTTCTGATCCTATACTGACCGTACGTCCTGTAACTTGTGTGTGGTTCTGATCCTATACTGACCGTACGTCCTGTAACTTGTGTGTGGTTCTGCTCCTGTACTGACCGTACGTCCTGTAACTTGTGTGTGGTTCTGATCCTGTACTGACCGTACGTCCTGTAACTTGTGTGTGTTTCTGCTCCTGTACTGACCGTACGTCCTGTAACTTGTGTGTGTTTCTGCTCCTATACTGACCGTACGTCCTGTAACTTGTGTGTGTTTCTGCTCCTATACTGACCGTACGTCCTGTAACTTGTGTGTGTTTCTGCTCCTATACTGACCGTACGTCCTGTAACTTGTGTGTGGTTCTGCTCCTGTACTGACCGTACGTCCTGTAACTTCTGCGTGTTTCTGCCAGTTTCACGTCTCACCTGTTTGACAGCACGGACAGAGGAGACGTGGTCCACCTGGGCGCACCACTTGTCGTAGGAGTTGTACTCTCCCCGCTCGGACATGTCCCACAGGTACTGGCGCCCGCGGAAGTTCTCATGCTCGTAACCGACCCATCTTCAAAAACAGTGGAGAAGGAGAGGAGAGAGAAGAGTCAAACAGAGATGCACACAGCAGCAAATGAGCTAGGTGTCAAATCCAAAGGTTTAAGTTACGTTTATTTACTGACCGTGCAGACCTAAGATTGGGATGAGCTGCAGTAGAAAAGTGTACATTCAGTGACTATATTCAGTGGTGTAGTCTACGTGATACGCAGGTATACGCAGTAAGAAAGCTCCAGGATTTCCATACACCCACTTAAAAATGCGCAATGACACACAACAACATACTTTCCATTATATTTTTGACAGTTTTTTTTTCTTTGCATAGGCTAAATAAAGGTATTTTCAGCTGTGAGTTGGTGCATACAAGTGTATCAAAATGCAGGAAATGAAGTCTTTGATGCTCAAAATTTCCCTGGGGGAGGACACCCAGACCCCACCCCCCACAAAGTCCCATTCTGGCCCGTACACATACAGTACATTATACCCACTACAATACATTAGACTACGCCACTGACTATATCTAAGGTCCAAACTAAATGTTGAAATAAAGTCACTGAAACAGTAGTTATATGTATCCTAGACATTTAATGTGAACTCAGCCTAACTCAAATTTAGTGAGTTAGGCAAGTGTTTATTTTTAAGTGTAATTTTGTGTTTCGTATGTAGCAATTCCTTTAATCCGAGACCAGGAAACAATAAAACCACCCTTGAACCTTGACATTTAGTGCAGTTTTAACTTTGACATCTAGACATAGTTTCACCTGCAGGAGTACGTTTTGATTCATTTCTTTTCGGACAGACTAATTGTCTTACTGTGGAAGGGTCACAATGTCTTCTCGTCCCGAGGCTCATCAGTCTATTAAGACCCATTACCAAAACCTTTGTTGGATGTAATAACAAGGTACATATATGTGTGGACACCCATCTGAACCACTGGGCTTTAGATGTATTAACTACAGTATATTTACCGCTGTCTAATGGTAAAAAGAAATGTGATGAAAACACATTTGTATTGAAGATACTTTGCTGTTACACAGTGGTGTAGTCTACGACGTGATACGCAGGTATACGCAGTATACTCACAAAGAAAGCTCCAGGATTTACATATACCCACTTAAAAATGCCCAATGACGCAACAACATACTTTCCATTATATTTTTGATATATTTTGAATCGTCATCTGTGTTTTTCTTCTTCGCATAAGCTGAATGAAGGTATTTCCACCCTAAATTGGTGAATACAAGTTATTTGAATGCAGGAAATGAAGTCTTTGACGCTCAAAATAACCCTGGGGGTGGGCACCCCCACTATGGTATGCCCCCCTTCCCCAAAGGCATATTCTGGCCCATATATATAGGCCAATATATTTATATACAGTACAGTATACCCACTACAATACATTAGACTACGCCACTGCTGTTACATCTCCAGGGGTTTTCTCTCTCATTATAAAGCTAATGTGCAGCACCCGAGCCATTTTGGGGACCACCTAAGCTGAGAAAATACATAACCAATGTGGGCATCCTAACTAACTAAATACTTTCTCTCAGATCTAATGCTTGGAGTTGGTCCCCAGTTTTATCTTTAAGCTTTTTGGGTGTTATTTATTTATGATCTGCTCTAGCTTTTCCAACGTTTTAGACACAGATACCGTAATAATAATGGTCCAAAATGATGTGAAATTGCTTCTTTTTTTTATTATAAAAACATTTAATATTTTCTTGAGGGGGGAGCCCTAAACCCCTCGCGTCTTCAACAAACCTAGAGAAAACACTGATCTCCTCTTTGTCTTTCCTTTTCTCACCAGTGTGTGTGTGTGTGTGTGTGTGTGTGTGTGTGTGTGTGTGTGTGTGTGTGTGTGTTGTGTGTTGCAGTGACCTGTCGTGTACTGTAGGTGGCGGTGTAGACTTACGCTCCGCTCTCCACCTGCACAGAGTTGCATCTCTCTGGGAAGTTCTTGTCACTGAGCCTGGCGCAGTCGGAGCTCAGGTCCAGCCGCCTTCCGGCGAAGTTCCGCTGCTCGAAAAGGGTCACCTGAAGGCCGAGATCAAAACTTTAAGAGTCTGCTGGGATTCTACTGAAAACGTTACCACTCAGGTGTTCAATAAGCATTTTCTAAATACTACATTCATTTGCAATACTAGTATTAGTTTCACACTTTTGGGGGATTTTAAGCAGACCCAGGTTTTAGAACAGGGGGACAGTAAAGGCACCCAGCCTCCCATATGTAGTCTAACGCTTTTTTTTCTGTAGTTTACTTGGTTGTCTTTCAAACTGCCACTTGCAGATAAACTCTGCGACAGCACCAGCAATTTTAGAGTCTTTCCTTCCACTTGGTGATCATTTTGATACCAATACCAACAGTAAACAGTGTTGTATTTGATAATTCTGTCGTCTTTGAGTGGGAGGAGAAATGTTAATTAAAAAATTAACATTAAAAACACAATTCCTGAGTCATGATGTGTTGTATTCTCAAAAGGACAGTTTGGAATGTGAGTTACCAATGACGCAACTCCCAAAGTTATGTGTAAATCAATAAAGAACTTAAAATGACTGAAGTATTTGCTTCACGGTAAACTGATGTTACATTAAATATTTATTTGTGAACAACAGCCGAGATCAGGGACTTCCTGGAAACTATAGATTACACAATCGAGATACAAAGTGCTGTCTGAGCTTTAGAGGTGTTGGTAGCTGTATTTCTCTGGACTGAGCCAGGCTAGCTGTTTCCCCCTGTTTCCAGTCTTTATGCTAAGCTACACAGCTTTAAAAAGGGGCTGTACTCAACATTTAGCACATTAAAGGTGCTGTAGGTAGGATTGCGAAGATCCAGGACTTAGCCAAAAAATTTGAACATTGACAACTTCTCAGTCCCTCCCCCTTTCCACTAAAGCCCAAAACGGTCTCCTAAGCCCCTCCCCCCACAAGGGAGAATGAATGCGTGTGCATGAGCAGTGATTGACACGCAGTTAGACACCCCCTGGTCCTGATTGGTGCATCTGAACAGAGAGCGGTGGATTTTTGCAAATCACACTACAGGCTGTAGGTGGAGCCAGAGGAGCTGGATTTTTTTTAAATTACCTGCTTCATGTAGTTCTACTGGAACATAGGGTCAGTTTCAGCAAATATGACAGAAAGTTAGTTTTATAAGGCGTATCTACTGCACCTTTAATATAGCAAACAAATATTTAATATGTAAAGATATAGTGGAGTAATGACGTCCTGAGCAGAGAATGAAGTCACACTCCCTCTGTTTGTGTTTAAATCTGAGCTTCTCTGTTCTTGTTTTTGATAGCTGGTCCGGCCGCGCGTGCATGTGGGCGTAAAAAAACGTTGCTATATTAGCGGTTTATGAGAGCCGTGTGGAGGCAATCCAAGCCAGCTTTTTTTTTTCTCAGTATTTCAAGTACAGCCCTTTTTTTATTAAAAATTAAGTACAAAATGAAGAGAAATATTCTACGTTTACCAAGAAGTCCCCACAGTAAAGAAGTATTATATTATTAGTGAAAGCAGTGAACAAGTATGTTAATTTATGCTCACAATTCAATAGAGTGAAGACAAAAAAGGTTTCACTTAGAAACTTCATCTGTTCAAAACAACATGGTGCTTCAACAAAGTGACAACTCATGACATAAATATTGGACTCACCCTCCCACTGGACCCGTAGAAGGCACGTTGGAGCACAGACCCCAGCTTGCTGTAGATATAGAAGCATTTTTCATGAATAATTACACCCCAAACATGCCTCTCAATAATTAAATCAGACGATAGAACAATCGCAAAGAAACTTTAGAAAAAAACGATGGTGTGTTAAGGCAAAATGGAAGACCTGAGCCACTGAAAATGTCACTACTTATGTCATTTTGAACATAACACATTGTAGTGTTACGTAAACACATGACACAGATTTAGAAGTAGTGTCGTGCTTCAGTCTTTTCGAATTTTAAAACCATCAACTTGCACCTGAACTGTTACAGTATGTGTGCATGTCTCCTACAATGAGCACATCACAAAATCAGGTGATTTTGGGAAACTGGTGTTGGATGCGTCCCAGAGAGAGAAAGAGCAGAGCATGAGAACCAGCGAGGGATGTGGAGCCACTGACCCACCCCACCTCCAAAACTCTTGACTGGGGGGGTCTGACTCTGTGGGCCCTCGGCTGGTGCACGGCGCTACATACCTTGTTTGTTGGGCTAATCCTGGGACCTTAGTAAAGATGTTCATGTCAGCTCTGCGACGCAACAAGAAAGCCCCTTAAATACAGGGTGAGGTGAGGTGAGCCGACAGGAACTAGAAAGATCAGAGTGCTTCTGCAACAGTCACCGGGGCCCTGGACGCCATTGATATGCTAAACACACAACAACGCTCATGTTGTCTTCTCTGTCATCACACAGACACACACATGCACACACACCAACGCGCATACACACGTACACACAAAAGCTGGAAACACTGCAAGCGCATGCAGAGCACAAAAAAAAACATACAAACACACACACGGCGAGCAATAGAAAGAGATGCATGCAAATATACAAACACAACAAGCAGAGAGAAGAGGGTTTTTGCACACACACACCCACACACACACACACACACACACACACACACACACACACACACACACACACACACACACACACACACACACACACACACACACACACACACACACACACACACACACACACACACACACACGTAAATGTGAGAGTGCAGTGCCAACAGTTTGGGCTTTGAACAATTCAGCATTTTATACAACAATGGCGTGTAAACAATGCGCCTTATGATAATGGTGGTATTCATGTATTCATGCTTTGTGCGCAGCCGGCCCCAGCACACTATTCACTGAAGAGGTCGTGACCCCGAGGGCAGCTGACAGAACCGCCATGAACCTGAACGTACACGCTAGACTTCTAACAGTTCCACTTCCACTACACTTATTTTATATGAAACGTTTGAACGCTAATACTTAGGGCTGGGTCATAAAAAAACTGATTCTCTAATTAGAATCGATCTTTTTGATCTAATATCGAATAATAAAATCCCCAAATGGATCTTTTATTATATGTGCCTTTTCACCATGGATGTGGAGAACCGACCCCCTTTACTTAATGTAAACATTAACCTGGCGCGTTATAAAAACATATTTGACGGTTGCTTCTTGCTTGTACAATTTACGGCAGAAGTTCTCTGAGAATCTCTTAAATATCCAAGCAAAATAGGTATTGTAACTGAAATTTCCCTAACCTAATTGATATTGAATCCGGACATGGTGAATAGGAATCGATTCGGGAAATCATTGGCGATACCCAGCCCTACTTACAGTTGTTCTCAATCGCTTTGGCACACTCGTCGAATGACTATTAAACTTTGTCAAACTATGTGACTATATATATGAACATTAGGTCAGTTGTTCACATGACTATAGTCATTTATAACTGCTTTGGCACAAGATGCATCGAATAAGCCTTGCAGGTGGCCGGGCTGGCTCAGTGGTAGAGCAGGCGCACGTGTACTGAGAGGTTTATGCCTCGACGCAGAGGTCCAGGGTTCAAACCTGACCTGTGACGATTTCCTGCATGTCTTCCCCCCCTTTCTCACTTACATTACATGCAAAATAGAACAACCAACAATTATAATAACCGTAAAAGTTGTCAGATGGATAGATGTAGGCTAAATGAGGAACTATTTAATTTCCTCATAATTTAGAGCAACCAAACTCAAACAGGTGACACGTAAGGATATCACAGCAGACTGTTGTAGGGGGGCTGTGTCATGCCAAAAGTTGACACACAATTATTTTAATCAATATTGAAATCATGATTACTTAACCCAATTACTCATTGACTTTTGGAAAGATAGAAGAAAAACAGCGAAACCATTAAACAAATCAACAGGTAAAACACCTTAATACTTTCCCCGTTGAACAAAATAAGAGTTTACTTGCAAAACGTAATGTGCAAATAATAGTTTTTCTCGATTACATTGTTTTTGTGATCGGTATAATCCGAAATCCGATCTAAATTTGATTACTTGCACAGCCCTAGTGCACGTTTCTGTCACTGGAAAGCAGCACCTGTCTGCTTTAAGTTGAACTGTTAAGTGATGTGATGTAGACATTACTTACATATCGGACATATTTTCTTAATTACATATTATTTGCGAGTCAAGTATCAGTTTTACTTTTTCTGTAAAAAATGTCTCAATCAGATTATCAAACTAGTTAGGGATTAATTTAATAGTTGACAGCTAATCGATTAATCTTTGCAGCTCTACTGAATACATACAAGTCCAATGTCCAGTGCGGGGTAATCAATAGACTCAGTATGATAAATCCAAGGCCATCACTGGTGCTGACTTTAGCCAAAGCTTCCCCAGTTTCTAATGGAACTCCACTGCCCCACTGCTTGAACCGAGAAAGCAGATGGACCAAAGGTTGTCTCTCTGAACGTGAAAAGAGTGAGAGACTGCAGGCAAAAGGGGCCCAAATCTGGTCAGTAGTGTGAACACTCAAATCTTGCCCTGATCTGATTTTTTTTCAAATCAGATTTAGACCACTTCCATATGTGGTCCTGAATCAGACCGAGGTTTCGCCATGTGAACAACCAAGGCGGATTTGATGTGACTTTTACGTCAATCTACATCGATATTTGTCACAATTATGCGCCGGCCAGAGTTAGCCCTAGACACAGACGGTACTAGGCCTACAACATGGAGAACAGTGATGGAGCAAGTCAATGGAGGGAGAGGGAGGTGTTAGACCTAATTAGTGTATGCTACTTAATGTTACGGCTGCCATTACACAAACATTTTGAAATAAAACTTCCTCCATAACCTCCCTAAACTTTTGTGCAACAGCGTGCTGCGTCTGATGTCATTGTTATTGTTCTTTTGCGCATGCAGGTCAGTTCGAAACCGCAAACAGTTCACACTGGAATCTGATATAGGCCACATTTTTAAAGGTAATGTGAACAGCCAAAAAAAAAAAATAATCGGATCTGAGCAAAAAAATCTGAATTAAACATTAAGACTTGCGGTGTGAACGTAGCCTAAATGGCAAAGACTGATGCACTTGTTTCTAGAGTGGTTCATCTTTTTGATTTCTACTTGTCTTTTACACACACACTCTAAGTGCATCTTCAGTGCATCTTTAAACATCTTGAAGGACTCCCCTCAGGCCATAGATTCAGAGTACTGACGTTCAAGAGCGATAGGAGTAAAAATGTCTTCGTTCCTTGGGCAATAACCCAACTTAATTTGCTCACGTAATTTAGAACTTGTTAAAAATTGCTGCTTTAGTATTATGTACAACTGTGTTCTGTATTTTGTATGTACAGGAAACATGTTTGTACTTTATGTTTTTGTATTGTTGTCAAAATCTTCAAAGCACTCCTGACTGCAAATCAAGTTTCCCATCTGGGATAATAAAGTGACTGAACTGAGACAATATTTTCTGTTCTGTTTGACATGTAAAAACAGTATAAAGCTCATAGTTGAAGTGTTATGAGACCGAGCTGCAAACGGATCAGGCTCTCTGACATTAACTCTGCTTACAGTGCCAGAATCTCTTCTTTTTCCAAAAGATCTGTTTGCCCCAGCAAATTTACTGTCACACTTCACTGACTTCAAATGGAGCGGTATTCAGTGCGTGTGTGAAGGGGGGGTGTCGTTGTATGGGGGGCTGTATGGGGGGCTGATGAATAGCAGAAAATGGCACTGGACGCTTCACTCGGTTTTTGTTTTTGTAACATTGGCTCTGAACCTGTCGGTGACACTGGGGGAACAGTAACTGGGTCCAGAAGCTTGGGGACGTTTCCTGCATTTTGGAGCAGTTTCCAGCGGAGACAAATGCAGGACGTGCAGCAGGTCAGACATCTATATGTGGTTCTGAGTGAGGCAGGCCGGGGCTGAGACAGAGGCTGGGCAAAGGGGACAGATGTAGGGAGAGATACAGAACACAGGCACTGGCAAGAGGACTCTCAGGCGAACTTTACATTTTCCGATTATACTTCTTATCTCGGATATCTTTTACACCTCTGAAGATAACACAACAGCTTGAAATGTCGCTCATCCTGACTGTGCTGGACAAGCTGGCTTACTTTCTGTCTCTGATAGCGTTTTGTGTCAGCGTGTCTTACAGCTGGCTGAAATGAAACTAGATTCTTCCCTTTCCAAATCCACGTGCTCTGATAACTGACCGGGTGCTTTTTTCACTGGATGTTTAACAAATGATCCTGTTGAGTTAGGATGCTTTTACTCGAAACCTGTGGACAGCTGCCACCTCTGCGTGAGTTTCTGAATCTTTGCTTTACCTTAACACGTGTGTATATCCTGCGATCTGCCCTCAACCTATCTAGCTCAGGGTAGAAGGACAGGAGATGCAGAATTGTAGCGGTTTTGACCGCTGGTTTTAGGATGCCTATAATAAGCCATGAAATCTGTGAAATCAGTGTTCAAACTGGGTGATTATTGTCCTTCAGGTGTAACTGAAGACAGTAAGCTCTTTGCCAAAGACCACGATGCTGCAGCGGTGCATCCTGAGGCCGTACCATGTGCTTGCTATGGTGCTGTGTGTGTCAGCCGGGGAGGACTTTGACTGGACCAAGAATGAGAGGACATCTTTCTACTACGGCACCTTCCCAACTGGTATAAAACACGATTAAACACTAGGGCTGTGTGATATGAGGAAAATGTGCAATATGTGATAAAGTTGTTGAATATCGTGATAACGATATTACTTTTCGATAAATTAACACATAATAAAGTGCACTCAGTTCTGCCTTTCTGCTGCTTTCAGTATTCTGCTTAAATGCAACAAACTTTTGTTGAATTTAAAACAAATGAAAGAAAAATAATTGTTCTTATATTGAACAAATTGAACATTGGATTGAATATAAAAGGCACCACTAAAAAAAGAATGACAGTTACATTTTTAACGTGCAGGTTTCTACTGAGATTTTCTTTCAAATAACACAAAACATCTCAGAGTATCTTTTGGGAAATGTCGCAGCCTTTCGGGATGTGTTTACTGTGGCAGTTGATATTGCGATGACAAAAAACCCCGATATATTGTGCAGCCCTATTTACTCCTAAGTAGTCCACAATCTGCAAAGCTGTAATCTTTTATTCCCTCTGCCATTAAGCTGCGTAGAATCTTGAATGCAAGTCTACTTGAATGAAACATTATTCTGCAAAAACCTCATGATAGTTATGTTGTTGTTATGTTTGTGGATTGTAATTTGTTGCGTGCAATTCACTCTGTATCTGTATCTGTATCATGGCCATTTATAGTTCCTCTGTTTTCCTCTGCAGGTTTCTCCTGGGGAGCTGGCACCTCTGCCTACCAGACCGAAGGAGCTTGGAACATAGACGGCAAAGGAATGAGCATCTGGGATGCATTTGCCCACAAAAAGGGGAAAATTGTCGCAAATGACACGGGAGACACCTCGTGTGAGGGCTACTACAGATTCAAGGTGACGTGCAGAAAAAAAAAGCACATTTCCAGAAAAGACGAGGCTGATAGTTGCTGATAAAGTCTTGCAATAATGTTATAAGTTAAATTAAGTTTGAAGTGTTTATGTACGTCATAGTTTTGATTTGATTTAATTGTATCAAGAATGCCTTACACATGAAAAAAAAAAGACATCAAAAACAATCGAGGATTAAAACACAATGAAGTCCAGGACTTATTTCCATTGTGGTCCTCAACACATAACATCAGGACAAGACAAGACACTTACAGAGTGTGTGATAATCAATGACATAACATAAAAACGTAAATAAAAATAAAAACGGTAACTGGCCCCTTGTTCTATTCCGCTACCCTCTCTAGTAACCAGGCCTTGATTCTCTTTTTGAAATAGTTCATGCTAGAAATGACTTTAATTTGCCGGTCTAACTTGTTCCACTGAACAATATAGGCAAAGGTTCCTTTCCCTAACACGGCCTTAAATGTATGAGGACACAGGTCTGATATGCTGCCACGAGTGTAAACATTGTGTGTGTCCTATACCTTAGTAATAACACACGACAAAAAAATTGGGACATTACCAAACAATATTTTATGGATCATGGTCAGCCTTGACATAAGTTAAAAGAAATTGTTAAACTCTTATTAAACATTTGTTTCAAATGTAACGTTCAGGTTAAAAAAAGTAATCTTATTGCACACTGTCTGACAGTATATTCTCTATGACTTTGTTCCAGCGCTTCATGGAACCCATATGATATTTAAACGCTGTGACGTTGCAGACTGTCGTCCGCTATATAGAGCGTAGACATACACGCGGATAGCTCATATGCGTACAGATAGCACGCCACTTGGCTTTAGGAAAGTGGCGTGTATGTTTACGTGAAGTCATGATGTCATGTTGCCAGAGTTTTGTTGGTGTGAATGTTTGTCTGCAGAACATGCTTTTCAAAAAGTTCTTCTTTTGTTTCTTTTTTAAGGATGACATCACCTTGATGAAGGACATGAAGCTGAATCATTATCGTTTCTCCATCTCCTGGCCGAGGATTTTACCAAGCGGACTTAAAAGTACCCTTTTTTGTTTAATTTAATCATCATATTTATTTATAGTTCTTATTTCTTTAATTTGCTGGTTATTGAAATCAGTACTGATTGAAGTCATTAACCAGAAAATGAATCAACATTCATCTGAATTTGCTGCTCCCAGCTTTTGGCTTTTCTCGGTTTCATCAGTGTACATTACATACTTTTGGGTTTTGGACTGTTGGTCGTCCAAAAACAATCAATTTAAATGTTTCACCTTGGGCTCTAAGAAAGGCATTTTTCAACAATTCTTTTGACATTTTAAATGTAGGCTACAATACGTAATATTCGGCCGCTAGGGGTCTCTCAATAAAAACATAAACATAAGACGGAGCAATGCCGTCGTTGCAGTCAGTTTCTCCCAATTAGGATTCCTTCAGTGATCATCGGAGCAGAATTATTCGCAGAGGTCTCCTCCTCCTCTCCAAAACAAACGGACCCGAATAATAGAAACCAGTAAAAACACTGAATAAAGCTGTTTCGTGTTAAAAATCTGTGTTTCTCCGACGTTGTTCAGCTCATCGGCGGAGCGGAGCGGCTGCGAGCCGAGCTGTCTCTACAGTTTGCTCAGCTTGTTTCTCTGATAACTTCAGATCCAGACGTCTGATGACTAAAATCCTTCATCCGGTTTAAATATAAAGTTAAAAACCACCAAGATCTAAAGGGTGCATCGTAAAAATTTGGCCAGAAAAGGGCGCCCGGATAGCTCAGTTGGTGGAGCGGGCGTCCATATATAGAGGTTTACTCCTCGACGCAGCGGGCTGCGGTCCTTTGCTTCATTTCATTCCCCCCTCTCTCCCCCCCTTCATGTCTTCTGCTGAAAAATAAAGGCCGAAAATGCCCACAAAAAAACAAAACAAATGCGGCTGGAAAAAAGTAAAAATTTATGACAACCATAGTCTATATCCATGATGTTCCACTTCCGGGATTGCCGCTGGATGTCACTATTTTTCGCCTGGATGTCCGTCCCCTTCCTCTGTCTCTGTGTTGGCGTTCTAACCTCCGGTGGATTTGTGAGGACTATGGTTAACTGCTCCTCAGATCTCTGCAGGGTAAATCCAGACAGCTAGCTAGACTATCTGTCCAATCTGAGTTTTCTGTTGCATGACTAAAACTACTTTTGAACGTACACATGTTCCACCAAAACAAGTTCCTTCCAGAGGCTATTTTGCAGAGACACCGTTGCTCCGTCCGGCACTTAGCACCGCCCAAGACGATTGCGATTTGTTAAAGTAAATGCCAATAAACCAGAGCGCATTTTTCTCCCATGCCGGAATGCTGTGTGGAGTAGCCAGACCCTCCTCCACAGCGCTGTGGAGGAAGTTCTGACAGTGCGAGACTATGACAACCACAACGCTGACACGTGCGCAAAGGGGATATGACGACCGGCGACCAAATGTAACGGAACGCTACCTTCAATAAAACAAGACATTGCTCTTAGTACACAACTCAATTAAATATATAACATAGGTCTTGTCATTTTTACACATTTTAATATATACATATTATATCTTTAAAAGACCAAACTAATAATCAATAAAAACAAAATCCACAAAATAATCATTAGACGCAGGGCTGATGGTAATGATGTTATATTTCCTGACAGTGAATACTGATATTAACTCCCATCATTCACTGACAACTCTTGCAGGTGAACACATCAACGAGAAAGGAATCAAATATTACGATGACCTGATTAACATGCTGCTGGACAATAACATCACACCCATTGTTACTTTGTACCACTGGGATTTACCGCAGGTGAACTCACTAAACCTTTTTGTATTTACGGGCTAGAAGCTACAGTGTGGATACTAACCTGGTACCCCCCCCCCCCAGTTCTTACAGGAGAAGTACGGCGGCTGGCAGAACGTCTCCATGGTGAACCACTTCAACGACTTTGCAAACTTATGCTTTGAAAGATTTGGAAAGAAAGTGAAGTACTGGATCACTTTCAACAATCCGTGGGTAGGTCCGGTTGCAGGGAAACGGTGCATTCACTGGTAATAAGTTTGACTTGGATATCAGAGAGTGGCGTCTTGTGTTTTCAGCAGAGGTGGAAAGAGTACCAAGATATTCTACTTAAGTAAAAGTACTTATACTTTGATGAACTTTTACTCAAGTGCAAGTAAAAATATCTGTATAAAAATCTACTCAGCTCATTTAAAATGTATTTAGTAAAAGTTACACAGTTACTTTTTAACAGCGGGGGGAGATAGATTTTTTTTTAATTTCTCATTTATACTTTTTACACTTAATTAATTAAATATGCAGTCTTTAGTGATTTAGATTAGGGCACACAGCTGCTTTCGTTTTGCTACAGACCTTTTTTTATTTACTTTTTTTTAACTCAGTAACGGATGTGATTTAAAATGTAGCAAAGTACTTAAATACTTCAAACTAAACATACTAAAGTAAAAGATTTAAAGAGCTCATATTATGCTCATTTTCAGGTTCATAATTGTATTTAGAGGTTATATCAGAATAGGTTTACATGGTTTAATTTTCTAAAAACACCATATTTTTGTTGTACTGCACATTGCTGCAGCTCCTCTTTTCACCCTGTGTGTTGAGCTCTCTGTTTTAGCTACAGAGTGAGACATCTCACTTCTGTTCCATCTTTGTTGGGAGTTGCACATGCACAGTAGCTAGGTAAGGACTACTAGCCAGTCAGAAGGGCGTGCCCTGACAGTACCTAGGTAAGGACTACTAGCCAGTCAGAAGCAGAGTATGAGGGCGTGCCCTGACAGTACCTAGGTAAGGACTACTAGCCAGTCAGAAGCAGAGTATGAGGGCGTGCCCTGACAGTACCTAGGTAAGGACTACTAGCCAGTCAGAAGCAGAGTATGAAGGGCGTGCCCTGACAGTACCTAGGTAAGGACTACTAGCCAGTCAGAAGCAGAGTATGAGGGCGTGCCACGCTAGCAGCTAGGCGAGCATTATAACGTGTGTTACAAAGTGACCATGTCTGTCTCTGAAGTAAAGGCTGGACTACAGTAGAGCTGTTTGGAGCAGTTGGTGAACAGTGTTTTCTGTTGGAGATGGTAAGTCCCTTTGGGGGGGACTTTGGGCTTTTTCAATTCGTAAACCTGTAACGTGCACAAAAAATATATATAACACAATAAAGGAAAGGGAAAAAGACAAAATGCATAATATGAGCACTTTAAAGTAGATTTTAAAAACTACTTTACAAAGTAAAAGTACACAAAAAACAACTTAATTACAGTAATGTGAGTAAATGTAATTTGTTACTTTCCTCCTCTGGTTTTCAGTCCATTGCTGTGGAGGGATATGAAACAGGGGAACATGCACCCGGACTGAAGCTAAAGGGAACCGGAGCTTACAAAGCTGCCCACCACATCATCAAGGTAAGACTGCCTGCATGCATACCAAAGCCAGCTCAAACGTGATTGGTCAATACGACTCGGACTACAAACAGAAAGCAAAGCGCTTATGATTTACCAAAATCATGTCCCGTTGCCTACAGATTCAGCATTCATTTCCTTCTTCAAATAATGTCAAATAAGCCAAACAAGACATCACGGTGACACTGCCTTCTTGTCTTTGAAACAGGCACATGCTAAGGTTTGGCACACGTATGACATGCAGTGGCGAAGCAAACAAAAAGGTAAAAAATTAAACTTTTTATTTTATTTATTTTTTATTTTTTTGTGATTGAAGTCAAAGATAAATTTCTTCCATGCTGGATGATAAAGTTGCTGTGTGTGTGTGTCCAGGCCTGGTTGGGATCTCGCTAACAGCAGACTGGGGGGAACCAGTGGACATCACCAACCAGAGGGACATTGAAGCAGCAGAGAGATACATCCAGTTCTACATGGGATGGTTTGCTACTCCCATCTTCAACGGAGACTACCCCCAGGTTATGAAAGATTACATCGGTATGTCACGGTCAAATGCAACCGTTTATTTTATCTGTCCTCACCAGGGGGAGATGCATAGACTGTGTAAGTGAAGCCAAGTTTGGTTTTTATTAGGTATTTGCATGGATGTACTGTATAATAACTGGATACAGCATTCGTAGCGGAGCTCCGTTTATTCCTTTTTGCTTAGTGGTGCATGAAGCCATCATGGAGCTAAAAATGACCCGAATGATTGGCACTACTTTCGCACTGTGTGGCCCATAGACCTTGCGCACTTAAGACCTCCTCCGGCCCAGCCGGCTACTTCCGGTTTAGCGCTTCGCTAACTGAAAGGTCTAATGTGTGGGAATTTCTCCCATCTAGCGTTGAGATCATATATCGCAATCAACTCTCTCGCACCACGCAGTTGAAAGTACTTATTACAGCTACGGTAGCCTTCACGCTTCAAAAAGGGTCGGGAAGCTACGATACCCATTAGCAGCATTAGCAGCACCTGTGAGTTTATCAAACATAAAGGTGGAGCAGTATGTCCTTTATGTCCCTTACCGGCTAACGTATTTCAAGGCGGTGCATGAATATGGAGCATCTACCCCAGTTCATGCGAATGCAAATGTAACATTTCAAGCCAATAGGAATACTTGGAATTGATGGTGGTGGTAAATATTCATGAAGAAGGACAAGTTTGTGAACGGGCAACATAGATTTTGATAATGAACAACTAAACACGTTACACACTGGGACTTTAAACGGGGATTAACTGATGATCATGCGGCTCTTCTAGACTTTCTA
Organism: Perca fluviatilis; assembly: GCF_010015445.1. Classification (NCBI taxonomy): domain Eukaryota; kingdom Metazoa; phylum Chordata; class Actinopteri; order Perciformes; family Percidae; genus Perca; species Perca fluviatilis. The sequence goes on along the minus strand of NC_053114.1, from coordinate 42,636,394 downwards.
AATGTTATCGGACCGAATGGATCAAATTCTGATAGGGAAATGAGTCATTTTGAGGTGGTTGTGACGCTCAAAAAAATTTAACCACTGATTTACAGACGCGTATTTTTGGGCCATAGGTCATCACGAGAGGGCCTGGGAGTTGCAACTCCACTGTTTGGCCGCTATGCCCGGCGTACTTCCTGGGGGACTGGTTATTTATTATTAAAAAAGTTTTTGTTAGACCATTGCAATTTTATGTGTCTGCTAGTTTCATTATGAAACGCTTTGAACTTTGACCTTCAGGCAGGAAGAGTGGCCAGCAGGGCCTGGGAGCTTCACGGCTGCCCGTCTTCTCGCCTCAGGAGAAGAGTTACATCAAGGGAACCTGTGATTTCCTGGGCCTCGGCCATTTCACGACTCGCTACGTCACCCTGAAGAATTACCCATCAGGCCTCGGAGACAGCTACTTTGCAGATCGAGACCTTGCTGAGCTGGTTGACCCAAAATGGCCTGATCCAGGCTCTGAATGGCTCTATTCTGTTCCCTGGGGCTTCAGACGCCTGTTGAACTTTGTCAAGGTATGCAACACAGATCTGAATAAAATTCTGATATCCAGCTGTATAAGATCCGTTGAATATAGAATGAAATTGTTCTAGAAGTAAAACAATCACAACATGAACAAATTACAATAAAAAGTGATGCACGCTGGGCTCTTTCAGCCATCCAAATCCAAGTGATATAATTATAATTGTGAGCCAAATAAACTAGGGCTGAAAAGCTTTTGTAAAAATCTCTTCAATATTTTTAGAAAAACAAGCTCATTTGCTTAAAAGTCAGATGAGAAGATGGATACCACTTTCACATTTGTATGTGCTATATACTGTATATGCATACAAATGTGAAAACAGTATCTATCTTCTCATCGGACTTTTAAAGGTCCCATGGCATGAAAATGTCATTTTATGAGGTTTTTTAATATTAATATGCGCTCCCCCAGCCTGCCTATGGTCCCCCAGTGGCTAGAAATGGTGATAGGTGTAAACCGAGCCCTGGGTATCCTGCTCTGCCTTTGAGAAAATTAAAGCTCAGATGGACCTTATGAGGTCATAAGGAGCAAGGTTACCTCCCCTTTCTCTGCTTTGCCCGCCCAGAGAATTTGGCCCACCCATGAGAGAGAGAGACATCATGGCTTTCAAACGAGCAAAGTGGCAGTTGGTCAAGGCCACACCCCCACCCTCCACCTTGCCCCCCCTCTCTCCTCCTCAATAGCTACAGACACAGAAATGGCACATCCTCCACCACTAAGGTCTATATAAAAGAGACTTCAGATACAGTATTAGGGGGCCACTAAGGCCTATATAAAAGAGACTTCAGATACAGTATTAGGGGACCACTAAGGTCTATATAAAAGAGACTTCAGATACAGTATTAGGGGACCACTAAGGCCTATATAAAAGAGACTTCAGATACAGTATTAGGGGACCACTAAGGTCTATATAAAAGAGACTTCAGATACAGTATTAGGGGACCACTAAGGCCTATATAAAAGAGACTTCAGATACAGTATTAGGGGACCACTAAGGTCTATATAAAAGAGACTTCAGATACAGTATTAGGGGACCACTAAGGTCTATATAAAAGAGACTTCAGATACAGTATTAGGGGACCACTAAGGTCTATATAAAAGAGACTTCAGATACAGTATTAGGGGACCACTAAGGTCTATATAAAAGAGACTTCAGATACAGTATTAGGGGACCACTAAGGTCTATATAAAAGAGACTTCAGATACAGTATTAGGGGACCACTAAGGTCTATATAAAAGAGACTTCAGATACAGTATTAGGGGACCACTAAGGTCTATATAAAAGAGACTTCAGATACAGTATTAGGGGACCACTAAGGCCTATATAAAAGCATCCAAAGAGCAGCATGTCATGGGACCTTTAAGCAAATGAGCTTGTTTGAATCCATAAAGACTGGAAGCAGGGGGAAACAGCCAGCCTGGCTCTGTCCAAAGTTCAGAAAAGCACCTATCAGCAAGTTCAATAATTAAGTTATATAGTGTTTGTTTAATTACAAACAAATGTAAAAGATGATGGTTTTAGATGGAGTTGTACAGTGTAATTATTCATTGACAAACTCCCTCCGTCCAGCACTTCTGCAGATATACTGTATATGTATGAATGTTGGAGAGAGACGGGCTAGCTGTTTCCCTCTGCTTCCAGTCTTTATGCTAAGCTAAGCTCACCGCCTACTAGCTCTAGCTCTGTAGTTATGCTGCGTTCCAGGCAACCCGTAACCAGTGTTGTCACAACCTTCTACCTGTGAAAGTGCGCTAGAACAACAGTCAAACCCATAACTTACTCCCAGTGAACTGAACTCGTACCAGATGGTTGTACTCCCAGTTACAGTTTTTGACGTCACACACATAAACAACAATGGCTACACCTGTTGATGCTGTACAGACGCCGGTGATTAACGGTGAGAAATAGAAATAAATAGGCAACGTAAAGTAATTCCGCACATTGTAATCAAAACAATACACATACGATTGCGTACTACTACAGTGTGGAATGAAGTCCAAAATATGTCGGCGACTAGAAATCGCTAGTATCAGCTAGCGCTAGCTAACGTCAGCGTTAGGTAGCCGCTACCCTAACCTGAACCCTGGAACGCTACCAAGCCGTGAGTTGTGACTTGAAGTCGTAACTTATGGGCTAAAAATTGTGTCTGGAACGCAGCATTAATGCACAGACACTGGTATCCATCTTCTCATCTAACTCTCGGCAAGAAAGCAAAAGATGTTTACAATGACTACGTTTACAAGCTGTCAATTTTCGGGTTATGGTCGGGTTAAGGTCACTATTCGGGTTTCTGAAACATTCAGAATAACCCGTTTACATGCGAGAGCAGAGAGAGTTACTCCTGTATACGTGGCATTTGTAATCAAATGGCGATATCCCGACGTAAACGGCGACGCACGGTTAGCGTCTGGACGTAGCCTACGGACAACCTTAAGACGCAATAACTTTTCGATCACCTTCTTATAAATCTCATTATCTCGGTACTTTCTACCGTCAACAAAAGACATTATATTCATGGTTTTCACCACACTAATAAAGAAACTGGTTTCCTCCTCGCTCCAAAAGTGTGATGCTGTGTTGCGTCTCGCCATGTTTACCTCTACTTCTTGTTTACTTCCGGTATACTGCGCGCAGGTTTTCTACATTGACATATATATATATAATTATATTATTATAGTATATAATTATTACTATAACTATGTTTTCTGGCGCATACAAGAAGTTCCTCTACTCAAAAGACCGAGACTCCTTGCGAATAGAACATGCGCAGAACACAAATCAATGTTCCTTTTGATGGAGATATGCCGATACGCGTTTACATGACCAAAATTTCGGGTTAGAAAAGGGGTAACCCAGGTAGCATATTCAGGTTTTTAAAAACCACAATATGAGCATATTCGGGTTTTTGCCGGTGTTTACATGGCCGTGCGCGACCGGGTTATTGCTAATATTCCGGTTTTGAACGGGTTATTGGCTGCATGTAAATGTAGTCAATGTAAAAATAAACCTATTGAAGAAATGTCCCATAATAGAAGAGATATCTTGTGTGGTTTAAGAAATAGCATAGGAACATATCAGACTGTTTTCCATCCTGAATGTGATATAATGTCTCTCCAATAGACTCAGTATGGAAACCCCATGATATACGTGACAGAAAACGGCGTGTCCGAGAAAATGCTCTGCACCGATCTCTGTGATGACTGGAGAATGCAGTACTTCAAAGACTACATCGATGAAATGCTCAAAGGTGAGAGGAAATCCTTTTGCTGGACAGAAAGATTGCATCCAAAACGACCAACAAAGTTGCCACGTCCCCTGAGATAAAAATTAACACGTCACCTTTTCGTTCTTTGTTTGTCTGTTTCCCTGGTTCAACTCACAGCGATTAAAGATGGCGTGAATGTGAAGGGTTACACAGCCTGGTCTCTCCTCGACAACTTTGAGTGGGATGAAGGGTACTCCGAGAGGTTCGGACTCTACTACGTCGACTTCAGGAACAAAAACAAACCACGCTACCCGAAGGCCTCTGTCCAGTTCTATAAACGCATCATCAGCTCCAATGGCTTTCCCAATCAGAGAGAGGTAAACTAACAACACACTAAATCAGGGTTCCTTCCCGCAGGGTTCAACCAGTCAAATTTAAGACTTTTAAAGACCTTTTTAAGACCTTTATGAGTGAAATTTAAGATATTTATATCACAACATAAAACTACAACCAAATGCAGAGTCACAAAAGTACTCGCTAAGTAGATATATGTATTCAAATTGAATAAAAGTGACACAGAGTAATAATAATCTGTAGATATACAGCGAATTATATTTGGACTAGAGTGCGGATCGGGCCGCATTTTTCTGTCCGAGCCAGACCCGCGTCCGACAGAGCAGTAGCCGAACCCGACCCGAGTCCGACAGGAATTAAGATATTTATGTCTGAGCCCGACAGTAAAAATCTCGTTTTTTCTTCTCATACTAATGACACATGTACGTTTGTTTGTGTGTAAAGCTTTTATTAAGCAACAGTAGGAAGGCATTCAGAAATGTCAACAGCACGTTAACACAGGCGCGCACCTACATAATAAGCTGTTTTAAATTAAAAATGTTCAATGCCTTATCGCGCTGATGTGACCGAGCCCGACCCAAAACCGAACATCATTTCTAAAAATCCATCCTCTAATTTGGACTTCAACACCATGGAATAAAAGAAAAAATGTCAATGAGCAGTAGAGATAGCATTACATGGACGTAGGAAAATGAAGACCTGTTGAAAATTATTTAATTATAATTTAATCATTTTATGACCTAGAACACAATACTTTTATAGACTTTTTAAGGCCTGAAGTTGAAATTGTAGACTTTTTTTTTAGACTTTTTAAGACCCCGCGGAAACCCTGTAAATGTTAAAAGTCCCTCTGGAGCAGAACATGTTGTTGTTTTTCGGATCTTTACAGGTGGAGAGTTGGAAGAGGAAAGCCGTAGAGACTTGCTCCTCCAGTAACCAGCTCCTGGCTGCAGGTTGGTACAATAAAGCATTATAAAAGTTTAGGCTGTGATGAAGCTAGGTGGGGCCAAACAAAGAAAAGAATTCTGTCTCAAGCTTGTTATTGCGCTATCTAACAGGGTTTTTCTTTGTTTTGCCCCTCCAGCTAGAAGAAAATCCCAGGGAAATCAGGAACATGCAGGAATGCAAAAGGCTTGGCCAGTGCATGATGAAGTTTAGGTACAAAAGTTGTTTCTGAGTGAGATGAAGAGGATTTTCTTTTACAAAAAAATGCTACTTTATACTTCTATTTATACTTCATTTCAGGGGCAAATACTGTGATTTTTACTCCACTACATTTCACTAACAGCTGTAGTTATAAGTCACTTTGCAGACACATTTCTTATTGTTTTGGAATTTTACAAAACCCTCAGATTAGCTCAACCTGGACCGATGGCAACATTAGAATGTAATTTTGAAGAAATAATGAAATTCACAAAGAAAGTGAAATAAAACCATAAAATGCATTCATTTTCCTGAGTTTCTTTTCATGTTTTGCTCATCCTTAGCAGCTTTTTCCAGCGAGTTGAAGCTGGGACTGTAAATTGAGACATTTGACTTACATTTCCGTGCATTTGTTTCAGATCCACTGATAGGCCACATGGAGATGGTTACAGAGATTGTGGTTCCCACCGTGTGCACGCTCTGCATCCTCCTCAGTGCAGTCTTCCTCATGTTCCTGCTGCGTGGACGCATCTGAAAACACACGCACACACACACACGATTCTGAGAGTGACTTCAAAGCTGTGAAACTTCATCCTGTCAAGAGCATTTTGTTGATTTAACTGTCTGCTGTTCCGTTTTGAATAAACACTTTTCCAGGTTCTCACAATTGAGTCAAATTAGCCGGTAGCTGTCACAATTCTAGAAGAATGAATTCAAGCTTGGTATATTACTATTATTTCATTTTTTTAACAAACTGGTCTTGTGTGGTTTTTGAGTAAGCTACTCAAACTAGCTGCAGAGAGGAGATGGTTTCTTGTCAACAAGTTTGTAAAATTAAGAAATGAGAGTGAAGGGTTGTACTTTGTCTCATACACTTCAATAAATCAATATTTAAGACTTGAATGGTGCTGATTATTACAGAATGAATTGTTCAGATAAATATTCCTGCACAGCGTTTTATCCTTCAAATTAAAAGCCCTTAAACTAGAATTGAATAATGAGAGGAAAACCAACATACTGAAAATAGTGGTGTTGAGTACACAGTGTGACTATAGTTTCTTTTTTTGCAGTGAGTCTTTTATTTTATTTTTTGGGCATTTTACGCCTTTATTATATAGGACATCTGAAGATGTGAAAGAGAAGGGGAATGACATACAGCAAAGGGCTGCAGGTTGGAGTCAAACCTGCGGCCACTGCGACAATGACAGAGCCTTTGTACATGGGGCGCACGCTCTACCAAGTGAGCTATCCAGGCACCCCTCAGTGAGTCGTTTTTTTTTAAAGAAACTATTTTTGATGACTGAACCGCACTCACACACTATATAGACGTCCAAACAATTAAAAGGAACTTTAACCGTGGTCTCGTGTAGGGTCATAGTCAGGATTTTAGAAATATCGAGGTCCTGAGATCTCATATCTCATCATATTTGTACCTTAGCAGTTTTTTTTCACATGGTATATATTCTTTTACTTGTTAAATTATATGTTCTGTAAATTTGATCTTCCTATAAAATGGATTAATGTGGTAGTGTCTTAGTTTGAATGCTACCTTTGCATAAGCCAAGAAAACCTGTAAAAAAAAAAAAAAAACATCAGCACAAATATGTGTATTGTGTATAGATGGGTTTAAACACTGCACCTTCCAAATTATGTTTTTGATCTTTATTTGGTTAAACTTACAAATATTGTAGTCTGCCACTTATTTAGAGGCTTGTTTAAATGGTTGAACTGACATTGTTCTTCTATTTATTTACATAAATAAATAATCTACTCAAATGTATATAAAGGGTAGCCCCACAAACAATACACAAAGTCTACATTCATGATTTCTGACGTATGTCAGTAACAAATTGCCTTTTTTTGACCTATATAACCTAAATTATTTAAAATCTCAAATAAAAAATAGTGAATGGGCCTTTAATGAAATGAAATATACGTGTGACGTTTCCCCAATACCTCCACACAGTCATCATCAATCTTACTAGTATTAGGGCTTTTATACACTCTATGGTTTAGACACACTTCTGTTGGACTTTATTTTGAAAAAAGAAAACCTTCGTACCGGAAGTTGATGTCACTAGCTTGGCACTACTTGTTGCTTCGCTCACCGGACAGCTCGCAACCGTAACTGGTAAGACACTATTCTAGTGCTATTTCGTTTGGTCGTACTTTATAATATATTATCATGGTTGTGACTTGTGGTTTAAGTTGACTCTTCACGTTTCACCATTTCGCTGACAGCAGCTAACTAGCTTAACGTAAGCTAACTTACCCAAAGTATCCACATTCAACTTGTAACGTTAGTTAGTTTAGCAGCGCGATGTTTAACGTTACTCTTTTCTACTACTACAAACGTTACTCAGAAATAAAGTTACGTTCAGTCAAAGACGTGAATGTGTTGTTTACTAGGCTGTTCATCTTCTCCCAGGCTCTGTCTCTGTGTGACTAACTCTAAAACCGGCGGAACACAGAGAAGTGACAGTCTACGCTTTGTTTTGGCCATCGTTGGGTTTCCCGCCCTGTTGACTGGAGGACCGGAAGCTGCCAAAATAAGAAATAAAAATGATGCCATTAAATAAAAACCAATAGGCATAACAATAACCTTATGACAAACTTTTAATGACATTCATTCATTTCCATAATGAAGAAAAAAATGCATGAATAATTCTATAATGGGGAAATAAATAGGGGTTGGATGGGGGTGGTGAAAAGAGGAAATAATACAATAGAAGAATTTAAAAAACACAGAAAATTACATAGGAAACACAGGAATTAATACAAAGGAAAATATATAAAGCAAATTAAAACAGAAGTATCAATTTTTGTCACGTTTTATCAGTTAATTAATGCCTACATTTATTATTTTTGGTACATTAAATGGAATATTAATTTATTCATTGTCATTAATTTTAGATTTTGGCAGCTTCCGGCCTCCAAAGTAGTCGACTAATAATTGTATTGCTTTCAAATCTGATTGTGGTTGATAGTTTTCCCCCCCTGTCCTCCAGGAGTTACACACCATGGAAAACGGCCTGTTTGACATTCCTGACTACGACAACATAGAGGATGAATCTTTCCCTCCCCTCCCACCGCCTCACTCCCCGGGCCAGGGAGGGCAGGAGGACGGGAACCCTTTTGAAAATGGTGAGAAGCTGCATCAGTCGAGAGAACATTTTAACTTAAGTGATAGTCCACACAGCATTCCCGGATGAGAGAAAAACGTCCTCTGGTTTATTAGCATTTCTTTAAACCAATCACAGTCGTCTTGGGCGGTGCTAAGCGCCGGACAGAGCCACGGTGCCTCTGCAAAATAGCCTCTGGAAGGAACTTGTTTTGGTGGAACATGTGTAACGTTCAAAAGTTGTTTTAGTTGTGCAACAGAAAACTCAGATTGGACAGATAGTCTAGCTAGCTGTCTGGATTTACCCTGCAGAGATCTGAGGAGCAGTTAACCATAGTCCTCACAAATCCACCGGAGGTTAGAACGCCAACACAGAGAAAGAGGAAGGGGACGGACATCCGACCGAACTTCCAGCTGAACAATTCCGTAAATGAAGCGTTGTCGACTACTGCTGACATAACATTAAACACCTACAGATGGTAATTGACCGTATTTATTTGAAAAAAGGGATCTTAATCTGCCCTGTGGAAGGTTTTCTGTTGTGTGAGGGTCAACAAAGTGATCGCCTGTCATGTGCTGTGGTCAATGCAGGGGACGAAGATGGTGATGTGTCCAAGCTGGAGGATGTCCCTGCTGCTAAGAGGAAAGGAGTGAAGAGGCCGCAACCCAAGCTGGACTCTCAGAGGTACCTCAATAATCAGTGCTTTGATTTACACCATGGCAGCGGGGGTAAATCTATTGTCAGTTGATGTAAGGATGTTTAGTAATCAAAGCATTGACTTTTAATGTAGGGGAATGCCCGGTATTGTTTGTTAGAGGCTATATCATTTAATTTTAGCTCCACACGAAGGTTTTGAAGGCAATTTTTACTCTTACTGCAACAAGTTGCATATTAGGGCTGCTCCTTCTTAGTCGATTAGTCGACTAATCGGTCGTTTTGGTCTTAGTCAACTTAGATTTCTTTAGTCCATTAGTCATGTTTGATGCTTTTTTCATGCTGAATGACTTATTTCCAAGAAACGTACGAGCACATCTCTGGTAAACACAAGAATTAAAGTGGCGCTTTTGCATGACTCTTTGCGGAGAAACTCAGATTTACAGATCTGTCGATTAAATCAACTAATCAATTAGTCGATACAATTGAATGAGTGTTAGTCGACTAAGAATTTCTTCAATCGAGCACAGCCCTATTGCATATTGTGACAATCAATGAGTTAAATTACCGTCACAATGAAACACAGCTACAGTCATTTTAGTCTGCATTAATTACACACAAAACAACCTGTATATAAACTAGGGATGCACCGAATCCAGATTTTTGGGGTTCGGCCGAATACCGAATCCACTGGTTAAGATTCTGCCGAATCCTCCTCCCATCCTCAGTCCATTAACACAGTAAACACATGAATGAAGTAAACAGTGACTGACATACCTGAAGTTGCTGCATTTTGTACGCAAATGTTGTAACAGCGGCCATGTTGTGTACTGTTTAGGGTCCTCGCAACCACCAGACAAATCGCCATTGCAGATTAAACATGTAGCTGGACTTGAACGGCCTTCTTCTGACTGAAAGTTCTGCCAAACAACAACTTTTTCTGCTCACCAGTTCCATGTCCACTTTCTCACAGCCTGCTGCATTGAACGCTCCACCTACGTTAACACCTTCCCGTAATCAACGGCGCCGTCATTACGTCGACCAGCGTAGCGCGCCGAGTGCAAGAGTAGGGTTCGGTTCGGTGGAAACAAATTCTAAGGTTCGGCAGAAACCGAACCCCGTCAAAATATTCGGCCGAATCCTGGATTCGGAGCATCCCTGATATAACCGTTGGATCAAATGAATGAGTAAACTTTTGTCCCATTTTTCTTCAGGCTGAGCTCAGAAAGAGGACTTCCAGCTCTGCGAACACTGTTTGATAATGTCCATTTCAAAGGCAAAGGGCACGAGGTAAGAGCTGACGACTGTGGAGTAATTAATATTAACTGTACCAAATCATATCGCACAGTGGTTTCCATAGGTTTATGGAAGACTTAGGTGCACATATTTGGGGTTTAGGGGTCCTTCTTTAATAAAATTCACAGTTTTCAATAAAACATTTGCAATTTCACATCATTTTGGACCATTAATATCTCAAACCTTGTAAAAGCTAGAGCAGATAATACATTAAAAACACTCAAAAAGTAATTCAGTTACATTCATTCATCTTTGGTGGTGCCCAAAACTGCTTGGGTGCTGCACCTAAGCCTTATAATGGTAGATAAAACCCTGGCTAACACTTGAAGGTATAGACATAATCGTGACATGACACTGTCATGAACGTGTCATAAACGTTATCAACAAGTCATAAACGTTTATGACTTCTGTCGTTAAGTGTCATTCGGTTTTTGTCATGACAAGTTGACATTGTTTGGGTTGTCTTGATTATGACAACTTGACATTAATCAAAGTGACATCACCAGAAGTTGTCTTGGTCATGACAAGTTGACATTACATTTGTTTGGGATGTCTCTGTAGTGGCAACTTGACATTAACCAGGATGACATGACCAGAAGATGTATTTGTCATGACAACTTGACATTACATTTCTTTGGAGTGTCCTTATTAAGACAACTTGACATTAAACAGGATGACATTATGTCAAGTTGTCATGACAAAGACATCCTCTGGTAATGTCATCCTGGTTAATGTCCAGTTGTCATTACAAAGACATCCCAAACAAATGTAATGTCAAGTTGTCATGACCAAGACAACTTCTGGTAATGTCACTTTGATTAATGTCAAGTTGTCATAATCAAGACAACCCAAACAATGTCAACTTGTCATGACAAAAACCGGATGACACTTAATGACAGAAGTCATAAACGTTTATGACATGTTCATGACAGTGTCATGTCATAGTTATGACAGTGTCCTGTTACGATTATGTCGATACCTTCAAGTAAAGTGTTCCCAAACCCAGTCGCCAACATGTAGCCAGCATGTCATGGCGTTTGTGTGTGTTTTGGTCCAACCAGGCTCAGGATTTGCGGCTGCTGATGCACAAGATGGAGAACTGGGCCCACAGGTTGTACCCCAAACTGCAGTTTGAAGATTTTATTGACAAAGTGGAGAAGCTCGGCAACAAGAAGGAAGTGCAGGTGGGATGAAGATGTTGCTGCTGAGTATTTCAATGAAAATGTTCTTGTTTTCTACAGTGCAGAATTTGTAATTATTAAAGTAATTTGCCTTTTTTTTTTTTTTACCCTGCGGCAGACCTGTCTCAAACGGATACGGCTTGACATGCCACTGACACACAAAGACTTTATGGGCGGTAAGGGATAAATAAATAAAACTCTGTCTGACGCCCCCACCGCTAGCCTAGCTTAGCACAAATCCTGGAGGTAACCGGCTCCATCTAGCCTAGCTTAGCACAGATCCTGGAGGTAACCGGCTCCATCTAGCCTACTGCTCCCAATAAGTGACAAAATAACGCCAACATTTATTTACCGTATACATACTGGGAACTATATTCTCAGAAGGCGAAGCACTGCTACTTGGGCGGAGTGATTTGCTCGCAGCACCTGAGAAGCCCCTGGTGAGGAGCAGAGAATAACAATGATGCTTCTCAGGTGTTCACTTTTGCAATTTCTCGATTAATCAATTAGTTATTTGATCTATAAAAGTTTTTAAAATGTGGATCAATGTTTCCAAAAGCCGGAGATGATGTCTTTAAATGTCTTGTTTAGACCACAACTCAAAGATATTCAGTTTACTGTCACAGAGGAGAGAAGAAACTAGAAAATATTCACATTTAACCCTTGTGTTGTCCTTCGGGTCCCAGTGACCCGAAGGACAACACAAGGATGTACTTCCCTTTACTTTGTTGAGAATTGCTCTCTAAACCCTGTTTCTTGTAAAGTAAGTAAGTAAAGTTTATTTCTAGAACACATTTAAACACAGTTTAAGCTGACCAAAATGCTGTACAAACAAGAACTAAGGTGCTGTATTAACCCTTGTTTAGAGAGCAATTCTCAACAAAGTAAACGGAAGTACATAATCCTTGTGTTGTCCTTCGGGTCACTGGGACCCGAAGGACAACACAAGGGTTAACAAGCTGACATCAGAGAAGAAAAATGACACAAACCGATTAATTGATTATCAAAATAGTTGGCGATAAATTTAACAGCTGACAACTAATCGATTTATCAAATAATCTATGCAACTCTAGTAAACAAGGTTCAAGTTCCCACTCTAAATCCTGGCTTCTGTGAAAATGTGTCTTGGTTTAGGTGAAGAACAAGCAGCTCCTGAAGCGCATGTCTTTGGGGATCCGGATCCGTTTAGCGGAGCAAGCTTTAATGACCTGCAAGCTCCGGTCCACTCCACCCCGGCTCCAGCTGCTCCACCCACTCCACCTTCCCCAGCTGCTCCCTCCCCCGCTCCCCCCTCCCTGACCGAGGAGCAGCGTAGACGCATGGAGCTGAACAGACAGCGGGCTCTGGAGAAGAGGCTCGCCCGCCAGCAGCAGCAAACAGGTGGGAGGCTCTCCGTCTGTTCACTGATAGACAAATAGATCTCTATCAGACATTTGAGACTAGAGCCCGACCGATATATTGGCCGGCCGATATTATCGGCCGATATTAGGCATTTTCCAAACTATCGGTATCGGCATTTATAATGGCCGATAAATGAATATTTAAAAAAAACGGACGAAGCCCCCTTTAACCGTGTTCTGAGTGTTGGCGTTGCGTAGCCTGTCCACCAGAGGGCGCTCTACAACCTCTCTGTTGGCAACACTCACGTTTAACCCTTTAGTTTCATATCTTAACCCTTGTGTTGTCTTCCCGTCAACCTTGAAAAAAAACATTTTTTTTTACGTTTTTGACACAGTTTGTTTTTGCTTTTTCCAACATTTTAAATTGTTAAGTTTTTCTTCTACACATTTTCAGCGCATATTTCTACGTCTCATATTTTCTGATATAAAACAAAAATTGAAAACGGGTCAATTTAAACTTGATTAATTTGTTAAATAATTATTTTAATGTCAGTAGTTTTAGCGAGGACTCATAAATAACTACAAATAACTAATTTTAGGGAAATCTGTTTATCGGAATATCAGATTTTTAAATCACCAAATATTTGTATCGATATCGGCCTTAAAAATCCTTTATCGGTCGGGCTCTAGTTTATTATATTGCCTGGACTCAGGTTGGACTTTAAAATAAAGAAACACGGGCTGTTGATGCCAGATCCAAGATGGCACCGCACGTCTCCCTTCATTCAACACAACACAGTCAAAGTACAAACTCTGTGGTTTACTGTAACTTCCTCTTAACCTTCAACTGAGAGGCAACGCAATACAGCACCTTAGGAAAAGAATCAAATGATGTCCTCTATAAATAATGCAGGCAAATAGAGCTGCAACTAACGGTTATCAGGGTTCATACGTTTTGAAAAAACCTGGAAAAGTTATGGAATTTGAAAAATGCAAATTCCAGGCATGGAAAGGTTTTGGAAAAGTCATGGAATTTTTTTTAACACAGCATAATAACATGTGATTAATAAATGTATTTTCGTGTCGTTTTAACCTCAGCATTGTATTCGGGAGCGATATTATGAATCCCACTATGAACCACATAAATTATCATTCATTTTCTAGTTAAACCTCTGAGGGTAAACTTTAACACAGATTTGTATTCTTATTGTTTAATGTCGACTGACATTTTCAGGAACATGTAGTCATGGAAATTTGCCAAAAACTCATGGAAAAGTATTGGTTAAAATGCGTATGAACCCTGGGTTATTTTCATTGTCGAATAATCTGTTGATTATTTCCTCGATTCATGGATTAGTTGTTAAGTCTATAAAATGTCAGAAAATTGTAAAAAATGTGGATCAGTGTTTCCCAAAAAGCCCAAGAGGACGTCCTCAAATGTCTTGTTTTGTTTACTGTCCCAGAGGAGAGAAACTAGAACATATTCACATTTAAGAAGCAAATCAAAATAGTCTGCGATTAATTTAATAGTTGACTAAATAATTCATATTCGTATCTCTACAGCCAGTCACTAACAAGATGCATTAAGATAAATCCAAAAAATCTATTGTTGCATCCCCATCATTCAATATTTCAAGAATGCAGTACTAAAATACATCCTATTCTTAAAGTCCGTGGTTCTCTTATGTTCAGTAACGTACCCCCCCCTTTGAACAGTGTTTTTAAGCCATGTACCACCTAACCAACGCAAATAATTTTTGGTAGGAAAAAAAAAGTCTATATGAAGAGGAACAATAAAGCGATGTCAGCGATAGATTTACTAAACCACAGCCTTGTACCTGGAAAATATTTAAATGATGATGGAAAAAGGAGACAAAAACTTAAAAAAAAACCGACAACCTTGGAAAAAGACGGTAGAAAGAAGGAAGTCGGAAATAGTAATAAAAACTTTGGAAAAAAATACAGTTGAAAGAAGGAAGGCAACACGGGGTGACAAAAGGGACAAAAAATTAAAATAAGCGACAAAACTTCGGAAAAAAAGACAGTAGAAGAAAGTAAGGAAGAAAGGCAAGAAATAGGTCAAAATAAACGACAAAACCTTCAAAAAAAGGTGACAAATCTTTGAAAAAAAAGACAGTAGAAGTAACTGGAACTGAAAAACATTTTGCAAAAAATGACACGTTACCACCTGCAGTCCTCCAAAGTACCCCTAGGGGGACACGTACCCCCATTGGAGAAACACTGCCTTAGGGCTGGGTATCGTTCAAAACATTTCGATACCGTGAATTGAATACCGGTTCCTTTTTTCGATACCAATTCCAATAAAATAAAACTAATAAAATCCATTTTAACAAGAAGAAATTATTTGACTTTTCACCTCCTTTACACTTATGTGACGCACACTGTAGTCCAGACTCGAAAAACAACACCACACACACAAGTCTGTCTCCATGTAAGGCCGGCTACACACTGACTATGTGGCGTGAGCGGGTCAGGTTAACAGGTTAACATGGGACACGCTCGTCTCAGGCGAGGCTCGAGCCGCGCCGAAAACGCGTGCCTGCTAGAAATAGGACCGACGCCTATTTTTCACGTGGAAGCGTTTCCAGGCAAAATAAAATACAAAAAGATGTTTATATGTCATTTTGACACGAATATATTTAATAAATGACATTTTCATGTTTGAAAGTCTTGAGGTTTTGATATATATGCAGATATATAAATGTAATAAAAAATAAATAAAAAATAGATTTTCAAATATTGCACCTGTCAATACAGAACGAAATATTCTGGAGCCTATTTTGCCGTCAATACTGCCAACGTTGTCTTTGTTGTAATCAAATCCGTATGTATTTATGTTTAACATGGTATTTCATTTTATCAGTGGGAAACATACATGTGTCCAGACAAGGCTAGCAGCAGCAGAAACGCAACAGAAACGCCACGCTCACGCCACGCAGCCAGTGTGTAGCCGGCCTAACGGAGAGTTCTTCCTGCGTGTCTCTCTCTACGACGTGTACCGTTAGACAGCCAATCACGAGCATTACTAGATCTCGGTAGAATTATTGGCTCACTGACTCTGTTGGGATTTACTCCTTTAGGTATTGAAATTTTGACGAGGCGTTTTCCAATATTCTAAAGGAGGCAATTCGGTCGGTGCCTAAACGTATCGAAGTACCACAGCTACTCTGTGATCTCTAGAACATAATCTCAGTGCGAGAAAAGTAGTTCAATGGAACAGATATTAGTCTGCGTTCCCTAAATCTAAAGAACATTTAACTTCTGTTTCTTGACCTCTTTGTGCAAAACTCCTCCTGCCACCCTGCAGGTCCTTCAGACTCCCAGACTGCTGACTCGTCCACGTCAGCAGAGGAACGCACATCGGCCTCCTCTGCAAACGTCCTCAACAGTTCTAAAGATCAGGATGTAGAGGTGGAGGATTTCGACCTGGAGCCAGCCAGCAGCAGCACACAAGAAGAACAACAACAAGAACAAGAAGAAGAAGCCATCAAGCTTCCCCACCCAGACTCTGAGCCTCCTGCTGAATCCCCTCAGTGTGAGAAAGAGGAAGAAACTAACCTCAGCCAGCTCCATCAACCCAGCAACGAGTGTGAGCAGCGAGATGAGTGCTCTCTGAGTGCTCTCTGAGTGCAGGAACAAATCAAACCTGTGCATAAATGATCTTCTTGAAGTCTGTAAAGAGCAACTTGGTTCAAATTCAGAATGCCCATTCCCATCTGTAATGTTAAGTTATGTAAATTGAAGTTCCCTTCAATTTCCGTCCTCTAAGAGTTCTGCTTTTGCCGCTGATAGGCTCAGATTATTATTCTAAGTGTCTGACGACATTATGGAAAGGGTTCACAGAGATAGACCTTTTTGTTGAAGACTAAGATCTTTTTTGTATAACATGAAACTTGAAATATTGCTAACTAACCAGACTTCATTTAAATAAACAGTAATTTTATAATCGTAAAACACACTTCATTCTAATTCAAATCAATCAAAATCAAAAGTCGTCTTGGTTCATCTTTCCACCGTTCCAACAATCACCACTCTGGTTTGGTCGAATTAAACCCTTAATTCACCCATTTACATGTGGAAATATGCTGGCTCTATACACGCTAAAAGTGCTGATTATTAAAATGGTGTCTGGTGGGTTGGCAATAGCAATTTGTTGTCATGCCAGCAGCAAAAATTGAAACATAATTTTTCAGATTTTACCACTATTGGCAGGATTTTGTTTGGTTTCACAAATGTCAGTTATTCCTGAACTGTACTATGTGTTAACCCTTAATGTCAGTAACATGCCTGCAGTTAGGCCCTGTTATTGTTCATGTTTCAAAGTTAACATTTCAGTGCAGCGTGAGAAGTTACTGCCATAACAATAAAACATGTTTTCTTTGTGTGAAACTGACCTGAGCTGTGCTCATCAGTTTATCATTAATGAATCTGAGCGAAGGTAGTACCAGTTTTTTTTAGTTTTTTTTAAATGCCTTACAATAAACATTTCCTTGAAAATTGAATCTGTTTAGTATCGAGACATGTATGTGATCTCATCTACAGCATCAGATATACAATTGCCATAAACTCAATATACATGGGTCAGAATAAAATCTGGTCTAGGTATTCGCAATTACAGAAATCATACGTTTCCTGTAGTTCTTGACCAGGTTTGCACACACTGCAGCAGGGATTTTGGCCCACTCCTCCATACAGACCCTCTCCAGATCCTTCAGGTAATACGGACTTTCAGCGCCCTCCAAAGATTTTCTATTGGGTTCAGGTCTGGAGACTGGCTAGGCCACTCCAGGACCTTGAGATGCTTCTTACGGAGCCACTCCTTAGTTGCCCTGGCTGTGTGTTTCAGGTCGTTGTCATGCTGGAAGACCCAGCCTCGACCCATCTTCAATGCTCTTACTGAGGGAAGGAGGTTGTTGGCCAAGATCTCGCGATACATGGCCCATCCATCCTCCCCTTGATACAGTGCAGTCGTCCTTTGCAGAAAAGCATCCCCAAAGAATGATGTTTCCACCTCCATGCTTCACGGTTGGGATGGTGTTCTTGGGGTTGTACTCATCCTTCTTCCTCCAAACAAGGTGAGAGGAGTTTAGACCACAAAGCTCTATTTTTGTCTCATCAGTCCACATGGCCTTCTCCCATTCCTCCTCTGGATCATCCAGATGGTCATTGGCAAACTTCAGACGGGCCTGGACATGCGCTGGCTTGAGCAGGAGGACCTTGCGTGCGCCAGAGGATTTTAATCCATGCGTAGTGTGTTACTAATGGTTTTCTTTGAGACTGTGGTCCCAGCTCTCTTCAGGTCATTGACCAGGTCCTGCCGTGTAGTTCTGGGCTGATCTCTCACCTTCCTCATGATCATTGATGCCCCACGAGGTGAGATCTTGCATGGAGCCCCAGACCGAGGGAGATTGACCGTCATCTTGAACTTCTTCCATTTTCTAATAATTGCGCCAACAGTTGTTGCCTTCTCACCAAGCTGCTTGCCTATTGTCCTGTAGCCCCTCCCAGCCTTGTGCAGGTCTACAATTTTATCCCTGATGTCCTTACACAGCTCTCTGGTCTTGGCCATCGTGGAGAGGTTGGAGTCTGTTTGAGTCTGTGGACAGGTGTCTTTTATACAGGTAACGAGTTCAAACAGGTGCAGTTAATACAGGTAATGAGTGGAGAACAGGAGGGCTTCTTAAAGAAAAACTAACAGGTCTGTGAGAGCCAGAATTCTTGCTGGTTGGTAGGTGAACAAATACTTATGTCATGCAATAAAATGAAAATTAATTATTTAAAAATCATACAATGTGATTTTCTGGATTTTTGTTTTAGATTCCGCCTCGCACAGTTGAAGAGTACCTATGATAAAAATTAAAGACTTCTACATGCTTTTTAAGTAGGAAAACCTTCCAAATTCGGCAGTGTATCAAATACTATACCACTGTATAACTTCAGATCAAAGTTCAGCTCTGATGAGCTTCTGTTTGTAACTTTTCTCTTTGGACCAGATGTGAGTGATTCAATATCTGAAGTATCGACTTTCTCAGTTTTTTACGTTTGTTTTTTCGAGCAGGTTTATAGGTTTAGTAACTTAATACTATATATGACATCAAAGGCTTCAACTCCAAACGTTACACAAGAGTTTAGTTTTCATCCATACAGGTTTAATTGACAAACCACAAACACTCAACCATCTTACAAAAATAGATTCTGTGATGACACTTTAATACAAAGACTCATAACCTGCAATAATAAAACTAACAATTACATTACAAGTCAATAAACCTGAGTGACTAGCACAGATTTCCGGATTAAGAACATAGTGGGTTTACACTGAAAACTGAAAATTACTTTCAAAAAATTTCACTAAAAGAAGATTTATGAGCATGTTGTTGAACATTAGTCCGTCAATTCAGTAAAAATCCAAAAATTCAATTCAGTAAAAAATGTAAAACTAATTGTGTGCGGTGCCCCGAGCCATTTTTTTTAGACCCCGGCTTTTATTTGAGGAAATACGGTAACTCATCTTTGGACCAACATACTGAAAATGTCCACAGAGTCAGCATATTTCTCCTAATTTAATATCATCAGAGAACATATTTACACTTTGCATTATCTATAATTTTTCCTTGAGATGATAAAAAAGATAATAAATAACTACAAAGCTGCCGTCATGATTCAAACGATGCTTAAGAAATGTAACTGTTAAACTGTGAAAGAGAAAGCTTTAGGCTGTTCTGATAGTTGTAGATTGTAGATGATTGTTTTATGGAAATATGTCATGTTTAAAAACCCAGCAGGTTCTTCAGTGTCCAGCAGAGTGCATGTTGCAGCGGTTCCCACATTTCTAAGAATTTTATTTCACTCAAAATTAGGCCCGATGTTCCCACATTTCTAAGATTTTCTTTTTCAAAATTAGGCCCTATGTTCCCACATTTCTAAGAATTCTTTTTCACTTAAAATTAGGCCATATGTTCCCACATCTAAGATTTTGTTTCCAAAATTAGGCCCTATGTTCCCATGTTTCTAAGATTTTTTTCCAAAATTAGGCCCTATGTTCCCACATTTCCTTTTTCATGAATTTGTATCAGATTTGATCCCTCTTTCTCCCAATTTGGTAGCCAGTTACACCCAACCTATTATCTAGTAGCATCGGACTACAGATGGAATGTAAGCCTAACCCTAACATAGGGCCTAATTTTGAAAAAAATCTATTGGGCTGTGGGACCATAGGGCTTTGGGACCATTGGGCTGTGGGACCATAGGGCTGTGGGAACATAGGGCTGTGGGACCATAGGGCTGTGGGAACATAGGGCTGTGGGACCATTGGGCTGTGGGAACATTGGGCTGTGGGAACATAGGGCTTTGGGACCATAGGGCTGTGGGAACATAGGGCTGTGGGAACATAGGGCTGTGGGAACATAGGGCTGTGGGACCATTGGGCTGTGGGACCATAGGGCTGTGGGACCATTGGGCTGTGGGAACATAGGGCTGTGGGACCATAGGGCTGTGGGAACATAGGGCTGTGGGACCATAGGGCTGTGGGACCATAGGGCTGTGGGAACATAGGGCTGTGGGAACATAGGGCTGACCACTTTGCAGCCGCTCTATGCTGTTGTTGCACAGACGTGTGCGGCCATGTCAAGGTCCAGCAGAGCCAGCTCTCTGATCTCCTCCAGGAGAGAGTACAGATTGGGAGTTTTGCTCTGGCTGAACTCTCTCTCCTCTCTGGAGAGTTTGGGCCGCCGGGCCGCCTTCTCCTGAGCCTGCTGGGACGCCTCCTCGGCCAGGCGCACCACCTCCTGGACCAGCTGGCAGCGGCCCTGCGAGGGGGGCTGCTGGGGCTCGGCGCTGCGGTGGGGCTTGTTGCTGATGACCTCCAGGTTGAGACTGTCTGCGTGGCAAGATGTTGAGCGCACAGAAATACGAATCTGTGGAGAGCAGAGGAGTCAAATATGTCTCAATATGTCCTCGGTATTATCAGTGAAATAAATAAAACACATTAAAAGGGTAACTTTGGTTGTTGTTTTTTTCAACCTGGACCATATTTTCGTATGTTTTGTGTCCAAGTGACTGATGGGAACAACAGTCTTTGAAATTGGTCCAGCATTAAGTAAAACACATTAAGCAAGCGAAACAAG
This sequence comes from Perca fluviatilis, assembly GCF_010015445.1. Lineage (NCBI taxonomy): Eukaryota > Metazoa > Chordata > Actinopteri > Perciformes > Percidae > Perca > Perca fluviatilis. The sequence goes on along the minus strand of NC_053114.1, from coordinate 42,615,386 downwards.
CTACAATGTAATGTTAGTGGACTATTGCACACCTTCAAACTAAAAGTTCTGTTGTTGCCACTGACAGGCTCAGATTATTATTCTAAGTGTCTGACAACATTATTAAAAGGATCCATACAGAGATGGACTTTTTGTTAACATAGTAAAATCCTTTTTGTTTAATGAAACAGCCCCGAAATTGCTCTCGCCAAACCCACCAGACCCCATGTAAATAAACAGTAATTTTATCCTCGTAAAACACACTTCATTGAAAGTCAACAGAGACAAAATAAAGCTATAAAAAGCCGTCTTGGTTCGCCTTTCCACGGTTCCAACAATCACCACTCTGGTTTGGTTGAATTAAACCCTTAATTCACCCGTTTACATGTGGAAATATGCTGGCTCTATACACGCTAAAAGTCCTGATTATTTACATGGAGTCTGGTGGAGATATGCTGGCTCTATACACGCTAAAAGTCCTGATTATTTACATGGAGTCTGGTGGAGATATGCTGGCTCTATACACGCTAAAAGTCCTGATTATTTACATGGAGTCTGGTGGAGATATGCTGTTTCTATACACGCTAAAAGTCCTGATTATTTACATGGAGTCTGGTGGAGATATGCTGGCTCTATACACGCTAAAAGTCCTGATTATTTACATGGAGTCTGGTGGGTTTGACGACGGTGATTTCGGATAAACAAAAATAATCTTACACTTTAAAAAAGATGTCTATCTCTGTAGGGATCCTTTCCAAAAACAGCACTTTTAGTGGATGGAAAGTGATGGTGAGCATTTGCCAAATAGGGTTACATTGCATTACATTGCTCCCATTAGTCACTTAGACACCAATGCATGGGAAAATAGATTCCAGGTTGAAAAACACAGAAATTACCCTTCAAACAGCTGAATTTTGTAAACAAAAACAATATGATCATATCCTCCCAATATGATTCCACTTCAAGTCAATCATATTAGATTATTGTCCTAAAAATACTAAACGTGTTGTGTGTTGTGCGACTCACAGTGATGTGGTCAAACAGTGTGAAGGTGGAGGTGCCGCAGCTGGAGGCGGTGGTGATGTGGTCGGCGTGTCGCCGCACCGAGCCGCTCTGCCACTCGCAGCGGCCGTCCCGGCCCGCAGTCACCACCTGGCCCTCTCGGTTCCTCAGGTACACCGGTGCTTTCACACCGTACCTGGAGACAGCACAGGTGTAGTCAGGGCTGGAATGTTCCACTACACCGTCTAAGTCACGGTTTATTGGGCGCGAGACCTCGGATAGAAACCAACACTAGAAGAGATACAGTCACTTTTCCTTTTCACTTAAACCGTAAACTAGATTAATCGTCGTGTTGTCTTCCCGTCGGCCAACAAGCACATTTTTGTTTTTCTGGGTCAAACTTTATAATTAAAACTTTTTGGTCAACGTTTTGGTCATTTTTTTCGACACTTTTGTTGCTTCTCCCCCGATGTTTTTGGCACTTTTTCGATGTTTTTGAAAAAATTGTCAACGTTCTTTTATACATTTTTTTTTTCAAATGCTATAAAATTGAATCCTAAACCCAAATTCAATGAAAGTAGTGAACTGATCATTTAATTTACTAGTTGTATGGAACCATTCACGTTGTTGTTGTTTTTTTACAATTTGGTTGAAAGAAACCCAAATTTGTGACATAGAAACATTTTGAAAAATGGGTCAAATTTGACCCGAGGACAACAGGAGGGTTCATATTTTCCAGTATTACAAAGATTCAAAATGTCATTTAGGGCTGCAACTGATTATTTTCATTGTCGAATAATCTGTCAATTATGTTCTCGGTCAATGGATTAGTTGTTGGTTCTTTAAAACGTCAGAAAATGTAAAAAAATGTGGATCAGTTTTTCCCAAAAAGCCCAACATGACGTCCTCAAATGTCTTGTTTTGTCCCCAACTCAAAGATATTCAGTTTCCTGTCCCAGAGGAGAGAAGACACTAGAACATATTCACATTTAACAAGCTGGAACCAGAGAAGTTTTACTTTTCTTTCATCAAAAATGACTCAAACCGATTCATTGATTATAAAAAATAGTCGGTGATTAATTTAATAGTTTACAACTAATTGATTAATCTTTGCTGCTCAGGTCAGTTCAACCTTAAGTGTAATTTACATTACTTCTGTATTTTGTAAATAATTTGGCAGCTCTGCCAAAAACTGAGAATGTTTCCAAAAATCTTAAGACAACTAAAAGTGTCCAGCTGTTTTAGGAAATGATTCAGCTTTTAAAAAGAAGAAACTATATATTTACGAGCTATTTATGAAGATTTGTGTCATAAGTAGGAACCATGTGTCTTCTAGCTGAGAGCCACAAACAGGAAGTCAAACAAGAGACAAACTAACTGGCGTTGGTCTTTCCGTGGAATTTGATGACCTTAAGAAAATACAGAATATTACCATCCTCATACCTTTGAAAATATCGGACTAAAAATTGCTTTAACCCTCCTGTTGTCTTCGGGTCAAATTTGATCCATTTTCAAAAGATTTCTATATCAGAAAATTTTGGTTTTCTTCCAACCAAATTGCCAAAAAATTATAATGTGGATGGTTCCTTACAACCATGCACAAGTAAAATAAATGATCAGTTCACTACTACTACTACTACTACTACTACTACTACTACTACTACTACTACTACTACTCCTACTACTACTCCTCCTACTACTCCTACTACTCCTACTACTCCTACTACTCCTACTACTACTACTACTACTAATTTGGGTGTTTTATTCAATTTTATAACATTTGAAGTGTCAAAACATTTCGGGAAAAAATCTTAAGAAAATGCAAAAAAAGGGCAAACATTTTAAATTTGGACCCAGAAAAAAAGACGCACGGTTGACGGGAAGACAACACAAGGGTTACAAAATGAAAAGCAGTAACCTCTCAGTCAGTAGTTTCTTACTCTGAGACGAACACCAACACGCCGTTGTCCCGGATGGCGTAGATGACGGCGTCCGCCACACAGCGCGGGTCTGACTCGGGGTCTCGTTCTTTGAAGTAGAGACACTGAAACAGCTCTGTGGACAACTTCTGGGCCCGCTGGGACGCCTGCAAGCGCCGCACAGAGGTCACAAGACTTTATCTGACAGTCAAACTAAGAAGTGAATCACAGAACCAACAAACTGCACTGACCCAGTTCTTGGTGTTGATATGATGAGCCAATTCCTCCAGTTCTTTGTTACTGGCTAAGGCTCTGCCAGGGTCCGCCCGCGTGTCCATGCTGATGGCGGCGGTGAGAAGGCGGTGCACCACGATGTCAGCGTAGCGCCGGATGGGCGAGGTGAAGTGTGTGTAGCGGTCCAGAGCCAGACCTAGGGAAGATGGACACCAGCACAGGTCGTCACGTTTTAATCTTCTTTAAAGTCCCTTCTTAAGACTTTTCTTTGCATTGTTGCACTTTCATTGAAAGGTTTTGGTTTGTACTTGGGGGTAGCCTACTTTATGGGATTATAAATCTAAAAGGCTAATATTTTGGATATTGATTGGATCTTGAGATAGAGTAAACATAGGTCTATGGTAATTGTCAAAATTGTTTTTCCCACTTGTCTTCCTGGCATAATGTTGCCTATTTTTACGGTTTAAAATAAAATGAAAAATACACTGCTGTGGACGTTGTTTACCTCATTAATGTGTTCACCTAACTTTTAGCAGAGAACCTTTCCTCATTTTATTTGAGCTTGAACCTCCTTTGAACGTTCTTTTATTTCTTTTAAAAAGGTTTTTACTATTCTTACCTTCACTGTACAGGTTTTTATACACCTAATTAGGGCTGGGTACTGCACTTCCATACTTTTTAGGCACAGAGCCCTGTACGGTGTCCTTGAGTTCCGAGAAAGGCGCCTTTAAATAAAATGTATTATTATTATTATTAGCGCAAATTGCCTCCTTAGTATCCTATCGAAAAAATGCCTCTTCATTCAATACGACATTTCGATCCAAATTTCCCTAAGGAGTAAATGTCATCAGCTTCAATGAGCCAGTAAGCATGCAGCATGCTTCTACCAAGATCTACTGATTGACGAAAGGTGTAAAGGAGCGGAAAAAACCCGAAAAGATTGTTCAAGAACAGGTATCAAAGTCACGGTATCGCTAGCGGTATCGAAAATCTTTGAACGATACCCAGCCCCACATCTAATAGTCTTTATTTTTTAAAACCTGATATTTTTATGACTGCTCGGTTTTATTTTGCCGTTTTGGATTTTGAAAAGTGCTCTATATAAAAAGATTATTATTACATTTCTGCATTCAATCATAGAAATTAGATACATTCATATGCTTCTATTCGCATAAAAAAAAAAAAAAAAACATGAAGACACATGCTAAGGCAGTTCCACTAAATGATAGAATAAAAGCTGAGGATAATGGGAAGGTTTTGTTTAGAGTACCGTAATGGTAGTACTGGTCTTGGGACTGAAGCCCAGTGGAGAAGTACAGAGCCTGTGACATGGCTGTAGTGGCCATTATTCTCAGCAGCCTGTTCACCAGCGGGTCCTGTGGGTCCAGAGCTCGGTCCAGAGATTCAGCCAAAGCCTTGTTGGTCCTGGAGGAACAGAACTACCCGTTAGAATACGATGGTTTCACGTAGCTGTGTGTGCCGAGAGCTGCTGTTGTCATGGAGTGGCGAACCATGATGTGAGGAAAAAAGGTGTGATAGATGAACAAATCATCTCAGTCGTGTGTGATTGTTGTGTGACGGAGTGCAACACAGTTTAATATACATGACTAGCTCTGCCTCTAAGCTGTGTTTAGCTGTACATTTTCAGTGGTAGAAACCATAGACTTTACAAAAGTGGACGTAGCATCCGTGACATCACCCGTTTTTAACGGACTGCCGTTTTTGAAGCCTTGAGTTTGGCAATATGAGCCAATTTTGCAAACTGATGGGGCGATTTTTGACAAAAGGGCAGCGCTGGGGAGGAGGATGCGGCCGGGCTAAGCCAGGGTTGTTTATGGTTGCAATGGCGCTGCGCTAAGCTAAACGCTAAAGTGGGAAAGTTGCAGATTTTCAACCCTTCTGAGCCGAGTCATCCAACGGAGATTTACTGGCGAGTAAACTCAGACCTCTGGGTACTGCCACCGTTCATCTGCATGTACGGCAGTACAGAAAATCGGCAAACTTTCCCTTAAGTTACCAGATAGCGGTAGTTAGCTAGCTTGGTTGGCAGAACAAGACATTTTTAGGCGACCAAAATGTTCCAATTAACTTCAATGAAGTGAAAACACACAGTGAGAGGTTCAAAGTTTAAGATGAAAACACAGACCACACCCAAAAACAAGTTGAGGTCTATTATTATGTCCCCAGTGTTAGCATCGCTGAGCCTCTGTCCTGAGTGACAGGTCCTAAAGCATCCCATGCTTTAACGTCCGTTTTAAAATAAATGGGACCATAATCTACAAAATGAACATCATGCTGTATTGAAGAAGACTTGAAACTAGCGATTGAGACCATAAACTCATTATGAAAATGTTTACTGAGGTAATAAATCAAGTGAGAAGTAGGCTCATTGTCTCACAGACTTCTATAGAAACAGACTTCTTTTTGGAGCCAGTGGAGTCGCCCCCTGCTGGACGTTAGAGAGAACGCAGCCTTAAGGAGCTTCAGCATCGGCTTCACCTTTCAGACCCGGAAGCTTCGTCCATTATTTTTACAGTCCGTGGTAGAGAGCAGAGTTTTGTTTTGAATGAGTGAAAACACACAGCGTCCACACAGGACACTCACTAAATCACCTGGTGTCGATGGTGAATCCCCTGGCGGCGGCGCTGTCCACCAGCTGGCTGAAGAACTCCTGCCGTGGCGGCGGGTGGCGCCTCAGCAGGGCCTGATGGGGGAAGGCCTCCTGGATCTTGCGCGCCACCCAGTGGTTGGCGTAGATCATGCACTCGGCCACCGTCTCGTGGACCTCCAGGGGCAGACGGGGGACCAGGGCTGTGATGTTCCTCTCCTCGTCCAGCTGGGCACGCACCTGAGGAGGGTCGGTCAAACAGCTTTTTTTTAGGAAAACAGGTTTTGAAAATACTATTTCAATAAATAATGGTGATTTTGTACAACCTATAGAATACGACGCAACTCAATATAGTATTACGTGTCTAAATAAGGGTTTTATCCGCGATCTTATTGAGAAAAACTACACTACCCACAATCCTAAGCGTAACAGCAACGTCTCTGATTGGTCCAACTCGCTGTTATCATAGAAACGTTTACCATACCCGGCTAACGGCTAGAGCGAGCGTCTGCCATTGAAGTCTATGATAGTTTCTGTACACGGCCTTGTACCTTTTGCCTTTTTTGCCGTTTTCAGAATGTTTTTTTTTTACTTTGAGTGTGTTCATTTACAATCCGAACCACATGGTCGTAGGTGACTTTAGGCAGGTTGCGGAGAGACTTGGTCCAGCAGTATTTATCGGGCTCCCCATTGTAAAACGCTAACCGGAAGAGCCGTATCCCCACTCAGAGACGTTCTTCTGGTCTTCAATTGTTGCGTGACATAGGCCTATTAGAACATCTTATAAATAAAGAAGAAGAATTCATATCTTGTTTTGACAGATGAACGACCAAACCATCAGAAATGAAAAGCACTAGTCTAATGCCAATTTTATATATATATATATATATATATATATATATATATATATATATATATATATATATATATATATATATATATATATAACCTTTTAAGTAGGGGAAAAAAACAAACATGATTACATATACACATCTCTCTGTCTTTTGTACACAATTTTACATGGACTAGCTCCTCCTGTATTGAGCTAAGGAGGAGTGCATTTAGTCAAACAGCTTTTTCAGTTAGGGCTACTCGTGGGTGGAACTCTCTCAAGTCACATTAGAAATTTTAAAACGTAAGCCTCTTTTAAACTTAAGTAAAAGAAGTGTCTAACAAGTGGTCAGCACTGTCAACATTAGTTTAGGCACTAAAACGTCCTGCCATCTTGTCTCTCCTGCTCTGTCTGCCTGTGTTTTTTGGGCTCTGCCTGCCTGTCTGTTTCACTTTTGTATAGTTAGGGAAATAGTATGTTGCTTGTTAATGTCCCAGCAATGTTGTTTTTGTGCATGTCCACCTAAATGTATGTCTATGCTATTGTGCCTTGTTTGTTATCTGGTCTGACAGTTCAGCTGTGTGTGTGTGTGTGTGTGTGTGTGTGTGCACGTGTATGTGAGTGTGTACTTGTGTTGATCTTACCCAACTGTTCTTGCTTTTATGTTGTTGTCTTTTAGCATTAGCATAATCAACTGTTATTGTATAGGGCCAAATCTGTATGTATTATTGATAGCTTTAATTGTTTTATCTCATTTTAGGGTGACCTCTTACCACCAGTCCAGGGACAGCAGATGTAAAATAACCTCCAGGCTAATTCTGGCACATTTTACTTGTATGTAATATTAGTGTTCATTGTCCCTGATAAATAAACCTGAAATAAATAAAATAAAAGAAAATGCGAAAACAGTTTCACGGTGGCGTGTTCTGTATTCACACAGACTTTATTACAGCATTCCCACTGAAATTACTTTCTGATCTTGTGTGAGATTAACACCCATCTGCTGCCTGGATGCTTAACGTAGTGCCACTATATTGGTACCATGTGTCATCAAACCAAAGGCACATATGGTCTGGGAGTTAAGGGAACTCTTTGCTTAGAATGACTAATGGCTCATTCTGGCCTTAATGTGCCATTCCAAGAGAAAGTTGGTTTGTCTTCCTTGTACAACCACAGAATGGAAAACCTTTCTTTATAAAGCCATATTACACAAACTGCCTCTTTATTTATGTTCTCTACTGAAGCCTAAAACTATCCGTAGATAGTGGAGAGAGGAAAGAGCTCGTTTCAGGAGGAGTTCTGTCCCCCCTCTGCAGCAGCAGCCCTGAACAATCTGCCTCGCTGACACTGTTTAGCTGGGAGGATGAATGCATTCATAGAGGTGTTGTGTATATCCATAGGTTGCTATGTGTAATGACTCCGGGAACTAACAATAAATCTAAATCTAATCTATATGTGAAGAAGAAAAGTCTGGCGTGCTCAGAAGTTCAAAACAAATCATGAATGTGGTCTTTGGAAAGGGAACACAACTTCAAAAGAGTGACTTAAAAAGCCTTTACTTAAATAATAACACCCTGAAGAGCGCTGCTTTGTAACGATACGCGTGGGGTGATGCCCAGATCTATTTTGAATTCAAGATTTCCATATGAAATAGCCATTTAAATAAAGTTTTAAATTTCTTTTCAGAAGAAGAGTACCTTGGACCTTTTTTCTTCTCTTTTTTTTCTCTTTCTAATCTATATGTGGTTTTATTGTCATTATGTGCAGTCGCTTGGAATTATGACATGGGAAAACCGTTACAGTTCCACATCTTTAACAAGTGCTCCTTTAATACAACATCAAAGAAGCCAATCATACCTCCACCCCTTCCAGCTCCAGCGCGCCTCCCCTGTCCCTCTGCGCCCGGAGATGTCTGGCGACATGTGTCAGCATCTCTAGAGCCTGGGTTAGCTCAGCTAGCTTAGCGTCCTTCTCCTCGGACCCGAGCCCGGCCAGCTCCGGTACCTCAGCCTGCTCTGCGTTGAGGAGCGCCTGGGCCAGCTCATAGTGCAGCTGGTAGGAGGAGCGGATGAGCGTGCGGCCGTACCACACGTTTCTGACCTCGAGGGTTTGTGCATCGAGCTCCCACAGCACGCTCATCGCATACCTGGATATGAGAGTGGACACGTATGCATATAAATGTACAGATAGCGTGTATTTTTTATTTTATTTTTTGCATGAAAAATTTGAAGAATAACATACATACATTTCATTCCTCATATTTCAAATCCTTCACAAAAAGACAAAACAGACAAGACATACAAAAAAAACAACCCCAACAAACAGATAAAACAACACAATAATATGCACTCAGATAACACTGTTGTCATACAACCCTGCGGAGGTTGTGTTCTGGTAAACTGAAGTCCGATGTAAGCAGGCGTGGGAATTCATAAATTGGAGTCAGATTTGACAGGCCTTAGGGCCTTATTTTAGACATAATTCCCTACACATATTAACTAAACACCTTCCCGAAACAAAATGTAGAGACGTGGCGTTCACTGACCTGTCGACTCCTCCGAGCAGAGAGCAGAGGTCTGCACTGAGAACAGCTGGCAGCATGTCGTACCTGCGGTCTGCCAGGTAGTACGTCGTAGCCCTTAGAAGAGACACAGAAGAAGAATAAAGTCAAGGGAACGGCATTTGTATCATCTTTCCAACCAGTAGCCACAGTTTAAAAAGAGGAATTGTGTAAAAATAAATAAATAAATAAATAAATAAATAACTTCCTCGGGTGTAGCTAAATATTCAGAGTTTGGTCGCCTGGTTTTTCTACCTCCTCTCTATCATTTTCATTACGGCCTTTATTACCAAAGCTGGGACCACTTATCCCATCAATAATTATTGATAACGCTTCTCAAGTTTAAAACCACACAAAAATAACAACTATAAAATGTAAAGAAGTAAACTTTATTTCTCTAGCTTCATGGGTGTGAATAAAACACCATATTATAAAAGTACAAAGGCCAAACGGAGAGAAATAAAACAACATAAAAACCACAACATAAAGAGACACTCACAGGTAAAAAAGGACTGGAGTACACCGATTGATTTGCTGCCCTGAATAGCGCAAAAAGTTCTTTTGTCCATTTTTTTTTCAAATTCATTAATCTTTACTCTGATGAAGACGCAGTAGTGTTGCAATGTTGAAATTATGAAAGACTTTAAATGAATCAATGTGCTCCAGTCCCTTTTCCCCCTTTGTAGTGTCCTTGTTCTGAGAAACGCCTGATTTAGCAGCACATTGAACCCTTTTCACTGTTGTGCCTGTAAGTCACTGTTTGTAATTACTGTTGCTTTTTATCGGTGTGTTGTTATGTCTCTTGCAGCAGACATTCAGGCAGCAACTTTCTGGCCTCTTTGTACTTCTGACAGTTGCCTTAAAAAATTCTTCCATATCATACCTACACTATAATCCAACTGGTTCCTTACATACACTGTATAAAATAAAGTGAAGCCAAACTATCCCGGATACAGGCGCTGCCCATACCCCCGCTCGACCAATCGCGACTGAATTACAGCTGTCAATCATGACGTTTCACCACGTTTGTATAGCGTCAAATAACTAAAACCAAACTTATCGGAAAAATTATCACTTGAACAAACATCAGCGTTGTCAGAACTACCTAGAATGTACCTTGATTTTTTTAGTTTGTCCCATCTGGTAACATGAAGGGGGGGGGGTTATGACCTATACTACAGCCAGCCAACAGGGGGCGCTTCAGATGTTTTAGCTTTACCTATACAGTCTTTGCATCAACCTCTGGTTTCCTTACCTTGACCGTGCCTCCAGGTCAGTGAGTGAGCCCTCGGTGACAAAGTGGGTGACATCAGCGATGTGGACGCCGAGCTCCAGCTCCCCGCCTGGGAGGCTGCGCACCGACAGCGTGTCGTCTACGTCTTCGCAGCCCCGCGGGTCGATGCTGAAGACCAGGTGGCTCTCCCTGAGGTCCCGCCGCTCTGCCACCTGGGCAGGATCCATCCTCCACGGCCTTTCTGGAGAGTTGACCGGCATCTCTCTCAGCTGAGGACACAGTCACAGACAGAAGACACACAGTTATATAAGGTCAGCAGCTGTGCATCACTTCGACCAAAGTGAAGGGACACGTAGGAGTTACGGGTGTCACGATTCTCCAAATCCACGGTTCAATTTTGACTTTTTGATTTTAAGGTCACGATTCGATTCAATTTTTGATTTAAACATTTTCTTTTGAGCAGTGACGACAATGCCACAATAAGAAGAAGGGTACTTTACCACAACTGTTAAATATCAAGTCTCTACCTCAGCTGCATCATTGCATGGACTATCAATCAGGACTAAAACCACTCCCCTTTCCAAGGTTATATAACTCCACTCTTCAGGCCTGGGACTCTCTTTTCCCTCCAAACCAAACCACACCAGGCAGAGACGACTGATGTGAGTTTAATGGACATTTTCCCTTGTAGAGTCGTCATTATCACGCTGTCTAGCCTGAAAGTTTGATAAATTGTTTTGTTTATGCTAGATTGCAGAGTTCAATCCTGTTTCAGTAAAAAGAAAATTAAGTGCAGATTGTGGATGCATTAATGATTACTTTGTTATTATTGATTGTTTATTGCTACTCAGATCTGTGACATTTTCTTTAAATATTCATTTGTTTAGACAAAATGATCTATCATCCATCCGCAACCAAGTGTAAACCATTTCTCTGCATTGACGACAATAAACTGTTGGAACGGCACCACTGGATCCTGTGTTTAAATGCGCACACCACATCGGATGTTCAGCGAGCCAACACCATCAGCACGTTAGAGGTTTTTATTCAACAACAGTTTTCGTTTTCTTGGAGTTTACAAAGTGCAATTGAACTTACGAGGTGCACATGAACCCACCATGGAGTCCCGTCGGAGCCCACATGCTTAACTCACTGACAGGGAAGACTTAATGTTGCCACACGGTGACTTCAGGGAAGCAGGAAGATTTTCCAGTTCTATTGTTTCTCCGTTATCTCAGACTCCGGCAGCAGTGGCTATGTTGTCTGGAAAAGTGCAGCTGCAGGCTACCGGTAAGCTATCGTTACCCTGTGTCTTTACTGTAGATGCATGATACCAGCCGGTAAGCTACGCTGTGTCTGTTTGTTTGTTTTCTTCGGACTACGCAAGGCTATTGTAATTTCCCTTAGCAAAGGGATTTTGAGAACGGCAACATAAAGAGAGGGCAGGGTGAGGGGCTCTACAGGCTTACGTTGACCCCGATTTTTGAAGTGGCCAAATGAAAATCCCTTAACACAGCTTTAAAGCTTAAGTGCGTAATTTTTTGATATTAAGGAAGGTCCGTTAACTTTCAAGCCATTGCCAAATGAGTTGCTACAAAGCTAATTAAGACTATCAGCTCCACACAACTCTCTCTGGATTTCTCAGTATGACTTTCTCAGTATGACAGATTTTCCATCATGTCCATCATGTTTTTTTAATCCTCCGTGTCCTCCTTGGCTACTAGCAATTGCGTGGAGGGTGGGGTGGAAGGCTTGTATCACGCCGACAGTTTAGTTGTCATTACTTAGAATTCCTCATGGGGGAGAGAGAAACTACGCACTACAGCTTTAAATTCAATGAGTGTTTGTAAGATGTGAGTGTGGTTCAATGTCATGAAGCTTCCTGTCTGACCTGTGCGTCTGAGAAGGGAGGCACGTGGATGCAGTTCTCTATGAGGATGGTCTGGACCTCCGTCTCCAGCTCTCCAGCCCGACCCAGCACCCGCACACTGTGGCCGTTGGGATACTGCGACGTGCTCTCCCATGAATCAATGCGCACCACCACTCTGTGGTCCTGGGTGGGAGAAGACAAGGGACAACATACACAACATGAGAGGTTTTATACATTTCCTCATTCACCCTTATGTCTAACTGATTTGAAATGTTTGAAATCAGCTTTTAGAAATCTCGGTCTATGGAGATTTCAAACATTTAAAATTTCAGTAGACTGCAGGGACACATACATTAACTTTTCTTTTTCTTTTGTTTATTCTTAAAAGGAAAAAAACAATTCACTGACTAAACTAAAACTGAAATAATAAAAATATCACGTATCAAACTAATCACGCAAGTTTCTGACTGAGTAAATTAATCAGCAGCCCCGTGAAGGCAAAGCAGACCTGCAGAGCATCGGCTTGCTGAGTACTGATGCGGATCTTGGGGATGCGACGGTCCCAGGGCACGGCCAGGATGCGCTGGGAATTCCTGCTCTGGGGCTGAGGCCCCTCCCTGGGCGGAAAAGTTACCACATAGTCCCTCCAATTCCTCTGCAGGATCCCCACAACACGGCCTGTGGATTTTAATATCAGACATCAGTAGAGACACTCAAGTTATAATATAATGTATATTGAAGTGTCTAAAATATACTTTATTTTACAGACATTTGCCAATATTACAATGTCATAGTGTGACTACCTTGCCTAAAATGATCTTAAAAATGGTTATCTTAATAAATTAATCTAAACAATGCCTACTCTTACAGTAAATTACCTTAAAGGAATAAGCCACCGTTTGTTGAAATAGGGCTTATCACGGTCTGCCCTGGCTGTAGATAGGTGGGCAAACTGGTCAACTAAACCAAAAACTAGAATAACTTAACTGCCTTGACTTAACTCTAAATTTGAGTGAAATCTGTTCACTGGTTTTTGAGGTATCCTGTACACTAACAGAAAAACACACCGGACAAAAAACATCCCAGCAGAGTTAGTGGAGTTACTGCGTTCAGTCATGATTTACAGACTAGGGCTGCTCGATTATGGAAAAAAAATACAATCACGATTATTTCGGTCAATATTGAAATCACTAATAATTTAACACGATTAGTCGTTGACTTCTGGAAAGGTGTTGCAATTATTGAACTTAAAAAAAGTTGAAAAAGTTAAATCAACAGTAAAAAAACACAACTTTTTAATTTATGCCTTAATACTTTTCCTATTGAAACTTTATTTTTTCATTCAGAACACAAGAGAAAATAAGAGTTTACTTGCAAAACATAATGAGCTAAATAATAGTTTCTCAATTATTCTGTTTTTGTGATCATTGGGAGCCAAAATCATAATCACGATTACATTACGATTAACTGCACAGCCCTAAAACAGACCCACCTGTCGGCATGGGTTTACTGTCGGCTTCCTCTCCGCTCTTGTCCTCCCCCTGAGCCTCAGTCAGGGCCGTGTCCTTTCCTCTCCACTCGCTCTTCGGCAACAGCTCCACCACGACCACGTCGCCGTGCACGGCTCGGTTACGATTCTTTCCACCGCACACCAACACGCCCCAACTCAGATCTGGGCCCGTCGAGGGAAAAGGTGAGACGGACAAAGAAACAAGGGAAGGGGAAAGGAAAGGGACATTTTGGGACATTTTAGAAATCTGATTTTAAAACTCCAAACCTCTACTTGTTACTGCTTCACAGAAGTTCATTTTCTTACCCATCCTAATTCATCTATCAAATAATTTTTCCAAATCTCAAAGTGAGTAGTTTTCTATTATTTTTATGATGGTATTGCTTCTTATGTGTTGTTGTGTTTTTTCTTTCTTTGTCTTTGTAACTGACTCGATATCAATGTAAAAAGAGGCGAGCCCCTCAATGATCTCCCGGGTATAAATAAAAGGTTGAATGAATGAACGAATGATAATGTTTAAAAGAGAGCAGACCAATCCAGTCACTGGGAATGTGTGTTTGTAGTGACTGACTGCCGGTGCTCAGTGCTGTATGGGTGCTGTATGGGTGCTGTATGGGTGCTGTAGTTTTGCACCTTTGTTCTTGTTGGACAAACCCTCCGTCATGATTGAAGCTTCACTGTGCCGGTGCTTGCTGACATTCAGAGTACCCTGATGAAGAGAAAGAAAGATGAGATTTATTTGGATTTTAGTAGGGCTGACCTCAGCAAAAGAAATTCTTAGTGACTAACACTCGCGATTTTGCCGACTAATTGACAGATCTGTAAAACTGAGTTTTTTCCCATAAAGAATCTTGTGTTTACCCGAGATGTGTATAATGTTTTCTTGGAAATAATTCATTCAGCATGAAAAAGCATAGAAAACATGACTAATCGACTAAAGAAATCTTAGTCGACTAACAGCTGGAACACACCGGACACGTAGCGTAGATACGTGCCTGATCGTGCGCCTGGCCATTCATACTGGACGCGTATTTCTTTGAGCGGTCACAAAGCGATCTCTCTCTCCATGTGCCTGATCGTGTGTCTCGCTGTGAGAAGTCAAGACAGCCAAAATCACCATGAACCTTTATTTTGAATGTGTTTTATTTATTATAGTATCTGGCTGCGTTGTGGTCTTCCTGTATGTGATTACCTGCCTGGCTTGACACATACGCTCGCGTCTCGCGCAAGAAATGGAGGAGATGCCGAAATCATTGCTGCAGCGCGCTGGCCGACGCGGCCGCTACGCTCCCGGTATGAACGGACAGATTGGATAACATGGGCGGCGAGATAAAAATAGCTGCGCTTTCACGCCTGGTGTATTTTGGCTGCAAGACTAAAAACAACTGATTAGTCGACTAATCGACTAAGAGGGGGCATACTTAGATTTTAGGAACATTAACAATCGATGAACATTAGTCTGGGGAGTCTGCTCTGTATTTTCTACTGCACAAGACGGGTGTGATCAACAGACATAGTTCTAATGACTCTGTACGCAATTGGACAGTCCTTCAACCAATCAGACCAACGATCAGGGTGATCGTAGCATCGTAGATCGGTAGCAGTGACAGCGGCATCAACGGGTTGCTGCGCTTCGGTGGCCGCCATTTGGATGCCATCGTGTTAAACCCGCCAATAGCGCGCCAGGTGGATAAGCCAGTTTGTGATTGGTCCCCGCAAAATTGTAATGGAAGCAGGATAGAAAAGCCTACAGGTTTACCCAGTGTAAATCTATCTACCAGAACGTTAAGAAAAAAAAAAAGGGCATTTTGGAGGTTAAAACTACTTTTCTCCTTTCTTTTACTATCTCCTTGACGCTAAAATGTATAATACATTTACCATTGCCACTGATAATACTTGTGCCAATTGTTTAATTAGCCAATTTAAGTGAGTTCCAAATCTCTCTCTTTCATTGGCGCGGTTACCTGTAAAGCAAATCCAGGCAAAAGTTTGCACATTTACAGGATATTTTGTGTTTGTCCAGAAACAGTTTTGTTCATTTCTTGTCCACCAGTAACTTCTGTTCTATGGAAAGACCTGCTAGATCTAAACCAGGTAGGTGGACTTGCGCTGTACCTGAATGTACCGCCCAGACTTGATTCCAGCCTCCAGGACCTCAGCGGGCAGGTGTTCCGTAAACTCCCTCTCCGTGCCCTCGCTCTCCTTCTCTTGTAGCGCCTGGGAAATGGAGCTGTACAGCTCATTGGCTGCCTGCACCTGGGGCCAGAAGTCCTGTAAATAATCCTGTCAAAATAAAAGGGCCACACAAGGGGAAAAAAAAGTCAGGAACAGATAAAACAATAACTGGCATTATGGGTCAGGGTCACAACACGATTTTAAACATATTGCAATTTATTACCTTTTTTCCAACTTCAAATTATGTCTCCAAAAGAAGACTTTCTGTTTTATCAAAAAAGATGAATTTCTCTGTTTGTTTATCTCACTTCAATTTTATTGTTTCTTTAATTATTCTAGTACCAAAAAGTTAAATTCTCATGTGCAATTTATATAATAAAGATCGATACTTGGTGTCCGTGTATATATATGTTATTGCCACATAACTATCGCGATATATGCCTTATCGACCCCCCCCCCCACCCTAGTAACGTACCTGGACGGAGATGACGTACACTCCAGAGTGGAGGCTGCTGTACTGAGCCACGGTGTCCTGGTCCTCTGTGATCATCACTACATCCACCATACCTGCCAGGTGGTTATAGTACCATACTGCTGCAGAGTACACACACCTACACACACACAGCCACACACAGCCCCCCCCCCACACAACCACACACAGACACACAGACACACGCAGACACATGCAGACACATGCGCGCACACACACACACACAGACACACACACACACACACACACACACACACACAGACACAACCACCCACACACACACGCAGACACATAGACACACGCAGACACACAGTTAATTCACAAGTATGCATGCGGACAGCTTGCCTGTTAAAGCCTTAAATTTTGATTTTTTCTGTATTTAGTTTCTCTAACATATACATGAACACTACCTGTAACAATGGTGGTTCAACATTATAAAGAAAAACATTTACAGCTCTGTTTACTGTCTTGTTTATGCAATAAACTCATTTCATGGCAGCAGTATGCACCTCCAGCCAGAATGTACAACACCAGGACCACATTCAATCTTTATCATAACAGAAATCATGGAGGTGAGCAGAACTTTTACTGTGTAGTTATCTCTTCCTTCTGTATGAGAGGTAAAGTTCTGCTCAAACAGGGAGCTTGTAGCTGGGGAGCCTTTTCATCTTCCCTGTTGGGGATGCAGCAGCTACCACAGTTGTGCTGAAATGACCTGAACATGTAGAATATGTTTGGTAATTGGGTGAAAACACCAAACATGAGCTTGCAAAACCGTCACAAATATTTCATTTGCGTAGTTTGAAATCATTTTTAGTCTGAACATTTGGGGATTTTGTCCACTGGTCTGACTTTCTGCATACAAATAAATCAAAGCATCAGCACGCACCCATCTGATCGTCTGAGCCTTCCGTCAATCGGACCTTTGGCAGAGCACAACATCTCTAGGGCTGCCCTCGACTAAAGAGATTCTTAGTTAACTAACACTCGCATGATTTTGCAGACTAATCTATTAGTTGATTTAATTGACAGATCTGTAAAACAGTTTGCGAAAAAAGTTTCTCCACAAAGAATCATTCAAAAGAACCACTTTAGATCCTGTGTTTACCAAAAATGTGCTCATAACTCATTTGGAAATAAGTCATTTAGCATGAAAGAAGCATATTTAAATGACTAAACGCCTAAAGAAATCTTATGTCGACTAAGACCGAAACAAGCGATTAGTCGACTAATTGGCTAAGAGAGGACAGCCCTACAAATTTCTAAATAAGATTGTTTCTAAATGAAAGAAAACATATGAAATGTTGTGGCTTGTTCACTCAAATCTCCAGGAGAGATGTGCTCTACATCTTGACACAAACAGACGTGCAGACAAATGCAGTCTATAAAAAGGTCACAAGTGCTCGCACTCTTTGTTATTATAGCTATTTTCTACCTGAAGTAAAGGAAAAACATCTTTAGAAATAAAGAAATAAAGCCCCAGGAGGCGAGCCTCTGTAAAGGTTTGATTGACAGCTGAGCCAGTAGGAGGGCCCTTAGTGCCACATGATTCAGCACCAGGAGCCTGTTGCACCTGTTGAACTGAAGCGGAGCTAAATTCAGGGTTTATACTTATTACTAAACTGCACTTTTAAACTTCCATTTAAAATCTGCTGAAGGACCCAACGGAACAAATACAAACCGACAATTTTAAAATATCAATCGACACAGTTCTCACAAAGTTCAAGAATACTGTAGCTCATTATTACAGTGGCTATACTACAGGAGGTTGTAGGCTGTGGTAAACAAGGAGTTTTTTAAAATGTCCAGGGATGTAGTATTTCGGATATCTGCAGGGAGGGTGTTTCAGAGGGATGGGGCTGCAACACTAAAGGCTCGGTCTCCAAAGGTACAGAGTCTGGTGTGGGGAATGGAGAGCAGGCCACCGTTTGAGGTTTCGGGGTGGGGTGTATGGATGGAGGAGGTCGGAGAGGTACTGTGGGGCCAGGGCATGAAGGGACTTGTAGGTGAGAAGGAGGATTTTATATTTGATGCTGGACTTAATTGGGAGCCAATGAAGGTGGATGGGGGTTGGGGTGATGTGCTGCCAGGTTTTGGTGTGGGTGAGGACCCCTGGAGGCAGAGTTTCAGACATACTGGTGCCTGTCTAGGGTTTTGCTGGGGACCCCAGACAGGACTCCATTGCAGTAGTCCAAACGGGAAGTAATGAAACTAGCTATTGGTTCCTGAGAACTTAACTTTATACAGTAGCTGGAGCAACACGATCCTGGACTTTCTGTATTTGGATCAAGGAACTCGGAAAAAATAAGGTGTACATCTACCAAATGTAGTAGTCTACAGCTGTTTTTTAGATTCTTTTTATTGGTATTTAACAGACGTTACACAACAAAAATAGATTCCCACCCAACCCACAACCAACGCTCCCTAACATCCTCATGTGGTTACAAAAAAATGAAAAAAATAATTTTAAATCATTAAACAAAGACAAAAATTATATAGTACACCTTATCCATAAAAAAAAAGGAAAAAAGAAAGAAAGAGCTACACCCAAAGTCATCATCCTGTCACAGATGGAGAATACTAAACCAGTACTAACCTATTTTCTAAGATTGGTCATCCCGGTCTTTTATATTTTTCAAGTTATCAAATAACGTAAAAAAGGACCCCATACCTCATAAAACTTGGACTTGCTTCCCTGCAGAGTGTATTTTATTTTGACCAATTTTAAGTACAGCGGTTATTTTAATGTGCCAGACAGGACACAAAATTAGGATGCGGGCTAAAGAAACTTAACACCCCTGAGATTCAGTAAAGTATTTGGGAAGGTAAAGAGCACTGACCTGGTCTGCCACTTCTCCTGGCTCTCCCCCTTCTCTCGAGGACAATACGAATACTCTTGAAATTCATTGGCAAACAGCACGCAGTCGTGTCGAGGGTCCTTGAGCAGGTTTCGCAGACGGTTGTACTGCCTGCACAGACACACCCACAATTTTGAAGACAACACTCTTGAGCTCCAAATCATAGGAGCACAAACTACAACACTACTGGTGGGTCAAAGAGGGTCTGCTATCGGTCAGAAAAGAAAATCTAAATTAGCATTCGTAATCACAAAAAAAAAAAAGACATGGAAATCTCACTTTCTGTCTGCAGACTTTTTCATTTGGGAGAAGAAACGTAAGCAGGAAAATGTGAAGTGTGTTCCTTGTTATTAGCTTTTTGTCTCACAGTGGTGATGTGCACTAGGAATGTTTCATTTTATCTATAAGACAAGCATATATGATGCGCTTTACTGTATCTTCCTATTAGCAGAGTTGCAAAGAAACTGAAAAGGTCATTACGCACACACACACACACACACACACGCACGCACGCACACACACACACACACACACACACACAAAAACACAAACACAACAACACACACACACACATACAGCCACATGCACACACACACACAGACACACGCACGCACGCACACACGCACAGACACACACACACACAGACACATATGCGCGCACACACACACGCACACACGCCTCCCTGTGGGTCGAAGTGAACTGAAATTACTGACACAGTATGGCATCAGAATATGCTCTACCAGCTAACTTTATCAAAAGTGAAGCCTCATCATATTAATGATGATAAAAAAAAGAAAACCCGAGGTCACGCGGGACTCCTTATTTAAAAAATGGCTGTCAAAAGGCACTCCTGCGTGTTTGTGTGGGAGACGCATTTAAAGTCACAGGCTGCATCTCCCGTTGCTTTGTCTGCAGAGCTTTGATATAACGAGCTTGACCCCCTACACGCTCTCCACACACACACACACACACACACACACACACACACACACACACACACACACACACACACACACACACACACACACACACACACACACACACACACACACACACACACACACACACACACACACACACACACACACAAAAAAAAACACACAACTTGGGCAGGTGGGTTGTCATTAGAGGCGTAATTCAAAAGCGGCCTCAGGAATTAAAAAGTTGTTGAAGATAGGAGCCGTCCTGTTGCTTTCAGGGTGCCTGAGGCTGAAATGCCTGTGTTTGCTGGTGGAATAATAAGCCTGACCACCACCAGTACGCTTGTTTTGACATACGATAATATACAACTAAGTGCAAGGCCAAGAGGAGTCATCATGACGACTTTAGGGCTGCAACTAACGATTATTTTCATTGTTGATCAATCTGGCGATTATTTTCTCGATTAATGGATCAGTTGTTGGGTCTATAAAATGTCAGAAAATGGTGATAAATGTGGATCAGTGTTTCCCAAACAGCCCAAGATGACGTCCTCAAATGTCTTGTTTTGTCCACAACTCAAAGATATTCAGTTTACCGTCCCAGAGGAGAGAAGACACTAGAACAATATTCACATTTAACACGCTGGAATCAGAGAATGTAGTTACTCTTTTCATAAAAAAATGACTCAAAAAAAGTTGATTAATTTAATAGTTGGCAACTAATCCATTGAGTGAATAATTTTTGCAGCTCTAAACAAAGATCCTCTATACTAAAGACATTTCAAGCAGCGCCCCCGCGATGAAACGGTACACACTTCCTGTCTCCTAAAGAGGCGTGGCAGTGGTGGAGCCCACGGGACACAGATACAGGAAAAAGGAGCTGGGGCGCCTCGGTTCTAAACAGTCTCTGCTCTAGATGACTTTAGCACGGATTAACAAATCTCAATTGCACGATAAAGCTGTTCAGCTGTTCAAAGTCTCAGGGGCAGAACATCCCGCTTTTGTAACAGTACTTACCCTGCCACTATCAGGTTCCTTAAAGGTCCCATGGCATGACAATTTCACTTTATGAGGTTTTTTAACATTAATATGAGTCCCCCAGCCTGCCTATGGTCCCCCAGTGGCTAGAAATGGTGATAGGTGTAAACCGAGCCCTGGGTATCCTGCTCTGCCTTTGAGAAAATGAAAGCTCAGATGGACCAATCAGGAATCTTCTCCTTATGAGGTCATAAGGAGCAAGGTTACCTCCCCTTTCTCTGCTTTGCCCGCCCAGAGAATTTGGCCCACCCATGAGAGAGAGAGAGACATCATGGCTTTCAAACGAGCCACACCCCCACCCTCCACCTTGCCCCCCCTCTCCTCCTCAATAGCTACAGACACAGAAATGGTACATCCTAAGGAAAGCTCATTGTGGGACTGGCTCTAGTGGCTGTAATTCTGCACCAAGGCTGCATTTTGTGAAAGAGACTTCAGATACAGTATTAGGGGACCATTAAGGTCTATATAAAAGAGACTTCAGATACAGTATTAGGGGACCACTAAGGTCTATATAAAAGAGACTTCAGATACAGTATTAGGGGACCACTAAGGTCTATATAAAAGAGACTTCAGATACAGTATTAGGGGACCATTAAGGCCTATATAAAAGAGACTTCAGATACAGTATTAGGGGACCATTAAGGCCTATATAAAAGAGACTTCAGATACAGTATTAGGGGACCATTAAGGCCTATATAAAAGAGACTTCAGATACAGTATTAGGGGACCACTAAGGTCTATATAAAAGAGACTTCAGATACAGTATTAGGGGACCATTAAGGCCTATATAAAAGAGACTTCAGATACAGTATTAGGGGACCATTAAGGCCTATATAAAAGAGACTTCAGATACAGTATTAGGGGACCATTAAGGCCTATATAAAAGACTTCAGATACAGTATTAGGGGACCATTAAGGCCTATATAAAAGAGACTTCAGATACAGTATTAGGGGACCACTAAGGTCTATATAAAAGAGACTTCAGATACAGTATTAGGGGACCACTAAGGTCTATATAAAAGAGACTTCAGATACAGTATTAGGGGACCATTAAGGCCTATATAAAAGACTTCAGATACAGGGTTAGGGGACCACTAAGGCCTATATAAAAGCATCCATGTCATGGGACCTTTAATGCTCAGGCACCTTGCAGAGTAAACCTGTACTAAATGCACCTTATTCAAATGCACTTTATAGACTGCACAAGACTTTACACTTTATGGGAAGTTGCAACAGCACAAGGTCTTTACAGCTTTGTACTGGTTTGAATGATTGTCTATGTGATTGTCTTTTATGTACTGTATGTTCCTATGTATGTATTGCCTTTTTTAACCTGACTAACACCAAGACAAATTCCAATCAACTGTGTTGACATGGCAATAAAATATTGAACTTGAACCTGGTGTGCGTGTACCTGCGTCCTTTGCTGTGCTGCACGGCCTGGCAGGCAGTCTGGGTGAAGACGACGCCCTGCAGCTCTCTGAACTCCAAGATCTCCAGATAGTCCACCACCACTCCGACATCAGGAACCACGTAGTGGGTCAAATCTCCTGGCAGCACCTTGCCATCTGCTGGGGATGGAAGCAGGGAAAACTGGTCATTTCCATGGCCATATGGCTGGTACAGTGATTCACTTCAACACAAAGATAAGTCTAGATACCCGCAGATTAAATCGATTAGTTCTCAACTATTAAATTAATTGCCAACTATTTTGATAATGATTAATTGGTTTGAGTACATTTTAAAAAGACAAGTAAAACTTCTCTGATTCCACCTTCTTAACCCTCCTGTTGTCCTCAGGTCAAATTTGACCCATTTTCAAAAAGTTTCTATATCACAAATGTGTCTGTGTGTGTGTGTGTGTGTGTGTGTGTGTGTGTGTGTGTGTGTGTGTGTGTGTGTGTGTGTGTGTGTGTGTTTGTGTCTCTGTGTTTGTCTGTTAGGGGTGCATGATTCAGAAAATGTCACGATTCGATTCAATATCGATTTTTAGACTCAAGATTCGATTCAAAATCGATTTTCGATTCAAAAACAATTCAATTAAAAAAATGATTCACAGTATGTAAATGTAGTTACTTTTCCCATGTGATTGTGATTGCAGTAGACATACAATTTAAATTATTTTTTAAACATTTTTTTATTCAAAAAATAAGAATCGATTTTTCGAATTCTATTAATCAATTTTGAATCGGTAGAGCTTGAATCGCAATACGAATGTGAATCAATTTTTTTGCACACCCCTATTGTCTGTGTGTGT
Organism: Perca fluviatilis; assembly: GCF_010015445.1. Lineage (NCBI taxonomy): Eukaryota > Metazoa > Chordata > Actinopteri > Perciformes > Percidae > Perca > Perca fluviatilis. The sequence continues at coordinate 42,591,900 of NC_053114.1, read as the reverse complement.
GTGTGTGTGTCTGTGTGTCTGTGTTAAGTGACAAAAAAGCAGGATAAAACTGACCAAAACATCGGGTGAAAGTGACAAAAGTGTTGAAAAAGACGACCAAAGCGTTTAAAAAGTTTTTACCGTAATTTTAAATTTTTAGCCAGAAAAACTAAAAGTTACACGGTCGACCGGAAGACGAGGGTTAAATGTGAATATTGTTCAAGTGTCTTCTCTGCTCTGTGACAGTAAAGCTCTGAATATCTTTGAGTTGTGGACAAAACAAGACATTTGAGGACGTCATCTTGGGCTTTTTGGGAAACACGGATCCAGATTTTTCACCATTTTCTGAGATTTTAACTAATCGATAATGAATATAATCGTTGGTTGCAGCCCTAGTTTTCATGGCTATTAAAGAACACCTGGCACATAGTCCTGTGGTCATTTCACAGTTATAAACGTAAACATTTTAAATGGACCCAAGTTGATTTCCTGTTGCAGTGTATGTGACAGATGTGACATCAATTGACAGGAAGTTAACAATGGGCCAGGCTGTTGCCTAGCAATGGAAATCACCAGAGGCCTCACGATACGATATCATCACGATACCTATGTCACGATACGATATTATTGCGATTTTAAAAATATTGCAATATTCTGCGATATATTGCAATGTACTACCTTTTTTCCAACTTCAAATTTTTCCCAATTTCAAATTATGTCCCCAAAGGACAATTTTGTCAACATCTGTTTTATCTAAAAAGATACATTTCTCTGTTTGTTCATCTCACTTCAATTTTATTGCTGCAAAATCAGATTGTCAAGCAGACAGACTGACCAACACATATATCATAAAAGATCGATACTTGGCATCTGTGTATCGATACAATATTGCCACGAAAAATATCGCGATACTATGCTGTATCGATTTTTCCCCCCACCCCTAATTGAAAATATCTATAGTTTATGCATAGATATAAAACAACAAACTGTTTTATATCCATGGTGTATACATGATTATGTATTTCAGTTAAAAAAAAATCTAACAACAAATGAACTAGTTTTATGAATAACTGAATTCAGTTTACTCTGTCTGGTCTATTCTCGCGCTCTTTGCTGTAATATTCAGCTACCGTGTGTATTCGGTTGGTAGATCATTGTGAAAGTGAACAGAAGGCTGTTTTTGTGCCTTTGTTTTGAGCTGCCTTTACCGTTGTCACAGTCCGCCTGACACAGAGAGCTGAAGCAGGGAACCTGCTCCCTCAGATAATGCTCCCGGACCACACGGACCTTCCGCCCGCGGCAGCTCTTCAGGTGAAGGATCTTCTCTGTCTTAATCATCCTCAGGTATCAGGGAAGAGCCATGTGAGGCCGGCCGCTCTCGTTAAATCAGCTGTTGTTTATCACTACGCGGGAAGCGACACTTGTAAACATCCAGGCTCAACTTCAGGGAAGTGCGTATGAAGGCAAGCCCGCTGACGTCATGACGCAAAAAAGCGGGTCCTTCCCTTGCTGCGTTCAGGTACTGTTGGGCGTACAGGAATCATGAGCAGTCACGAGCGTTCTCAATACAATAAAGAAAAACTGTGACATACTGCAAATATATAAATAATGCAATACTTTCATCGGTGGGCCATGTGTTCAATCACCATTGTGTTACCCCTCATTGATTGATATTCAACAGTCATTTATTTAAGTGAAAATCCTCGAGATTTGCATGGATGTGTTGAGATTTCCCATGAAAAACAAAATCCAAGATGTTGCTCAGCACTGCCTCTGGTGGTCGGGATACATATCACCGCGCGCTCAGCTCCTTTAAATTTAGTTTACAATCACTTTCAGCTTGTGACATAAAAGGTAGACTGATACAAAAACCCTAACGTTAATAAGCCAAACGGACAGGTGCTCTCTCAGGAGTTGGCAGAGAAAACAAGCGATACAACACCGGTGAATAGTGGACTTCAGTTCAACAGGTGGTCGAAAAGAAAGGGGCGGCCATGTTGCTCTGCTGGACGCGTAAGTAGCCTACTTTTTTTTTGGCTAGCATGCTAACCATGACCTTGGTGGAAGACGGTTTTCAGGTCTTAACTACAAAGTAGGACTAAAACAGTGTAAAAAAAATAATTTGTTATGTGTAACATTCCTGCATTCATAATCTAACTTTAGTAAATTCTGACTAATGTTCATTTTGTGTATTTATTTTTCATGTGTTTGTTCTGGCTAAATGTCTTTTCGTGTGTTTTTTTCTTTTCCTCCCCGATAAGCTTCTAGTTTAAACAATGTTATCTTCAAATATCGAATATGACATTTATATTTTATTTATTTTTTAATTATTATTCGATACTGTAGTGCAGCGTTTCTCAAATACCATACCCCTGGGGGTACTTCGGAGTACTGCAGGGGGGTCCGTGATCTTTTTGCAAAATGCTCATTTAAAAATATGTCATGCATAATTCCTAAAATAATTATACTATAATAATGAATGAATTATGTGATGGATTCTGAACATTTGAAATGTAGCATTTACATTTTTTTTTTTCAGTTACAATTGGTTGTTGTTTAGTAAATCTATCACTGCCGACACTGTATTGTTCCTTTTTATATCTATGTAAAAATGTTTTGCGCTGGTCAGGGGGCTTAAAAACACAATTCAAAGGGGGTACATTATTGAAAAAAGTTTTGAGAACCGCTGCTGTAGTGGAACTCAAACCGCTAGATCAAAAAACCGCAAAGCAGCAGTGTTTATTTTATTTTTTAAATTTTTTTTCCACAAGCGAAAGCGTCGGTGAGGTGGGGTTGTTCCTCTCGCTGCCTCCGCTGATCTTTGGTCGCGCTGCAGCAGAGCAGCAGCAGCAGCAGAGAGGAGAGACTGAGCTCAAGTTGGCAACTACTGTACACCGAAACGGATGCTGAGGACTTTACTCATGTTTCTACATCGACATCTTTCAGAAAATGTATTTTTTTAAGCATAGTTTCTCCCGTGTCGTCTCTTCAGGACGCTCCTTTTTAATAGCATGTTTATATGCAATCCCATATTCCGCGCGAGAATGAACTTTATTTAGGAAGCATCCCTCCTGCAGGTAAGCCGTTATTGTTGTTGACCCTGTCATCTTCTTACTTATTTTACACACAAAGATGAGCAGTGAAACATTGAATGATAATAACCTGACACAGAGGAAGTGCGTGGTTTCGTATTAGGGATTTTATAATCACAACATCGCACTAATGATGGCTATTTTATATTCTACATTGCAGTATTTTTTATTTATTTTTTCCATGCGTGTTGCTGTGTTGTAATATTATGAGCTCTATTGTAGAGTATCCTGCTCAAGTGATTGTAATTACAAGACTTTGCACCAGACTTGGTATAACTAAAGAAAATGATGCCATTATGCCATCTGTATAAAGATGGACCTTTTTTTTTATATTAACTTGGCAGATTTTTTTTCAGTTCTAACTAGCCTTCAATTAGTTATTCACATTATCACTGTTTTTACTGTCTGTGTTTGAGGCTGGCTTGCCTAAAAAAAAAAAAAGTTTGTCTCATAGCTCCTTTTTTTTATTTAACTGTATGTTTTCAGTACAAGCAGTCACTTTGGGGTTTGTCCTTTATTTACTGCAAGTTGATTTGTTCTCCATCTCTTCACTTTATTGTGCAGTCCTCCGGTCCCAGACCTCTGCTGGCTTTTATTCAAGTGATCTAATCGGGACGTAGTCGACCTTGGCCGACGGCTCAATGCAATTAGCTGTGATCAAGTAGCTTGTGGGACAGAGGAAGTGAGCCACTATAACTAAACTAAAGCTACAGTGAGCTACATACTCTTGAGTGCAGAGGACTGGAAACCCGCTGCTGTGCTTTTGAGATGGTTTGTCTGGACTCTGTCTGAGGTTCTGATGTTAATTAGATGAGTCAGGATGAGCATTGCTGTTGTAGTATTTCCATTGATCCCCCCCCCCCGAGGCGTCACAGCAGGCAGACTTTACACAGGGAGGAACACGCTGCCGGCACTAGATGGCGATCTTGAGCAAGGCACATGAATGTGTGCCAACAGCTGGGCTACAACACTGAAGTGTTGCTGATTATTCATATATAACGAGGTTTCAGGTCACGTCTCGTTTGAAGATTATATTCAATCATTAAAATAGATTGAATATTCAGAATATTTGTGTTCAATGAACCAAGCATGTAAAGCTCAAAGGAGAAAAAAAAAAAAAAAAAAAAAAAAAAAAAAAAAAAGAGAGAGAGAAAAAAAAAAAGAGAAAGAGAAAAAAAAAAAAAAAAAAAAAAAAAAAAAAAAAGAAAAAAAAAAAAAAAAAGAGAGAGAGAGAGAGAGAGATCTTGTGTTCTCTCCTCAAGTGGCTGCTGTAGCTGGGGAACGGGCTGTGCAATATGTCAGGGAAACGTCTGTCACAAATGTGCCTTTGCAATAATAGTAATGCAGCTTTTTGACGACTCCTGAGCTCTTACTTTAATTAAAATGTGTTTTACTTTTTAAGATGATGCTGTGTGGCTGGCAGAGGTGGTGGTGGTGGTGGTGGTGGTGGGGTCAACACAGTTTAGTTGAAGAATCATTTCAGGACCACAAGTTGCCAGGAGTGTGTGTGCAGGAGGAGAGGGCTGTGCTCTGAACAAGTACTGTGTGGCTCCGGAAAGATGAGAGACAAAAAGGTTGAAAAAAAAAATGCTGCATTTCAAAGTAAATGAGATGGATGGCAGATGGCTAAAGACCTAAATGTCAGGATCACCGGAGCACATGGCTTGTAGCCTACTTGAAGCAATGTTTTTTTTTTTAAAGAAGAGTGAGTGAGATATATATATATATATATATATATATATATATATATATATATATATATATATATATGTGTGTGTGTGTATGTTTCCTGTTATCATCCAGGCAAATATAGCTCTGTTGTAGTTGGAGATGATCAAATGTTTTTAATAATCAATGGTCATACGCAGGATTCAGAATTTGCTTTACTCACCAGCCCAAAAAAACAATGGTAATCTGTAGAGTGGCTGGTAAAATTTTACATGGCTGTTTTTTTTTCTTTCTTTTTTTTTTAAAGATTCTTTTAAAGGTCCCATGACATGGTGCTCTTTGGATGCTTTTATATAGACCTTAGTGGTCCCCTAATACTGTATCTGAAGTCTCTTTTATATAGACCTTAGTGGTCCCCTAATACTGTATCTGAAGTCTCTTTTATATAGACCTTAGTGGTCCCCTAATACTGAGTCTCTTTTATATAGACCTTAGTGGTCCCCTAATACTGTATCTGAAGTCTCTTTTATATAGACCTTAGTGGTCCCCTAATACTGTATCTGAAGTCTCTTTTATATAGACCTTAGTGGTCCCCTAATACTGTATCTGAAGTCTCTTTTATATAGACCCTAGTGGTCCCCTAATACTGAATCTGAAGTCTCTTTTATATAGGCCTTAGTGGTCCCCTAATACTGAATCTGAAGTCTCTTTTATATAGACCTTAGTGGTACCCTAATACTGTATCTGAAGTCTCTTTTATATAGACCTTAGTGGTCCCCTAATACTGAATCTGAAGTCTCTTTTATATAGACCTTAGTGGTCCCCTAATACTGTATCTGAAGTCTCTTTTATATAGACCTTAGTGGTACCCTAATACTGAATCTGAAGTCTCTTTTATATAGACCTTAGTGGTCCCCTAATATATATATATATATATATAAATAAAAATATATATATATATATATATATATATATATGATATTTTTACATGCTTTAAAATGTGTCTGGAGGGATATCTTTAAGGTACTTAATATCAACAAGCTCTTATTATGAGCAAAGAGTCAAATGGAAGTGATATCTAAATGATGTAACAAAAGTCTGTCGGAGAAAACTAAGACTAAAAATGAAAATGTTCAGCCATTCTTTGGAAAAGTCCAATCTGAATTAATTAGGGTTGGGACAGCCTTCAGTAGTCTAGCTAGTAGTTATTTGAGGCTGCAGCAGTAGGAGTCATTAATTGAGAATTTATTCTCAAGCCCATGGAAAAAAAAAACAACAGCACTTCAAATGCTCTGTGAGCCACATCTAAATAACTGTTCCCTCTCCACTCCTGCCATTTAGGGCCCTATTTTAACGATCTAAGCGCATGGCGCAGGTGCGTTTAGGGCGTGTCCAAATCCACTTTTGCTAGTTTGACAGCGAAAGAAAGGGTCCGTGCGCTGGGCGCATGGTTCTAAAGGGTTGTACTTAGTAGCTAAGTTTCCATCCACTTGTCACTCGAATTATCTGAAGTTCGGTAAAAAAAACTCATGCGAATAAAGCTGGTGAAAGTGTGTTTCCATCCAACGGCTTTAAAGCGAATGAAACCTGTTGCGTAATGACGTCACATGCTGTTTTGCGATTAAATTGGTATATCGAATTGATTTGAGACATTTTAAGGTGTTTCCGTTCATTTTCGCACTGAATCGCACAACATTCAAGCAAACATTTGGGAACAAAGTTTTGCTAGACAGAAGTAGTTGTTGTTGTTAATATTAGAAGCCGAGGAAGCTCCGATGGGCCTTTGGCCGAGGATCTGATCCAGCTCATCAAAAAGGTGGAACTTGCCTTTTATTTTCCCTCCGGCACCGCTGCGAGACAACTCTCTTTTTTTTGAGACGTGTATCGCTGTTTGAGCGCCTTCCATCTACTCCACAGGACGTCCCACGGCTTGTCCTAACCTTTGTTGGTCATTTCCTTCGCGAGTTCCTGATAAATTATGGCATTTCTTAGATTTTTGCTATCTAAAATAGCCGTTATATTTTGCTCGTAAATTAAATTCAAAAAGTCTCTCGTCTCCTCGCTCGTCCGCTTACATCATGTCTTTGTTGACAGCTGCCATGTGCGCAAACAGCGGAAATACTGGGTGGAAATGAACTAAAACTTCTTCTTCTTCGTCTTGTGGCGGGCTGCAACCATAAAATGACCTAAAACTTAATCGCAATTCATTAATTTATTCGGCAAATAACGTTTCCATCAGCGTTTATCGCATAAGCCGTATATATCGATCAAGAGAAAATCCGATGACACCGAACGTATTTCATTTGAGTCGATATTCATGAAATTCTATCGAATTTTACTGTTTCCATAAGGCATTTTTCATTCGATATCACGTAATTTGGATAAAAACGTGTGGATGGAAACATAGCTAGTGTCTTCATTAATCAGAGGTGTGTTTTGGGCGTAACATGCAATAAACCAATCAGAGTGTCCTCTCCCATTCTCTTTAAAAGCCAGGCGCGTTTGGACCTTGGAGCATTGCTATTATGATGGAGGATTTGCACCGTAATATTTTTATTTTTAATCTTTTACGTGTGTGTGCTGCTGTGTGTGTGTGTGTGTGTGTGTGTGTGTGTGTGTGTGTGTGTGTGTGTGTGTGTGTGTGTGTGTGTGTGTGTGTGTGTGTGTGTGTGTGTGTGTGTGTGTGTGTGTGTGTAACAAGCATAGTGTGCGCACGCTGTGTACGAGCCTAGGAGCATTTTACTAATTTGCTGTTAAAATAACGATGAAATGCTGTGTTATTGACTTTAGACCAGGTTTTTGATGTTCAATGGTGCGATCACTTCCCACTGCCTCAAGATAGCAATACACCCAGAATGCACCTGAACACACCTCCCTGTAAGACCAGCAGGCCCAGAATGCACCTGAACACACCTCCCTGTAAGACCAGCACGCCCATGGGCGCACAGATGGGCGCAGGTGCATTTGCTGTTTAAACTTCGTGGGCGCTGGACGGGAAACTGACAACTGGGTCGGTCTTAAACTAGCAAAGACACTTGCGCCGGGCTTTGCGCTGCGCCGGGTGCGAGATAGGACCCTTAATGTTTAACATCATTCCAATCACTGTTTAACCCTTGTGTTGTCTGCATCGTCCTCCCGGGTCAAAACTGAAAACCTTTCTCTAGGTCTCTTTTTTCGACATCTTTGGCGCTTTTGTCAATGTTTTTTTTTCTTGTTTAGCACTTCTTTTCACTACCATGTATAAACCCCACTAACACCAACTAATTACCACTACTTTTACAATTATTTATCGAATTCATGGTCAATAATAATTGTCAATATCTAATTCTTGAGTTAAAAAAGCAGAAATTATGAATTATTTAGACTAATATTAAAGGAAGGATAATTACAGAAGGGTATGTCAACGTTGAGAGAGAGAGAGAGAGAGAGAGAGAGAGAGAGAGAGAGAGAGAGAGAGAGAGAGAGAGAGAGAGAGAGAGAGAGAGAGAGAGAGAGAGAGAGAGAGAGAGAGAGACGCAGCTGGCCCAGGTTTGACTGCGGCCCTTTGCTGCATTTCATTTTTCTTTTCCCCTTTCGTGTCTTCAGCTGTCCTGTCGAATCAAGGCCTAAAAATGCCCAAAAAATAACCGTAAATATATAAAACACCTAAAATTCAGTGAAAGTAGAGATTCGATCTTTTGTTGTACTTGCGAAGCGCGTTGTATGGGATCATCTGTTTTATTTTTGGGCAATCAACATTAGGTAGTTAAAAAGAAACCCATGTTTCTGATATGGACAGAAAACGGGTCAGATTTGACCCGAAAACAACACAAGGGTTAAAGAAGAACAGGCTGTTGAGGGCCGGGTATTGAAGTGTGTAGCAGCAGAAGAGAGTTTCTCCGGGCCAGCCGCCCTCCCATGCATACAGACCAAACCGTCTGCTGCTCCTCGCAACCACAAAGCCATTAAACACCTGATGTGGTACAGAATACAGCAGGACTATTGGAGCAAGCAGTGTACTGTTCCTCCGGGGGCTTTCTTTTTTTTTGGGGGTGGGGGGGCGCATGTGGAAGCATTTTGTCCCTGAAAATTCAATGATCTCTGTGCACACGGTTGGAAGTACTATTTGTCAGTCTACAAACACATTAAACTTTCCATTTCCATTCCTATTTCAGTCCAAAATGCTATTCATATTTATGCTCGTTTTGGAGCCTTGAGAACGTCAGGCAATATTTGCAAAAAAGATAAAACGATTCTGGGCACAATTTATTTTCTATTTTACATGCAAATGTCTTGTGAAGATTCCAAACTAAGCTGTAACGGGTAAGAGAGCGGATCTCATGTTTTCTTTGAAAGGAAGTTCTTCATTTGTGTTTATCCTTAACAGAACTCCCGCTTTACAACTGTTCTCCGTATTATTGTTCATACACATGAACAGATAATTCATGCAAAATGGAATATGACCAGATAATAGAGAGTGGATTATGGGCTGAAATATGTGGCACCAGAAACTGAATTTTAATCATTTATATTTGAATTTGAATTGCTAAACTTGAATAATTGCATTGAAAAACTGAATTTGAATCACATAATTTGAAATTGTATTGTTTAATTTGAATCATTGCATTCAAAAACTGAATCTGAATAGTATAATTTGAAATTGAATTTATTCGTTTGGAACTGAAGTTCAATAAAATTTGATCCTCACTGAAAATTCAACTCTCTGTATACCTTCACATTCAGTTCTCACAATTCAGATTCAGTTCTCAAAATTCAGTTTCAAGTTACCGTGACAGACATCCGGGTACTTGAAGGATGAAGGAAGAGCAATCGGGCGCAGATCGATAGATAGATAGACAACGTTTCTCAAAGTCAAGGATCCTTCCTTGGTAGGACTGGTCCTTCCAAGTCAGGTCCTTCAGAGGCTAGGCCAGGCTCCTCCTTTGCATTCGGAGAACATGTAAATGGAACAGGCTAGCAAGTGCACGTCATTGCGTGCTTGGGCCATTGAAAATGTTTCACATTCACATGCGCTGCATTTCAAAACACTGGATGAAATTGATGTGGAACTGAATTGTGCTGTTCAGTTTTTTTTGTCGAGATGGAGAAGGTGAATCAGCGTCAGTCTGCTTGCAGGAGGAGAATATTTTGTCAGCAACTTTGCCAGCAACGTGCGAAGGTAGGTAACATCACCGACACTGATGGGCTATAATGTAAGCAATAGTCGTTTTCTCCTATTTATCCCATGTCAATAATTGCATTAATTAATCTTAATTACATTAGGCTTACAGTAGCTAACAGTTTATATTAGCTTGTAGTTTACTGCATACATGTAACATTAGCTCATTGTCCAGTAGCTTCTAGCTTTCTAACAAATGCAGTGGAAAATATGATCAGCAATTACAAGGTAAACGCTACCAGCTAATGAGCTACTACATGATATGCAGTAAACTGCAAGTGAGAAAGGTTAAATAGTACTGTAAACACACAAGCTACAACCAACCTATGAAAAGTCATAATAACAACTCCATTAATAAACACCCACTAACACAGTAAAGGTAGGTGTAAGTGTGTTAAATGGTCAACCATGTTGAAGAAACTATACCACTACACAGTTAAATGAAGTACCTTCATGTTACAGTATGCTTAAATATACTTGTGATACAATTCTAATCTTACCAGGACAGGTAACTACTGGACTAACCTAAAGCTTTCTCCTTCTGCCTGCAGTCTTGATAAACACCATCATTGGCAGCTGTGTCTGATCGCCGCTTCATGTTGAATATACTTGTGTACAGTATATAGTAATATTTGAATAAATGTTATAATAAAGATACACGTTTTGTTAATGTCTTTTTAGAGCTTGTATACCTAACGAGTTATTAAAACAGGTAGCATCTGAATATAATTATTCAGTTAGTTTCCTGTGTCCAGGTCATAAACTGTTTATATTATATACACCCCTACAAACTTAAAGACACAAATATTTTTTGAATGCCAATCTGTAATATAGCAAATAATCTATTCACCATCTCTCTTTGGCCTCTGTCTCCCTGCTCTCTTGTCTTTTGCTTTCCCTCTCCTCCTCCTCCTCCTCCTCCTCCTCCTCCTCCTCCTCATCGCTTCCTTCTGGTGATGCTAGTGCAGCACCTGGCCCTGGTTTGTCCTCTTGCATCGGGGCAATCTGATTGCTGCAGACTGTCCTAATGCCTCATCCATGTTGGCAACCCAGGGCCAAGTTGCTGCTGCTGTGGCTTTTACATCCTCAGTGACCGCCTCCGTTTGTTCCTTAGTCCCTGTTAAAAGACAACAAACACAAGAAAAATATGTTTACCGTTCTGAATGCTGTAACGTTACGGAACGTTATACTTTTTACATGGGAAACTCCTCATACATTTTAGCTTTCATTTAACGTTGCTAGTAAAGTAAACAAGGTGCAGCTTTACCGGTGTTTCGGTTTAACGAGAGACCATGTTAACTGGCGACCGTCAGCCAAATGAGTCTGTTGTTGTCGTAGTGACGACAGCTGTTGAAAACGGGAAGAGAATACGTAGCTGTCCGCGTGAATGCCTTTTTGTTAAGTTGTCATTAAAATGTCAAAACATAACCTCTCTGATTTGTCTTTGGAGTCTTGTCTGAGGAAACTTGTCCGTCGCGTTTCGAATGTGGCTTGCAGTTAAGAAAAACAGGAAGACAGCGTTGCTCTTCCTGTTAATGTCTATGTGCTCTGTGAGCCACATGGGGAGGACATCCATAACATGACAGACTGCATCACAGAATACATCAAATTCTGTGAGGACATCACCATGCCCCTCCCGGACTGTACGCTGCTTCCCAAATCATAAGCCGTGGATCACCAGTGATCTGAAAATTCTTCTGAATGAGAAGAAGAAAGCTTTCAGGTCATGGGACAGACGGGAGCTGAGGGAAGTACAGCACCAACTACGGGATAAACTGAGGGTATGTAAAAACTGCTACAGGAGGAAGTGGGAGGCCAGTCTGCAAGAGAACAATGTGAGGGAGGTGTGGAGTGGGATGAAGAGATCACCGGGTGTGGGGTAGAAGAAGATCAACACCAGGCAGCCGTGACAGAGCAAACGAGCTGAACTGTTACTTTAACAGGTTTAGCTCACAGCCATCCACTGCCTATTCTTGCTCCCACACATCCACCCTCACTCCCCTGCGGCCTGCCCCCACCACCACTACAGCACATTTCATCTCCCCCCACAGACACTTCAAACCCCCCCCTGCGTTTCATTTACACCTGGCCACCAGCGCAAGGATGCCGGCCTGGACAGCATCAGCCCCAGGATCCTGAAGACCTGCGCCAGTCAGCTGTCTGTTGTTCTCCAGCATCTCTTCAACCTGAGCCTGCAGAGGGTGCCGCTGCTGTGGAAGACGTCCTGCCTTGTCCCGCTCCCCAAAAAGTCAACTCCATCTGGTCTCAAGGACTACCGCCCAGTGGCTCTCACACATCCCATGTGATGAAGGTGCTGGAGAGGCTGGTCTTGGCCTACATGAGGCCGCAGGTGAGATCTTCTCTGGACCCTCTACAGTTTGCCTACCAGCCTCGTCTGGGAGTGGACGACGCTGTCATGTATCTGCTGCAGCGAGCTCATTTGCACCTTGATGGCGGTGGCGGCACTGTGAGAATCACTTTTTTCGATTTCTCCAGTGCATTTAACACCATCCAGCCACTGCTACTGGGTGAGAAGCTGCGGATGATGGGTGTCGGTGCGTCTACAGTCTCCTGGATCACTGACTACCTGACAGACAGACCACAGTCTCCTGGATCACTGAATACCTGACAGACAGACTACAGTTTGTCCGTCTGGACCGTGTTCTGTCTGATGTGGTGGTGAGTGGTACCGGGGCTCCACAGGGGACTGTGCCGTCTCCTTTTCTGTTCACCTTTTACACCACAGACTTCCAGTACAACTCAGAGTCATGTCACCTACAGAAGTTTTCTGATGACTCTGCAGTTGTTAGGTGTATAAGGGATGGACAAGAGGGGGAGTACAGAGCGCTGGTGGACAACTTTGTGGAGTGGTCCAGTAAGAATCACCTGCTGCTGAATGTGGATAAGACCAGAGAGATGGTGATTGACTTCAGGAGGACAAACATAAAAGATGTGCATGTTGAGGGAATCAAACAAAATATAGACAATTTCTTAGCAAGAGTAACCTTGTCAGTTATTTGCATGCAGTGTGGTCACAACTTGATCTGGCTGCCTCCTGATTTTAAGAGACTGTGTGTGATGTTTGAGTTCATATCATGCCATGCCCACCAGTTAATGATGCGATGTGATGGCGCAGTGGGTTAGAGAGAGGTTAGAGTCTCATTTATTTGCCCACAATGGTATGAGTTCTAATCCAAGTTGTTTATTAATTTATTTATATGTTTCAAAGGGAAGAGCAACGCTGTCTTTCTGTTTTTCTTAACAGCAAGCCACATTCGAAACGCGACTGACAAGTTTCCTCAGACAAGACTCCAAAGACAAATCAGAGTGGTTATATTTTAATGACAACTTAACAAAAAGGCGTTCACCCGGACAGCTACGTATTCTCTTCCCGTTTTCAACAGCTGTTGTCACTACGACAACAATAGACTCATTTGGCTGACGATCGCCAGTTAGCTCTCTCGTTAAACCGAAACACTTCCCATCCTGCAGCTACAACTGATAAACACACCAATTTCTAAATCTCTGCTAATGTTACGCATACACAGTAACGGCATATAAAAAGAGATGAAATGCACTGGACATTAGACTTTACAAACACAAATGGCACAAAAGAGAACAAACCAGCTAACAGCGAGTTTTTTTGTTGCGGGCAAAAATCCTTGATTATGCGGCACGTTTTCTTAAAAAATGCGATGGAATATGCGGGATATTTATGCAATTTTATGCGATGAAATTGTGGGAACTTGCAAAAATTGCGGGAACTTGCAAAAACTGCGGTTTAATGAAAAAGAGAAGTAAAAGTGATTCCCCCAACACCCTGCTTTTTTTAAACTTAATTTCAAAAAATAGTTTACAGATATTCAGTCATTGCAATAAGTAAACAAACAAGATACAAAAATATATACAAATAATATTAAAGTAAAAATAAAAGTAATAGTCTAAACAGAGGGAAATAAAAGATACAAAAGAGACAGACTTTCAACAATCGTTAATATAGACAGCAGGAGCAAACAAACAAAGAAATTTGAGTTTAAGATAGGTTTCTTATTGGATACATCAATCTCCGACTCTGCTTCGTTCCTCTTACGTCCGCTTATGTCTGTCACAGTAACTTGAAACTGAATTTCGAGAACTGAATCTGAATTGTGAGAACTGAATGTGAAGATATATAGAGTTGAATTTTCAGTGAGGATCAAATTTTATTGGACTTCAGTTCCACACAAATAAATTCAATTTCAAATTATACTATTCAGATTCAGTTTTTGAATGCAAGGATTCAAATTAAACCATACACTTTCAAATTATGTGATTCAAAGTCAGTTTTTCAATGCAATTATTCAAGTTTAGCAATTCAAATATAAATGATTCAAATTCAGTTTCTGGTGGCACATGTTTCAGCCCACAGTGGATCTCCTATTAAAAAAAAAGAAAAAAAAAGGAAGTTCTTAATTTGTACTTTATTTAGTGTTTATCTTTCACAGAACGATTGCGTTAAAAACTTTCCCTGTGTTATCTCGAACATGAACAGATAATTTATGCAAAATGGGATATGGGCCTGCTACGCCGTGCTACACCCTGCTGTGCCCTGCAGTGCCCTGCTAAGCAATGAACTACTACAACTACTATTTCTAGTCATAGTTCCATTATCTTTATTGTGACTATTATTGCAACTCTTCATCACACCCCCAACAGGCACCGTCCTACCAAGAGCCTGGGTCTGTCCCAGGTTTCTCCCTGAAAGGAAGTTTTTCCTCGCCACTGTCGCACTAACTGCTTGCTCTTGGGGGAATTACTGGAATTGTTGGGTCTTTGTAAATTATAGAGTGTGGTCTAGACCTACTCTATCTGTAAAGTGTCTCGAGATAACTCTTGTTATGATTTGATACTATAAATAAAATGTAATTGAATCATAAAGATCTGGCATAATGCTGTTAAAAACTGACCCCATGTAACAGCTGATGGCAGACGGATTACGCCGCGTGAGAGTCTAAACTGATCAGTCCGGACAGACCACGATCCTCGGCGGCAGCGACAGCCGCTGTGTTTCCAGTCTGCTGAACCCTTTCAACTGGGAATCCTTTATGTTCTGTCAGATCAATACATGTAATCAGTGTTGATAAATGGAGAACACTGGCTGTTGTTTCTCAAGGACATGTTGTATTGGAGTTCCAACTGCCTTTGCATAGCAAGTTTTGCCTGAAGCTCTTGTGCATTATTGCACATATGGGGGACAACGTGATACCAAGTAGCTGTAAGGAGTGGAATGTCATAATGTAGCATAATCTTTAGGAGCTTCTAGTTTTAAAAGGGGCTTCTTTTTTTTCTAAGAACTACTCGTCCATGAGCTTAGGTTTTGTTTAGTGCCGCAACTAATTTTCATAGTCGATTAATCTTGCGATTATTTTCTTGATTTAATCGTTTAGTTGTTTGGTCCAGGTAGCTTTAGGGTGCAGAGCTGCAAAGATTAATCGATTAGTTGTCAACTATTAAATTAATTGCTATCTATTTTGATAATCGATAATCGGGTTTGAGTCATTCTTTATGAAAATAAAAGTATACATTCTCTGATATCAGCTTGTTAAATGTGAATGTTCTAGTTTCTTCTCTCCTCTGTGACAGTAAACCTAAAGTAAATCTTTGAGTTGGGGACAAAACAAGACATTTGAGGACGTCGTCTTGGGCTTTTTCAGAAACACTGAACTACATTATTCCCTTTTTTCTGACATTTTACAATCCAAACATCAAGGGCTGCGCACGATTTGACCTACAATTTAAATCACGATTAAATGCACATTTACCTCGATAACGATAAAGGAACGATAATTAATCACATTCTAAAGCATCTTTTTCTGAAGCCAAAATGTTTCCAGACGACGGGGCACAAGTTGCTCAGTTGACTCTGACTCTGTGTTTGGGTTATCCTCCATTATGCTTTCCATGCGGCTGATTGGTCCGGAATGAAGTCATGTGACTACACACGCGGTAGAATGTTTTTAAGGAGAAAGTTGGCCTATCAACAGAAATAAATTATCAAAATTATCGTCATGGTAAAAATACGTCTAACGGCTTCAGAATTTCGTTGTCGATACGTTTTTGATTAATCGTCCAGCCCTACAAACAACTAATCCATTAATCAAGAAAAAAATTTACTATGAAGATAATGTTACATTGCCGACCTATCAGGATGAAAGCACAGTATCTCCTTTAGGATTTTTTTTAGCAGTAACAGTAGCGTAACAGCTGAGAAGGTGTGTCTGCAACAAAGAGTTATGAATTATGGAGGGTCTATGTCAAGACGTTTGAGCGCTGTTCTCTTATTGTCAGGACGAGGCAATGACAAAACATCAGTCACGAAATTCAAAAAGCTCCTAAGGTGGAGGTAAAAGGGAGAGAGCATTAGGGCCAGCAGCCCTTCAGCTCTCAGCAGCTTATTCATCCTGCAACAAAGGCCGAGTGGAGGAGAATAAAAAGGAGAAGAAAAAGCAACATGAAAGACTTTTAAGTGCTTCTGCCTGGTGGGTACTTTGGAGTATACAGGAGGGAGGGTGATGGAGCTGACCATTACAAAACATCATGAATGCTCTCCTCGGGGCAAATGGTTGAGTAACACATTATAAACGGAACATCCGGGGGCTTCGTGCTGCATCTTGTTGCTGCACAGAGCGAGCGAGAGAGCGAGCGAGAGAGCGGCAGTTTTTTCAGTCAGGGTCGCTTGTTTTGTTCCAGCAAGTTTGTGGGTCGACTTTCACAGTATCTATCGTTTTATTGCTTTGATCATTGAGGTCTGAGGGGGTGAAGGATGGAAAAAAACGAGCCAATAAATTGCTAGTTTGAAGTTTAATAAGTCATTAATCAGTCCCTCCAGAAAAACGTGATTATGCGATCGCATAATTCAATGCATAATCACCTAAAGTCCGCATATTTATGCGGGGGCTGCATTTTTTCAAATACGCCGCACTTTCGCCGCATCAATCGGCGATTTCCGCTCAAAATATATGGTGCTTGCATGATTTCATAATCCCCGCATTTTCGTTGTAAAAAAAAGTCACATATATTTTAGCAGAAAGTTGAAAAATGTTGCGTTTACTTCACACAAGAGCAGCCATTTTCCCCTGTTGCCATGGGAACGTTATGAAGTGACGTAATTACGCGACGTGAACATCATCGAAAAGCAGGTGTTGGAGGTTGAATCTGACATGTACTTTGAGTCTCTTAAGTTGGTATCCAATCAGAAAGCTATCTTAATATCTGATTATCTGAAATGTCTTTAAGTGCTCCTGCTGTCTATATTATTATTATTAACGATTTTTGAAAGTCTGTCTCGTTTGTATCTTTTATTTCCCTGTTTAGACTATTACTTTTATTTTTACTTTAATATTATATTATTTGTATATATCTTTGTATCTTATTTGTTTACGTATTGCGATGACTGAATATGAACAATTAAAAAAAAAAAAAAAAAGCAGGGTGTTGCTTTTTTTTCTCTTTTTCATCAAACCGCAATTTTTGCAAGTTCCCGCTATTTCATCGCATAAAATTGCATAAATATCTCGCATATTCCATCGCATTTTTTAAGAAAACGTGCTGCATAATCAAAGATTTTTGCCCGCAACAATCACAAAAAAAACTTTTAACCCTCCTGTTGCTCTTGGGTCAAATTTGACCCATTTTCAAAGTTTCTATATCAGAAATTTGGGTTTCCTTCAAACAAATTGTCAAAGAAAAATAACGTGGATGGTTCTTTACAAGTAAAATAAATGTTGGTAAAAGAACATTGAAAAACGTTGGTGAAAAACGTTGGGAAAAAAAACAACAAAAACGTTAAATAAGAGCGTAGGAAAAAAACTTGTGTCGAAAAAGATGACAAAAACGTTGATTATAAAGTTTTCATTTAAAATTTTGACCCAGAAAAACTACAAGTTGCATGGTCGACGGGAAGACAACACAAGGGTTAAGATAATTTTTTGCGGCTTTTCCCTTTTATTTGATAGTGACAGTGGATAGACAGGAAAGGGAGGAGAGAGATGGGGGATGACACGCAGAAAAGGGCAACAGGTCGGATTTGAACCCGGGCCCCTGCAAAGGACGCTGTGGGGCGCACGCTCTTACTGGGTGAGCTAGAGGTCGCCCCATTAATTGTCATTTTTAAAGCAAAATCCTAAAAATTTCAAATAATCAATTCTTTGAGTGATCTGATATCGATTTTAATAAAATCCCTAAAGTAATCTTTCAATATATGCCTTTTCACCATGGATGTATAACCCACTCCAAACCTTTTGGGGGCTCAATTCTTAATGTAAGCATTAACCTGGTGCATTATAAAACATATTTGAGGGTTGCTTCTTGCTTGTACAATTTACAGCAGAAGTTCTCTGACAATCTGTTATATTTAAGCTAAGTTGGTATGGTAACTGAAATTTCCCTGGTACATATGTAGTTGATATCAAAAATGGATTCCAATCGGGAAGTTGTGAATTTGAAGCGATTCAGGAAACCATTGGTGATACCCAGCCCTAGTTCCAGCGTCTTTTAATGTGAATATTAGCTCTATTAACAATTAAATCAGCGTCTTTGTGTTTTTTATACTTGACAAAAGAAGATATCTGCAGATGTCAACTTGAGCTCCTCAACTCGTCACTATTTGCAGAGCTCATAGACCTTCATCGTTGCTCTAGTCTGAGGGTTTGCTCATATAAAAACTGTCAAGGAGGTTTTTTTTTTTTTAATCCTGGACCTTGTTTTTTTCTCTCAGTTCTCACCCAAAATCCTTTCAGTTGCTCAACGGTGAGCACACTGTGTTTGAAAAAAACAAACCCTGCTGTGTGTTCTTTTGGTGTTGATTTTCAGAGCCTTGATTTTTGTCTGATAATAGAAATCAAACTTTATTTTAAATATCTCCATTTTCACACAGTAGGTTTTATTGACGTGCAGACACACGTACAGTAATAACCTCCTCTTCATCACAAAATACAATGGTCCAATTTTTTGATGGTATTTAAGTGTGCATTTCCTGTTTAGGTTCATGTCTAGGGCTGCTTCTTAGTCGATTAGTTAACTAATCGTAGGGTTGCACTATATGACCTAAAATCAAAATTGCACATTTTACCTCTAACGATAAAAGAACGATAATTCATCACGTTGTTCTAAGTCATCTTTTCTGAAGCCAAATGTTTCCAGACGATGGACACTGCGGGTTTTTTGACTCGGACTTAGGGCTTTGACTCCGAACTTTGTTATTCGAATATCACTCGAATATTAAAAAAAATAATGATATTCGAACGAATATTAGCCAGCCCTTAATATTCGAACCTGTTATGGGCATTATTTTTTGTAAATGCATTTGCTTGTAAACGTTGTTTTCAGTTCAGATTCCGAGGCTTTTTCACGCATTTCAAAATGTAACTACACGTCGCGGCGACGCACGTCTCTCGGCCGTGGCTCGGTAGCGGTGCATTCCCCCCTAATTCTCAAAGAAGGCAGGCTGGCCCAGGGCCAGACCAGCTCAGGGCCAGGACCAGGGCCAGGCCAGATCAGCGGCGTCTTTCTCCCGTCGCGTTCCGCTGTCTCTCCTACCTACACCGGCGCCGCACCCTGTCCCTTCTCCCCTTCCTACCTGCCTGCTCAGTGCTGCTGCACTAATATTAATTTATACAATTGCAATGCCTTGATTTTAGTAAAGTTAGTACACAGTCATAGCCATAAATGCAATGGTACTAATAATTGGCTTAATTTCTTTCGGTGTTTCGGTTTCGGTTTTGGTCTTGGTTTCCTCTTTTTTCGGTTTTCGGTTTCGGCCAAGAATTTTCATTTCGGTGCATCACTACTTACGTAGGCTACGGTGAAAGCTCCGAACTTCCTGTCGAAAGCACACGGTTTGGGTTTAATCCAGGGTCTGACTTAATGGTCAAAATATTATTAATAAATATTCGAATATATTCGAATATTAATATACAAACGAACTTCGAATATGATTTTTGGGCAAAAGTCAAAGCCCTATTCGGACTCTGTGTTTGAGTTATCCTCCATTATGCTTTCCATGCGGCTGATTGGTCCGGGCGAAGTCACGTGACTACACACGCGGTAGAAAGTTTTTAAGGAGAAAGTTGGCCTATCAGCTAGGGGCGGGAATCACCAGAGGCCTCACGATACGATATCATCACGATACTTGTGTCACGATAAGATATTATTGCGATTTTAATCATATTGCAATATTCTGCGATATATTGCAATTTATTAGGTTTTTTCAAACTGACTATGTCCCCAAAAGGAAACTTTGTCAACATCTGTTTTATCTAAAAAGATAAATGTCTCTGTTTGTTCATCTCACTTCAATTTTTATTGCTGCAAAATGGGATTGTCAAGCAGACAAACTGACCAACACAAATATCATAAAAGATCGTTACTTGGCGTCTGTGTATCGATACAGTATTGCCACGGGAAAAAAATCGCGATACTATGCTGTATCGATCCCCCCCCACCCCAACTATCAATAGGAATAAATTATCGATGTTATCGTCATGGGAAAAATACGTCTAACAGCTTCAGAATTCTGATGTCGATCAATTTTCGATTCATTGTGCAGCCCAAACTAATCGGTTGTTTTGGTCTTTGTGGACTAAGATTTCTGATTCTGATTAGTCATGTCTTATGCTTTTTTTCGTGCTGAATTACTTATTTCCATCAAACTTATGAGCACATCTCTGGAAAAAAAGAAAAAAGATTTAAAGTAGTGCTTTTATTCATCATTCTTTGTGGAGAAACTCAGTTGTACAGATCTGTCGATTAAATCCATCGATTAGTCGACAAAATCCTAGAAGTGTTAGAATTTCTTTAATGGAGGCCCTATTTATGTCAATTAATGTACTATCCTAAAAACAGTCAATTAAACAAAACCCTTCTACTGCACGTTGAACTGCATCTGTAAAGAGTTTTATTTCCGAAATTTAGGGTTGTTTCAGACAGCCTCAACAGCGTCTCTGCACAGTGAAGTAATCGTAGCAACCAAAAAAGGCTGAAATAATGCAAGCTGGGAATTTGTGTGAGATTCGTGTGGCATTTCTCACTGCATTCATTAAACGCGAGAGCCTGGAGACGGACAATCCAAATCATTATGTTCCTCGTAATAAGTAATGACCTTGCCTGCCCTGGGAGACGAGTGGAACCAAATTATAGCGGCGATCGCCCTGTGACACTGCACAGCCACCGGTTCTGAGTGAGGGAAGAATTTAATTCTGCTGTTACATTTATTTTGACTCAACCCCGAACATGTAGAGAGCACTTGTCAGTGTCCTCTGAAAGAAAACACAAGTCAGATTAGAGAAGTGCTCACTGGCTGAATAGCCTCTCTCTTCTGAGAGTTTAGTTACTTTTCCTCCTCATTTGGGCCTTCACATGAAGCTGTCGACTTCCAGCTTTGACAGCTTCCCTCATAGAAGACCCTGAGAGCTGGAAGCATTATAGTGGATTATACTAAGTCCAGCACAGCAAGACTTGCTCATTGTAAAGTGATCCTCCTGCTTTTCTGACAATCTGTCTGTCGAGAGTCTCTATGGGGTTAGTTACTGGCCGCACTGTGACAGCTGCTAACCATCAAAAAAACATTGTGCTCTACTTGTGAAGGATTTGGTAAAGCAAGCTTAACTGAACCTGATGCTGCCCAGGTATCAGTAGCCGTGTTTCCACAAATGTATTTTTATGCACATTGGAAGTATCACATTAGAAAAGCTGTATGGAAACCCCGTAAAAATACAGAACAAAAATATGAATGTTTGCTTGAGTTTTTTTTGCCATTCTTGAAAAAGAGTTGATGCTAAATGGGACGCCTTTGCTGAATAAGTTCTGATGTAGCGATCATTGAACTCGCATGACTGATCAGCTGTTTGAGTTGCCGTACCAGTTGCTAAACTCTTCACTGGGCGGTCGCCCGGTCAGGACTTGGTGGAATGATTTTACTCTGGAGAGCAACGTGGGAGCAGCGCTCACTCTGACTGACAAAAAAAAACAACCAAGACCACTGCTCGACTTGACGAACCCTCAGTCGAGGGAGGGGTCTCCGACTGATGATTCTAATATTGAACTTTTAGGGGGCAGCCCTAGTACTGCCTCAAGAAGAAAAAGACTCCTTTTTTTTATCTGTATGTTTAAGTTTTAACATCCGTTGCTGAGCCACTAGTTGGAGTTTGTCTAAAGCTTTGCAGACTTTTGGTTAAATGTAGTTAGGGCCAAAACAGGATTATCCTAGCAAGGTGCCCTGGTGCAGAAATGACCTGTGAGGACCCTTACCATACCAGAGAAATTTGTAATTTTTTTTTTCGGCCCTGGAGCGGTACCCCCGCTCTGCATGGTTAGTAGTCCAGCCTTGGGAAGGATCAATCTGGACAATTAGTGTCTTCATCATGAGGACTTGGGCACCATTTGCTGAAAACATGAGCAACTCCTTAATTAATTTTAACCTGGGTGCAGTTTTCATGAATGATTTCCATCGTGCGTTTCTTTCCTAAACCTAAAGCTGCTGTTGCTGCACCTTATTTCAGCTGAGCATCTGCCGAAGCATATTCATATGAGCTAAGACACTAAAGATGACCTTCAGTCTGCTAATGAAGGAAAGTGCTGATTGCCGTGTGCTGCTGCGCATTGGAAGCACCTTCATGTGCTCTGATGTGAATTCTAAAGCGAATATCTGACGGAACTTTGGAGATAAATTTGCTTTCTTTTGCTTTCATGTTGGCAGCAGAGCTGCAACAACATACTAATTATGACTGACAATCCTCAGAGGTTTTAAAGGCTGGTAGATTTGTTTAATAAGAAGCCGGGTGATAAAGCCCTGTTAGCATTAAAGGGTTTAGTTAAGGATTAACTTTTCCCCAGAAGTTAAGAGGTACTTTGTGCAATTGGCTTATTTGGCTTTTTAAAAGTAAATATTAACCCATCCATAAATGTAATGTATCCTTCACGTGAGTGTTACTCAACACAAAGCGGCCATGGCAACGTGTCTGTCATCCAGCTTCTACAGATGTGTTCTTAATGTAAAAGCTGCAGAAAACGATCTGGAATCACATGTTTACCAAATCGTTGTACATGTGTACAACAAATATCAAATAAATATTTAACAACTCTTCATTCATTCATTCTGACTTTTCTCATGCAACTCTTCTATTAAATGCAAGTCGCTGACCTGAAATGAGATCTGCTTTCAGTTACAAAAACAAGGTCTAAATTTCACTTTGTTTCTGTGTGTATCTGAGGTAGAGGGCTAAAAGAAGGATGTACTGTTGCAAAGCAAGCTATAACAATATGTGCAAGTTATACTATAGCACTGCTGATTCACAGTTCATTTGGAAAACCTTTTTTATCCATATTCCCAAGAATCAGTGAGCTACTATATTGGAAATGCAATCTTTCTGACGTTAATGAATGTACCTTTTAAAATTATTTTGAATTCATGAGATAGCTGTGCAATTTTATAGTTTGACAATGGATGCAGCAGTGTCCCGCTATATGCAAACAGGATAAAAAGGCACATTCATTGTCACTGCATGGAGCTGAAGTTCTTGTTTAAAATGAACAATCTCCAAGTGGATGTTTTTTTTTAATCAGTATTACCAAAAATATAAGCCACCCAGAGTCACATTGTTTCAGACCATCTGAATGCCACGTGCTCTGGCAGCAGATGCACTCGGACAGTTTGAAATTGAGATAGAATTGAAAAGCCTGCAGCTACCCTGAGAGTACATTTTTGAGATATGGCCATTATTATGCAGCAAGTGCATTTCCCATTAAAGAAATCCCACAGTCTAGCTGACCTAAACCTAACTTTTGTCTTTCCATCACAGGACACACACACACGTGCATACAAAATAACTTAAGGTTTTTCTTTAACCCCAGTGCTCCCCCCTTCATCTCTGTAACGGTCAATTATTAGCCAGTTTATCTCAATGACAGGTGGACCGTCCTCTGCGGGGCTGTGTGTGACTTTTTACAAATAGTGCTGATATGTCTTCTTATGTGTGCCAGCTCACCCATGGGAAAATCACCACTAACCCACAGCCTCCTGGCTTAACTCCTCTTATGGTCTGTCAATAGGCACAGGGGAACGGACTGAACTTTCCAGCCCAGCTCTGAGAGGGAGAGTTCAATACTTTGGAAGTCATGTATTTTTTCATTTAGGTGTTAAACATGCAGTGCTTTCACGACTTAAAGCTGCACTAATCAATGTTTTATATTAGGGATGCTAATTTATTTTATTTTTTTTTCTGAGATGGCTCACCCTCGTTAACCCATCATTAACTGTTAACTGACAAACGGGCAACAAAGTCCCATTTCACCCGTCTCGAAAGGCTCGGCTCATACTTTCCGTGTCCCGTGGACAGCTGCAGACTTTGTACAGGTCACTCGGCCACGATGTTCTGTGCGTTGTCGTGGGCACATGCAGCCACTTTCCTGGAGCCGACACAAGTCCACTGCGGTCCGCGGTGTGTACTAGAGTCCAGATCGGGACGAATTTTTCTGTCCGAGGCCGGCCCGTGTCCGACAGAGTTAAAATCTCATTTGTTTTTCCTCATACTAATGACACATGTAGGCTACGTTTGTGGAAATCTTTTATTAAGCAACTGTAGGAAGGCATTCGGAAATGTCAACAGATGAGCGCATCAGCGCACACGGGGCAACAAGCGCACGTTAATCAGCTGTTAACATGTTCAATGGGTTAACCTTTCCTGATCGCTTCGTTTCCGACCGTGATCAGAAAACCAGGAGAACCTGGTTACCTCCAGGGCCGCCGTTATAACATGAATAACCACTAACTCTGCTCCGGTTGCATGATCTACAACACGCATGCTTCCTCTTTCTCTAGGCTATCTCTCTTCTGCCCACTTACCTCACACACTCACACACACTCACTCTCTTAAAACTCTCTCTGCTACTGTTGTCGCTCTTAATGCCACGTCATCTTCTCATTGGTGGTGGCCACACAGAATTTTCACACACTATCACGTAATGCGGTGTTAACAGTTCGTGATCATTTCACAGAATTCTGAGACCAGGCTGTGTCTGACGTCAGACAACTTCATGAAATCGGGGTAGATTGATTTGCCCCGAGTTAACAACGCTGACTTTGTGTGGCGCTCCTTTTGTATTTTTTTTCCAAGTAGGAGGTCAGACATTTTTAAGTCCCAGGTTGTCTGGAGCGCAGCATTAGAGGTCTAGAAACTCCACTCTGCCATTAACGATGATGTTTTGAAGCCGTTCCTGTGAGGGTGATTATTATTTTGTTTTTTTCTGCAGAAAAATAAATCCTCTCCCGATTGGCAGGTCTCTTGGGGACAACAGCAGATTTTCCTCCAGGATTTCTCTATATTGTGCGGCTTTCATGTTTCCCTCAACCTTCACAAGCCTCCCAGAGCTTGCTGCAGAGAAACAGCCCTACAGCATGATGCTTCCACCTTCCCCACAGCTTCATGGTCAGGAAAGAGTTCAGTTCAAACACGGAATTAAATTTGATGGGCAAAAAGCTAAATTATAGAACGTCCTTCCACTTTGTTTCAGGGTCTCCGACATACCTTCTAGCCCAAATGTAATTTGAGTTTAAGTTTTTCTCTTTTCTACTTTTACTTTAAAGCTGTAACTGGTGAATCACTGAGGCAGCATCTCAGCCACGGCGCCCTGTTGCTTCTTCATAGCTGCCATAAGTCTCTGGGGGCCTCCCTAACTTACATGTTCCTCCTCTCACACAGAGTCTCAGTTTCTGAGGACGGCCTGCTCGAGGCAGATTTACAGCTTGACATATTTTTTACTTTTTTATGGGCGACCTTACTGCACTCTGAAGGAAATATTGTGCGTGGGAAACTTTCTTGGATCCTTTTCTCTAATTGATACTTTTCAATAACCTCGTCATGATGTTCTTTTATTTTTTTCTTATTTACCAGGAAATGAACTTCCCAGCAGTTCATACATATTTTTTTGACCTAAAGATGATTTGTGATCACAGGTGATCTCTGTTCAATTTACTTTGTTACTTTTGAGAATTGGCTGCACCAGTGATGATTTCAAGTTTGTATATGGTTAGAAGATGGCTGTGTCTCATGTGACCTTGTTATTTGTACACCCTGCTGTGATTATACAAATCACAACATGTAAATGTTGGCGTTATTTTGTCACTTATTGGGAGCAGTAGGCTAGATGGAGCCGGTTACCTCCAGGATCTGTGCTAAGCTAGGCTAGCGGTGGGTGTGTCAGACAGAGTTAGGACACGCACGGAGATGAGAAGGGTATGTATGGACTCATCTACCTCTGGGGATACGGTGAATAAGCTAAAGTCCCAATAAGTCGGCGTGTTCCTTTAAATATGTCAGTAAACGGGGTGAAGTAGCTGTAATAAAAGGCATGTACATGCAGACCACCCTCCAACTGTGTTAGTGCGTGTCGTTGAGTAAAATACTAAATCCATCAAGCTCTGCTCTGATGAAGATACCAAAAGATGGTAATCATCTTACATCAATCCTCACATAAACATCCTTTAAACCCCACTGTGTTCACATCCAATTGTCTTGCAATGAATCTTGCAAGACAACTTGGTGAATGCTATTAAACGTTTTACAATGAGAGTAACAACCGTTTAAAGACTTTGAATTTGTCCTCTTTTTAACTATGAAGCACTGATTAGAACTTAATCAATTGAGCTGGTGGCGTTTATGGTCTTTCAGAGTTAGAGATGTTGACTCCTAATGATCGGCTGCCATCAGGACTATTGGTTTGTTTTTTGGAACTTCAGAACACAGAGCAACATAATCCCAGAGACGCATAAGGAAACATTTTCGATAATATCGCCATTGTATTCTCCCCTTTTTCTCAGCACTTTAAATCTGTGACCACTCTGCCTCTTATCAACCAATCATGTATTCCTTCAATTTGTGTGCAGAGTGTAGTAATAAATGGATATAACTGTGGGAGAGGGAGGGCAGGTCTTAGGCAATGACCTCATTTAACATCTTAGTGGCCTGAGGGTTGAAGCTCCTCCTGAGCCTCTCAGTAAGACCGACGCAGTTGTCAATTTCCCGTCCAGTGCCCATGTTGTTTAAATAGCAAATGCACCTGCTCCCGTCTTTGCGCCCATGGGCGTGCTGGTCTTACAGGTCGCACAATTGACCAACAAAAATCTGTTCTGAAGTCAATAACGCAGCATTTCATTGTTTTTTTTAACAGCACATTAGTAAAATGCACACTATGCTTGTTACACACACAGGGACGCGCAGGAGCGCGCAAACATGCAAAAGATTAAAAATGAAAATATTACAGTGTGAAATAGTATTATGATATGATCTGCTTGCACGCTTTCACTTCACACACGAGCAGATCAGTTTCTTCTCCTGAAAATCTCTCCTTTCTGCTCAGTAAATCCTCCATCATAATAGCAAATTCGCCAAGGTCCAAACGCGCCTGGCTTTTAAAGGGAATGGGAGATGATCTCTGATTGGTTAATTGCATGTTACGCCCAAAACACACCTGTGATTAATGTAGACACTAAGTACAACCCTTTTGAACCATGCGCCTGGTGCACGGAGCCTTTCTTCTGCCGTCAAACTGGCAAAAGTGGATTCGTACACGCCCTAAACGCACCTTTTTGATCATCAAAATAGGGCCCACAGTCTGTGCTGCAGAACGCTGAGGCTGGGTCAGTTATTAAAAGGGGCTGCTTTCACAATGTTCGATTCGTTGATAAGCACATTTTCCCTCCTCCTCCGAACTCCAAACGTTCAGTCCTGTGTGATCCTCGGGGAAAACAGTCTATTGGCTCCGACCCTTTCACGATGAAGTCTTGGCTGATGAAAACAGATTCATGTACAATTCCACAATTCGGCTGAACATAAAAACTGCTATGGCCTCAAAATTACGCATTTTTCATGCAAATGTTTGTCTCGACTGCTGCTCAACACTTGACGTTGGTTTAAAAGAGCCAGAGCCTTTTCTCTTGCTAGGTGATAAGTCATTACCTCCGTAGTCTTTTTGTGCGTCCTGTTAAGCATGCTTGTGTGGTCCGTTGAGAATGATATTTTTGTGAAGTTTACTTGGCCTTGATAGCATCATTGTATTACATTTTTTAGATGGTTTTAGAATGTTTGCTGTTTTACTTTTGCTTGCAGTGTAATGTTTGCACGTTTTATCTGTCGTCATTGTCTTTGAATCCAAAAAACTTTCAATCGACAAAACCTTTTTACACATTTTCTTTAGAACTGAGATAAGCAAATACAAGCACATTTAGTTTTTTTCCTCAGCATCACAGGGTATACTCTATCAACCGATATAGGTTGTTCCTACAAAGCTTTTTTTTCTTTCACTCTATTCTCCTCCCCTGTCTCTAACCCCCTCAGATTCATCTACAGTACATCAGTGTTCTTCCTTCTCTACCAGTGCAGATTTTCACATGGTGCAACTCACACGTGAGAACTCAGGAGCGTTGAGTTTGATGCAACATATCTTCCTGCTAATGCAAATACGGCAGAATTGTTGCCATGTAAGAGATGCATTGAGGCATTAATCAAGTTGTGATTGATCGTACAGCCCTATGGCCTCCATGATATATTTACTATTTATTAACTTTACTGATTCAGCTCTAATCATATTGTAATGATGTGTTTTTTTTGTGTCTCAAAGCGTACCTGCATTTATGTTCAACTAATATTTGTGCCTAAAACTGAAAGTTTCATAAGGTGAATTTTCAGTCAAAGTCAAATTGTTCCAGAACGTAATATGCGAGTCTACAGAAAATCCATATGGCCCGATACCTTCTTGATTGAACCTTAGTGCTTAATCAGCATCATACGTAGGCTTCTAATCAATGTAAAGGTGGGCGGAGTGGGAGCCAGCCTGCCTGACAAATTACAGAGAGTGAGTTGTGTGCGCCTGGGCTTCAGAAATACCTCACAGCAGTTGTCTGACAGGCTTCACTCCTGAATTACGCAGCTGACATCGCTGTGCTCTCTGGAGAAAAAGTTCCTGCTGGGATGTGGAGAGTTTACGTCAGTTGTTTGTTCTCGCAGACCTTGATAAAAGCTCATCGCCGTTACCTCTTTCTCTGTGACTGTGCTAAATGCCTTTCAAGTCTGGAGCGTGGGTTTGGATTTAAATACAGTAGCCTAACAACGAAAGCAGATCTTGTGGTGAGAATAGGGGAGCGATTTGTAAGATTTCGTCACTTTGATGAAGTTTTGCATGTCATGATGGCAATTTGTGATCCGATAAAGGCAATATACAAAAACCCCGTCAACCAGATCACAGTGTTTTCCCTAGTTTTGTGGAAGACTTAAAGGTCCCATGACATGGTGCTCTTTTGGATGCTTTTATATAGACCTTAGTGGTCCCCTAATACTGTATCTGAAGTCTCTTTTAAATAGACTTTAGTGGTCCCCTAATACTGTATCTGAAGTCTCTTTTATATAGACCTTAGTGGTCCCCTAATACTGTATCTGAAGTCTCTTTTATATAGACCTTAGTGGTCCCCTAATACTGTATCTGAAGTCTCTTTTATATAGACCTTAGTGGTCCCCTAATACTGTATCTGAAGTCTCTTTTATATAGACCTTAGTGGTCCCCTAATACTGTATCTGAAGTCTCTTTTATATAGACCTTAGTGGTCCCCTAATACTGTATCTGAAATCTCTTTTATATAGACCTTAGTGGTCCCCTAATACTGTATCTGAAGTCTCTTTTATATAGACCTTAGTGGTCCCCTAATACTGTATCTGAAGTCTCTTTTATATAGACCTTAGTGGTCCCCTAATACTGTATCTGAAGTCTCTTTTATATAGACCTTAGTGGTCCCCTAATACTGTATCTGAAGTCTCTTTTATATAGACCTTAGTGGTCCCCTAATACTGTATCTGAAGTCTCTTTCCGAAATTCAGCCTTGGTGCAGAATTCCAGCCACCTAGAGCCAGTCCCACAATGAGCTTTCCTTAGGATGCCATTTGTGTCTGTAGCTATTGAGGAGGAGAGAGGGGGGGCAAGGTGGAGGGTGGGGGTGTGGCCTTGACCAACTGCCACTTTGCTCGTTTGAAAGCCATGATGTCTCTCTCTCTCTCTCTCATGGGTGGGCCAAATTCTCTGGGCGGGCAAAGTAGAGAAAGGGGAGGTAACCTTGCTCCTTATGACCTCATAAGGAGAAGATTTCTGATTGGCCCATCTGAGCTTTCATTTTCTCAAAGGCAGAGCAGGATACCCAGGGCTCGGTTTACACCTATCACCATTTCTAGCCACTGGGGGGCCATAGGCAGGCTGGGGGAACTCATATTAATGTTAAAAAACCTCATAAAGTGAAATTTTCATGCCATGGGACCTTTAAGCATGTTTTATGCTTCTGCGTAAAATATAAGCCGTGGCTATGTACGTAGGTACGTGGAGACACAAACCAACGCCGGACCCTACGCCGTAGCCTGCCGTGTACCCCCTGAAAAATCTAACTACACGTCGTTTGGCCGTGGCCCCCCGACTCATTTCCTCTCCATAAACAATATGAAATCAAGGAGAGGGTTAACTTTTCCTGTTACAGATTTCCCACCGTGGTCGGAAAGCTCAGAGGAGACACTTTGTTTCCTCTCACTATGACTCTAGAGTCGGTACTCACTCCGAAGCTAATCGCCGTCACTCTCTCACTCTCCCTCGCTCTACCACACACTCCCCACACACACACACACGCCAGCTCGACGCACACACCAAGTATAAACTTCAGGCCACTTCCATAGGCTACGGCGAAAGCTCTGCGTGGAGCCTCCGCAGAACCACAAATTAAGCTTTAGGTGTACATATTTAGTGGGGGGGTTCAAGGGTCTTCTGTCAAGAAAATTTTATGTTTTTCAATAAAAAAAAAAACAATGGAATTTCACATCATTTTCACCATTAATATTATCATAACTGTGTCTAAACGTTAGAAAAGCTAGAGCCGAGAATACATAAAAAAACAACACAAAAAGCTTAAAGACAAAACTTGCTAAAGAGTTCCAATGGGGACCGGCTACATTCATTAGATCTGATCTTTTACATAAGGCTTAGGTGGTGCCTAAAACTGCTTGGGGGCTGTGCCTGAGCCTTTTTATAGTAGGGAAATCCAGGTTCGGTAACTGTTGTCAGTCACTGTATAGATTTGTTAATGTGGGTTTTCCCGCCCCCACCTCGTTCAGTCCTCTCCACTATCTTCCGTCCTCACAGAGGCTCCATAATAGAGAAGCAGAAACTGGGGCACCCATGTTTCAGAAACCCCTTTAGTGTGTATGTGTGAAACTCAGGCCACATCAACTATTTATGCTCCGCAGACCGCAACCTCATTCAGGCATACGTTCAAAGGAAAAGTAACCAGCAGTCATTATACAGCTTGCACTCATTATGCAGTATTGTACATTGATCCTTCTTTCATTTGCACGATGTGTACTATTTTTTTTTTCATATATATTAACACTGCAAGATACTTGGAGAGATTGGAAATTTTTTAGTAAAACATCATACAGAGCATGCTCAATATGCCATCTGGGAAATCAGGTCAATTACTGAAGGGATTATTTTTCTAATCATAGTGGATAGATTTGTGGTACAAACTGAGATTAGCAGAGCTATCTCTTGGCAGGAATTCCATTTTTAGGTTAAATATGCTGATGTGCTTCCTGTACAGAAACGCAATGGATAAAACCAAAGTAAGAATAATGGAATCTATTTTACATGATGTGCTATTTCTGAAAACTTTAGATCCATTACTCGCAACTTTTTAGGCTATTATTATTTATTTTTTTATCACTTACAAACAGTTCACACTCATGCTGGCATCACTGTTTACTGCTGACTCTTTATTGTGCAGTTCACTTCCTGATCCTAAATGTTTGACATTAGTTCAATCAGGAGTAGTCTATATCGACGACGTTTCATTTCCGGGATTGTTCAAGTGCCGGCTGGATGTCCGTCCCCTTCCTCTTTCTTTGTGTTGGCGTTCTAACCTCCGGTGGGTTTATGAGGACTATGGTTAACTACTCCTCAGATCTCTGCAGGGTAAATCCAGACAGCTAGCTAGACTATCTGTCCAATTTGAGTTTTCTGTTGCACGACTAAAACTACTTTTGAACGTACACACGTTCCACCAAAACAAGTTCCTTCCAGAGGCTATTTAGCAGAGGCACCGTGGCTCTGTCCGGAGCTTAGCACCGCCCAAGACAATTGTGATTGGTTTAAAGAAATGCCAATAAACCAGACCCTCGCAATAATCAAAACTGGCCATTGCATCTCCCCTCCCGCCCCCCGCCAAAAAAAACGAAAGAAAAGAAAACCTATTAAAATTTCCCTAACAAAAATAAAGGCATTTGGTGGCCGGGTTGGCTCAGTGGGTAAAGCAGGCACAAGTATACTTCGAGGTTTATGCCTCCACGCAGAGGTCTAGGGTTTGAATCAGACCTCTGACGATTTCCTGCATGTCCTGTCGAATTAAAGGCGGAAAAGCTCAAAAATAAAAAAATTAAGACATTTGAACCATGTCAAATTCACCAGAATGCAGAAAAGACGCTTACAATTTCTATTTTGCTCAAAAGTGGACATCTCAAGCCCATCTCAATGTTGAACCCAAAGTTACGCCCTTGCATTAGGGATGCACCGAATATTCGGCCACCGAAAATTTTTGGCCGAAAATGGCCCAAAAGGGCATTTTCGGTTTTCGACCGAAATACTTTTATCACCGAAACGATACGGCCAAGAGAAATGATCCAGGCCGCGATGGATGCGGAGAACCCGCGTGGAGACGGAGCAGCGCACCGGGCATCGCCCAGCGCAGGAGGAGACCAGAGCGCAGAAAAAAAGACTTGTCTCTCTGCTCCAGATGAGGGGCATGCACCCTCGTTGTCTGATATGTTCAGTGAAATCCTGCAAGAAAGTGCCTCAAATAATAATAATAATAATAACAATAGGTAAGCTATTCTGTTCTTAGGCTACTATATACTGTATGTGACTATCAGATTGTAGCCATATTTCTGCTAGATATTTTTTTAATTAAACTTTAATATTAATGTATACAATTGCAATGCCTTGATTTTAGTAAAGTTAGTACACAGTCATAGCCATAAATACAATAGTACTAATAATTGGCATAATTTCTTTCGGTGTTTCGGTTTTCGGTCTTGGTTTCCCTCTTTTTCGGTTTCGGCCAAGAATTTTCATTTCGGTGCATCCCTACCTTGCATACATCCATAACAATCATACTTGCAGTACATCAAACATCTCATAAAAAAGAAGCTCAATCTAGTTGGTTTAACTAAAAGAGCAAACACCCCTAATCAGCTGATAAGGGGCAGCAGGAGAAGAGAGAAAAAAAAAAAAAAAAAAAAAAAAAAAAGAAAAAAAAGAGAGAGAGAAAAAAAAAAAAAAAAAAAAAAAAAAAAAAAAAAAAAAGAAATGAGAATGCGTAAGTAACAAAAGATAGGCTAGTCCTTCTGGCTGAACTAAGATTCATTATATAAAATTAGTGAGACGAGGACACAAAGCTGCGGCGGTCTTAATTCAACATGTGGGTCCTTGACTGCATCGATCTGCAGAGGAACATTACCACTGGAGATTACAGAAGTTTCAGTCAATTTATCAATAAAGAAACCGTATAACTATTAATCCACGTAACCGTTAGTTTCAGTTGAGGCCTTGGTCGCCACTGGGGCCAAACAAATAGTTTTTAGTTGTCTTGTGAGCTCTTATGAGCCTGAGGTGGATCCTTGAGTTGAAACATATTTAAATGTAATTGGATTCAATGGCGGAACACTTCATCCTTCTGCCACGTGAATCATCACACAGGACATTATAATGGCTTTAAGGACAGCGGGAGAAAAGGCGGTTACATTCAGTGTAACGTGCTACAAGGTGAACTTATTTTTGTTCGGCAGTGATTTAGTCGAACGTGACCTCCTGAGAACCGGTGAATCGTGAGAACAATCAGGGACACGTAGGCTGATAAACATGACACGTTGGGTTATTTGTCACACAATTCAAAACCTTATCAAACACTCCATCCCACCTGCTTAAGAATCAGAGAAAGAGCAGAATAACTCAAAACCTGACAGGAGGAGGAGGAGGGAGCCTATTTACCCTGAAGTGCTCCTATTTTTCAGCTTGAGCATGACATGATTGGTGAAACATATGGTGAAATCTTGTTTTTGGACAGCCATTATTTGTTGACGACAGTTTATGAGAAGAAGAGTGTGAAAAATGACATTGTCGCTGCCCGGGCGAGTCAGTGGCAGAGTCTCTAAACCTTTTTTTGGCTGCTTTCTGTGTAGAATGTCATTCCTCAGCCTACAGTGTACATTTTAAATAGCTGCACTTGCAGAATTTCTGGAATGTCATGGGACAAATTATCTCACTAATATAGCAGTGGGGAGTCTCCACTTGGAGAATATATT
The DNA here is from genome assembly GCF_010015445.1 of Perca fluviatilis. Taxonomy (NCBI): domain Eukaryota; kingdom Metazoa; phylum Chordata; class Actinopteri; order Perciformes; family Percidae; genus Perca; species Perca fluviatilis. Next base: position 42,557,590 of record NC_053114.1, on the reverse strand, counting down.
CAACTGGAATTTAAGAAAATTGTGCTGTTTTGTAGCATAACATATTTACATGGATGATGGATGCTTTTCACTCGCCCACTGCCCTCATCAGGCTTCTCTGTCCTGCAAGGCAGAAATGCTTTCTCAGCTCTCTGTAGCACACTGTGTTTCTCCTAAAAAGCTATTACTTCATTGTCCCTGATACCAAGAGGGAGCTGCAAAACAGTGAAAGCTTGGCTTTTCCCGGGGCTAATTATACATAAAGTTCAAGTTAAATGTCCCCAGGAGCCAAAGACATTACAGACTATGAGGGGTTATAGGCGGCTCGGTGGACTGCATTTCTGCCCCTAGAAAGTCTTTTCATTTTCCATGTTGAAATATTTCTCCCTGAAGTTCAGGCTTGAATCTGTCTCTTGTGATAAAGCCTCGAGAAAGCAACCCTAGTCAGTAAGAGACAGCAGTTTTCTGATTCCACACGCAAACATTGCAAACCTAACTTTCTCTGGCAATTAAGAAGTGAAGGTTGTCCAAATCAGATATGTCAGGACGACTCCTGTTCCACTGACGGCTGCCCTGGTTAATGATGTAATGTTGTGGTTCACGATAGATATGATCACCATGCAGCACAGTATCATTTCATCATGTGGCTGGGCCAGTGTCAAACTAGCCCGTTTCTCTTATTACTGCACTCACAGAATTGACACAAAATGCCACGGACATCCACCAAATTGGACATTCGACAATGGTACTGGTACGGTTATTGTTCTATGCCCTATGTTAGTATGTCAGTCATGCTGTATCTGTATTTTTTATTTATTTCATATTAATGTTTAATGTTTGTTTCTCAATGCACCAACCACCAAGGCACATTCCTTGTAAGTGTAACTTACTTTGGCAATAAACCTGATTTTGATGTTTTGATAATTACAGTATAAAGGATAATTTGTTATAATAATGTTACCTGGCTACCAGAACTACGTAGATGGCAGTATAGTTCTAGTTCCGTTTTGTACATGTTGTTGTTGTTGTTGTTGTGATCGCTCGCTGGCTCTGGTGTGGACTCGGAAAGTTCGTCCGCACTGGAGTTGGAGCGTTCTACAGAATATTGCCATCCTTCACTGTAAAAGAAGACAAACGTCTTGTCCCGAGTACTCCTTTCTCCTGCAAATTGACATCTAAATATCCCTCTTTGGCTGAAGCTAACAATATTCTACTTGACATATTTACTTAACCCTCCTGTTGTCCTCTGGTCAAATTAGACCAATTTTCAAAATGTTTCTCTATCAGAAATTAGTTTTTTTTTTTTTTCAACCAAATTGTAAAAAAAAAAAAAAAATCAGTTCACTACTTTCATTCAATTTAGATATTTTATTCAATTTTATAGCATTTGAAAAAAAATGATAAAAGAACGTTGAAAAAAAAACGTTGAGGAAAGTGATAAAATGTTTCTGAAAAAGAAAAAGATGTGCATGGTCCACAGGAAGACAACACAAGGGTTATGATGATCAGTGTGATGGAACATGTTCAGAGCTGGTTTTATTTAAAGAACAGGGCTAGCAATATTCATTGTTTCTAGTCAACAAATCCCATTAGAAATGAAAGAAAACTAATTATTTGATCCCACTAACAACTATTGTGTGTGTATCAAAGCCTGATACAGTATATATTCTTCTGTGACATAAAAACAATTGATGAGCCACACTGTTGCACTGGGTAACATGTTACTTCATTACAATGACCACACACATTGTAGTTTATTTAAACTAAATTACACACACACAATTGGTAAGTGTGTACTCAAACCCTCACGCCCTTTGAAATTCGACATTGGGACAACCCTAAGCCCTTACAAATTTCATGAAAACGTGCACCAAAGTCCGTGAGTCTGTGAGTCCGTGACTTTGGGATTGGGCCAGTGTCCTGCTGCCACAAACACTCACTAAAGCAGAGATCTTCGACAGGGGGTCCGGGGCTCCTAGGTGGTCCTCAGAGCTACAGCAGGGGGGGGCCATCCAATTCTAAATTTTTTGAAAGTTTTTTCAAAAATTAAAATGTCTTTACATGAATCCAACATATTATTAGCAAATAAAAACCAGCCTATTTGTGAAAAAAAGACATTAATGATAGGCTAACTGCCTTTTAGGTAAGGTAGTCACTAAGGTAGCCATCCATAGATACAATTCATCCCAGGGATTCACTGTGCCACATTTATGTTTAACATTAAAAACATTTTTATTATAATATTAACAGTTATTTAATAGCTTAGTATTATACACTAAAAAGGTATGCATAAAGGCTTTAGGCCGCCCACAAGTTATTGTAGGCCCAGTTTAACATGCAACTCATTTTATACAATATATGTAGTAAGGGACCCCTGCTTCGCCTCTCTTTCAGTTAAGGGGTCCTTGCCTTAAAAAAACGTTGTAGACCCCTGCACTAGAGCATCAAATGTGGATTAATCCGCTGCTGAAAATAGTTCCCAACAAGTGCACTATTTCCACCTTTTTGAGTAATGTTTAATTAAAAGCTACAGTGACCTGCTGTTTTAAGTTATTACATTATATATTTGTAAGTTGTTTTTAAAGATGTATGTCTTCTGTAGGAACCATTGGGCTGAGGGACCCAGACCAGGTAGTGAAGTATTGAGAGACAGACCAAAGCATTTTTGTTTTGTGGTGTTTATACGGTTTAACAAACCCTGGTTTACTTATATTTAGCAATGTCCCAATATTGAAAACTCAAGCTGCACATAGTACCCAGCATCAGTTGATTTTTAGGGCTTTTATTTCCTTTTGATAGTTTGAGAATCACAGAAAAGGGGAGATAGAGGGGATGACACGCAGCAAAGGGCCGCAGGTCGAATTTGAACCCTGCCGCTGCCAAGGACATGGGGCGCTTCAGTTAATGTTAACAAATTTTCAGGTCATATTTTTGGTGTAGCTTGTCTGTCTGTCTGTCAGGATTATGGCCTGGTTTTCATGAAACTTGGTTGAAGGTAGTAGCATGGGCCAAGGAAGAACCCATTCAGTTTTGGATTCTGTCCAAATCACGGGGCGGATACATTCATTCATTTTCACTTTCATTAACATTGCGAGAGGCTGCATTCATGTGGTGCCGAAATAATCAGAAAAATGAGTTCCGACTGTGAAAATGCAATTGTTTTTAAACCACTCTAACGTTGTTCAGAAACCAATAGCGGCTAAATAAATATTTTTTGTTGCTGTTGAAGACGCTGATGATCCCACTTGAAGATCATATATCATTCACTGAAAACAGCTATGTCATGATTTGTCACTGAAAAGTATTTGTGAAGTCTGAAGGGTTAAATGCGCTCCATCAAAAATCTTCCGCTCGACTCGGACCCTGCCCCCTCGTTTGTTAAGAGGCCTCCCATGTGATTCTACATAATATAAAGTGCCGAGGGGGACTGAACAAGGGCATTGCAAAGGATTATTGAAACTTCCTGCTGGTCTTCTGATTGGATTTCTCGACACTAAAAAGCATGCAGAAGAAGACCACACTTATCCTTTAAGTCACTTGGCGCATTATACATGCAGCAGTGGCATGCATTATTGTTCTGAAGATCTCACTTTATAGTTTTTGTGACCTGTAGAGATTTCTGGGCTGTTTTATTGAGCCTGTTTTGCAAGTTTAATAAGAGCTAATATTTGAAAACGATCTGCAGTGAAATGCGAAAAAAAACCTTAATCGACAAAAGTAGCGTGTCTTAAAGATAGAAGGGACTAAAGTGATCAATTTATTGACCGGGCTCCATGAGCATCAATACGACCCCTCCATCCTCAGCTCCCCTTTGCCTATAGGTGACCATTAATCAGGGTGAGATGAAGGGTGAATGGACGGATTAGGGTGATTTTGCAGACTGGTGCATTGCCAATTGAGCGTAGCTCTTATAGACCCTGTGCAAAGAGAAAGGGTCACTGAGGTTAGGGTTCACTACCTCCCACATCGTTATGACAGCTCCTCATGTACAGAAGCTCAGGACTTTGGTCTGTTGGAGAAAATACATTACTTTGACAGTTGTTAAATGTCTGAGGTAGTGTAATATTTCTTTGATGAACCATTTGATTAATTTACAAAAATGTTTGAGTCTGTTGCTGAAACACATAAAGCGGAAGCAAAGTACTTGTACTGTAAATGTACTTCCGTCGATCCAGACTACATGCTCGTTAACTCCTGCTATTGCCCTTAACGTAGGCACTGGCATTACAACTGTAGTTGGTCCCTAGGCACCAGACTATAGCTGCCCACTGCTCCTAATTAGTATGGAATGGTTAAATACAGAGGATACATTACTTGTATAAATGTACTTGGCAAATACTAAATGCTAGGTGGTCTGGATCTATGGAAGTACATTTCCAGAATAATTGCCTTCCGCTCTTTGTGTGTTGCCGTTCTCAAAATCCCTTTGCATCGGGAAAACAACAACAAACTTCAAGCTAGCGAGCTACACGCTGAAAATGGCAAGTTTTAATGAAAATTTGGATGGTGCAACAAGGCAGGCCTGCTTGGTTCTTTCAGGGAATGATTGTAAAGATTTACTAAGAATATGTTTACAGCATTTCCTCTCTAACTGGGACGTTTTGGTGGGATTGCGGTGGACGAAGTACACACGGTGATACACTGGTAGGAGCAAATTACGTTTAACCATGACAATTTAAATAGCTCACATTATTGTATTGTAAACGTCATTTAATATTGTATGTGGTGTTTTCTTTTGCGGGGTGCAAATGTTCCAGCAAAACAAGTTCCTCTCCACGACTACAGGCCACTGTTGCGTCCAGAGCTTATCTCGGCCCAAGACGATTGTGATTGGTTTAAAGAAATGCAAACAACCCAGAGCCTTTTTTTCTCCTATCCTAGAATGTATGTGTGGTGTAGCCAGACTCCACAGCATTGTAGAGATAGGTCTGGCAATGCGAGACTTAATGCTACAACTATAGTTGGTCCCTTTGCGCTAGACTATGGCTGCCCACTGCTCCTAATTAGTAAGGATGGGCTTAATGCAGAGGATACATTCCTTGTATGGCTAAATGTACTTGGCAAATACAGGCAATACCATTTTATTATTCTATTAATAATATATATGGCTCCATTTTGGTGTGTTTGACAGGAGTAACCCTTTAGCCTGTTCAGCTACAGTAAATTGTGTGCTGCTTTGCCATCATTTTTGAGTTTAGATTACCAAAGAGTCCTGGGAGACCACTGAGGAGATCGACCTGTCTCTTTCTACTGTCAGCAAACTGTAACTCTCCATCATGGTGGAGCGGAGTATTTGCCACAGGGTCAATGAAGCTTTGAGTGACACATTAGGATCTGTATGGTTTAGATGGCTTTACAAGTCTTTGGTACCTCAAAGGTCAGCGTGTGTGTGGACACATTTTGGTCCTGGCTGTGGATGTGGGTCAATATGTTGTAACCATTTGGTGTGAGGGAAAACCTACTGTAATCTTAAAGTAATCTGTGGGGGATGTTGACCTGTGTGTTCATTACAGAAAGCAGCCCATGGAATGGAGATACCCATTGTGCCATGCAATAAGTAACTTGATTGTATCGAGTTGAGTGAATTGAATCCAAACTATTGGACCTATGCATTTACATTTTCGAGCTGCAGTGACCCATTACCATTAAATAACTGGTTTGTATTTCATGTTTCGCTAAAGCTCATATTCAGATCTCTCAGAACCATCTTGATTTTTTTCTCTTTCCTTTTACGTCAAGCCATTTTGTCACTGATCTACATGGAAAATACCACGCAGAGGCCCGGGTTCGATTCAAACTTGGGCCCTTTGCTGCATGTAACGCCCTCTCTCTCTAAGCGATTATACAATTACGGTTACCAAGAAATTAATAGTTATAATCAAACTGTATTCATATTGTGGTGCAATTCACATGTAGCATCTATTTATAACATGGAGCCGTGTCAGTGGCACAGCTGATGTGATCCAAACATTTCCAGTAACAGTTAAAGGTGCAGTAGGTAAGACTTATAAAACTAACTTTCTGTCATATTTGCTGCAACTGACCCTATGTTCCAGTAGAACTACATGAAGCAGGTAATACAAAATTTAAAAAAAATCCAGCTCCTCTGGCACCACCTACAGCCTGTAGTGCGATTTGCAAAAGTCAGCAGCTCCCTGTTCAGATGCACCAATCAGGGCCGGGGGGGGGGTGTCTCACTGTCAATCACTGTCAATCACTGCTCATGCACACGCATTCATTCTCCCTTGTGGGGGGAGGGGCTTAGGAGACCTTTTTGGGCTTTAGCGGAAAGGGGGGAGGGACTGAGAACTTGTCGATGTTCAAATTTTTTGGCTAAGTCCTGGATCTTCACAATCCTACCTACAGTACCTTTAACTCCAGAGCGATGCACAGTAGAACATATGTTGTTTAACCCCATTAATCACTTTATGATTATATAAATATGTTGGAGAGGTTCCTTGTGGTCCTCTGTGGTTGATGATTTATTTTTTAATGAATAAAAATGTTCCCCTTTCTACGGGGCAACTGAGTGAGAGTTAACCACTACGGTGAGGATTAGTCTAAAAGAAAGTCCTAATACAGAATTTGAGTTAACAAGAGGCATTTGAGATCAAATATGGTGGTGAGATCATAAGTTTTTATTATTATCTAAATTAGATTAAATCGGATGACTCTTGTTTAAGAAATGGGCATTTAGTATAATCGGAAACCACTGATATGATTGTTTGTTTAATTTTAATATGGTTATTTCAGCTCAAGAGTACGTCTTTCTTCTTTTACCAGTGCTCTATATTACATTATATCCTCTTCCCCTATAAAGCCATAATACCATTGTCTGTACCACGTCTTGGCAGCGCTGTCAGAGCTCACCGCCGACAGCTCTGCTCTGCAAAGCCCTGACATTGAGACATTCATCAGGGTCGGGGAAATATTGTTTGACTAACAATAACAGTGTTTTTATTGATTTTCTGTCGCTGTGAGTTGCTGCTTATGAGAAACAGCATCCAATGAACACACACACACACAAACACACATACACAAAGACTGTACACACACATTACAGAGCGCAAAGCTCTGTAGTTCTTTGGTTCTAATGCTGCTTTTCTAATTTTCATGAACTGCAGTGATAAAATATGGCCGAGCTCAGGTAAAACCACTGCCGACTGAATGTTTGATAGGTCTGAATTATCTCTCGGTGTAATCCTAAGGAATATCAGACAGAAGCTTCTACCTGTATGTGCTGAATTGGATGAATTTGAGGAAGTGAATTCTCTGCAGTTTTAGTGTCCTCCAGTCCATTTAACTACAAGGTGATGATTAAGACATTGTTGCAGTGCAAATATTTGGGGCAAACTGCAATATGTGTTGGGGGGGGACTCTGCACTACCTTACTCATGAGACACACACACTGAGGTCATTTTGTGCTCTGGAGCAGTCCTTACTTTGGTTTTCAAAATGTAATATTGATAAGAATATATACAGTATACAATACATTCAAAAGTTGTGAATCAGCTGTTATATTGATGCTCTTCTCTGGGCTGCAAAGATTAATGGAATAATCGCTTAGTTGTCAACCATTAAATTGTTCGGCAAGTATTTTTAATATCGGTTTGAGTCATGTCCTTTTGAGGAAAAATTCTCTGATTCCAGCTTGTTAAATGTGAATATTTTCTTAGTCTCAGAGAACGAAACGTCATGACCCAATCAGGCGGCGATATGTCGGCATCAATGTCCGTGTCGCCAAAGGTCTCCGTTTGCGTCCGTTGAGACCGCAACACAACCCCGCAGATTCCAAACCAAAACGGGTCAGAAGTGTTTCCAAGTGTCTCCGGTTTAGGGGCTCAATTTGTTTTTATGTGTTTATGTAGAGCTTGATTAAACAATTTAATTGATTAGTTGTTAACTAATAACTTAATTAAGCTCCCTAAATGTGAATATGTTCTAGTGTCTTCTCTCCTCTGGGACAGTAAACTGAATATCTTTGAGTTGGGGACAAAACAAGACATTTGAGGACATCATCTTGGGCTTTGTGAAACACGGATCCACAATTTTCACCATTTTTCGACATTATAGAGACCAAACAACTAATCCATTCATCCAGAAAATAAACGACAAAGAAAATAATCGTGAGTTGCAGCCTTAGTTCTTCTTTCCTTAAATAATTACTATTTGAACAGATAAAAACAGTATAATTTAGACACCAAATGTACTATTTACATTTCAAATAGAAGAATTAAATGATTCAAACTTCCATTTAGTGCGATTGTCCCCACAGTGTTGCATGAAAGGGGAGAATACTGTTGGAACTTGGATGTTGAATTAGTTTTCCAGTCCAGAAAAGCGTAAGTGACCCTGGATCATTATTGAAGCCCAACGGTGCAACGTGGCTCTAAATATTGAGTTGTTGTGTTTTTCCTTGGTCCCTCTGCAGAGACTAGCCTTCTGTTTCTATTGTGAAGTTTGAAGAAGAGCTTTGCTAAACATGTAGCCTGTTAATTCTAACTTGTTATAGACAGCATTAGTGTGCACTCTACACTGAAACAGGAAGCTGTTCTTATTTTAATCTGCACACATTTTGATAAAGCGTCCCGTGTCTTTTGCCAATGACGGCTGATTTCGTCTCTTGTTATTCAACCGTTGCTCAGAGGGAACTGTGTCTTTCTGCCCTTTCAGTCTGGTTGAACCATTGTACAGTGTTTGGTTCTCCATGTACATAAACCAAAAAACATCGTAAGAGGGAAAATATTTGTGTAGAAGTCTGATTTAATGTATTAATGCCTCTGTTTTAGTCTAAGGGATACGGCTGTTTTATATTGTTCATAAAGAAAATTGGGGACAATGAACATACCTGTGAATAAAAAGTTCTGTAACAGGTCATGTTGTCCTGTCAAAAATATCAAAACAAAAATCGTTTTGTTTCTTCAACAAGTTCAAGTTTCTTCAACTTAAAAGCATCAAAGAGGATTCAGACATTTAGAGTCGTCCTCTTTGACATCTGACTGGACCCAATAACATTTTGTGTGTGTGTGTGTGTGTTTTCATGGTAATAATATGTATTTGTTCTTAGTGTTTTCCTCTCTGTGTTCCACACAGGCATCCTGAGGTCCAGCCCCATCCCCGTCCACTGGGGGTCTGTTTGTTGTGATAGAGTTCAGTTTACCAACAGATCACAACAGATTACCATTCATCACACACACCTTTGCTCAAGGTAAGCTGCATTTTGTGTCTCCAGGTGACATTTTTGGTTCCTGTCTAACATGAGGTTTGAACTGTCTCTCAATTGAAATGAAATCCCTGGATCATGCTCTTTGGTTTGAACTGGCTCTCACAAAATATAAAAGTATTTTTCTGTAATCCTCAGGATAGGGCTGGGTATCGTTCAAATTTTTTTATACCCCTTCCAATACCGATACTGTGAATTAGATACCGGTTCCTGAACGATCATTTTTTTCGATACCAATTCTATAAAATCCATCTCATCAACAAGAAATAAAATTACGGTACAAATTTTGTTGTTAGTAGTCAAGCTAGCTAAAAAAAACTTGCTTGGTAGAGTAAAGCATCTTCCCCACTTGAATTCTACAAATGAGGTTGGCAAAATGAATGAATGAATGAATGATTTCATAAAATGTCTTCATAAATGAACATTACATGGGGAATGAGTTTTTGCCTTTAACCTATCCCGAGCTCAACTGTCTCTCTCACTTTACTGTGTAATTATCTTCTATGTCACATGTCAGCGATGCGGTTGTTGATGTCAAACTATCAATTCATCTCACAGAGGCTGAGTCACTGTCTGCAGCCCGTCTGTCTCCACATAGCAGACACCTGTGTCTCCTCGTGGACTCGATTCATATTAAACCTAATGAGAATACTCCAGCAGCTGAACATCGCAATGCCATTCCTTTACGGGACAGCGTGGGCTCGTACCACCTCTGTCACTCAGGGGTTTATTCATCATCACCATGATTTTCCAGGGCTGTCAGTGTGTGTGCGCCTCTGAAATGGTCATGGCCTGAGGAATGGGTCCCTTCACGAGGCTTTCACGATGTCACTGTCATGCCCACGAGCTGCCGTCAACCACCTCCAACACTCCCCGGAAACATTAATTGCATAAACATTTTGAAGATAAAGGGGCCTCAATCAGGATGTTTGGAATTCAGACTGGCGTGAAAAAAAGGTTTTGATTATGATTTTATCCGGAATTTCTATCTGCAATTCTCCCCTTGCATCAGAGCTGTAAACATGGGGATACATGATAACAATAATAATATCTATGCAGCTAAAAATCAATGCTACCTTAAATTCTTTTGCACTGAGAATTTCTTTCTCCCATTTGAGTAAAAGTAATTGACACCTTGGGTAAAGAGTGATGATTCCCCGCTGGCTGCTGCCTTTACTGTTGTATCTAACCTTTATGTAAAGGAGTGAGGGATTTCTATGGAAAACAAGATTGGTTATGTCCGGCACACAACCCCACATTGAGTTGTTGCTTGCTGATTGGCATTCTCAGCAGTGCACGCGTGTCCTGCCATTTCATCTTTCATAAAGTACCAGAGGATTCAACTTTCACAGCGCTCACTCTTTTCTCCTGACGTGCATTCAGCCACCGTCCCTTTGCGCCGCAGAAAATAACAGTGGACCCCACCCCCCAAGCAGAAGTTTCATTGCCTTGTGAACTCGATCGGAATTTCAGAAAATCTCCATATTTACACCCTAGTTACCGTGCTTTCCATTTTGCTTTTTGTATTATGACATTGGCCACCGACAGTTTCGTAGCCTGCTGATGTTTTTGAAATTGCAGCTCGTATCCATTTTTATCTTAGTTATCTTAGTTTATTTATTGCAAGGGTCCGCTCTGTGCCACCCTTGTAAATTACAGTAAAATTAGTAAAATTCCTTCCATACTGCTTTACACCTACTGCCCAACTAACTTGAACATTTGTGCAAATACGTGTTCTTTCTACATGCCAACTCCTTTTTGTTAAGAAAGACATTGCCAAGAGAGAGGTGGACAATCTCTTGTAACCATGTACACGTTTTCATTCAAGCTTTGAAATTGTCAAACAATTGACAAACAATTGAGATGACACAAAATTTAAGTTTAAAAGGATTTAAAAAAAAAATATATATATATATATATATATATATATATATATATATATATATATATATATATATATATAACAGTACAGGCACACACCTTCTCATTCAATGTGTTTCCTTTATATTTTCATGACTATTTACATTGTAGATTCTCACTGAAGGCATCAAAACTATGAATGAACACATATGGAATTATGTACTTTACAAAAAAGTGTGAAATAACTGAAAACATGTCTTATATTTTAGATTCTTCAAAGTAGCCACCCTTTGCTTTTTTGATAACTCTGCAAACCCTTGGTGTTCTCTCAATGAGCTTCATGAGGTAGTCACCTGAAATGGTTTTACCTTCACAGGTGTGCTTTGTCAGGGTTCATTAGTGGAATGTGTTCCCTTATTAATAAAAAATCAAAAATATAAGACATGTTTTCAGTTCATTTCACACTTTTTTGTTAAGTACATAATTCCATATGTGTTCATTCATAGTTTTGATGCCTTCAGTGAGAATCTACAATGAAAATAAAAAGGAAACGCATTGAATGAGAAGGTGTGTCCAAACTTTTGGCCTGTACTGTGTATATATATATATATATATATATATAAACATGTGGCTTATTATTAGTTTGGGTCTTAAATTTTGGTAGTGGTTTTGCGGCATGAATGAATGTCAAAAGACTAGAATCTGTTTTTTTGCAAAGTACAGTAGGTTTTTACATAAAAGGAATTTGCTTTGGTGTTTAGTGCATAGACAAGGTGCATAAAAAAATTACAATAAAAATATTTGGAATATTGGAAAAGATATGTGCAATGTGACTGTTTACAATGGAAGAGCTGTGCAAACATATATTGAAGGGGATGTGCAAAGATTCACAATAAGAATATGCAATGTGCAGAGATATAGACGCAAAGATGATTGTTAATGTAACGCATACAGACAATGGAGAAGACGTTAATGTAATGTGTGAGAATCTTTCTCAGTGGGGGTCCCAGGCCTTGTTAATGAGGCCAACTGCTCATGGGAAGAAACTGTTTTTGTGGCGTGAGGTTTTGGTCCTGATGGACCGCAGCGTCCTCCCGAAAGGGAGTGACTCTGTTTTGAGTCCGGGGCGGGAGGGGTCTGTTACAGTCTTTCCTTCCAGCCTCAGGCTACATTTACATTGCTACGTTTTGGTTTTTAAGTGGAGTTTTTAACCAAATGTGTTTTTAGCTCCAGTAGAAGAACTATTCTTCACTTAAACTAACACGCCCAAACCGCATATCTCATCAACATTCTCATATACTGGGCATGCATGTGGCGGGGTAAACAGGAGGCAGCATGTATACTCTGTCCGTTGCTGGTAGTTTCCATGGTAACGTTAGTTGCTAAGTCTCAGAGAACGAGACATCATGACCCAATCAGGCGAAAGAAACGTCGGCGTCAGTGTCGGTGTTGCCAAAGGTCTCCTTTTGCTACCGTTGAGACTGCAATACAACCACGCAGATTCTAGTCTGGCTAGTCCACACAGCATTCTGGGATGGGAGAAAAACGTGCTCTGGTTTATTGGCATTATTGGCAATAAGTGACAACGTCGGCAACGGAGCAATCCCAGAAATGGAACGACAGGGATATAGACGACGCAGATTCCAAACCAAAACGGCTTCAGAAGTGTTTCTCCTGTTTAGTGGCTCAATTTGTTTTCATGGGTTTATGTAGAGCTGCAAAGATTAATCGATTTAATTGATTAGTCGTTAACTAATAAATTAATCGCAAACTATTTCGATAATCTCTTAACCGACTTGGGTCATTTTTTATGAATTCAAGCTTGTTAAATGTGAACATGTTCTAGTTTCTTCTCTCCTCTGTGACAGAAAACTGAATATCTTTGAGTTGTGGACAGAACAAGACATCTTGGGCTTGGGGAAACACGGATCCACATTTTTCACCATTTTCTGACATTTTAGAGACCAAACAACTAATTGATGAATCAAGAAAATAATGGACAGATTAATCAGCAATGAAAATAATCTTTAATTGCAGCCCTACGTATATGCCTCAGTATTGAACAATAAACGAAGGAGTTGTTGTTGAGCAATATAAAAGATTAATATTTGTTTTTGTTGAGATTTTAAGTCCTGCTAGGCCAGTTAAAACTTGGGTGGCGGGTTGTCATACTATATATGTCTCCAAAACCCGACCTTACTAATAAACAGATTTAATAGGGCTTAAAGTGGCTGATTCTAAAGGTAAATAACTCTGCTGTCTCTGTAAACACTTAGAAGCTGTGAAAAGATTGAAATAAAGTGTGCCACAGCAGCTCCACCACCTGCTGCTGTTTCTGAGCTGACAGAGATTAAATATCATACCTGCTGCTTCATATAACGGCTTTACATAACCAGCGGCAGCCCAATGGGCTGCAGCCTGTAGCTATGGTGAAAGAAATACTCAGATCCTTTACCTAAAGAATCTCAAAAGTTATCCTTTTGCAGTAAAATAGCCCCTGTGACTGATATATAATTATATACGATGTTATTAGTTTGTTAATACTCAAGTGTCAGCGTGTACGTAAGATTTTACTGTTGCAGCTGGTCGAGCTTTAACTACTTTTATTTCCAGTTAGTTAAAGGACAAATCCGGCGCAAAATGAACCTAGGGGTTAATAACACGTGTTCTGAATCGACCGTTCTCTGGGATATGTTTTCATGCTGATCGAATGTGACCAGTTTTATCGCAAACCGCTAATTAGCTTATAACGCTAGTTGTCGGGGCAGAGGGTAAAGTAAAAAGAAATCGCTATCTTTATACCACTAACAAGGCTCAAAATAGCACCCCACTTCCACGGTAGCATAATGAGGGTCCCTACATGGAAACCGAAGCATTGAGAACTTTGTAAGTGTACAGACAGTTTATTAAAAAGATAGTTTATAAAGACAGTCCTGTTCACGTATACAGGCGGTCGCCATCTTGGGAAAACGGTCACAATCAGTTGAACGATGAAGGCCGTGCTTGAGCTGTTACCGGTTACTGGTTACACGGTGTTCGTGGCGCCTGCCTGTATACGTGAACGGTACTGTTTTGCCTTGTTAGTGGTTTAGAAATAGTGATTTCTGGGCGCCCGGATAGCTCAGTTGGTAGAGCGGGCGCCCATATATAGAGGTTTACTCCTCGACGCAGCGGCCGCGGGTTTTACTCCGACCTGCAGCCCTTTGCTGCATGTCATTCCCCCCTCTCTCCCTTTTCATTTATTCAGCTGTCTTGTCAATAAAGGCCTAAAAATACCCCAAAAATAATCTTTAAAAATAATAATTTTGATTTCTTTTTACTTTTGCATGCCCCGACGACTAATGTTTTAAGCTAATTAGCTGTTTGCGCTAAAACTGGTCACATGCGATTAGCCAGATTATTTTACAAGTGTGTGCACAGCTTACAGAGGCTAAATGCATTATTTTGATATTATTCATTTCTGAAGTTGTAAATGGACTGTATTTATGTAGCACTTTTCTAGTCTAAACAACAACAACTCAAAGCGCTTTTACATAGTACAGGAGTCATTCACCGTTCACACACTACAGCCTAGGCTGCCACCTGCTCATCAGATAAACACTCACACACATTTACACTCCAATTCAGGGTTCAATGTCTTGCCCAAGGACACTTCGACATAGGACTGCAGGGCCAGGGATTGAACCACCAACCTTCCGATTGCCAGTCAACCGCTCTACCACCGAGTCACAGCCGCCACGTTGTGATAGCTATTTCATCCAAAACATTATTACCAATGCACAGGTCTGATTATGCATACGAAATAAATGCACTTTTTGTTTTTGTCGTCGTCGCATTTCATTTGTATGGTGTTGTTATTATTTGTGGCTGCATGGCCACCCAACATGCACAAGCACATACAGCAGACAGCACCCAACCCAAAAATAAAAATACTTAATTGCTTGAGGGGACTTTACTGGGGCTAGACAGATTCGTTACATATCGACTTTCCTCTGTCTGCTGTTGTTGTTATTGTGAAATATTGGATAGTTTTACCTCATCATATGTTTTTTTTTTTTTTTTGTATTCAAACTCTTATAGGGTTGGGCATCGTTTGGATTTTAACAATTCTGATTCCAATTCCGATTCTTCCTTTCGATTCCAGTTCTTCTTGATTCTCGACTCCGATTCTTTGAGGGGTGGAGTTGAAACGGGTCACATGCTTAGTTCACAAATAAGAGGATTTGATTCAAAGGTGGGTTGCAGTTTTACAGCTTTTTCAACGTAAAACAAAGCCAGACTAGAGCACCGCTTACTGTGCTCCAAGGCTGCAACACAACAAGCACCTGGCTGTTACGGAAACCATAACTTGCGCATGTTAAATTTGGAACCCATGATCAGATTTGAAACCAAATCCTCCAAACGATTCCAATAAAGAAATGATTCCACAAATTTTTGAAACAATTCCAAGTAGGAATCAGTTCTCGATGTCCAATCGATCTGTCAGATAAATGTAGTGAAAAGTACAATATTTTCCTTCCTAGTTGAGTAGAAGTAGAAAGTATCAGTAAATGGAAACGTTCAGTATTTGAGTGAACGTACTTGGTTACTGCCCATGAAATGGACAGGTTTGATGAACGGCACCAACACACTGTTTAGTTTTTGAGCTTGTTGTTTTGTGAATCATACTGAAGATTTTCCCTGACTGTTTTTTCTTTTCCTTACTATTTCTGGAGATTGCAAATAAATGGTTGCCTGTTTATCCTCAAGCCTTAATGCCTGAGTTACGTTTTGTCCTCACATCGCGGCTTCTTTTCTGATTCATGCCCACCATGTCCCTTTTTTTAAAGGTGAAACGTTTCTTATCCTCACTGTCTCTCTCTCCTCCCCATAGGACGGAGGGAGGAGGACAATGGGGGCCGTTGGGGTTTCCCCCCAAGCCCTGCTGTGGCTCCACCTGTTCGGCTTGATCTCTCTGGCGTCGCCCCTCAACCCGGACGACCCCAACGTGTGCAGCCACTGGGAGAGGTCAGTTTCCCCAATTCAGTCTCCTCTTCTCAATATTCAAAGGGAAATAACAGCGCTCAAAACGCCGCATCGAACTAATGGACTCCCCCGCCACAAATCAAGACAGAGGGTTTCGCCAGTAATCAAAAGGTTTACTCTTGGGGACACACTGAGGCCGTAAATCCACAGCGATGGTAATGTGACTGCTTGAGTGGTCTCAGCACTCAGTGCCTCGCTGAGTTAAAGCACAATGTCATTTCTGATGAGAGCAACTCAGAGTGCAGGCGCTGGGATCGATAATCTCTCAGTGTAATCAGTGGGAATTGTGGAGAAGTGTATTACCTCCGATGACCGTAACAGTTTTCACTCCTTGCTAAAGGTTAGACTCAGTTCAGTGACCTTTTATCTAACTATGTCAGGCGTGTATTGTTACAGGAAATCAAAATCTGCATAGAACAGAAAATTCTAGAAATCAAAAGTTAAAGTGCCCATATTATGCTCATTTTCAGGTTCATAATTGTATTTAGAGGTTGTATCAGAATAGGTTTACTGTACATGGTTTAATTTTCAAAAAACATATTTATGTCGTACTGCACATTGCTGCAGCTCCTCTTTTCACTCTGTTTGTTGAGCTCTCTGATTTAGCTACAGAGTGAGACATCTTACACAGTACCTAGGTAAGGACTACTAGCCAGTCAGAAGCAGAGTATGAGGGCGTGCCCTGACAGTACCTAGGTAAGGACTACTAGCCAGTCAGAAGCAGAGTATGAGGGCGTGCCCTGACAGTACCTAGGTAAGGACTACTAGCCAGTCAGAAGCAGAGTATGAGGGCGTGCCCTGACAGTACCTAGGTAAGGACTACTAGCCAGTCAGAAGCAGAGTATGAGGGCGTGCCCTGACAGTACCTAGGTAAGGACTACTAGCCAGTCAGAAGCAGAGTATGAGGGCGTGCCCTGACAGTACCTAGGTAAGGACTACTAGCCAGTCAGAAGCAGAGTATGAGGGCGTGCCATGCTAGCAGCTAGGCGAGCATTATAACGTGTGTTACAAAGTGACCATGTCTGTCTCTGAAGTAAAGGCTGGACTACAGTAGAGCTGTTTGGAGCAGTTGGTGAACAGTGTTTTCTGTTGGAGATGGTAAGTCCCTTTGGGGGGGACTTTGGGCTTTTTCACTTTGTAAACCTATAACATGCACAAAAAAGATATAGAACACAATAAAGGAAAGGGAAAAAGCCAAACAACATAATATGAGCACTTTAAGTTGTGTCAGGATTCTTGAAAATCCTAAACGCTTGTGGTTTTTAGGCAGATAAAATAAAGTGCTTTGAAAGAATCAATGACATTTGTTCAGGTTTAATAAATTGCTCCACAAGGACACGTCCGCGCTCCCTATCCCGGGATCAATACTTGACTTCCTGATGATCTGTTTTAAAAGGAAACATTATTGAGAGTCATGAGAAAAAGAAGGGACCTCTGTGATGTTTAGCCTTTTTTATTTTTTATATTGTGTCTATTCCACCGCAATGCCATTTTCAGTTATGAGTTTTCGGACTTCAGTAAAGCCTCGAGGGTAATTGGAAAAACTTTTTAATTTGATGTGCAACAGGCTGCTTTTTTGGATTTATTAATGAGAAATATTTACTCAAGATTTGGGAATGAATGCATAAATTCACCAGTTTCTCGGCACCCTGTTAATCTGTGGTTGTGTTTTTCTATCCCTCCAGCTATGCAGTGACGGTGCAGGAGTCCTACGCTCATCCATTCGACCAGGTCTACTACACCCGCTGCACCGACATCCTCAACTGGTTCAAATGCACCAGACACAGGTATGGACTCAGACGGCAACACATCCAAGCTGCAGTGTGGAATGTCTTGATTATCTTTTAATTAGTCCATAAAATGCCACAATTAATCAAATGCCCCGAGGCGATGACGCCTTCAAAGTGCTCAAAAATAATAATCTAATTCTTCAAATATTAAATTTACTAAAGTATTGAACGAGGAACAAAGCCAATCCTCACACTCAGTGTTTATTAGGACTATTTTCATTACCGATTATCTGCCAATTAGTTTTTAGGGCATTTTTAGGCCTTTATTTTCACAGGACAGCTGGAGACATGAAAGGGGAGAGAGAGGGGGGAAGGACATGCAGCAAAGGGCCACAGGTCGGAGTCAAACCCGCAGCCACTGGGTTGAGGAGGAAACCTCTATATATGTGCGCCTGCTCTGCCAACTGAGCTAACCCAGCCATAATTGACTCATCATTTTGTCTATGAAATGTCGATCCCAGTTCCTCAAAGTCCAAGGTGATGTCTTTTAATGTCTTGTTTTGTCAAAACCCCCAAAGATACTCAGTCTGATATGATATCAAACAGAAAAGAACAGGGGATATTTGTGAGGCGGAAAAAAATGCCTTGTTTTTTCGATTATCGAAATAGGTGGCGCTTATTTTTCTATCATTGCAGCTCTAGTGTTTCGCATCTTTGCTTGTTCTTTAAAGGACACTTCACCCCAAAATAAAAAAATAAATAACAATTTTTTCCTCTTACCTGTAATGCAATCCACCAGTCTAGATAGTTTTGGTGTGTGTGTCCCAGTGTTGGAGATATCGGCCGTAGACATCGTCTGGATTCTCTTCAACATAACAGAACTAGATTCAAGATTCACAATCCTTAATTAATCCCACAACGGGGAAATGCCCAATGTTGCAGCAGCGAGGGAGAGATAAAGGGAAATGGACAAAAAGACACTCTAGAAATAAAGTAAAGAGTAAAGTGAATAAATAGTTGGTTGTACAGTTATATTTAACATTAGCGTGGCTTGTGGTGCTCAAAGCGGCAAAAAAACAAACATTCGAAGGCGCTTGGGTAGCTCACTGGTAGAGCGCGCGCCCATATATATAGAGGTTTACCCTTGAAACAGCAGCTGTGGGTTCAACTCCGACCTGCGGCCCTTTGCTGCATGTCATTCCCCCCTCTCTCTCCCCTTTCATTCTTCAGCTGTCCTATCAAAATAAAGGCCTAAAATGCCCCCAAAAAATTTCTTAAAAAACAATAATAATAAAATAAATACATTCGAAAAACTCAACAGCAGAAACCATGACCCGGTTAATCAAGATAATTTACAGACCTGGTTGTGAGCAGTTTCATGTAGGAATTATCTTGCCACATTTAGAAAAAAAATAGGAGAAACAATTTTGAAACAATTCATGTGATCACGTTTGATTTCCTCTCCTTCTTGATCTCAGAGACATTATCCAGTCAGTTCTCACCCTCGTATATGCAGTATGTCAAACGCTGTACACCTTGTACTGTTTGAACGTCTGCTGCTGGGGTTCAGAGGCAGTCAGTCGCCGGTGTCTACTACCCAACGCTGGCCGCTCAGCTCCGTCTGATGTGGTCATTTTGATGAGCGACCGTCGGCGTATCGGCTTTAATGACCACATTAAGCTTTATAGGCACCAGTTTAGCTCCTCCAGCTAAGAGCTGAGTCATTGATCTTGAGCTGAAATGTCAGACAACATCAGCGTCCTTGGATGAGTGGGAGAACCTGCCTTCAACGTTTAAGTGGCGCTTGTCTTTCAGAAGGGTAGTTATGTGAGTAACTCTCCTGTTTTCACAGGGCAGAACCACAACACCACCTCCTTAGGAAATGGAGTCGTACTGTTTTAATGGAAATTCTGTGTGTGTGGGTGCGTGTGGCTGTGTGTTTCTTGCTGTGTGTGGGCTTGTGTCTTTGTGGGTGTGTGCGTGTGTGCATGTGGCTTTGTGTCTGTGTGGCTGTGTGTGTCTCTGTGTGTGTATGTGCGTGCTTACATGTGTGTATGTGTGTGCGTGCATGTGTCTGTGTGTGTGTGTTTATCTGTGTTTGTCCGTGTGTGTCTGTGTGTGTTTGTTGCTGTGTGTGTGTGTGTGTGTGTGTGTCTCTCTCTGTGTGTGTATGTGCGTGCTTACATGTGTGTATATGTGTGCGTGCATGTGTCTGTGTGTGTGTGTTTATGTGTGTTTGTCCGTGTGTGTCTGTGTGTGTTTGTTGCTGTGTGTGTGTGTGTGTGTGTGTCTCTCTCTGTGTGTGTATGTGCGTGCGTGCATGTGTGTTTGCGTGTGTGTTTGTTGCTGTGTGTGTGGCTGTGCCTGTGCCTGTGTGTATGTGCGTGTGGGTGCGTGCATGTGCGTGTGTGCATGTGTCTGTGTGTGTACATGCATGTGTCTGTGTGCGTGCATGTGGGTGTGTGTGTGTGCGTGCGTGTGGCTGTGTGTGTGTGTGTGTATGTGTGTGTGTGCGTGCATGCGGCTGTGTGTGTGTGTGTGTGTGTACGTGCGTACGGCTGTGTGTGTGTACGTGCGTGCGGCTGTGTGTGTGTATGCGTGTGTGTGTGTGTGTGCGATGCGTGTGGCTGTGTGTGTGTGTGTGTGTGTGTGTGTGCGTGCATGTGGGTGTGTGTGTGTGTGTGTGTGTCTGTGTGTGTGTGTGTGTGTGTTGTGCGTGTGTGTGTGTGTGTGTGTGTGTGTGTGTGTGTGTGTGCAGAATCAGCTACAAGACGGCGTACAGAAGAGGCGTGAGGACGATGTACAGGCGACGCTCTCAGTGCTGCCCCGGCTTTTATGAAAGTGGAAACCTTTGTGTTCGTAAGTTTTTCAGATATGTTTTTATACATTTTAAACAATAAGGTGAAGGTTCTTTAATTGTAACGGTTAACAAAGAAGTTTCCTTGCCTCCATGGAATCCATGACGATTGTACACTTGCTTTTTTTTTGTTACGAAAATCATTTAATAGCTCTTTTAGAGTTTATGGTTCTCGCGTTGCTTCACAACATGAAGCAAGTACAAAAGGGTTCTGATTACAGAAGTTTTAAACTACAAGATTAACATCTGGTTTCAACAAACGCACTTGCACGCCTTGCACACACTACACAAAGAAATATCACTAATTAAACGATTTTTTTTTTTTTTTTTTTTTTTTTGGGTTTCGAAGATTTGGTGGGTTTTGGGGCGGAAGGGTCCTTCCTCAATAAAATGTTTTTCAATAAAAAAAAAAAAAACATTGCAATTTCCCCTTTATTTTGGATCGTTATTATTAACGTCTAACTAACTTAACTAACTAACTTAACGTTAAGTCTGTGTCTAAACTAGGGATGCACCGAATCCAGATTTTTGGGGTTCGGCCGAATACTGAATCCACTGGTTAAGATTAGCCGTCCGGAACCGAATCCCCCTCCCATCCTCAGTCCATGAACTCAGTGAACACATGAATGAAGTAAACAGGGACTGTCCTTCCTTTGCCGTACCTGAAGTTTCTGCATTCTGGCTGCTGTCTGGAGATTCCTTCGTCGTATTCTTTCAGATGTTTGATACCAGATGTTGTAACAGCGGCCATGTTGTGTATAGTTTAGGGTCCTCGCCACCACCAGACAAATCGGCATTGCAGATTAAACATGTAGTTGGACTTGAATGGCCTTCTTTTGACTGAAAGTACTGCCAAACAACAACTTTTTCTGCTCACGAGTTCCATTTTCACTTTCTCCCAGTCTACTGCATTGAACGCTCCATCTACGTAAACACCTTCCCGTAATCAACTGCAAAATTCGAAGGTTCGGCAGAAACCGAACCCCGTCAAAAAGCCCAATATTCGGCCGAATCTGAACCTGAATCCTGGGTAGTTGGTTGCGTTCAAAGTAAAACGCTAGTCGGGACCGACTTCAACCATTAGATCTGAAAGAAGTCATTCAGTTAGTTTTAATGCTCACATTGATTTTACATTCATTCGGCTTAAGTGGTGCCCAAAACGGCTCGGCTGCTGTGCCTTAGCCTTATAATGGTAGGCAAAACCCTGAAATGGGCTGAAGCTATAGAACTATTGCTATTGCTACTGACATTTAAAGCTGCATTAATTGATTTTTTTAATTTTATTTATTCATGGTCATTTAAGGGCAATGGAAGGAGCAAAAAACACGGTCACCTGGAAGAAGGAGGAGAAACATTAGCATTTCTTTCAAGTTAACTTCTTCCAGGAGACTTAAAAGCCCTCTGTGTTACATGTGTTACTTACGTTATACATAAGAATTACAGTGCATTACTTGTCATAGCTCTATGTACGACTAGTTCACGAGAACAGCCCTGCCAGCCAATCAGAATTGAGTCTCAGTCTCAGAGGCCATGGTGTTAAAAGGTTTAAGAAGTTGTAAACCCAAAGAACTGCATTTACTCATCTTAAAGACGTCTGCCCAGAAAAAGCGAATAATCCAAATTGAATCAGCAGCGTATAACAAACACTTTATTTCATATAATAGTCTTGTTAAATTCCCCGCTGCCGAAAGGCACAGAGCTTTTCACAGTACTGTGTAACCGACAGCAACAAAGATATGAGCTGCAAGTGATGTAAAACTGATATAAAGACCAACTAAATGACTCTGTTCACATTCTGTGTGAGCAGCAGTTTAACTGCTTTCATAAGAAGTTAACACACATTGCTCTCTACTTACATACAGTATGTGGAGTAAGGATGCTCTTCTAATGCTGAAAATGCTCTTTGTGTTTGATCAAAAGGCAATAAAAACATATCCGACATTGTTGCTCAGAGAGCTTTCTGCGGCATACAGCTGGATTTGAAATATCCCCACCACAGGGGAACGTGCGCTCTGTGTAAAGTCTCTGCAACAAACAACATCATTTTCATGTCATCGGCATTGTTATGTTCAAACCCTTTTTCCACTCAATACACACAAAGTTTCCAGGCTCGTTAAAATTGCAGTGTAACTTGTGGAACAGTGACTCAACCTCTGTCGTTATCTTTTCAGTCGCGCCAGGCATTTATCTATATCTGCTGTTAGAGCTGTCAAAGTTAGATCAATCCAGTTCTCTTACAAAGTGGATCCATTTCTACTTCAAGTTTTTTTTTTTTTTTTACCACCGAGAGCTTTGAAATCAATGTAAACAGAAGAAAAAAAAGGATAGAAGAAGGGAAACAAAAGTCGCAAGCACAAAACTTCGGCTAATGCGCAGTTAGATGTTGTCAGATGTCTCTTAAAACTGAAAGATGGCGGCTTTATTCTGAAGATATGTTTGAACAGCGGTGCCTTCTTGGGTCGATTCATCGGGTAAGTCGGGCTCATGGCTCATTTCGTCCTCTGGTGTCTTCAATCTCAAGTGCAAGAGGCCGTTTATCTTTGTGATATCTGTGACATTCACCTAAGATGGGCTTTAAACCCGGGTGTGTGGGTTGGATGTTGGTCAGTGAGATAAAAGCCCAATGTTTCCCTACACGGTTGTTTTAGCTTGAAGCTGGTTTTAACTTTTTCCAAAGAAAGAAAAGCCCAATTAGACGGAGCAGATGAGACAACAGATGCTCAGTCAAAGCTCACACAACAAATGCTTCAGCTGCTGTTCTTACACACACACACACACACACACACACACACACACACACACACACACACACAAAAACACACACAACACACTGCGTATCTGTATATCTCATCACATCTGATACAGCTCAGAAAGTCCTGAAAACCACAACTTTTCCTCAGACTATTACAACTTAATTAATGTAAGCTGTTTTATCTAGTTTTGATGATCCAGCTGTTTTATCTTTTTTAATACACTGGGAAAATTGCAAAGTCACATGTAGGTTATATAGTTTTTTTTTTTTTACGATTGCCATGACAATACTTTTAACAGCTTTCCTAAACTCTTAACACAGTTAGCACAACATCCGTCTGTGTAAGCTATGCAATTAACACATTTCTTGTTGCTTGTTGTTGACACAAATTGCATTCGGTTAACACAAATTTAAAATGCTTGAACATCTTTTACAAACAAGCTCAGCCATGACCAAAACAATGGATATGTACTGCCAAATTCACAAATGCTTTCACACTGTAAGTCAGAACAGATAACATTGTGTTCTAAAGCTAACTTATTGGCTACTGTGAAAGTGAACAGCTGTTCCCAAATAAACACAAATATATCCCCTGCATTTTATTCCATTGCTACTGAGAAACAGCTGATTGAAGCTATGCAAATACATCGATCACAGCTGATTCCCATCTAGGAAACACACTCAGGTGTTGAGGTTCTTTCAAAGTACGAGTAACATTTTACACTATGGGTCGCTTCAAAGGGACTATAGATGGCCGTTTTTCAGATGGAACATTCCAGTCACAACAACATTGAGTAAATCTCTATCTACTAAATGTGTTCTATATTCACATATTCACACAACAGCTCTGCAGTGGCTCAAACTTCCCCTTTCCCTTAAATATAATGTTAAAATGTCAACTCATCTGGTAGAGCGGGCGCCCATATATAGAGGTTTATGCAGTGGCCGCGGGTTAGACTCTGACCTGCAGGCCCTTGAACCCCCCCCCCCCAAAATAAATAAATAAGTGCATTCAACTGTGAAGGTACAAACTCAGAACAGCAAGAATCACATAGAAGAAGTAAAGAAAGAGCCACATGTAAGTGCAACATATAAGTTGTAAGTTTTTTTGGAACTGCCATCTTAGCCAAGGTGCAGTCAGAACAGATGTTTTGTAGTTGTGTAGCCTTTCAGCTCAGATTCAGGTTCAGCCTTTCAGCTGTCCTGATGTCAGTGGGGAGCTTGTTCCCCCATTTAGGAGCCAGGGCAGCAAACAGTCAGAATTTTGCTAATAGCCTGTTTCCACTAGGATTGGGCATCGAGGTCCGATTCCTGCTTGGACTAGTTGATTACGGGAAGGTGTTTACGTAGGTGGAGCGTTCAATGCAGTAGGCTGTGAGAAAGTGGACATGGAACTGGTGAGCAGAAAAAGTGTTGTTTGGCAGAACTTTCAGTCAAAAGAAGGCCATTCAACTTGAATATTTTTATATATATTTATATTTTGGATGTTGATTGGATCTTGAGATAGGGTAAACATAGGCCTATGGTAATTGTCAAAATAGTTTTTTCCACTTGTCTTCCTGGCATAATGTTGCCTATTCTTTTTTTTTTTTTTTTTTACAGTTAAAATAAAATGAAAACTTTACTGCTGTGGACGTTGTTTACTTCATTAATGTGTTTACTGTGTTAATGGACTGAGGATG
The DNA here is from genome assembly GCF_010015445.1 of Perca fluviatilis. Classification (NCBI taxonomy): domain Eukaryota; kingdom Metazoa; phylum Chordata; class Actinopteri; order Perciformes; family Percidae; genus Perca; species Perca fluviatilis. The sequence goes on along the minus strand of NC_053114.1, from coordinate 42,532,482 downwards.
GGAGGAGGATTCGGTATTCGGATTTGGCAGACTCTTAACCAGTGGATTTGGTATTCGGTCGAAACCCCCAAAAATCTGGATTCGGTGCATCCCTCGATTTAATTATTGCATGTTTTGTTTTCTTTGGCTCGCAAAGCCAAGAGAAACATTTGCAGAAAGACGATGCAGTCCGCCATTGTCATTGTCATGTTGTTATGAAGTTGACGCTAGCGTTTCCGGGGAAAGCTGAGGCTTATGACGACGTATACAGTGACGTAACAACGTAGTTCTCCCGGCTCTCTAGCGTGTGGAATAGCTAACCGGTTCGGAGAAGGTTCACAAATTGAACCAACTGCGAACTAGCACCAGCACCAGCCCAGCAGTAGAACTAGGTTTGCCTTGGTGGGAAAGGGGTGTGAGTGATTGGGTGTCCCTCGCAGTGAGGGAGCACCAAGCAGATTGGCCATGTTACAGTATGTTAATTTGTGCTCAGAAACTATGAATTTGAGAGTGCAAATGAGTCATTTAAGAGCATAATGTATTCATTTCTGATTGCAAATTACTTGTTTTTTAACCGTGACACCTACTGGACTCATAGTGTCATGTACATGCCACGATTAAAGTTCCAAAGAAAGTTCTTAGTTTTTCCAAAACACAGCAGCCAGGAGCAGGTACAACATTTGACTCTTACTTACATTTGTTATTTTCACAGACTGTGTGTTTTGCGTCTCACAGTGAAAATGCACTTGTATATTGAAAGGACAGATAAGATGGTTGTACTTGTATTTTGCCTGCAGCCAGTTAGAATCTGTATACGTACGTTGGCTTGGTTTGTTGTGTAATGGGATTCATTTTTCACAGAAATGTTGAGACCCATCCATAAAGAGCCCAAAGCGAGGGAGACTACCAACTGGTTTTCATATGACGAGGGTGAAGTAGTGCTGATAGGTTCAATACCAAGCTGTACATTTTTGTTTTGTTATGCCTTTCAGAGAAAAATAATTTGTAATTCAGACCTTCTCTGACTGCCTGTCCCCCTGCAAGCAAACTCATGCAGATAAAAGTGAGATCCTGAACGTATACTTTGTGACGCTTGAACTTAAAAGTCAAAACTCGGCTTTCAAACCTGTCAGAAACAATGTCGGTGAGAGGAAGAGAATATCTCCCTGCCCAGTCTTTTTCTGATGTTTCTGATCAAGGAAGGTATACAAACCTCCCTCGATCCAGCAAAATAAATCAATTATCCACCCTAGATGGTAAATTCTATGGGGCAGTGCTGCCTTTTCTTATTGAGAAAAGGAAGTGAATGGGTTTGCCTGAGGGAGAAGAGGAGGGTGAAGAGGAGCGTATTGTGTGTCTTTATTCAACATCTGCTTGTAAACAACTTTATTAGATTCTCCCGGGGGGCCGAGACAAATAACCCTCGACTCTATTGTGTGATGCTTGCTCCATTGTGAGCGAGCATGCGTACACACACACACGCACACGCGCGGTCTCACGCTCCCATTGGCTGAGTAGTTTGAACGCCGGAAGCTAATTCTTCAATGTTAACTGGGGAAAGACTGCTGCCTGGTTCGCTAACGTTAATGGCCTGGGACAGGTCTTTTGTTGAGCGATATGCCCAGCCGGAGCTAATTGAAAGGTTTCCCTCCCCGAAAGAGAGAGAGGGGGGGGCTGCTAATTTGATTACAGGGCTTTCCTCTTTCTGTTTCCTGGCTGTTTTGTGAGCGTTCTGTTTGTCTCTGTACATAAAGATGGAACCGTGCGTTTTGTCGTACATATTTACTGTTTTTGCTCCTAGTCTTAACATTTTTTCAAAAAATAACTGAAATTGAAGAAGTTTGTGTGTCTGTCTTGCGGGCGTAAGACACCTTTTGTTATTTTTCATCTCTGCCTGAAGCAATTTCATCTCTTCTCAGTATGATTCCTCCCTCCGTTGTCCCCCTTTTTCATTCTCTGTCCAGCTCATTCTTCTCTTTTTCTCTCTCTTCTGTATCCTGAATGCTGTTTGCGTCGCCTCTCTGGCCGTTAAACCCGAGCAGCTTGGCCGTCGGTGACCTCGGCACCCATCAACCTGCTTCAGCCTTTACCCCCCCACCCCTCTCTGTCACCCACCGGCACCTCAGCCATCACATCTCCACAGAAAATCTGATATATATATATATATATATATATATATATATATATATATATATATATATATATATATATATATATTACTGTTGGAATGTGGAATGTCATTTTTGAACACATCGTACAACAAAAACGTTCATTGTGTCCCATAATTCCAGTTAATGCTGTTTCTTACTTCCTTTATAGAATACTTTTTTTTTTTTTTATGTATCAGTCAAGTCATCTTTATTGTCAATTCTGCAATATGCGTCAGACATACAGAGCAATTGAAAATACGTTTCTCTCCGACAAACGGTGCAATAAGGACACGTACAACAAGTATAATATAAAAAGGTAAGAAATGTATACAAATAAGGATAAAAAAGATAAGTAATATATACAATTAAAAAAGATAAGTAATATGTACAATACAGTATTACATTCTAAATCGTGCAAATGTAAGGCCAAACCAAACAGTATAGAAACTAAAGATAAAGATATTGAAAGGATATCAGTGATTCAAAATAACAAACAGTAAGGGTGTAAGAGAAAGCTGTCTGTATCTGTTTATTTCAAAATATCTGTGTTCAGATTCAGTCAGTTTACAGTATATGTGTAGGTTTAGCTGCTCGGAAAACCAAACTATGAGGGCACTCGGAGAGCGCAGATCTCCGCCAATGCATTCCCTATCTCACCATGGTAATGCAGTGTTAACTCATTTTTCAGATAATTCTGACACCACATGGATGCAGCAAAAAGCCTAATCTTGCAATGTAAATGAAAGTGAAAAATATTTTGTGCATCTGCCCCGTGGTTTGGATCTTCTCCAAAAAATGTAATGTGTTCCATCCATGGCCCGTGCCACAACCTTCCACCAAGTTTCATGAAAATCCAGACCAGAAGTTTTTTCCGTGCTCCTGCCAACAGACACACAAACTGCGCCGAAAACATAACCCTTCTTGGCGGAGGTAATAACACAAAGGGCCCTATTTTAACGATCTAAGTGCGGCGTGAAGCGCCTGGCAGGTGTGTTCAGGGCGTGTCCGAATCCGCTTCTGCTAGTTTGACGGCGGAAAAAAGGCCCCGTGCGCCGGGTGCATGGTTCAAAAGAGTTGTACTTAGTGTCTTCATTAATCAGAGGTGTGTTTTGGGTGTAACATGCAATAAACCAATCAGAGGGTCATCTCCCATTCCCTTTAAAAGCCAGGCGCGTTTGGACTTCGGCGCATTGCTGTTATGATGGAGGATATGCTGAGCAGGAAGCAGAGATTTTCAGGAGAAGAAACTGATCTGCTCGTACGTGAAGTGAAAGCACCAGTGACTATAATAACGTGTAATATAAAATATCTAGATATATGCAATAATACTATTTCACATTGTAATATTTAAATTTTTTATCTTTTGCATGTTTGTGTGCTGTGCGTCCCTGTGTGTGTAACAAGCATAGTGTGCACCAGCCTAGGCGCATTTTACTAATTTGCTGTTAAAATAACAATGAAATGCTGCGTTATTGACTTTAGACCAGGTTTTTGTTGGTCAATGGCAACACCTCCCTGTAAGACCAGCAAGCCCAGAATGCACCTGAACACACCTCCCTGTAAGACCAGCACGCCCAGAATGCACCTGAACACCCCTCCCTGTAAGACCAGCAAGCCCATGGACGCACAGATGGGCGCAGGTGCATTTGCTATTTAAACGACGTGGGCGCTGGATAGGAAACTGACAGCCGCGTCGGTCTTAAACTAGCAAAGAGACTTGCGTCGGGCTGCGAGATAGGGTCCAATGTTTGAACCTAAGTCAATAAATTGATAAAGAATTAACTGTATTTGAACTCCACCTCCGAAACAATGTTTAAAAAGTAAGTCTAAATAAAAGCTGAGTAACTGTCAGTGTTCTGATTTTCATTAGGCGATATAAATCCTGCAGGTTGTGTAATAAAACTGGAGCAGGTCCAGATAAAAATAAAGTCGGTTTGAAGTATCTGTGGAAAAAAAAAGAAGGGAAAGCTGTTGACAAAAATGTGCAAAGCACTCGGCCATTTTGCATGTACTTTTGAGACGATCGCTCACTTCGTCACTTTCCAGTATTCTGTCAAATCACACAAGTAATACTGTATATCTGGGCAACTTCAATCAAACTTTATCATCCTTCTCTGTGCGACACATCTGATGAAAATTGATGAAAAGGTATTGAGGAAGACTCACTACAACAATGTCTGTATATTGAACTTTAAGCTATGCTCACCTCTGTGTTTTTAGCTAAGGGTTGTTCACACTTTTGGCAAATTTGCATCATGAAAACTTGCTTCCTTGACTAAACTACCAGCAGTTCCTGTTCACACTGTACATACAACAACCAGCTGGGTTACTGATAACTGACTGGAGTCTGACAATTGAGACAAAATCTGAAGTTATAAGGAGCTCCATTAGAAAGAAAATGATTTCTAAATGGATTTATGGACGTTTATCCTCGATGATATCTGTGATTTGACTGACTTTTGACACAGAGAAGAAGTGTTGTTTGTTATAAATAGTGTGACAGGATGCAAGCGTTATCTTTTCATATCCCAATAATGTATTTGTATTCAGTTTATGTCCCTATAAAATACATATATGGGATTATCTACTCAGCAAATTAGTCTCTTAGTAGCAAAAGTCTAATGGTGGAACATCATAATTGTCAAGAGGAGAAATATGAATCTTGTTTTTCAGTTCAGAACCATTTAATTTGGAATCCCCGTCGCCCCTGGATGTCGTGATCGGCCCCGTCGACAGTTTTCAACAGCGATCAGACGCCAGAGGAAGACGCCAGGTGCACTTAGAGTCGCTCGTACCCCCGCTCTCGTTCTTCCTGCCGCAGCAGATCCAGAGATTCGAGGGCACCGAAGGCTGCTTCAGCATGCCGAGACAATAGCTGAAATTAGGGAAGCAATTATTTAATCTGATATCTATTAATCTCTCGGTACCAGTCGCTGATGTAATCCTCCTTGTAGCTGCTTCTGCTTCAAGCCACAGGATGAAAGGATTAGCAGCCCGTTTTAATGATTGATCAACTCGTCTTCAGGATTACAAGAGCATGTGTCTTTGGCTCTCTTATTAACCCTTGTGTTGTCCTTGGGTCAAATTTGACCCGTTTCCAAAGTTTTTTATATCAGAAATATGGGTTTCTTTCAACCAAATTGCCCAAAAATATCATGGATGCATGGATGCACATTATATTGAACCCATACAAGGTTCCTTGCAGGGAAAATTAATGATGACTTTCTTTGCATTTTGGGTGTTTTATTCAATTTTAGTTGTCAGTTGTCAACAGTGTCAAGACTAAACTTTGACATAAACCCTTCTGTGATCCACTCAACATCCTCTGATCTTAACTATTAGTCCAAATAATTCACAATTTCTGCTTTGTTATAAACATCTTTTCCTATTCTATTTTGCCTGGAAACGCTTCCAAAACGGTTGCGTGTCACGTGAAAAATAGGTGTCAGTCTCTAGCATGCACGCGTTTTCGGGCCGTGCCTGAGACGTGTGTGTCACGCAGACTCTAACCTGTTAACATGGGAGCCGAAATTTTGATTTTTTTTTTTTTGGTTTGGTCTAATCTTATAGTATCTTTAAATATGCTTCTGTCCTCGTGGAAACTAGTACAAACACATTTTCTCAACACATTTTCCACTTGTGAAATACACCTATCTTGCATAGATTTAACAATTATTTTCATACAAATACTAATTGGGATTCATTTGGATAAATATGAGTGGACAGCAGAGTGGGTGTGATAATCAGAGTATTTTGACCTCTTTTTTTCATAAACAAATGACTCAAACCATTAAATTGATTATTAAAAATAGTTGGCAATTAAAAAACAATTTCTTTTTTTTTTGAGCAAATGTAAAGCTTTCAGTCTCCCCTCCTCTAGTATAAATCTTATCTCGGTGTGCTGTGCCAAGTGCATGTGGCCCGAGGATTCCTGTCCTAATGCATGAAGAAAGCTGTAAAGTGTTAACACAGTGCAACTATAAATTTAGACAGGACGACCCCTCTGTGGCTAAAGCACCGTAAGAGCCATAAAACCGGGCTTTACCGAGACCGGTCTAATTCGTGTATCCACTGAAGTCACTTTTCCTCCCTGCTCGCATACTTCCTTGCAACTTTTGAAACTCAGCACTTCACTTTTTGTGCACTGTGCTGATTTTACACCTCCATAGCCTGAAAACACAGCTAGTTTTTTAATAGTGTGTGAGTGTGTGTGTGTGCGTTTGTGTGTGTGTGTGTGTGTGTGTTAGAGTGCGGATCGGGACGCATTTTTCTGTCCGAGCCCGGCCCACGTCCGACAGAGCAGTAGCCGAACCTGGCCCGAGCCCGACAGGCATTACCATATTTATGTTCGAGCCCGACACAGTTAAAATCTCATTTTTTTCTCATACTAATGACACATGTACGTTTGTTTGTGTGGAAAGCTTTTATTAAACAACTGTAGGAAGGCATTGGGAAATGTCAACAGATGAGCGCATCCACGCACACGGGGCAACAAGCGCACGTTAACACAGGCGCACACCTACATAATAAGTTTTAAATTTTAAAATGTTCAATGCCTTATCGCGCTGATGTGACCGAGCCTGACCCAAACCCCAATATCATTTCTAAATATCTGTCCGAACCCGGCCCGGTTCGGGTATCCGTCCTCTAGTGTGTGTGTGTGTGTGTGTGTGTGTGTGTGTGTGTGTGTGTGTGTGTGTGTGTGTGTGTGTGTGTGTGTGTGTGTGTGTGTGTGGGCGCGCGCCATCATTTCTCCTTTATTTTTACAGGCAAGTCATTAAGAACAGCTTCTTATTTACAATGGTGGCCTCACAAGTGACAAAGCCACTTAGGGGAAGGGGAGGAGGGCTTGGAAATAAAAGATATTAGACATACATACAGTTTTTAAAATGACATAAAACTCAATGTCGGGATGTATGTAATATAAGGATGAGATGGCGTTTCTGGAAAGATGAAATGGAAATGAGTTTGTCCAATGTAAGAGTCTTTGGTTACACTTTACACTGTCACGAACATGTCATAAACATTATAAACAAGTCATAAACGTTTATGACATAACGCTTCTGTCAGTAAGTGTCATTTGGTTTTTGTCATGACAAGTTATGGTTAGGGTTAGGGTTCATGTGTCATGACAGTGGGGGGCAGTGTCATGTCACTCTTATGTAGATACCTTTAAGTGTTACCGAGTCTTTTGCAGAGCATTCCAGTCGTGAGCGGCGGCAGATTGCAGATTCATGCCGAAAGTGAAACTAAAGAGGCATACTTTTTCATTTATGTGATGTCCCATTTGTTTATGCGAGCGTATATTTATTCAAGTGGAGCTTGTGAGCGTGTTGCAGCTGGAGAGGAATCCGTGGCACAAACAGCGAGTCGGAGCAGCACATCAGGTCTCTGTGATGGAGGAGCTTAAGTCTCCGAGCTGTCAGCCCGTCTTCTCCCTGCACAATCCCTACCTGATGTACGATGCAGGATTCATACGGTGATACACAAGTGATCCCCACAAAATGAGTTGCAGGGGGTGTTGGATAAAGTTCAGCCTTTCACTTTCAACAAGCTGTTTATTGTCTGCGCTTTGTATTTTCCTTCCATTAAGCAATATAAGGGCTTTTAGGGTTACAGGTTATATTACCATTTTTTTTTTATAGCTTTTTTATCTTTTTCAAATTATTATTTTTGAGCTGTGGGACTGTTAACAATGAATGCCTTTCCCAGCATGCATTGGGCAGAGTACACCCTGGACACCTCGCCACTCTGACTCCATTTACTCTCTCCCGTGTTTGCTTGGCAACCTTACAATTACGACAAAATTCCACTAAGTTAGATACAGTTTCAGCATGTAACGCCCTGTATAACAACAAACGGTCATTTCAACATTTGTGTTTGTGTACAGATTAAACAAACGAGAAATAACTGCTAAATGAAGTGAATGAAACTACATAAATGTTTAAAAGAATTGTTAATTAGTGATCTAAGGACGGCAACCAGGGATGTTGCAGTTCATGGTCGGTGCCCTAAAGGTCCCATATTGTAAAAAGTTAAATGTCTATGTCTTTTTTTGATTATAAAGCAGGTCAAGGTGCTATATGAATACTGTGAAAGTATCAAAACGCTCAATCCACAGCCAACTAAACTCCGGAATATACACATGACAGCAGTGGATGGAAAACCACATTAATTAGCATTTTATTTTGCAGATTTTCTGTAAACTCTGTTAAAGTTTTCACTACATTTGATTGGGATGGAAACTTGTCGTCATGTGTGTTGAACTAGGCTGAGCTAGCAGAGTTGTTAAAGTATGATACAATCACAGTCCCTCATGGATATTGTTGCCCAAGAGTTAAAGGAACACGGCGACTTATTGGGACTTTGTCTTATTCACCGTATCCCCCAGAGGTAGATAAGTCCATACAGACCCTTCTCATCTCTGTGCGTGTCCTAACTCTGTCTGACGCCCCCACCGCTAGCCTAGCTTAGCCCAGATCCTGGAGGTAACCGGCTCCATCTAGCCTAGCTTAGCACAGATCCTGGAGGTAACCGGCTCCATCTAGCCTAGCTTAGCACAGATCCTGGAGGTAACCGGCTCCATCTAGCCTAGCTTAGCCCAGATCCTGGAGGTAACCGGCTCCATCTAGCCTAGCTTAGCACAGATCCTGGAGGTAACCGGCTCCATCTAGCCTAGCTTAGCCCAGATCCTGGAGGTAACCGGCTCCATCTAGCCTAGCTTAGCACAGATCCTGGAGGTAACCGGCTCCATCTAGCCTAGCTTAGCACAGATCCTGGAGGTAACTGGCTCCATCTAGCCTAGCTTAGCCCAGATCCTGGAGGTAACCGGCTCCATCTAGCCTAGCTTAGCACAGATCCTGGAGGTAACCGGCTCCATCTAGCCTAGCTTAGCACAGATCCTGGAGGTAACCGGCTCCATCTAGCCTAGCTTAGCACAGATCCTGGAGGTAACCGGCTCCATCTAGCCTAGCTTAGCACAGATCCTGGAGGTAACCGGCTCCATCTAGCCTAGCTTAGCACAGATCCTGGAGGTAACCGGCTCCATCTAGCCTAGCTTAGCACAGATCCTGGAGGCAACCGGCTCCATCTAGCCTAGCTTAGCACAGATCCTGGAGGTAACCGGCTCCATCTAGCCTAGCTTAGCACAGATCCTGGAGGTAACCGGCTCCATCTAGCCTAGCTTAGCACAGATCCTGGAGGTAACCGGCTCCATCTAGCCTAGCTTAGCACAGATCCTGGAGGTAACCGGCTCCATCTAGACTACTGCTCCCAATAAGTGACAAAATAACGCCAATATGTTCCCATTTACATGTTGTGTAACAAGGTCACATGAGACACAGCCGTCTTCTAACCATATACATACTGGGAACTATATTCTCAGAAGGCGAAGCACTGCTACTTGCAATCATGCATTGGGAAAGAGCCTAGTTATTTTTTTAACAGCCAAAAGTCTCCCAACAGCTGGCATTGCTCCTCTTCCGTCGCCTGTACCTGCTTGACGGAGAAGTTATTGTGACGTTGCTATGAGGTGGTATCGGGTGTGGTAGTATCGGAGTCATTTAATGACTACAAGTACATGCGCACGGCATCAGACCGATAACCAATACTGGCATCGGTATTTAAATGTAAATTCCTCACTTAACCCTTGTGTGTTGTTCCCGTCTGTGGGACCCGTTTTTAATGAGAAGAAAAGAAAAAATATATATTTTTATTATTTCTTCTAACTCAAACTCACTGGCCTTGGCTCATTTTCTGGGAAGAACATTAAAAATAACTTATTTTCAGTGACTGAACACGGTACACCCCCTACACTATTACATACTGTATGAGGTGTTCTGGTCTACTGGACCCAAGTGTATTTAATTCTAGGTGCTATGAAACTATGTTGTCTTTCTGCACCTGCTATTCCCACACAGAGTTACAAAATTGTTACATTTTAAGCACTTTCACCCGTTCTGATTAAGTTCTAAGAAATAAGCACCAATAATGATCAAAACTCTTGTTTCATTTTTTTTCCCCACAAAAAATTAAAATGATCATAAATGTGATCTCACTGGGATAAATGGCAAATATGAACCATAAATGATGTATATATCATTGGTAATTGAGCTAAAGTAAACATCTGTTAAGTATTTTTATATAATGTAAATTGTTATGGCTGTATTGATTTAAAAGCCCGGGAACATTGGCTGTGTAACAAAAATATGAACACCACACAAGGGTTAAACACAGTAAATTACATCAGATATCATCACACCACACATGACATTATGGATAGATACTGTGCAGTACACTGCATTATAAAGTAAGAGACTTATATATTAGGTGGTTTTCTTAGAGAGCTGCTCAATGATGATGACAAATGACATAATAATTGCAAGTGATAATGTCAAGTTTTATATTAAGTCATTTTGAGGTGCCATTGGGTTTAACGTTGTACGTGTTACTGTTTGAAGTCAGCGGGAGGGGCGTTTTCAGATTCACTTTTAGGTGTTATTATTCTTGTCTTTATTGCTTTCTCTGCCTTTCTTTATTAAAATGTTCCGCTATTATTTTTCCCCTCTTTCTCTCTTTACCTTTTCTCTCTTTCTCCTCTTCCTCACACCTTCCCGTGGCCTCCTCCGGCCTCTGAGCTTAATAGCTGCTCAGTATGAGACATGGCAGCCCTGTGAAAACATCATTTATCACACTGTGATAGAGTCGTTTGTTTTCAACCTTCTGATATTTATGACAGCTCTCAACTGTAAGGTTATGTCCTGATGAAATATTACACCAGTTGGGGAAGCGTAAGGTGAAAATGAAGATGTCAGTGCTGCCTTTTCTGTTTGCTGTACGGGAGCAGATAATGTGCTTTACACACTATCAGAAGACTGGCCCGCAGCATCTCACCATATCTAAGTCAAGTTTTTTTAGGGCGTGGAATACATAAATAATAACAGCCATTCACAATTTGTACTCTTGATGGATTAATCTGTGACTCGTTGATATATTAAATAGTCGAAACTCAAACAGTTGAAACCATAACGGCACGGCCGAGATGTGCACAGACTCTCTAAGTGACGTTTCTTTCGTGTGCAGTGTTAAAGGGATAGTTTAGATGTTTTGAAGTGCGGCTGAATGAGTTTTTCTCCATAGTCGGGCTGTTATCTACAGTAGATGGAGGTCGGCGCGCCCCCAGTTTGGAGAAGCAGGCAGGAGTACCGACACAGATCTAAGCTAATGTCCTGCTGTGAACGGGGGCAGCAGCTAAATGAGACTCACTCCTTAATTATAAGCTTTATCAAAGAGGAGACTTTTAAGTTTACTCTTAAAGTGATGGTTCGGAGTAATTCACCCTAGGGTCCTTTGCACCATGACCTCGAGCCAAACACCCCCCCAGAAGCTTTTTTCACCTGGGTCTAACATTGGGAGAGTTAGCTAGAGTAGCGTTATCAGCTGAATAGCTTAGCGTAGGGGCTAATGGACCCACGTTTGTATCTTGTATGTTACCCCACTAATAATGCCCGAAATGATACCAAACGTCTACAAGTAGTACAAATAGGTTATGCTCTCATAAAACGATGGATTGGAAAGTTTGTAAGTACAAATGTCTGCCCCCCGGACCCAGACTGGGAGCTGGTTCCACAGCAGAGGAGCCTGGTAGCTGAAGGCTTTTAGAGACTCTAGGAACCACAAGTAACTCTGCATTCTGGGAGCGCAGTGCTCTAGTGGGGCAATAAGGTACTAAGAGCTCTTCTAGATATGATGGTGCTTTGTAGGTCAGGAGAAGGATTTTTAATTCAATCCTGGATTTTACAGGAAGCCAACGCAGAGAAGCTAATACAGGAGAAATATGATCTCTTTTCTTAGTTCTTGTCAGAACACGCGCTGCAGCATTCTGGATCAGCTGGAGAGTCTTAAGGGACTTATTTGAGCAAGCCGATGGTAAGGATTTACAGTAGTCCAGCCTGGAAGTAACGAATGCATGGACTCGTTTTTCAGCATCGTGTTGAGACAGGATGTTCCTAATTTTGGCAATGTTACGAAGGTGAAAAAAGGCTGTTCTTGAGGTTTGTTTTAAGTGGGCGTTAAAAATAACTCTGAGAGTAGTGCTGGAGGCCAGGTCAATGCCATCCAAGACAGCCAGAGAGAGCCAGATGTATTTAAAAAAAGGTTTGATATTAATCTTGGTGTCCTCTTCTTCCTCCTCAGCGCTGTGTACCGAAGAGTGCGCCCACGGACGGTGTGTCTCTCCTGATACCTGCCAGTGTGAGCCCGGCTGGGGGGGACTGGACTGCTCCAGTGGTGAGTACACATCGCACTCACGGTGAAATGAAAAGCCGATGGAAACAAATCACGCAGGGCTGGAGACTTTGCTTTTTATCTTTTTCTCAGGTTCACATAAAACTGAGCACGTACTTGAATGACCACCATATGTAATCATTTCAGCTGCAGTGTCTTTATGAACACATGTAGGGCTGCAACCAACGGTTATTTTCATTGTTGATTAATCTGTCAATTATTTTCTCGATTAATACACTAGTTGTTTGGTCTATAAAATGTCTTAAAATGGTGAAAAATGTGGATCAGTGTTTCCCCAAGCCCAAGATGACGTCCTCAAATGTCTTGTTTTGTAAGATATTCAGTTTACCGTCACAGATTCAAAAATTACAGACTTCAAAAAATCTTAGCTTTGAACCCTATGATTAGTTTTTTAATAGAGTTTTTTGTGATTGTTGCGGCCAAAAATCCTTGATTATGTGGCACGTTTTCTTAAAAAATGTGATGAAATATGCGGGATATTTATGCAATTTTATGTGATGAAATTGCGGGAACTTGCAAAAACTGTGGTTTGATGAAAAAGAGAAAAAAAAGTGATTTGATGACATAATTACGTCCCTTCATAACGTTCCCATGGCAACAGGGGAAAATGGCTGCACGTGTGAAGTAAACGCAACATTTTTCAACTTTCTGCTGAGGTATACTGTATTATGTGACTTTTTTGCAACGAAAATGCGGGGATTATGAAATCATGCAAGCCCCGCAAATTTTGCGCGGAAATCGGCAATTTATGCGGCGAAAGTGCAACGTATTTGCGCATAAATATGCAGACTTTGGCTGATTATGCTTTGAATTATGCGATCGCATAATCACGTTTTTCTGGAGGGACTGTATAATAATGAAAAGAAATACAAAATGTCAAATCAAATGTTACACCAAACATTCAACTAAATATTTCACATTAGATTAACCGTGGTCTACGCGATTAGCTAATCACATTCTTTCAAATTCTGGTGCATCAACTATCTTTTAGTTATTCACATCTCTGGCCATAATTAGTGAAAAGTAACTGGCATGCAAGAGCTGTTTGGGAAGATCTTGTTTCCATCTCACACTCTCTAACACCCTGACGTACACAAATGAGAGCTGGAACTGGAGCCACATTTAATGGTCGGTGACGGGGGCACAGCATAATGATCAGAGATTGGTATTTTCAGAGAGACACCAAGTCGTCTGACGTTCGCCTTCCGTGGCGATAAAGAAAAGAGCACATTTCCACAGTAGAGGTCAATCTGCAAGCTCATTCCTGCAGATAAAAAAACGGAAATGTTAAGTGAGCAAGAAGGACATCGTGATTAGCTTGTTTGGCTTTAGAGCAAAATGCTGGTCGTCCAAGAGCACAGTCTCATACATAAGCAATTTGTAGCGCTCTACTGAGTAATAGAAAGGTAGAAAATAGGTCATAACACAGATGGGGACACTCACACAACTCAACACACTACTCATTAAATAAAAGAAGATAATGCCAGTGCACACTTCAGATCAGCAGGCTTTTTTAATGATTTGAAAAGCACAAACATAAAACACTGTCCTCAGATTTTGATTGAATTCTGTGTATTTGAATGAATCTGTCGGATAAACTGTAGTTTTGTCAGATATATATATATATATATATATATATATATATATAATATATATATATATATATATATATATATATATAATATATATAATCTGCAGTCAGACCACTAAGATCTTTATATGCCAGGAGCAGATTCTGGAACCCGAAACAATCTGGCTGTTGGATGAATGGTCTTGAACTTTGGTGGACTGTCTTACAGTTTGAGCACATGGCTCAAAATATTTCGTTTTATTCAGTCCTTCCAGAAAAAATGCTTTGATGAGTTTTTTTGTGATTGTTGCGGGCAAAAATCCTTGATTATGCAGCACGTTTTCTTAAAAAATGCCATGGAATATGTGGGATATTTATGCAATGAAATTGCGGGAACTTGCAAAAACTGCAGTTTTTTAAAGAGAAAAAAAGTGATTCCCCAACACCCTGTTTTTCGATGATGTTCACGTCGCGTAATTATGTCACTTCATAACGTTCCCATGGCAACAGGGAAAAATGGCTGCTCTTGTGTGAAGTAAACGCAACATTTTTCAACTTTCTGCTAAGATATATTATGTGACTTTTTTTGCAACGAAAATGCGGGGGTTATGACAAATTTAGAACAATGTTCAAGCGTTGTATGCATGGAGACGGAAGGCATTTGTGGCTGAGATGACGAGCGTTCTAGCATCACGCCGGTAAAGGGGCGAAAATTAGGATGTTTATCCGATCGTCATGTTTCCATCACCGCTGATCGGAGCTGGATATAACAAATACCCGGGAGCACTGCAGAGTCAATTTTCCTGGGAATAAAAGCAGACTGTAGCCTTTCCCAGTGCAGACAAAATTCACATTAGCTAGTTAGTGGGGTTACCATGTCTTCTGATGACGAATGCATGGACAAGTGCCACCGAATCTGACTGGAAAAGAAAGCGTGGAGGTTTTTAAATTCCTACGATGATGGGATGAAAACTGTAGCAGAGTGGATGAGATTTTGTTAAGGCCAGAAAGTGAGTTTTGAAAGCTGAAATGGAGATAATCTTTCAGTCACGGTTACTGACCAGCAGCTCATTTAGGTCCGTTTCGTGGTACAGAACAGTAAAAATTGTGGAAATGAAGCCACTGCATCTCAATATCAGTCTCATTTCAGTCGTTTGGTTCCACTTCTCAGCTCTTCAGACTCTCACACTGCCCTTACGGAGGCTGAGGGAGTCCTGTTCTGTATAGCATAGCAATAGAATACACTTTATTGTCCCCGTGGGAACATTTGTCTTGGGCATAGTGCTACAATCTGTTGCGTCACGACTAGGGCTGGGACGGTATGGATTTTTACCGCGGTTGAAAAGCAAGAAATTCCCGCGGTAGAGCAGTATACCGCAACCCTCTAACGAGAGTACCGTAACTCAGAACGAGAATGGCATTTTGCGGTGATGACGGTGACAAGCTCAGACCCGCGGTAGGCGTCACGTGACCGCGGTAATGCGGTAACCGTCCCAGCCCCACAAACATGTAACAGATAAACCGTAAAATCAACATGAAAACATAAGATCAACGAAGCATCTTAGGACATAAAGGAAGGACACATATGACTGGACAGACAATACGACATCTTAAAAAAGTGACTGTAATAATTAAAGTGCGATGTGTAAAAAGTGCTGGTGTATTTATTGCACTTTGCTCTGCTATCTGTGTATAAACCATAGCTGTATTTGTGTGTGTGTGTGTGTGTGTGTGCATGTGCGTGTGTGCGTGTGCGTGTGCGTGTGTGTGTGTGTGTGTGTGTGCGCGTGTGCGGTTGGAGGGCTTTGGGGGGCCATTGACAGTTAATGACTCACACAGCCCCTTTTAGTCCCACTTTGTTATTGGTGTGTCCGGCCTCCCCAGTGTTTACCTGTTTTTATTGCTGCCCAGGGGCCGGGGGACTGAGGCCAGGCCAAGACAGGAAAGGTAAATCTACCAGCAGTTAGGCTGAGGGGAAGAGGAAGATGAAGCAGGTCGATCAACTCAATCTGTCGGGTTTACTCTGGAAGTTTGGCTTCAACTTCATTTCTTCAATGTGCCGTCGTCGTCTGTCTGTCTGTCTGTCTGTCTGTGTGTCTGTGTCTGTCTGTTTTGTCTTGTCTGTCTGTCTTTGTTTTCTATCTCTTCATTATCCCCCTCTTATTTATTTTTGTGATAAAGCAAAACTGGCAGACAGTGCAGCTGTATGACAGGGCAATCTGAAGACTGTGAAATAAATTAAAAAAACATATTTTTGCCAGTGTCCCACAGGGTAAGGACTCTGCCTCCTCAAATCCCTCCAATAGACTTTGTCATTTGCTCATTACCTGTGGACAGATGTAATTTGCTATAAAGATGCTGCACAGTGAAACCGAGTCGTCCCTCCCACGGGGATATTGAGCCTATTCTTACACAGGCTGTGTTTTCTATCACGCACGCTCTTACCTGATTGGTCAGAGGAAATACATCCCGTGGTCAGCAACAGATTGAAAGGTCCCATATTGTTTTATTTTTTGTTATTATTAGTTTGTTTTCTAATAAACTACAGCCTAGGATGAGTGCAGTGTCCGTCATGTTGTTTTGGAAAATGAACTGCAGAGGCACGAGTTGAATACATGTAAAGGCCTAATGTCTCACAGGCAGGACAGACACATTACTGGATCCTGATTGGTGGGCAACCTGCTCCTCTAATTCAGATGAGTTAAGTGAAAACTCTTCCTGTTTGAATGTCACAAACTAGTTTGATGGGAAATGAGTTCAGCAATTATTCACAGAGAGAAGCCAAGAAAAGAAAGTCCGGCTGTGATTTCTTGTATTGACCCTAAAAAGAAAGGAGGATAATAAAAATTAAATACCTGAAGCCAAGCACTCAAAAAAAAAAAATAACTAACTAAAAGTGTAATACAACAGAATTGCAGTATTGCTTGCTGTCCTGGAGGAATTGTTGGATTATAAAACTAGGGATGCACCGAATCCAGATTTTAACCCGAATACCGAATCCACTGGTTAAGATTCTGCCGAATCCCAAACCGAATACTGAATCCTCCTCCCATCCTCAGTCCTTTAATGAAGTAAACACATGAATGAAGTAAACAGTGACTGTCCTTCCTTTGCCGTACCTGAAGTTGCTGCATTGTGGCTGCTGTCTGGAGATTCCTTCGTGCACAACTGGTATTCTTTCGGATGTTTCATACCAGATGTTGTACCAGTGGCCATGTTGTGTATAGTTTAGGGTCCTCGCCACCACCAGACAAATCGGCATTGCAGATTGAACATGTAGCTGGACTTGAATGGCCTTCTTTTTCTGCTCACCAGTTCCATTTTCACTTTCTCACAGCCTACTGCATTGAACGTTCCACCTATGTAAACACCTTCCCGTAATCAACGGTGCCGTCATTACAAATTCCCCCGTCAAAAAGCCCAATATTCGTTCGAAGCTGAATCCTGGATTCGGTGCCTCCCTAATAAAAGTGGACATTGACTGGAAAAAAACAGATGCCAGTGAACTTAATCCAGGCTGCTATTACCTTTTGCTGCACACCGTATTTATCCAAACCATTAGCTTATACATGTCATTTCTAGGAAAACAGCACTCAGTGTCAAGAATTATTAAATCTATTTTACATGATTATACAGTAGTGTGTGTGTGTGTGTGTGTGTGTGTGTGTGTGTGTTTCCTTTTGAAACCCACAGTACATACCAGAAGAATGCATGTTATGTAACTCAAAACTTCCTGTGGGCTCTCTGATTTAGGAAGAAAAGCCACAGAATTGTCCTTTGCGTTGTCTTTGACTGTAGCTAACTAGATTAGCTGCTGGAGCAGTGTGAGAGCGTCAGCTGCCAGTCCAGTCGAAGAACTCTGTTGCTCTGCCAGCCAATATAAATGGCCCGGACAGAAGTGGGGGGGGGAAGCAACGAGAGGAAGACTAGGATGAGACGGGCAAAGACAAAAGAGGAGACATTGGAAAAGGCCTCAAAAGTAGAGGAAATTATAAGGAAAAAAATGGTAGATAAGGACAAATTATGATGGACATTATCTTGTAAAGCTGGTGATTATGATGAGAGAGATTATCAAGAGCAAGAAGGAGAAGATGAAGGGAGGGAACATTGCAAAGAAGCAGTTTAAAGATGGTAAAGGTTGTTAAAAGAATCAGGCAGAGTAGAAGTCGCTACATAGGCAATTTATGAAGTGATCAACAGTAATTACTTCAGCGCCTTCAGACTTTTATCAATTTCAGGGTTGACAGTTGTGTTAGTTTACTTATGCTGGTATTAGCCTTGTTTTTTCACAGAACAAAAAAAGAAAAATCAAGATAGAAACATCTTGTTTATGTGCAAACAATTACAATCTCTAGATTACCAGAGTCATAGACGGGCTGTTTTCGATCAGGATATAAAGTATTCTTAACCACATCACAAATGATGACTTGAATTTATATTTTGGCCTCGTTAAGTACTTGATTTTCTTCTGGGCCCAATCACCAGGCAGAATGCTGATATCTGACAATTTTGCATAACCGAATGTTACTGTACAGCAGACTGATCTCATGAAATGGCGTATGCCATTATTGGAGTGTTATCAAGACGCATACTCGCTTTTTGGCGTGTTTATCAACACCGTTTGGCCTCCATTGACTTACATTACCTTACGATTGCGTGTCAATTTACGCCATAGCGAGTAGTATGAAAGGGCGAAAATCCGCACAGGACGTTCACCCAGGAGACCGGGGATCGCGTCCCGCGTGTCACGTTTCCTTTGTGTCCCGCGTGTCACATTTCCTAAACTCAGCTGTCGCTTTCTTCTTTTCCTAAACCCAACCGGTTCTTCTTTTCCTAAACCCAACCGGTTCTTCTTTTCCTAAACCCAACCGGTTCTTCTTTTCCTAACCCAACCCGCGTGTCACGTTTCCTAAACCCAATCGTAGCGTTCGTAGAGCTGAACTCGGCGAGAATTATCACTCAACTTCAAAGTTATCAGCTTTACAGAGCGTTTAGGCATCTTTCAGCCTATTGTTTTGGTTTTACGGCCCACAGCTTTGCTGTGTTTATGTATCATATAATTATTATAATTATATAGGCATTTCTTTGAAACGTCAATGGAGCAATTTAACGAGGAAAATCACTTCCAGAACCAGAGCTGTTCAAAAGGAAGGCGGTCACTGTTGAGCTCTGTACGACCACAGGTACGTGTCCATTTTCACGCTTCCCATTCTTTGTGTACATAAGCAGTCGGGCAATGCGTTCTGGTAGCGTGGCGGGGACTTTCAAGAGACTGGGCATTGAGTTGCCCGCTCCTCATTTGCATAAAGTTGAATCCAGGCTTCTTTATGCAAATAAGGAGCGAGCAGCTCAACTTGCCGCCTCTGGAAAACTCACGAAAATCTTTTAAACTGACCGAAGTCGATCTGAAATGAAGACAGATTCAGCAGCTGCAGCTTATTTCTCCCACAAAATGTTTTTTAGAAACACATTTCAGTGAACTTAGTGAGCAGCATGGTGGCCCAACGGTTAGCACTGTTTCCTCTGGGTGCTCCGGTTTCCCCCACCATCAAAGAACATGTACTAGGTTCTCCAGTCAGTGCCTTGTCTTGATCAAGGCACTGGCTCAGATCTGGAGTTGGTCCCCGGACGCTGTGATTGGCTGCCCACTGCTCCCTTGAGGGATGGGTTTAATGCAGAGAATGAATTTCACTACATGTATGTATATGTGACAATAAAGTACCTTTAACTATTTTAATAAGCAAAAAGTTTCCAAACGAGCCGCCTTGTTGGTCCAGTTTGAAATCTGGGAGCAGACAGCCCACGAGTCAAGCGGTTGTCCAATCAGGTACAGCCATCCCAGTTGAAGGAGGTTGGGGCCTGTTTTCTTTGCTTGTCAGTGGTCATTGAAGATAAATTGATACAGTAACTGCTGAAGGCAAGCCCATCAAGTGTGCAATCTGTGGAAGCGGGGCTATCCCCTCCGTCAAAAAACACCACCGTGGACACGCGTTTCCTCAGCAGCAGTCCATTTGATATTAACCGCAGAGTTATTCAAAAAAAAGCCCTTTATATCATGACAAACAGCTGAAGACTCATAAAACACTATACAAGTGGAAGCACAGACGGCAGCGGAAATATATAAATATACAGTGTGTGTCCACAGGAGCTGGTGGTTTTCATTTGAGGCGTTTGAAGCCTTTCATCTTGTTTCATTTGACCAACTGACCTTTTCAACTCAGGCTGCGCCCAAACAACCTCACCTAAAAACGTGACTCTCTCTCTCTCTCTCTCTCTCTCTCTCTCTCTCTCTCTCTCTCTCTCTCTCTCTCTCTCTCAACTCTGTTGTGGCTTGATAGAGGTGACAGTGTAATCTCAGCCAACTACAGGAAATGACCCCCCCGGTCAAAAGACAAGGGTTTATGGGTAAACCTCATGTCACCCCCCCACCACCACCACCACCACCACCACCACAAACACACACACACACACACACACACACACACACACACACACACACACACACACCGGGGTTGTGAGGACTCAAAGTGCACAACGCCCTGACAGCCACAATCAGGCCTCTTTGTAAAAACTCTCAATCTTGTGTTCCGTGTTTCACTCGGCCATAAGTGATGAATTCGGCGCAGGTCTCCATTTGTTGTCATGGAAACAGACGATAGCCTAGCACATTACATTAACACGTCTTTTACTGATGAGCTACTGGAAGCTTTTGCCACGGCAAAGAGTACCGTTGTTTGTGTCTCTTGTAATGGATGAACTTTCACAGCCAGTTGGAGAAAAACTTTTCTAATGAGCATGTGAAGGCAGACGTGGCTTCTTTCAGTACTTTGAGTAAAAATCCCAGTATCTGGGTAACCAGTTTGCTGTTATTGTTTTCCAACCTGCTCATCATGTTTAAAAATAGCAAAGATGGAAAACAGCTGAGCCTGAGGGGGGAACATGTTAAGCCTGGTGCTTGTGGCATGCTTTACCCAGCGGGCTTCTCATTTTACCTCCTGTGTTTTTTTTCTAAAGTTCCTATAAATATGATAATGTGTCAAGGTCGAGTTGATCTGGTGTGCCTTGCTGAGACGACACCGCGGCTGTCGTTGACCAGCGTGGGTGCACACTCGCTAACTGTGCCCAGACATGTCATTTATCAGAGCTGGACTCATGCAGATGGAAGCAACACACACACACGTAAATACACGTGTGAATCCAGGCGTTAAAGTAAGTATCAGTATCAGTAAGTAACAATCCGGAACGGGCTTATGGCACCTTAGATTAATAAGTAAATGAATCTAATTAGCAGTTTCATACATCAGTGTTTCCTGTTTGTTTAAAATAACGCCAAATATCCGTTCCAGTGTTTCCCTGTTCACTCTCAGCAGCACACCGCTATGAGTCCAGTAATAAGACAAGTGTCTGTGGTGAGTTCATCAAACCAACATGGCATCATGACTTTGCGTAAACATCCACGCCAACTTTCTTAAGCCAAGTGGCGTGTTATCTGTACGCATTTTGAGCTATCCACGTGGATGTCTACGCTGTATACAGCGGACGGCAGTCTGCAACGTCACAGCGTAAACATACACGCTGCGTGGCACTTTCTAAAGCCACATGGCGCGTTATCGCGAGGCTACATGTTATCGCGAGACTACGTCACACGCGGGTTTTAGGAAAACAAGAAAACGGACAGTTGGGATGAGGAAAAGAAAACCAGGTTGGCTGTAGGAAAGGAAGAACGGGCGATTCGCCCTTTCATACTACTCCCTACGGCGTCAATTGACACGCAATCGCAAGGTAATGTAAGTGAATGGAGGCAAAACAGCGTTGATAAACACGCTAAAAAACTATTATGCGTCTTGATAAGACGCCAATAATGGCATACGAATTGGCGTGTCATGAGATCAGTCTGACCGAACAGACACTTGTCTCTAATAATAGCAGGAAAGTTGAGTGTTATCTCTTTGTATTTTAAAGAGAAGACCTATCTTTTTAATCTGGAGTAATGTATAGCATTAGTTATTATTTAAGTGTTAATCATTGGTTTTCATCAATCATTCACTCTTAACATTTTATTGTCTTATCGTCTCATTTTTAGTCTTGCTAGTATTTTTTTTGTTATTCATTGTCTTGTGTTTTGTTTGTGTTTTGTGTGTTTGTGTGTTTGCTTGTGTTTTGTTTTCATCTTCATTTGTTCCGTGAAGCTTTTTGGACTGCATGCTTCCTTGTAAGGTGCTATATAAATAAAGTTGAGTTAAACAGCTAAAGTCAGTTGAACAGGTGAAGATCCCGTTGTCTGTGGCCTACCCGTTACAAACAGACCCTGTAGTGAACGACACAGTAACGTGCTGCAGTGTTTTTAGCTGAGTTAGACAGAGAATGTTCGGTTCAAACCGATCAGGGATGCTATTTTGCCGTCATTGTTCAAAGTGAATGTAGCCCCTGTGTGTTTTATGTGGAGTGACTGTGTCGGACTCTGTTTAAAAAGTTTGTCAGCAACCGGTTATATGGAGGCAATTTTGCCTTGTGTGCTCTGATTAATTTGGCATACAGTTAACGCGCCGGTCATAATTTTGTTTTAATGACAACTCAACTCCTGGCCATTGCTCCTGCTGTTCTTTACCACTGTTTTGAAAGAAGGAAATTCAAAAGTTAATAATAAGCGTTCTGGGACATGAATGCACATAGATGGAAAGAGAGAGGAGAGAGTAGCTCAGTGTGTCAAAGGAAGTCCCCCCGGCAGTCTACACCTATAACAGCATAACTAAGAGCTGGTCCAAGGCAAACCTGAGCCAGCTCCACAAAGGGTTGGTAGATGAATCGGGCGACTATGAAGAGAAGCAGAGAAGAGAAGGGGCGCCGTGTCTGCAGGTATACACTAGGGGTGGGAATCACCAGAGGTACCACGATACGATATTATCACGATACTTAGGTCACGATACGATATTATTGCGATTTTAAACATATTGCGATATTCTGCAATATATTGCAATTTATTACCTTTTTTCCAACTTCATTATTATGTCCCCAAAGGAAAACTTTGTCAACATCTGTTTGTTCATCTCACATGAAATTTATTGCTGTAAAATGTGACTGTCAAGCTAACTAACTAAGTGTTTGCCCCGGTGTGACTTTCGTGTACTGCTCTAGTTTGGAGAACGTGAGACAGCAGTTGCCAGTCTTCTGTGAGATAATGAGCTGTAATAGTCACATAGGAATCCACTGCCCGTGACGTCCATGCATCACAAGTTAATGCAACACGTTCTGCTGTTTTCAAACTTTCCTGAACTTTAAGCTTAACTTCTCTGTAGAGCTTGGGTACGGCTGTATCCGTGAAAAAAGGGGGCCGACGGAGTCAAGCGATACCTTGGTTCCAGTGTTTTGAACAAGTGACAAAATCCCTCATTTTCCACAACATTGTATGGGCACGAGGTCTTTGCACATGAAGTAGGCGATGGCTTGAGTTATTTTCTTAGCTCGCTCTGAATTGGGAGGTAGCTTTGTCAAGCTAAGTGTGTCCAGTGTTGGTTGGTTTTTCGGCGGAGTTGGTTTAGCATTAGCTTTACCGTCCTCGGCTAACGCTAACTCTGGATGGTGGCGTGTGAGATGAGCCCTCATGTTCGTGGTATTCCCTGAGTATTTTATTTGCATACGACACTCCTTGCAAATCCCATGTCTCATATCCATCTCAGTTGTCCCCTCCTTGTTAAAAAACCCGAAAAAAGTCCAAACACTTGATTTAAACGCCGATGGTGCATTTCTAATTTCTTTCTCTGACGCTGCCATGTTTATTTTATCTACATCCTCCTGCACGCTGACAGTCACCCCGCTGACCTCACCAGAAAACAAACAGCGCCATCTGGTGGACTGAATAAGCAATTGATTTTATTATTCTACTACCAAAAAGTTAAATTCTCATGTGCAATTTAAATAATAAAAGATCGATACTTGGCGTCTGTGTATCGATACAGTATTGCCACGGGAAATATCGCGATACTATGCTGTATCGATTTTTTCCCCCACCCCTAGTATACACCCTCCCCCACCGGTCTAGGCGAACGCTGCAACTCCTCACTCCCTAACTATAAGCTTTATCAAAGAGAAGAGCTTTAACGTTTACTCTTAAACATAGGGAGTAACAGGCAAACTAGCTTTAAAAGTGGATTGAATGAATGCTTATGTGGTTCATGTAGATTTCCAAAAGTAACAGATAAATATTTAAAGAAATGTTAAAGTTTTAAAAGACTACAGATCTTAGGGTTCCCCCACCTGCCAGATTCCACTTTAACGCCTGCATGTATCCCATTTACACATGCACGACACAAAGGCCAGAAAGCTCACACACAAGCAGAGCAGCAGCTGGGCAGACAAACACTCACACAGTTGCCTACAGTGATGTATTTGCCTCTTTTTGCTGCTACCTCGTGCAGCCTAAGTCCCCACAAGAGCCAAGTTTCACACAATTTTTTTCGCTGGCATCCATGGTTGGAAAAAAGCCTGTCAAGGTGTGCAACGACATAATGCAGCCTGAGCTTTCTGTCAGCCGCTGTTCACTCTTTTCGCTCCTCTGTTTGTCTCCTGTGCCCCTCTCCTTATCTCCCGGTACCACTCTTCAGCTCGACTGTACAAAATCCATACTGATCCATCACAGTGCAACTGTGCCTCAGCTTCCGCCTTTGATTTGTGTTTGTTCCCCAACACTCAGCCACTACATACAAGGCTTTTTCACCAACACCTTTATTTCTCATGATATGTTTTCATAGGTTTCCTTTATTGTAATTGTTTTCTTTCATGCTCATCTCCGGTGAGTGGAAAGGATTTTAGTTCTGGATTGCCAGCATCACAAACATCACAAACGCAGATCACAGCTGTTTCTGTATTCTTTGCACGTAGAACTCCAAAGGTCAAAGTCTCAACATCCAGACAATGGACTAAACAAATACGCTTTGGTTCCTAAAATATTCATCAGTGGACGAGCGCTGACTGCCAGACCGACTATTTTCTAGTCGTCTTGTTTCTTACAAAAACCTTTGCTTTTAATGCAGGACATTCTCCTGAATCTGATTGCACAAGGTCACATCTCACATATCAATCCTTGCTCTGTTTCAGTTGATGTAAGTGCCAGTGGAGGAGAAAACCGTAATTAAACAACAAAAACTGCACCTTGACTCTTCTAACTTGTAACTGAGGTGTAAAATGACCTAGCAACAAGATTTAGGTGAGAATTACTGCAATGACACTAACAGACTCAGCAGTGCTGCTCCTGGCCAGCTGGATTTAACTGAGCTGATCAATCACAACCACGATTAACTCAACAACAAGCCTCAACAGGCTTTAGATTCTGATATTAAAGGTATATACGGTGATATATATATATATATATATATATATATATATATATATATATATATAGTTTTTACTTTTCGGAACAGCCAAGCTACATTACATCTGCTTTACTTGCGATTATAGCAGATGTATTGATATTGATCATAGATTGTATGATCCGATTTGAACCCAGACCACAATCTTTTTCTGAACGTATCTAATTAGTTTTTGTGCCTAAACATAACCAAACTGGGACAGTTTCACAACGTTAAAGACATATTTCAAACTGAGATGGTTACAATTCTATAAGAGGATGGAAAACGCTCCTGTGGTCGTATTAGAGGGTAGGAATAAATTACCAATATCGTCATACGGTTTGGAGCACTTGTTGAAAATGCAACTTGACTGGTTGGTGGAGGCATTCAACTGTGAGGCAGTAATTGTAGTTTTATTTATTTTAAATTTGAATCTCTTTTATGTGCCAATACTCTGTGCTCCGCCACACCACAACTTATAATTTGATTTTGAAATAGCCAAACAGCTTTTCATTCATATCCTCTTTGTGTCAAAAACACATGCCGCCTTGTATGCTTGTGGAAAACACTTGCTCATGAGATGAAGCAGGTAAACAGGTTGTCAGAGGAAGAAAGCAGCAGGTGTAAAAGGTTATGTTCTCTGTAAGAAGACAGAAGTAAGACGAGATGTGATTGGGAGGAGTGAGGGGAACATTGGGCTGAGACGGACGTGACATGTTTCTCGAAGAGATGGGTTTTCAATCCCCTCCGGTAGTGACTATGCAGTACTGAATGGGATGGGAAGGTCACCCCTCCATTGGGAGACAAGAGGTAACAAATTCGAGGCCGCCTAAAGGCAATTCACTGTAGGAAAGGAGGAACTAAGCCCCCGGTAGGAGCTGATAGGCTCCTATAGACTCAATAAGATACAAAAAAAAAACCTGGGAGCACTGTGCAGTGTGGCCTTTCATGAAGATTACTTCTATTACAATTAGACACCAGAGCTCACTCACTCTTGTTTTTTAGCATTTTAATCTGAAAGGTCCCCAAGTTCAAGGTCCTCAGCGGCAGATCCACCGCTTAAAGTAATTTATTTACTTTACACAGTTGTTTGCATTTCTTTAAACCAATTACAATCGTCTTGGGCCCTCTAGGGACCATGGTAGCAAAGCAGGAAGTAAAGTGACGGGCAGGATACATTCAGAAACCTGTATCTCACTCAAAACGGCATGGATGGGTTTTTTCCAAGTTTGTATGCGTGTGGAAGAGACACAAAATAACTGATGAATGATTTTTTTCATAATATGGGGACTTTAAATTAGACAGGGAACATTTTACGGCACTGTACAGACTTATACTTAAAGTACTTTAAGTACATTTTGCTGATGACACTTTTACTCAAGTAAAGTTTTGAATGCAGTACTTTAAAGGTCCCATGACATGGTGCTCTTTGGATGCTTTTATATAGACCTTAGTGGTCCCCTAATATTGTATCTGAAGTCTCTTTTATATAGGCCTTAGTGGTCCCCTAATACTGTATCTGAAGTCTCTTTTATATAGGCCTTAGTGGTCCCCTAATACTGTATCTGAAGTCTCTTTTATATAGACCTTAGTGGTCCCCTAATACTGTATCTGAAGTCTCTTTTATATAGGCCTTAGTGGTCCCCTAATACTGTATCTGAAGTCTCTTTTATATAGGCCTTAGTGGTCCCCTAATACTGTATCTGAAGTCTCTTTTATATAGACCTTAGTGGTCCCCTAATACTGTATCTGAAGTCTCTTTTATATAGGCCTTAGTGGTCCCCTAATACTGTATCTGAAGTCTCTTTTATATAGGCCTTAGTGGTCCCCTAATACTGTATCTGAAGTCTCTTTTATATAGACCTTAGTGGTCCCCTAATACTGTATCTGAAGTCTCTTTTATATAGGCCTTAGTGGTCCCCTAATACTGTATCTGAAGTCTCTTTTATATAGACCTTAGTGGTCCCCTAATACTGTATCTGAAGTCTCTTTTATATAGACCTTAGTGGTCCCCTAATACTGTATCTGAAGTCTCTTTTATATAGGCCTTAGTAGTCCCCTAATACTGTATCTGAAGTCTCTTTTATATAGACCTTAGTGGTCCCCTAATACTGTATCTGAAGTCTCTTTCCCGAAATTCAGCCTTGGTGCAGAATTACAGCCACTAGAGCCAGTCCCACAATGAGCTTTCCTTAGTATGTGCCATTTCTGTGTCTGTAGCTATTGAGGAGCAGAGATGGGGGGCAAGGTGGAGAGTGGGGGTGTGGCCTTGACCAACTGCCACTTTTCTCGTTTGAAAGCCATGATGTCTCTCTCCCATGGGTGGGCCAAATTCTCTGGGCGGGCAAAGCAGAGAAAGGGGAGGTAACCTTGCTCCTTATGACCTCATAAGGAGAAGATTCCAGATCGGCCCATCTGAGCTTTCATTTTCTCAAAGGCAGAGCAGGATACCCAGGGCTCGGTTTACACCTATCACCATTTCTAGCCAATTGGGGACCATAGGCAGGCTGGGGGAACTCATATTAATGTTAAATAACCTCATAAAGTGAAATTTTCATGCCATGGGACCTTTAACTTTTACATAAAGGTGCTCTAAGCGATGTTGGATGACGGCACTTCTTGTTGACGTTCAAAATATTGTCAAACAAAACGGAGGCTAGCTCGCCCCTCCCTCCCCCGTCCCCTCCCCCGTCCCCTCCCCCGTCCCCTCCCCCTCCCTTCTGTGCTTCCGCGCACTAACCCCCTCAACCCCCACCCCCAAATCCTTCTTGTCGGTTATTGGCTGGAATGCTGGAAAACTGTTTATGTTTGGTGGTGCAGGTTGGCACAGTTTGTTTTTGTTGCCGTTTGTGGAGCCTGGGCTGTCTACAGAGACCAGTGTGTTCAGGGGACAGGCAGCTCGCTGATAGTGAGGAGATGTTTGCTGTATGTGACAAAACATGTTGTAGCCTAAAAAACGCGTGACATCGCTTAGAGCACCTTTTAATTAAAGAATCTAAATACTTCCTCCACCAGTGGTCCACACAAACCAGAACATGACAAGTGTCATTGTTGCGTCGCTGTGCAGCAGCAGTCTTCTCCTCCGTGTGATCCAGGGTTGCGTGGTCTTTTATCCCCTCCTGTTTGATTATTTCCTCATTGTGTCATAAATAATTATTAGCGTAACAAATTCAACACTTTACCTAGATTAATGCGCCTATTCTCAATCCCTAATCCAGTGCAGCTTCAGGCTGGGAGGTTAATGAGATGTCACAGAAACCTTTTCACCCCACTACTCAGACGCCACGAGATGGTCTCGGAGGACATGAAATATTCAGCCACGCTTGGAAAGGGATTAGCTTCTGAGAGCCATGAAGTGTTTATGTCTTTTGTTTAAAACATGTTATTTTACCATGCTGTAATTTTATTTTTACAGTGATGTTGGGAGGAATAACTGGAGTGTTGGCTGTATTTGAACAAGCAAAAAGAGAACTCAAAACCCTACATCATTTCTGTATTTAATTCGTGACAGTCTTCCGTCTAGATCTCACTGTTCTTCTGCTTCATGGCTGTCTGATCTGTGAGCCGTCACTGCAGCACAGTCGCTCAGCATTATGTGTACGAGTCTAACTCACCTGTGCTCTGCCTGGCAATAGAAGACTCTGAACTCCCACTGCTCCTCATTAGCATGGACTTCATTAGGCCGCTAATACCTGTTGCC
Organism: Perca fluviatilis; assembly: GCF_010015445.1. NCBI lineage: Eukaryota > Metazoa > Chordata > Actinopteri > Perciformes > Percidae > Perca > Perca fluviatilis. The sequence continues at coordinate 42,503,433 of NC_053114.1, read as the reverse complement.
CGTGTTGGAAGGGGTGATACTGTGGGGGTCAGTAGCCATTAGCCAGGCTGTCCTCTCGAGCTTTGGCCGGCTCTGAGCCCCATCCAGGAGCAGACTGGCGTTTCTATGACAAAGTGTATCTTTCATTACCCAACAGACTGAGTTCAGCAAGTCATTAAGTGCAGCTTTGCAGAAATGATGCAGGGTGAGTTTTCTGTGGAGAGGCGAGAGAGCATTACGTGAGAGGCAGAGGAGAGAGAGAGGATCATAGAAATGTATAATAACAAAGAAAGAAGGTATGGAGAGCCTTAGTGATCCAGATGAAGGGAATGCATAGGGGAGGAGTATGTCTTAGGGATAAAAGCACCTGATGTTGCTTTATATAAGCTTGTTGTGTATGTGTTTGCATATATTGAGTCAGTATTACACACTGCTGTCCCTGTTGTCTGAAAGACTGTGTGTGTGTGTGTGTGTGTGTGTGTGTGTGTGTGTGTGTGTGTGTGTGTGTGTGTGTGTGTGTGTGTGTGTGTGTGTGTGTGTGTGTGGGTGGCACAGCGATGACGTTGACAAAGTTGTTCTCTCCCAGCATGTCCAGGATGGTGGTGTGTGTGTGTGTGTGTGTGTGTGTGTGTGTGTGTGTGTGTGTGTGTGTGTTTGCCAAGGCTGCAGCTCCTGTTTATCCTGGTACTTCATTTAGGTCCTCAGTGATAATAGCACACACACGCACACAACGCTGACGAGTGGACTTGCCCCACTGCCAAGTCCAATTAACGGCTACAGTCGCATCAGCATGCCCCTTATGTTTGGTCAAAATTAATTTAGCAACAAACTTTTTAATCAAATTCCACCACCATCCCCTGAGGGGTGATTGGCTCTCTGCACTCCATTGTTTGGTGCCGCGATGTCCGTCTCCTCCAATAGGGAGCTGTGATTCAGCTTGAAGCTGTGAAGCATGGGCTCGTGCCTTGCTTTTTTTTGTGAGCGGAAGAAAAATGATCCTTCAGCATTTCCTGCTGTTTGTTAAATTACAGCGAGCAACACAATCAAAGCCACAGTCCGTCTGGTGTAAAGCAAAATGCTCAGTGAGTTTTTTTGGGTTATAATATTTTACAGACCTTTTGAAAAAGTCTGTAAAAACACCTTGCTACAGATATAGGATATGTACAGTATTTGAGTATCAAAGCAACCCATTCTAGCAAAATCTTACATTGGAACCCTTTGTCAAAAGAATATTTAAAAAAAATAACATTTAAAAGAAGCTCCTGATAAACGATTACAATGGCTTCTGAGCCTTTCTGTCTGTGAATCTCTTATTACATTACATTACATTACATGTCATTTAGCTGACGCTTTGATCCAAAGCGACTTACACTTATATATGTCAGAGGTCACACGCCTCTGGAGCAACTAGGGGTTAAATGTCTTGCTCAGGGACACATTGGTTGATGTATGGCATGTGTCGTATCCACTGTGCCATCACCACCCCAATTATTATTATTATTATTATTATTATTATTAGATTGTCTTAGAGGCCCTATCCACACACATATCTCATCACCCATTTGGGCTGGCAGTAGCTCATTCTGTAGGGAGTTGGGTTGGGAACTGAAGGGTCGCTGCTTCAAGTCCCCATACGGACAAAAGTATGGTGGTGGACTGGTAGCTGGAGAGGTTGTTGTGTGGGAGCAGGGAATGTGGGCCCAAACGCAGAGAGCAGGCAGGCAGGAGAAGGTTCGAACTGAGGATTTATTACAAAAAGCGGCAGTACAGAGATTGGAAAAACACGGGGAAAAAACAACCAAGGAAAAACTCACAAAATAAGACAGGAATACTAACAAGGATCCAGGCTCAAACAAAGCAACAGAATACCAACACTACTGACCAGCGCTGGCCTGAGTCATAAGCAAACTAAGCCTGGCCCCCAGGCCACCAGGGGGCCCCCAACCGAGTGTTATTTTTTCTCCTTAACATTCGCCGACGGTCCCATCTGGGCTCCCGTAGTTCAGAATGGGCCCAGCCCTCCCCCCGCGCGTTTGCCATGGAGATACACAAACAACATGGCAGTGACAGCGGCTTATATTAGTTATTTTCTTAACCACTGGTTTCATTACTTACTTAACCGTAATCTCCGCCGAAATGACCGGCAGCTCATGGTGCTCTTTACCCGGCTCAAAGTCACCTATTCTAGAAATACTGAACCACGAACTACTGCTGACCTGACGGAGCGAGTATTGGACGGAGCACCATGGAGCACCGTCAGCTGTTGAGACCCGGTGTTGAGGAACTCGGTTGCAGCTCAACACATCTACTAGAACGCACCATTAAGCCGCGGATACGACCGAGCTGTGATGGAGGTCTGTAGCGGCTTAAACAACTAGCAATCGCCGCTTTATAGCACGGAGCTCCTCTTCAGTGTTTTTATTTTATTTTTTACCGCTAGTTACTACGAAGGAGCTTGCTACAGGTATGCTACACTCATGAGACCATGGCATGTTAATGTCCGTTACTCAGCAACAGGTGAAAACAGGAGCAAGTCAAACTACTAAACAACTAAAGTCAAAATGAATTGAACTTTTACTGAGGAACGAGAAGTGAATTACCTGTATGTGTGAAAACAGCTTTATCTCACGCATCCGTTTAGTGATTGTTGATAGCATAATTATATAATTTGTTGAATATATAGCATAATATCATTTTGTCATTCTTTTACGGAGGGCGCCCCCCCAATACAATGGTAGGGAAAACACTCAAATGAATTTGCATAAAATTGGCATGAATAATCATAATGGTATACATGTCGTGTGTGTGTGTGTGTGTGTGTGTGTGATCTTGTCATTTATTTGTCATCTGCAGATTGATTTTAAGTAGGTGGGAAGAATCGATTTAAATCATGAATCAGATTTTTTGTGAATTTTTTTTGAGGGCATATCGCCCAGCCCTACTTCCTACTAACACAGTGTATGTCCGGCAAACCCACAGCTGACAACCATGCAGCTAAACTAATTGATGTGGTTGCTAACTCTCCCAGAAGGGTGGACTTGGACTTAGTCGGCTGATTGTTAACGGTTAATAAGCGGTTAACACGGGCGGGCTATCGGTCAGGACAAAAAATCTAAATATGCATCCCTATCAGGATAAATAGAGAACATGAAGTCCTGTGGGATTGAACGTGTTGTTTGGCCCTGAAGCCCAAGTAGTTGTGTGAAGTCACTACCTTATTAACCCTTGTGTTGTCCTTCGGGTCCCAGTGACCCGAAGGACAACACAAGGATTATGTACTTCCGTTTACTTTGTTGAGAATTGCTCTCTAAAACCTGTTTCTTGTAAAGTTTATTTCTAGAACACATTTAAACACAGTTTAAGCTGACCAAAATGCTGTACAAACAAGAACTAAGGTGCTGTATTAACCCTTGTTTAGAGAGCAATTCTCAACAAAGTAAACGGAAGTACATAATCCTTGTGTTGTCCTTCGGGTCACTGGGACCCGAAGGACCACACAAGGGTTAAGTCAAAAAGCAAAAGGCTATGAATCTGAACAAATTTAGGTATTGCCCTTCTCAAGCTGACCATCCCAAAAATGCACCAGAATATTCTGGTGCACCCCCAGACCCCCTCCCCCCCCCTCACATTTGCACCCACTTTTGCACAAATAGATTAGGGGGGGAGGGTCCTTATGCATCTGTGCCCAGGGGGACAGTAGTTCATACTCTGTCACTGTATTAATTTATAATGTAACATTATAGCGTGACATTTGTGTCAATAATCGTCAAGCACAGGTGACTCCGCGTGGTGGGAGGGGAGGCCCCCAAATCAAATTCTGCTTAGGGCCCCCAAAAGGCTCGGGCCGGCGCTGCTACTGACAGGACACGGGCACGAACGGACACAAAACGATCCAACAAGAGACAGAGGGAACAAAGGGGTTAAATACAGGAGGTAATGAACAAATGAGGGCCAGGTGATACAGCAGGTGAAACACATCAGGGCGGGGCAGGACAATCAACGAAGGCGGGAAAACACAGGAAGTAAGACTAGACATGACAAAACAGAAAACAGACTATCAAAATAAAACAGGAAGCAGAACAGGGAAATGCACAACAAAATATACACAGACCACGATGCACAAGACAGGATAGTCAACACAACAGGGAACAGAAATATACCGAATATACAAACACAGGAAACATACAGAAATCAATAATACCGGCAACAGAAATGACCAAACAGGTAACAGAAATGGAACAAAATACAAAGCAAAACATCGAAACCATAACAGAGGTGCCAGTTCACCTCCAGGGCTGCCAAGGTGCACCGAACCCCCGACTGCTTGGAGCGCCTGTCCATCGACAGCTGCAGCCCACTCACTATGACATCTCTCCATTAGTGCATGTATAGGTACTGAGCATGTGTGTGTAATTCAGGCCTGTGTGTAATGTGTATAATAACACCAGAGTGAAAACATTGTAATTTCCCCTTGCGGGATTAATAAAGTAAAAATTATGAATTATTATTATTACTGTTATGGCTGATTTCGCAGTTAAACTCCAGTATCGTTTTACGAAACTACTTAATAAATGTCACTGAGAGTCTACACCCTTTATATCCATGTGTTAGAACAGAGCTTTGTACTTCAGTTTGATCTGAAACCTTCCATCCATCTCTTGACGGAAGCAGACAGCTCTCGCGTGGATGTTTACAGTTATTATGACACAACAATTGTAGATGCTGTTTAGTTCCACTCATGATATTTCTACTAGAAATGTAAGTGACTGAGCAGGTAGACAAGTGTGTGTTTTTTTTTTTTCCAGGCACTTCTGTTTTATTGAACACCAAGTCACATATGTTGGGGCTTTCAGAAAAGTCCTGAGGGATCTTCAAAAGTCAGAAACTCATAATTACGATAACTGAAATAACCAAAATGACATGAACGTGGCACAAAGCGAGTGGTTTTGTGCCACGTTCATGTTATTTCAGTTATCGTCTACTGTACTGTACACATCTACTGTAGAAAATAATGTCAGTCAAAAATGCTAATAAAGTTACATGAGAACTCAAAATATAATGTACCAAATGTTTAGTCTGCTGGTGTGGCAAGAAGCTTAAAATAAGCTTTATGGGTTGCAGTTATCAAATCAAACCACAAGCATACATATTCTAACAAATTAATTCCCCTAAATTCCATGTTCTTAAAGTAATAATCTGGAAGATTTTCATTTAAATAAATGTCTGTTAAGTGACTATCCATCACCCAGCAGTGATTGGTCCACCAGAGAGGGTATGCGGAGCTAACGCATTGGACACACTCTTCAACTCCCATGCAGGGCTGTACTACTTGAGTCCAGACATGGGCTCGAGTCTGGACTCGAGTTGCTTTTCTGTTCTCTCGGACTCGTTGGTATTTGGACTCAGACTTGTCTCGGACTCGGCCGTTGGGCTCGCCATATATTCTAGTTGGTCTCAACCAATTCCAGCAATATGTGTTTTTATTCTAAAGTAACTTCCTCTTTTAAAACAAAATCATTGATGAAGCGCGCTCATTCAGAAAACCGGTATTAGTTTAATTCAAAATCCATCTAGAACAGGCGTCGAGATAGGTCGCCTGGTACACACCTGGCTGCATCATATACCTCAGTCATCAGGCATCAATCATTTTCATTTTGGCTGCAGACACAATAGCCGCTTTCCGACTGGAGGGAGTTTTGCAGTTCCTAGAACATAACATTCCTAGAACCCTTTTTTTCTCATGGTCCTACTGGACCAATTTGGGGATTTTTAAGTTCCTCTGGCCGCAGTTCCTGTAACTCTTTCAGCTCCTACCTCAGGGCAGGGTCTTTTCGCTGTTCCCTTTTCAGCATAGGGACCTAGGTCAACGAGGGTCTGGTTTCTGGTACAGACAGACCAACAACGGGACAATTTTAACAATTTTCGCCATCTTATTCATCACTAAATTCACTTCTGACAACATTTTAATCGAGAAATGAACTTGTTAGATTTCAAATTTAGGCAGTCTTGCGTAAATTGATGCCGAATAGACAATTTGCTTCATAGTTTTCGGAGTTGAGAAGCGGCATGAAGTGAGGCGACAGCCAGCTAGCGCCTGCCGGAGCCGCTAGCTCGTCGCTCGGCCAGTCATGCTCAGAGACCCCGCTGTAAGCTGGAGGTCTCTCAGACCGCTCTCTTAAATAAGAGGCTTTTATTTCGCCGTTGACGGTTCGTTTGTTTAAATATCATAACACATGTCCATCATAAGAGTAACGGGAACCTGGGGTTAACTGCCTTTTTCAGAGTTGTCAGCAAGTACTTTGTACTATGGATTCTTCAGGACAAGTAATAAGTTCAAGAATGGGAACATTTCCATTTGATATTTTAAGTAAATAATGTGGCCTAATTTGATCCTTTCTTTCTACGATCTTGACTGTCTCTCATTTGGACTTGATCTTCACTTGGACTCGACTAGTCCTGGTCTTGGACTTGGTCTTGGGCTCGACAAAGGTGGACTTTTTTCGAAAAAAAAAAAAACACAGCTGCAATTACCGCTTATCGCCACAGGTGCCGCCAAAGAGAACGACACAGAGATCTCCAGAAATTGAAATTGGGGCTGCAACTACCGATTATTTTCACAGTCGCTTAATCTGTTGATTATTTTCTCGATTAATTGATTAGTTGTGTGCTCTAAAAAAATGTCATGATCCACATCCTTTAAAAATGTGAATCAGTTTTCCCCAAAACCCAAGATGACGTCCTCAAATGTCTTGTTTTGTCCCCAACTCAAAGATATTAATTTTACTGTCACAGAGGAGAGAAGAAACTAGAACAATATTCACATTTAACAAGCTGTAATCAGAGAACAACTGATCGATTCATCTTCACAGCTCTGCTTTAAGTGTTTTTCTGTGGCTATGTTGTGTTTTGAACCAGTTTTATAAAAGAGGCTTATCACATGGCTGAGAACCAAAGCCGCAGAACTAAACTATAGTGAGTTATGCATGCTCTGCAGCTGGTGACAACACAACACCTGTGTGTCAACGCCAATAACAAGGGATACATGGATTCATTAGACCTGTTTTTCCTGCGGGGGGGAAAAAAACACAAGTGGGTTTTAAGGGAACATACAAGCCTGTGTGCAACAAAGAATTTCTTAATATAGGACTGTCCATCATAACCCACTCAAGGCACATTAGTTATACCTGCCACTGCCAGCTTAACAAGAAAAAAGCAAGTAGCAGTTTACAGAAAAAAAAAAAACTAAAGAAGGAGTAGTCATTCATATATTTTTATTGTATTTCTCTCGTCAACAATACATTCTTTGAGGGAATCGCAGACTCCACAAGCAATAACAACTATTATCTAGAGACATAATAACAGAATGGTTATACGATGAATGACTGCTGCTAAAACAAATGCTAAGATTGTGAAAGACTTAAAAAAAACAACCCAGAATGTATTCAAATATGTGGAAATTAAACCATTTACTAATGATTGTAATTTGTATTCATAGAGTCTGTGCAGAACACTAAACTAGTCAGCAATACCTGTCGAACATTAGACGTTGTAAGATTAACATAAACAGCCGCTCTTGGTGTTAACATATTGAACATTGGATTAGTCCTGTGCAACTAATCTGTATTTTTTTGTGTGCTTTAGCTGCTCTGTCAACAGAAAATAGACTCCCATCAGCAAACAAATTTCAGGCTGCTGTTTTCCAGAGTCCTGCTCTTTCTTTCCTCTGTACGCCATCAATCATGTGTGTCTGAGAGTGGAGGGGGAATGGACTGGCACCTCACCTCGGAAACCTTTTGATTACCCATTTTCCTTCTAATGCCACGTGAGCCTACGCCGGCCAAACCTCGTGACAGACAACCCATTAAGCAATATAACGACTTGCCCACTCCGCTCTGCTTTTCCTGCCTGCCCTTCCTCCACTCCTCCACAGTCTCAACACCCCCCCCCCCCCCATCTCTCTCTCTCTCAATGCACTGATTAATTTCCAAACTAACTTGTTTATCGTCCATTGCTGCTTTTCAGCTGAAGTGACCGGCACAATAGATCCTTTTCCTCCCCACATGACTGACTTCGCTTCGACTTTGAAAATGGACAGGAATTATTCATCGGCTGTCTTCCTCTACTTTACATTTGCTCAGAGAGGAGAAGCACAGTCTCCACAGTCTCTTTATTTCTTCGTCCTCTTCTCCCTCAGTCATTTTGCACTTCAAGCCATCTTGACCTCTCTCAAGGGGGCTGGTGGTGCAGAGGAGGGAGCCACTGTGACCTCCGAGTAAGAGGGAAGGCCGGTCTGTTGATTCCTAAAGCATCCTTTAAAGCCAGTCTGCTCTATAGGACGGCACATAGTCTGACTGAGAGGGTTTAGGATAAGATGCCACTTCACCCATCCCTCAGGGAGGAATCGTCCTCCAGGACAAATACCAAGAGGGTCCAGCAAAGGGAAATAGCATGAAGCAAAGAATGGGCAAGAATATTAAATGACTGCTATAGTGAAAGATATCACAGTATGCAAAAAACAAAAAACAACAGCCAAGAAAAGAACTGATGTAGAATGTGTTCATTTGATTAGCATGTTTGGAAAAAAGGTGGAAAACGGTCCAATGCTACGTACTGACCTATATGCTAACATGCTCACAATGGCATGGCCAATCCCGCCAGATGTCCCTCATTTTTGGCCGGCTGTCCTGCACCTTCCCCTTTCTTTGTGGTGTTGTAAACTCTGGTGGATTTATGAGGACTATGGTTAAAGGACAATTCCGGCGCAAAATTAACCTAGGGTTTTATAACACGTGTACCGAGTCGACCGTTCTCTGGGATATGTTTTCATGCTAATCGAATATTTCTCTAGCTTGAAACAAGATAGTGCAAATCGCTAATTAGCTTATAACGCTAGTCATCGGGGTACGGGTAAAGTAAAAAGAAATCGCTATTTCTATACCACTAAACAAGGCTCAAAATGGCACCACACTTCCACAGTAGCATAATGAGGGTCCCTATCTGTAAACCGAAGCATTGAGAACTTTGTAAGTGTACAGACAGTTTATTAAAAAGACAGTACCGTTCACGTATACAGGCGGGCGCCATCTTGGGAAAACAGTCATGACCAGTCGAACGACGAACGCCGTGCTTGAGCTATGTTACTGGTTACTGTCTTCATAAACTATCTTTTTAATAAACGGTCTGCACACTTACAAAGTTCTCAATGCTTTGGTTTACATGTAGGGACCCTCATTCTGCTACCATGGAAGTGTGGTGCTATTTTGAGCCTTGGTAGTGGTATAGAAATAGTGATTTCTTTTACTTTACCCTCTGCCCTGAAGACTAGCGTTATAAGCTAATCAGCGGTTTGCGCTATCTTGTTTCAAGCTAGAGACACATTCGATTAGCATGAAAACATATCCCAGAGAACAGTCGACTCTGTACACATGTGTTATTAACCCCTAGGTTCATTTTGCGCCGGATTTGTCCTTTAACTGCTCCTCAGATCTCTGCAGGGTAAATCCAGACAGCTAGCTAGACTATCTGTCCAATCGGAGTTTTCTGACTATAATTGGTATATAATGTTCACCATCTTAGATTAGCGTGTTAGCATGCTGACATTTGCTCATTAGATGTAAACACAAAGTACAGCTGAGGCTGATGGGAATGTCGTCAGATTGCAGGTACAGCATAGGATGGACCGCCACAGCTGCAACAGCGACGCAGGGATGCTTTTCACCTTTCCCCAGATAATTATCACATTACCTCTGCTCTACAGCGTTTCACTGTCATTGACTGTTTTCAGTGAAAAATATAAATAATACTACTGTACACAACTTTTCCAGCTCCAAACAGCAGTTGGCAACTAGCTGGCGAACTTAGCGTAGCATTTAGAAGCTAAAGAGACAGATATTTACCTCAAGAGTTGTCAGAAACCACAACAGAGCTAAAGGAAAGTGAATTTTGGATTACACTTTCGGCTCTGTTTGCTAGAGGTGTAAGAAGGCACCGTGTTTCGCTTCATCAGCTTCATAATGTGATAATATGTCAGTATTATCCCCTCCAAGTGGCCAAAAAACTTAAAACTTCATAACGGTTTTCACTGAGTTTGATGAAGACAGGATCAAGATCGTCGACGTCCTGTGGGTTACTCTCGCGCTGTAACGTCCTAGGATGATGGTTGACCTCTGACCCCAGCCAAATGGCGCCATCAGCTGTCTGATGTGCACCTCTCACCTCTTTATATTTATCAGTGGGTCGGTGGGAGGACAGCCACCTGCCGAAAGCCATTAGACCTGAACTCAGATGTATGCCCCACGTTTGCATAAAAGGAGATCATTAAAATGCAATTAGGACACGAGAAAGCAAGCTAGACTACGCCTAAACAAGTGCAACACTCACATAAAAAAGAACAGAAGTGATCAAGTGAAAGGTTGCTACATGAAATGCGTCATTGTACAGCAAAGATGTTGACGGCCAATAATGAACGTTTTAGTCTTCAAAAACAATACGAAAAGTCATTAAAGACTCTTAGAATTGCTGCAGGTCTAATTATGTTTATCCAGAGGTGTTAAAATGGCTGTTCTATGCGTTGGTTAATGCAGTGTTGACTTTCCCGGACATAAAATGGCCTCCTTTAAATCTTTAAATCTGGAATAACTCAATCACCTAGATGCACAAAGAGATGCGGTCAGTGTCACAGTAAATTGACACTTTATTCCACGCCTGTGAGCAGTAAATTGTGTCATCCATCTGGCCTGTCCTCCGTCACCGCCCTCCCCCTCATCGACCCACGTCCCATAAAGCCTGAACTCTGCTGCCACTAATTACAATTATTAATTGGAAATAGGAAATCAATGACTCTGAATTAAACACAAGCGTGCATGTATGGATATGGGTCAGCCGTCGCCTAATAACTCAGCTTTGCGTGACATAGTTTTCCACTGACAGGACGTTTCAACCCGTGAAAAGTCAACACACACAGTTAGTTCTGTTATCGGCGACTTTCATCAGCTTGTTTTGGGGTTGAGAGTGGCTTACTACAGAAAAACACCCAGCCTCACTGCTTCTTTTTAAAAGTATTGTTTACTCATTTGTCAAGGGAGTGGTACAGTGGCTGCCTGACAGTGTGCTGATGAAAATAGTTCTACTCATGCAAGCAGTGGGGCCTTAAATAAAGTGGTGCATTGCTGGGCGATACCTGGGTGCTATTGGAAATATAAATGTTCTGTACTTCTGCTTCACGACTGTATACCTTCCAGAGGCACAGCCCGTCCCTGCTGTTGACCTTTCTCAATGAGCCTGTCTCAGTTAAAAAGCAGTCTGGGTGTGATTTGCTGTGCCTTAAAGTAACCATTTTTTTTTTTCATACAAATAAAACACATTTCCTCCAATACAATAATGTGTGAAGCAATGGATTGTTTAGAAAGCCCTTACTTTGCTGTTCAGCTGTGCGGACGACTCCCTCCCTTCTGCTGCTTAGGGAAGTTAATGGTCTTTGTGTTCATGGAAACAACAATAGAAATTTGTTTGGAACAAATATAAGAGAGTAGTATTTAATAATAGATTATATTGAGCCAGCCAGCGGCTGCGGTAAATGCTAAACACCAAAGCAGCGACAGCTTATCGCCGAAGGTTTCGTCAAAGTCATGAAAAACAAGAATGCTGCAGATTGCCTCTCTCCCCCCGTTTCATAGCTTTTTGACAAAGATGCCATAGAATTAAAAATTAATGAATTAAGCGTGTGTGTGTGTGGATTTGAAAGTTCATTGGCTTTTGCCCAACAGACGCTGTGAATGCAGCTGAGAAGGCCTTCATTGGCTGACAGCCGCATCGATCCAGCGTCTTGACTGGGTGAAATGTTGAAGGCGAGCCGAGCTCGCTGACAGATACAGAACAACTTTATAATCATTTCTTCATCCGTGCAACAAACCGTTTAGTGGCTCGCAGATAATATGGGTGCTTTCTTTGCCGTCCGCAGTTGTGCATGAAGTTTTGATAATATACTTGTCCTGGGTGAAGTGTCTGTATGTTCACTTGTTTAGGTCGTGTTTTAACTATAAACTTATAAAAATATGATGTAATGTGCAAGACGTTTGGCTTTAGAAAATTGTTCTCCCAAGTCTTGGGGAGATCAGGGTGAACAAAGATAAAACACTAACACAAATATAAAAACTCTTAAGATTTTTTTTCCCAGAAAAGTCCATATGCTTTTATGTAAAACGTTAGTTGTGCCATCTCCATTATACCTCCTACAATACTAACCAATTTTGTAAAAGAGAATCCATGCATTATTTATTACATTTACTGTTATGTTATGTCATTTCAGTTTCATGTTTGGTATACTGTATGTAGCAGCAAAGTAACACAGTCAGGAAAGTGCGGTTTATCGCTGCCATAAATAGCCAAAGACGAAGAAGATAGTCAGAAAGAAAGAACCTCTGATTGGTCGGCACACTTGGTCCAATGAATTCAGGAAGTCCAGATGACGATGGCTAATAGTAAACGACAGCTTTGCATACGAAAAGATGAATCAGTAGCCGTTCAGTTGGGGTTACTTTGGTTCCAGGCTGGATTGCAAAGCTTCTGGAAGGCGTACAATTGCACGGAAAACGTTGTTGAAACGGCGCACTTCTCCGCTTCTAAACAAAAGAAAATAAGTCTTTACACTGTATTGATCTAGAGATATTGAATTTGACTTCAAAGGTATGGTCGACGATGTCGTATACGACCGTCGACCTCAGATGCTGCCTGTAAACTAGTTCTGCACGATGTGAGGAAAATCTCTAATTGCGATTATTTTTACTGATATAACGATTGCGATATGATTCACGATATTGGAGGGAATTTTTTTTTTTGAAATGATAATATGAATTTTTCAAGGATCTGTACAAAAAAATTGAGATTAATTGTGCAGCCCTACTGTAAACCCTTTATGAATGCTGTCCTATTAGAAAAGGAAATGAAATGTACATTTATGGGAGAACCTCCACCTCTACAATAAGCTAACACACAAGGCCTCTACAAGGCCTCTACAAGGCATGTCCATGTATATTTGCTTGTAAGATTGACTTTTGCCTCCATGCCTCTCTCTCTCTCTGTTCTCCACCTGTGCATGACCCTTATACAGTATGTCCAGGTGAACACTAATAAACTGAATAAACCCTCGCTGTTGCTCACAGTCTGGCCCCCACGGACCTATAGCGTGATCAGCGGGGCAGAACCAAGACAAATGAGTGTGTTGGCTGCTTCATAGATCAACAGATGGCCCACTGGCAGTGAGAGTGCTGCTGTGTTTTCGGCCACTCAGCACTATCCCTCTGCCTCCCTTATTGGCAGGGTATTCCCCCATCGTTCCTGTCCGATCAGGCTGCTCATCCATCACCCTCTCACCTGGGCGCATGCATCCTCTTTATGGGGAAACTATTTCCTCATCATCTTGGGACCGATGTGAATAAGTGATCATGTCACAGACTTTGATTGTAAATCTTAGTTTGTAAGATGAGTAGTTCAGTGTTTTGCAGCGTCTTTAAATGATACCTGTGCTCTGTTTTTCAGCAGGAGAGTCTGTGTGGTTCACATTTACTTTAGCTACGTTCACACCGCAAGTCTGAATGCCTAATTCAGATTTTTTGCTCAGATCCGATTTTTGGCTGTTCACATTACCTTTTAAAATGTGGCCTATATCAGATTCCAATGTGAACTGTTTGCGGTTTCGAACTGACCTGTATGCGCAAAAGAACAATAACAATGACATCAGACGCAGCACACTGTTGCACTAAAGTTATGGAGGAAGTAAGCATTTTCGCTTTTATTTCAAAATGTTTGTGTAATGGCAGCCATAACATTAATGAGCAGGTGCTGAGGAGGAGAAGAATGAAGAGAAAGAGAGACAAATTGGCTATTTTGGCCTTTTGCCGGGTTATGGCTGCATATTCACTACAGAGGTCTGTAGTGCGGCGGCCCTCACTTTCATTGCGCCACGGGACGACTCTCTGACTCACACGCGCATTAGACTGCTTGGTCCGTGTTTCAAGACGGTTTGGGTGGCTTGCCGATATCGCTTTTTTACGTGAGCCGATTCCCGCCCTGGCGACGCGACGCGGTTGGGGCACACTGAGGACAGTCCGCCCCGGTTGACGGCCACACCGGGAACAGTGGGCTCCGCCCCTCCCTGTGGGGAGAGAGGGCTCAGCGAGGGTTATTGAGGTAAAAATCGCATCAAATCCATCTTGGTTGTTCACGCTGCGGCCGCATTGAAAAAAAATCTGATCTGGGTCGGATTCAGGACCATCAACAATCAATGTTCTCCTCAGGGATGCACCAAATCCAGGATTCGGATTGGGCTTTTTGACGGTGATTAGGTTTCTGCTGAATCTTAGAATTTTGTTCCACCGAACCCTACGCTTGCACTAGGTGCGCTACGCTGGTCGATGTAATAACGCCGCCGTTGATTACAGGAAGGTGTTTACGTAGGTGGAGCGTTCAATGCAGTAGGCTGTGAGAAAGTGGACATGGAACTCGTAAGAACTCGTGTTGTTTGGCAGTAATTTCAGTCAAAAGAAGGCCATTCAAGTCCAGCTAGATGTTTAATTTACAATGCCGATTTGTCTCGTGGTGGCGAGGACCCTAAACAGTACACAACATCACTGCTGTTACAACATTTGGTATGAAACATCCGAAAGAATATGAGTTGTGCACGAAGGAATCTACAGACAGCAGCCAAAATGCAGCAACTTCAGGTACGGCAAAGGAAGGACAGTCACAGCTAAAAACTTGTGTTAACCAGACGACCATTACCAGGATTCGGGATCAGAATCCTAACCAGTGGTTTCGGTATTTGGCCCAACCCCAAAAATCTGGATTCAGTGCATCCCTAGTTCTCCTTTGAGTATTGTGTTTTTATTCATCCACCACTCTAATTCTGATTCCATCAGCCAAAACATAAAGCAGTCAAGAGCCACACAAAAGCAGCCAAATTCAATTGCAGGTGTTTTTTTTTTATCTGCTCTTGTGAATGGAAACTTTTCAATTTGGACACTTAGCTTTTTTAATTTCACAATCATTTGAATCTTGTGGCCCACCCTGTGACTGTATTGAAAGGTTTGATTAATGTAAAACACTCGTCATGCTGATGTGAGTGGTAGTTTAGGGCAGGAGAGATATTTTCAATATTAATTTGCTGGAGAGGTTTTGTTAAAAACAGCAGGTTAGTTCTCTGCTCTGTGTTTGTGCGAGAAGTTTGTTTGCAAGTGAAAAAAGTGTGAGAAGAACTGCGTCTCCCTACTGTTCCTGCTCCGATGTAGCAGCTCAGCAAAGGATGTATTTGTAAAACGCAGTACAGGTAGGTAGGTAGGTAGGTAGGTAGGTAGGTGAGTGGGTGGGTAGGTAGGTAGGTAGGTGGGTAGGTGATGCAGGACACTGCTAAAAACCATCCTCCGTAGAATTTGCTGGATGAAGTTTGGAAACAAAATAAGACTTAAAGGTGCTGTAGGTAGGATTGTGAAGATCCAGGACTTAGCCAACAAATTTGAACATCGACAACTTCTCAGTCCCTCCCCCCTTTCTGCTAAAGCCTAAAACGGTGTCCTAAGCCCCTCCCCCCACAAGGGAGAATGAATGCGTGTGCATGAGCAGTGGTTGACACGCAGTTAGACACCCCCCCTTGCCCTGATTGGTGCATCTGAACAGGGAGCGGTGGATCTTTCCAAATCACACTACAGGCTGTAGGTGGAGCCAGAGGAGCCGGATTTTTTATTTTTAATTACCTCCTTCAGGTCAGTTTCAGCAAATATGACAGAAAGTTAGTTTTATAAGGCTTACCTACTGCACCGTTAACACGTTCAACTCACCTTGAAACTTAAAACTTAGAAGACTGGGTGCTGGATCCTAAATGTGGATAATAATATATAAAGGTACTTTGGACAGCACTCTAATAAATACTTTTTTTATTACCATGAAGTTTAGGAAAATAGACCTCTGCACACTCAAATGATCACAGCCCTAGAAATGCAGATTGACATATTTTTGTTCAGGCCACATATTGTAGCACTTGTAATGAAACAAAACTCAACCAACTGACTTCCACCTGATAATGACTAATGAATGATTATTATATTTGCATACCTTTTGGCTGTGTCATGGAAAAGCAGTTCAGTGAAACCTGTAAGGTTTTATTTTTTTTCCGAATGGCTGGAGAGACAAGAGAGAACAGCATTTAAAGTAGGTGCAGCAGAAGATTTAATGACGACGTCAGTCAGCCGTGCCGAGCAGTATTGTATGAACGTTTAATGCTGGTGCCTAATCAAATTGTGCACTTTAAATTTGAATTTTGTTGGAAAAATGACTTTCTCTTCAAGATTTGGCTCTAATAATGTGGTTAACACATTTGGCCATTCACTGAGAAAAACTGAAAAACTGCTCAGACCAGAGAAGGCTACTGTGTGTCGTTCTAGGCGGGATTTGCATACTATGTATTCTGCTGTTTAATTTAGAGGCTTTAGAGTTAGATGAGAAGATCGATACCACTCTCATGTCTGTGTTAAAGTTGCCAGGCAACCAGCAAAGATGCTGCACAGAAGTGCTGTGCAGGTAAATAAATCAGAGAGAAGTTATACGTTATTGAGTCATAACTCCCTTTAAAACCAGAAAATGTCAGAGAGTCAGGCTGGTTGTCTCCACATGCTTACAGTTTCATACTCACATTGCTGCTGAATGTCTTTCAGCTTAAATTAATCAGGAAACTTCTTTTACAGGAACATTTCCAATGGAAAGAAATACAAAAAAACAACACCCTGACTCAACAGGCTTTGTAAATTATAGAGTGTGGTCTAGACCTACTCTATCTGTAAAGTGTCTCGAGATAACTCTTGTTATGATTTGATACTATAAATAAAATTGAATTGAATTGAACATGAGCAGTAATACACTCACCTAAAGGATTATTAGGAACATAAAGGGATGGACATGGTTAGAAACAATGCTCAGGTAGGCTGTGGCATTTAAACGATGCCCAATTGGTACTAAGGGGCCTAAAGTGTGCCAAGAAAACATCCCCCACACCATTACACCACAACCAGCATCCTGCCCAGTGGTAACAAGGCATGATGGATCCATGTTCTCTTTCTGTTTACGCCAAATTCTGACTCTACCATCTGAATGTCTCAACAGAAATCGAGACTCATCAGACCAGGCAACATTTTTCTAGTCTTCAACTGTCCAATTTTGGTGAGCTTGTGCAGAATGTAGCCTCATTTTCCTATTTTTAGTGGAGATGAGTGGTACCCGGTGGGGTCTTCTGCTGGTGTAGCCCATCCGCCTCAACGTTGTGCGTGTTGTGGCTTCACAAATGCTTTGCTGTAGACCTCGGTTGTAACGAGTGGTTATTTGAGTCAAAGTTGATCTTCTATCAGCTGGAATCAGTCGGCCCATTCTTCTCTGACCTCTAGCATCAACAAGGCATTTTGCCCCCCCCCAGGACTGCCCCATACTGGATGTTTTTTTTCTTTTTCAGACCATTCTTTGTAAACCCTAGAAATGGTGTTGGGTGAAAATCACAGTAACTGAGCAGATTGTGAAATACTCAGACCAGCCTGTCTGGCACCAACAACCATGCCACGCTCAAAGTTAGGGATGAGCGATATGGCCTAAAATCCATATTGCGATATACATTGCAGCATCTTCCGATAACAATATATATCGCGATATATAAATTATAATAGAACCATTTCAGACCAGGAACATTTATTGTTCAAAACTGTAATTATACAACATAATGTTGCAGATAAATACAATTCAAGTAGGCCTACACTAGTCGGGCTGACTGCTGAGTGTGTAGATTTTCCACATCTGCTCCACCTTAGAGAAGTGTTCAAGGTGCCTCAGCTTAGAACTAATTCATTTCTGCCAGTATTCATGAAAAGACTGGGACCGATGCTTTGTTCTGGGCTTATGGATATCTTTACACTGGACTGATGATGTCTTGTCTAATCTGTTTGTTGGCAGCTATTGGTATCTTGTAGGGATGGGCGATATGGCCTAAAATCCATATTGCGATATACATTGCAGCCTCTTGCGATAACGATATATATCGCGATATATAAATTATAATGGAACCATTTCAGACCAGGTTACATAGACCCTAAGGAAAACCAAACTGCTAAATGTATTTTTTTTTTTTTTTAAAGAGAAAGAAACGTAGTATGTAGTTTTGAGAACATTTATTGTTCAAAACTGTAATTATACAACATAATGTTGCAGATGAATAAAATTCAAGTACACTAGTTGCAGAGACTTTGACAAAGAAAAAGCTTAAAGTATTGGGTGTCTTCTCTTTAGTGCAAACCATTCTAAAAGGCACTACACTTAGTAAGTTTAAGTCCTTGGTTCTTAAATGCCACCCAAGATGCAGAGAACAGGAAAAAGTGGTGTCTGTTTAGTTAAGGAACAGACACTGGACTGAAAATACTTCCATTATTAGGCAAAGATGCACAGATACTTTAAATAAAAACATATTTCAAACAAAGTTTCTTACCTGCAGCCTAATGTAACGCATTTGAGCGCGCACACACACACACACACACACACAGAAGAGTCGGGACTTTTCCCGGTGGGCCGGTCTGATAATACTTATACATTGCAAGTTGTTAGCAACACCATCCGGCGGCCTGGCGCCGCTTCCTGCTGGTCAAACGGTGCAGCCTCTGCTCAACCCGTACGGCAGGGGCCGTAAACATCCCGGTACGTTTTTTGGTCCGACTCCGCCGCTGCACACACTTGCACACACGGCTGTATGTTCAGCGGGGAAGTACGTCTGCAAACACCGGCTGCCAAGATTCCAATCGTCCGTTATATAGTGAATGGTCAGGCTGATGAAAGGCTTCATGGTTCGTCTCGACCACAGCTCCGTTGTAGCGGCTTAAATCCAAACCAAGACCAAATAATGGATGTTGCACCGGTCTTTTTCACCAGCTCCTTGTTTCGCTTTTAGTCATGTTTACTCAAGATGACGATGACGTGTTGCAGCCGGTTACAGCTCGTGGCTCTAAACTTCGCGGGTAGATTGTGTCATCAACATGAATTATCGCGATAGTGCAATATAATTAAAATCTCTGTCGTAGGCCAATTTTGTATTGTTTATATTGCATATCGTCTATATCGCCCATCCCTACTCAAAGTTGCTTAGATCACCTTTCTTTCTCATTCTGACATTCAGTTTGGAGTTCAGGAGATTGTCTAGACCTGGACCACACCCCTAAAGCCATGTGATTGGCTGATTAGATAATTGCATTAACGAGAAATTTAACAGGTGTTCCTAATAATCCTTTAGGTGAGTGGTATACGTTAGTGGTGTTGATACGGCTGGCAAATGTAAGCTTCAGCAGGGTGCCATGTTAATAAACTGACTGAAGTGGATGTAAGTAATGTAGCTGAAGTGTGGTTGCATGTTGTAACTCAGTCACTTCAGTAGGAAGTCCTTTGGCTCATGCAACAGGGATCTCTTTAGCTTCTTCTGAACATCTGCAGTGTCTGTTTTCTGTCTGGAGGCCAATACACAACTTGTTTCATTCTAGTCTGTCTCCTCCACCCTGTTGATCCTGTTCAGAAAAGACTCAACGGTGATAAATGCTGATCAGGTAGAAAGTCAGGTTTTACATTTTATAAAAGAAAAAATAAAGGAACCTCATGAAAAATGATATAACTTATTATCTGTCTGTGTAGGAGGGTTGTCTGTCTAAAGGAAGTTTTAAACATCAATATTTCAGTAGTGTGAGTGTCTGTGTGTGTGTGTCTGTGTGTGTGTCTGTGTGTGTGTGTGTCTGTGTGTGTGTTGTGTGTGTCTGTGCCTGTGTGTGTGTGTGTGTGTGACTGTGTGTGTGTGTGTGTGTGTGTGTGTGTGTGTGTGTGTGTGTCTGTCTGTGTGTCTGTGGCTGTGTGTGTGTGTGTCTGTCTATGTGTCTGTGACTGTGTGTGTGTGTGTGTCTGTGTGTGTGTGTTATGTTTGTCTGTGACTGTGTGTGTGTGTGTGTGTGTGTGTGTGTGTGTGTGTGTGTGTGTGTGTGTGTGTGTCTGTGTGTGTTTGTGTGTGTCTGTGTGTACGTGTGTGAGGCACATGTGTAAAACCAACATTAAATAGCTTTTGAATTTAGTTTTTCTAGCAAAAAAACCTATTGAACTTGCTCAGATGTCCTCAAGGTTCCAAGTGAGAATTGTTGAGGTTTTATTCTGAAAATTAACAAAAGACCACAGATACTTAATATATGATATTCAGCTTCTTACATAATGTGCAGCTAAGTGTGGGCTGACAGAACAAATGTGATGTTAGATTATAAAGAGTTTTATAAAGAGTTTTTTTTTCAGTCACAAAGAAGAAAGTTTGGAGTGGTTCAAATTCGTCCTGTGTGGCGACGTTACGTTCTTGTCTATTTTGGGTCAAAGTTGAAGAGGAAGCGGAGTCACTTTTATTTCAAGGACCTCACATTAAACTTGACTTTCATCGTTTTACTTATGTGTATATATATGTATGTATGTATATATATATAATATGGTTTAATGTGTGTGTGTGTGTATATATATATATATATATATATACAGTACAGGCCAAAAGTTTGGACACACCTTCTCATTCAGTGCGTTTCCTTTATTTTCATGACTATTTACATTGTAGATTCTCACTGAAGGCATCAAAACTATGAATGAACACATATGGAATTATGTACTTTTAAAAAAGTGTGAAATAACTGAAAACATGTCTTATATTTTAGATTCCTCAAAGTAGCCACCCTTTGCTCTGATTACTGCTTTGCACACTCTTGGCATTCTCTTGATAAGCTTCAAGAGGTAGTCACCTGAAATGGTTTTCCAACAGAGATGCTTAGCACTTGTTGGCCCTTTTGCCTTCACTCTGCGGTCTAGCTCACCCCAAACCATCTCGATTGGGTTCAGATCCAGTGACTGTGGAGGCCAGGTCATCTGGCGCAGCACTCCATCACTCTCCTTGGTCAAATAGCCCTTACACAGCCTGGAGGTGTGTTTGGGGTCATTGTCCTGTTGAAAAATAAATGATGGTCCAACTAAACGCAAACCGGATGGGATGGGATGGCATGTCGCTGCAGGATGCTGTGGTAGCCATGCTGGTTCAGTATGCCTTCAATTTTGAATAAATCCCTAACAGTGTCACCAGCAAAGCACCCCCACACCATCACACCTCCTCCTCCATGCTTCACGGGGGGAACCAGGCATGTAGAATCCATCCGTTCACCTTTTCTGCGTCGCACAAAGACACGGCTGTTGGAACCAAAGATCTCAAATTTGGACTCATCAGACCAAAGCACAGATTTCCACTGCTCTAATGTCCATTCCTTGTGTTTCTTGGCCCAAACAAATCTCTTCTGCTTGTTGCCTTTCCTTAGCAGTGGTTTCCCAGCAGCTATTTGACCATG
Source organism: Perca fluviatilis (assembly GCF_010015445.1). NCBI lineage: Eukaryota > Metazoa > Chordata > Actinopteri > Perciformes > Percidae > Perca > Perca fluviatilis. Next base: position 42,482,035 of record NC_053114.1, on the reverse strand, counting down.
AAGGCCTGATTCGCGCAGTCTCCTCTTAACAGTTGTTCTAGAGATGTGTCTGCTGCTAGAACTCTGTGTGGCATTCATCTGGTCTCTAATCTGAGCTGCTGTTAACTTGCGATTTCTGAGGCTGGTGACTCAGATGAACTTATCCTCAGCAGCAGAGGTGACTCTTGGTCTTCCTTTTCTGGGGCGGTCCTCATGTGAGCCAGTTTCGTTGTAGCGCTTGATGGTTTTTGCGACTGCACTTGGGGACACATTCAAAGTTTTCGCAATTTTCCAGACTGACTGACCTTCATTTGTTAAAGTAATGATGGCCACTCGTTTCTCTTTACTTAGCTGATTGTTTCTTGCCATAATATGAATTCTAACAGTTGTCCAATAGGGCTGTCGGCTGTGTATCAACCTGACTTCTGCACAACACAACTGATGGTACCAACCCCATTAATAAGGGACAAAATTCCACTAATTAACCCTGACAAGGCACAGAGGTGAAGTGAAAACCATTTCAGGTGACTACCTCATGAAGCTCATTGAGAGAACACCAAGGGTTTGCAGCGCTATCAAAAAAGCAAAGGGTGGCTACTTTGAGGAATCTAAAATATAAGACATGTTTTCAGTTATTTCACACTTTTTTGTTAAGTACATAATTCCATGTGTTCATTCATAGTTTTGATGCCTTCAGTGAGAATCTACAATGTAAATAGTCATGAAAATAAAGGAAATGCATTGAATGAGAAGGTGTGTCCAAACTTTTGGCCTGTTAATTGTAAATTATACAATATCTCAGAATTGTACTCCGTGATAGTAAGACAGCATTTTTTCTGCCACACAGCATTTTTTACCAATTTTTTCATTGATTACATGCCACTTTGCAACACAGTAATACAGTAGGGACCTAATTTATTGATATATTTCCATATCAATCGATCTAGCTTTCTAAAATGTGCTACGATGGCAAGTGGCTCATACTAATGCTTGTTGGTTAACCGTACGGTAATATTATAGCGTTGCAACAACTTTCAATGTCCTCATAAAGTTATTCTTAGAATTGTCTTTGACCACGGATAACAACGCCACGTATTAGCAGGGTCAGCCCTATGGTCCCACAGCCCTACGCTCCCACATTTCTAAGAATATTCTTAAAATTAGGCCCTATAGGGTTAGGGTTACATTCCATCTGTAGTCCATTGCTACTAGATAATAGGTTGGGTGTAATTGGCTACCAAATTGGGAGAAAGGGGGATAAAATCTGATACAAATTTATGAAAAAGGAAATGTGGGAACATAGGGCCTAATTTTGAAAAAAATCTTAGAAATGTGGGAACATAGGCACGCTCCCACGTTAGCTACAGTAGCTGTATGGGTAGTCGACTCATCTAATGGTGAGGTATTAAGTTAACCTCACGTTAGTCTATATCCATGACGTTCCACCTCCGGGATTGCTCTGTTGCCGACAGAAATTCCGCCGGATTTCACTTTTTTCGGCCGGATGTCCGTCCCCTTCTTCTTTTTTTGTGTTGGAATTTCAAGCCCCGGGGTATTTCTGAGGACTATGGTTAACTGCTCCTCAGATCTCTGCAGGGTAAATCCAGACAGCTAGCTAGACTATCTGTCCAATCTGAGTTTTCTGTCGCACGACTAAAACTACTTTTGAACCTACACACGTTCCACCAAAACAAGTTCCTTCCTGAGGCTATTTTGCAGAGGCACCGTGGCTCAGTCCAGGTGCTTAGCTCCGCCCATGGCGATTGCGATTGGTTTAAAGAAATACCAATAAACCAGAGCACGTTTTTCTCCCATCCCAGAATGCTGTGTGGACTAGCCAGACCCTCCTCCGCAGCGATGTGGAGGAAGGTCTGGTAAGTGAGACTAACCTCATGTTAGCTAATTCGTCTGTGAACATTATGTCTGCCTGAGTCACATCCGATACATTCGGCAACGCTGGTTTTTTAACAATAAATTTTGCCATCAGGGTTCAAGAATAAGGGTTGCCCGATGGCCCGGGGCAAGTAAAAAGCCACGTTGGGCAAGTAAATATAACAACCCTCTTGCTAGTTCGCGCTTGATGCTTTTGACGTTCAACATTTTTTACACTTTTGATGCTTTCAACGTTTATTTTTTTTTTTAGCATCTGTTTTTTTGACGTTTTTGTTTACATTTATGGGGGGGGGGGGTGGTGTTTACGCATTTTAGGGTTCATGTGTCATGACAGTGTCGTGTTCATGACAGTGTCATGTCACTCTTATGTAGATACCTTCAAGTAAAGTGTTACCAGATATTCTCATCTATCTTGGAATCTAGTCTCAGTATTCCCCAAATTGTCTTAACTATTCCTTTAATCAAGAACCTCTGGAAGACTATTGGATTAGAGCCGCCTGGAAGAATGTCATCTAGGTGTGTTTCTCTTTTAGACGTGAAAAAAAAAGAGCAAAACCGCAAAGCTCACATTTTATTCTTGGCAAAGAGCGACTACACCGTAGGCAAACCTAGAAATATTCCTTAAAGGGTTAGCCCTTGCCAAAGTATATTATGCAGCTCTTAATTTAGTGCAGAGAGTTCTGCTTAGTGCCAGCGAGCTACTCTTGATCAAAGTCATTAGTCACTTGATTTGGACTCTTTGCTGCTGAATAATTGAGGCTGTGAGAGGATAAAGGATTCGACTATGCTGGCTCACTAGTTAAGAGAAATAAAGAGAACTCCCCTCTTTGAGAGAGAGACGGGAGGAGGAGAGAAATCGAGATAGGTTCAGGAGGAACTTGAGAGAAAACAGAGAGTAAATGAGAGGGGGTGAGTGGGAGTCTGATTTATGCCTTGTCTGCTCAGAGCTCTGTCCACCACAGTATTGATGAAACATTTAACACTATAAAATCTGCAAGACTACCACCCGCATTTAGGGGGAAAAAAGTTCTCCCAAGTCTGGACAACTTTGCCTGTCCCTCACCACCATTTCCAGTTTTTTTTTCCTTTTACCTTAAGCCTATTCATTCAGAGCTCTTGGCACTCAGACTCTGGGTACTTTACTTCCCTTCTGGGGAGTGCAGTTCACCCAGTGAGCATATATCAAAAAGATAATAGTGCTTTGATTTATGCTATCTTGAGATGATGTAATATACAATAAAATGTCCCGTCTTTTGTACTTGTTTTCATCTAATGTTTTGCGGCTCTGATTTATACCAGCAATTCATCCACTTACAGACCTGTGAGGTATTTTCTGAATACAGATCCTGAGAATCTGTTCAATCTCATTCTGTAAATAAAAGGAAGGTAGCAGCTCGAAGAAAGGATGTCTTATAATCCATTCCCTTCCATCCAGTTACAAGAGGCTGAAAATAACTGTGCCCAGTAATATGTAGATTTCATTTTTTTTTTTGTAAATAAGAGTCCATTAGAATAAACAGCAACCCATAGCAAAATACTGTGGATGCAGTGGCTGAGAGAATTAAAATGCTAAATGCTGGATATTCTGCTGTTTCAGCCTGATGGGTCGACTGTGGTGCCGTATAAAGGAAACTGCATTTGTCACGCTACATGTCACCACTGCAGGCTGATGTATGTGGTGTGTTGTTCGGAGCCGTTATCACGTCAGGATGAAGCAATATTTGCGTGTTAATGCACTTCTGAGCTCGAAAGTAGTTGAAAAAAAAAAAAAGTGTTGCATTCTCTGACTCCAAATGCCTTTCTCTTTTATTCAGATGACGTTTCGGCCTTCAGGCCTTCTGCAAGATTAACAATCATAACCCCCCCCCCCCTTTCAGACATGCCCTGGAAAGCTGAAATCATCTAGACATTACCCGGCGGAGCTGTATGTGAGAACGCAAATGTCGGAATTAGTCGGATTGGACATCAAACGGTCTTTTACCCTGCCAGCTCCCGAGTACAAAGTCTGTGTAATGTCCAAGCCCAAAGTGTGAGAATTCAGAGCGAACGAGTGGGCGTGTTGATGATCGGAAGGATACAAACACCCAAGGGTGAAAAAGAAGAAGGGCGATTTACACAAAGGCAACGAAAATGTCTAACTAGAGAGACGATTTGTGATCGAACTTTTTGTCGGGCGAAGCCACCCACATGATAGGCGGCAAAACCGCTTTGCGCCCGGCCGTTCCGTTGATTTCCTACCGGGGGAGGGCTTTGCGCTGCGCTCAAAGTTCAAATTATTCCAACTTTGACCTAGTTGCCGTTGACCTTCGTCAAAGCGCAATAAATGAGATAACAGCATGTCGCTACGTAGCAACGGGAAATAGCTTCCTTGCCACCCTTGATGACGTTTACCTGCGGCCCGCGCAGAGAGCAAATCGCGTATCCTGTGTAGGTGTTTGGTGTTTTAAGCCCCCAACGTTGTCGCTTCCAGGCAACGCTGCCTGGAAGGCACTAGGACTAGGCAACGGTTAGTGTTAGGGTCAAGGTTAGGGTTAGGTGCCTTGAAGTCGACGGTCGCAGCGCTGCCTTGAAGTCGACGTTGGGGGCTTAAAACACCATCGAGCTCATGTGTAGGCCGCTTAAGGGCCGACGCCGAAATAATCAGATAAATTCCAGGAAGAACAAAAGACTCTTTATGACCAAATTACGAACTGGCTCCATTATCGCGGCGTGTGTCCTCCTGCATACTCTACACAAGCACCAGCCCTCGCCTAAACAAAACCGTGAATTTCCAGTAAGTGAGTGTGTCTGCTACAGACCATCGCTGCTTCCCAAAATCTTATTTAATATCTCCTCGCTCCTCGCTTGAACCGGAAGACGTTCTGGCCCTCCTTCCTCATTCCTGCCACCAGGAGGGAGGAGGGAGGAGGGATCTCTGAGGAGCTATGAACGAGGATACACCAGAGCAGCCTTCCCAGAAGCCGTGCAGCTGAAGGAGTTGCTAACTCCGCCCATACAGCTGACGAATTCACGTGACGCTTCAGAGGAAATGACGTCTCATCCCTCTACAAACACTTTTCCTCGTTTCCCCTCTCCTCACATGATTTCCTCGCGTCTCTCCCATGCTTCCTCTCAGTGGGACGCACTAAGACGTGAGAAAGGGAAGCAAGTGAAGGAATCGTGGATGCAAATAAGAACCTGGGACGTACCCAATCTTCTGTTGTGTGCTACTTGTGTGAAAGGGAAACTCCGGACAATATCTGGACCTGATTGGCCGGACATTGTCTGGAGTTCATATGTGAAAAAGGCTCTAGTAAGACACAGGTGCTGATATGTTGTATAGGCCACACCCTAGTCCCACATGTGATGGCGAGTAGATAATCATATTCCACCATTTAGGGTGAGAAAAAACAATTGAGATGTCTTCAGTGAATCAAAACTTTTTTAAATAACTTCCAACAAATAATCCAAAATCCAATAGAAAAATCCCGTTGGCTTTTTGTCGAGGGGACCAGGGCGATGCTAACTGGCCTACAAAAATACGCCATCCCCGCAGCACGTGCCAAAAGTGGATGGCTTGCGGCTCGGATGTAGAGTGGTCGCCCCTCAACCACAAGATTGGCTGTTCGATCCCAAGCTCCTCGGGCCGCACGTCAAAGTGTCCCCGAGCAAGACACTGATCCCCAAGTTGTTCCCTGGATGCTGTATGTATAGCTGCCACTACTCCTAATACTTAGGGTGAGATAAATGCAGTAATTAAATTTCACTACATTGTACTGCGTTTATATGACGAATTAAGAATAAGGTTTTGTTTCCCAGTTTTTTTATTACTTTAAAAAGGGAAAATACTAAAGTGTGGGTTAGTGCAATGTTTTCCACCAGCAACCCAACATCAGTGACAGGATTTCTGCTGCAGCTGCACTAAGACTGTGGGTGATTCTTCTCCAAAGCATCAGATAAACTCAAACGTAAAAAAAACTATTTTTGTGCTTTGGTGTGTGTGAGTTCATAGTTTTAAAATCAGTATATAAATCCAGTTGACTTGGCTTGCCTGCACTAAAGTATCTGTGGATATGAAGAGATCTCAGGCCAGCTGGGCTGGTAGACATCAGCGTGCTGTATCAAGTTTACTGATGTCACGCTTGCAGCTTTATGGGAACTGCAGATCAGGATTGTTCAGGCTGTCGCCTCTCGCTGACATTTCCGGCTGACAGTGTGTAGATTTACAACATCTGCTCCACCTTAGAGAAGTGTTCAAGGTGCCTCAGCTTAGAACTAATTCATTTCTGCCAGTATTCATGAAAAGCCTGGGACTGATGCTTTGTTCTGGGCTTATGGATGTCTGTACACTGGACTGATGATGTCTTGTCTAATCGGTTTGTCGGCAGCTATTGATATCTTGTTTATTTTTTAAACCCTCCTGTTGTCCTCGGGTCAAATCTGACCCATTTTCAAAAAGTTTCTATACCAGAAATGTGGGTTTCTTTCAATAAATTTTAAAGGGGTGATAGAATGCAAAACCGATTTTACCCTGTCATAGTTGAATAACGACAGTTCGGTGGGTAAATAGGACATACATATAAGCTCAAAATCCCATTGACACCCTTTTACTATGAAAATTTCATATTTTGAAACTGCCGCTGAAAACGGGCGAATCCCAACAAAGCTGGAAGTTGACGTCAACCTCCCAAAAACCGAACCTTTGTCAGCCCATGGGTGTATTAAGAGGCAGATCCGCCCAACATTTACATAGGCTACACAACTGACCTGAGATCAGGTAGTCTTCTGAATCTAGGTCGTGCAGATCTCAGAAAATGTATACATTGTTCATATGCTATTTTACCATTAAATTCACTTCTGAGACTTTTTTATGCGAGAAATCAACTACTTAGAGGTCTAATATGGGCCGTTTTACGAAAATTTATGTCTAATTGCAAATTTTGTTCGACTGTGTGTCGGACTTCAGAGGCTGGTGCTGCCTGTGTTGCTGCCTCGCCGCCTGGCCTGCCTTCCTTCACAGACCCCGGCTTGCTGTGAGCCCGATTGAGCTCCGGCACGGCTGCTGCAGCCCACAGCACCTCATACCCGCGCAAAGTCACCGTTTGGGCTGGTGGACTACTACCAAACGCCGCTGCCCTGACAGAGCTCCAGGGCCTGCAACTCCCCTCTTCCTGCTAGCTAAATGCCCGGTGTATGTGAGTGAAAGCGCGGTCAGCGAGCTTGTTACGCCAGCATTCTCTTACCACAGATTCTAGTTAATCTTATAATGTGTGTAATTATAATGTGTTGAGTTACTTAAACAAACGATTGGGAAAATAAACGCTGCTTGTCCGTGAGTCTCATTGATAGAGCCTGCGGCTGGATGGAGCTCTATCAATGAGAGCTAGCTAGCCTCCTCTTAGAATTCCTCTGGAATTCACAAATATTCATTAACTTGAAATCGGACACCGTTAGCTTTATAAAACATATAGTTAGATGTATAAGTGGCGTGACGAAATTCAAACTGTAAATATACTCGAATTACGACCAAAAATGAAGCTAACTAGCCGCAATCTGTACACATAGGATTGAAGGGACAGTCGCAGCTAACGAAACCCTTACAGCTCACAAATAATTATTAACTTGAAATCGGACACCGTTGTTAGCTTTATAAAACATATAGTTATATGTTGTATAGCTAAGTGGCGTGACGTGTGTAACATTTGGTAAAAGATTGCTGGTGTAACAAGCTCGCTGACCGCGCTCTCACACACGGGCCATTTAGCTAGCAGGAAGAGAGGAGATGCAGGCCCTGGAGCTTTGTCAGGGCAGCGGCGTTTGGTAGTAGTCCACCAGCCCAAACGGTGACTTGGCGCGGTATATGAGGTGCTGTGGGCTGCGAGCAAGTGTCGAGCTCACGAGCTCACAGCAAGCCGGTGTCTGTGGAGGAAGGCAGGCCAGGCGGCGAGCCAGCAACACAGGCAGCTGAACTCCGACACACAGTTTTACCAAATTTGCAATTAGCCATCCATTTTCGTAAAACGGCCCATATTTGAGCTTTATATAGTTGATTTCTCGCATAAAAAAGTCTCAGAAGTGAATTTGGTAAGGAAACATTGCAGTGTCTGGAATATGAAATTCTGTCGCGTTTCTAATGTATGTGTATTGGGGATTCGCTCAACCAATCAGCACACGACCTCTAATGCGTGTGTATGGCGAGTCGCTCAACCAATCAGCGCGCGTCTATATGTGTGTGTACGGGGCTAAGGCTCAACCAAGCAGCGCGCAGCTCATCTAAATATTCATGACCATACCATATTTGGAAGAAAAGCTCTTGTTACAAATAGGGCCAAAACACAGGGATGCATAGGGGCCAATAAAATATCAACCGGGCCATTTTCAGCCCAACTAATGTTACATACCCCATTAGGACATCCATAAGGAACAGTGTGCAATACCCTATATAATCATTCTATCACCCCTTTAAAACAAAATAACATGGATGGTTCCATACAATGCTCTTCACAAGTTAAATAAATGATCAGTTCACTACTTTTATTGAATTTGGGTGTTTTATTCAATTTTATAGCATGTAAAGAAAAATGAATAATAGAACGTTGAAAAAGGAAAGAAATGGCAAAAAAGCACCTAAAAAAAGTGACAAAAACATCGGGAAAAGTGACAAAAAATCTTGGAAAAAAGTGACAAAAACTTTCAAAAAAGTGACAAAAACGTCAGGAAAAGTGACAAAAACATGAAAAAGCTTAAAAGAAAATGTCAAAAAGCGCAGCAAAATATTGACAGAAACTTTGGACCAGTGTCAGTCTAAGTACAAGACTTTTTCTTTTAAGACCAAATTAGTTTGGTACTTTTGTTCATGCCTGGGTCCAATTTTGAGATTTTGGGCTATTTTGCTTCCATCTAGTCGTTTTTTTCAGACTAGTGGGAAGAAATATTGTGAAAATTCCTCCTCTGAAATAGGACACTTCTCTGTAAGTAGGAGTGAGTCAAGTAGACGATGAATGTCTTATTTCTCACTTTCAGCTGAGAACATTTTTATTCCCAAATTAATCTTTGAGAGCTTTGTTAGTGTGATTCTTAGAAGTTTGATATATATGGGTCCTGTACTCTCTTTTCTCCTTGTCTTATCTCATCTGACCTCACTGTTAAACATCAACTCTCTCATGTGGATTACTTCATTTCCCAGACGTCCATAAATCCTCCACGCTCTGACGTCTCGACTCGTGCAGGTATTGATGATCACGCAGTTTTACCTCACCTGTTGACTCGTGCCCTGCTCCCTCCTCTCTGTCCAGGCTGTGAGAGCGATTTCTGGGGCCCCCACTGCAGTAACCGCTGTCAGTGCCAGAACGGGGCCAAATGTAACCCGATAACCGGAGCCTGCGTCTGCACCGACGGCTTCCAGGGCTGGCGCTGCGAGGAGCCCTGCGACCCCAACCTCTACGGCAAGGACTGCCTGCTGGAGTGCCAGTGCCTCAACGGCGCCACCTGCCACCATCAGACCGGCGAGTGCCTCTGTGCGCCCGGATACACCGGCGCCTTGTGAGTAGCTTTTTGTCTGTTTATGGAGCATTCACGTGCTCCTCGGATGGTCCCATTTCACATATTTTGAACTTGTTCTTCCGACCTCAGTGTGTTCGTGAGTTTTAAGTCGTAACGTGGAAACAGGAGCGTGCCTATGTTCCCACAGCCCTATGTTCCCACATTTCTAAGATTTCTTTTCCAAAATTAGGCCCTATGTTACCACATTTCCTTTTTCATAAATTTGTATCAGATTTTATCCCCCTAACCCCAAAAAAATGTTGTGGGAGGATAGGGCTTAAATGGAAGGGAAATGTAGGAACACAAGACCTAATTTTGAAAATGTCCTAGAAATGTTGGAACATAGGGCTGTGGGAACATAGGGCCTAATTTTAGGAAAAATCTCAGAAATGTGGTCACATAGGGCTGACCCAGTGGAAACAACATGGACGCTAACAAAAAAGATGTGTTGTGTTTTATTGCGTAGAGCCTTTAAATAATAGCTCTTTATTAGCTCTTTCCATTATTTATATTCAGTTAGAAGCTTCATATTAGAGGTTTTGTCCCAGACTTGTTGCGGCACCACTACATGCCCTAAAACCCTTAAAGCGCCCATATTCTGCTCATTTTCAGGTTCATAATTGTCTTTTAAGGTTTTACCAAAATAGGTTTACATGGTTTAATTTTCAAAAAACACCATATTTCTGTTGTACTGCACAGCTCTCTCTCACTGCTGTAGATCCTCTTTTCACCTGGTTTCTGTTTTAGCTACAGAGTGAGACCTCTTTTCATCTTCTTCTTCTGTACTATCTTTGATTGCACTCACACATGCTCAGTAGCTCAGATGTAGATCGTGTCAGCTAGCTAGCTCCATAGAAGTAAAAGAAAGCCTGTTTCTCCAACTTCAGTCAGTTACAAGGCAGGATTAGCTGGGAGACTTCAGATGAGGGAGCACAGGTAAGTAGTTCTTTTGTAGATTATGGTGAACTTGTGTGTGTTGTAGCAGTGCTTTGCTATTGAGAACGAGGTACCATGCTAGTGTTAGCATTAGCGTTAGCATGCTAATGCTAACGCTACGAGCTAACGGTTGCGGTTAGCCAGCTCATTTTGGATTGTGACGTCACAGTCCGAGCCGATTTTGAACAGCTCACCAGGAGACTGAAGGCAGGACACATTCAGAAACCGTATCTCACTCAAAACAGCATGGATGGATTTCTTTCAAAGTTTGTATGTGTGTGGAAGCACCAGAGACACAAAATAACACCCCAAATACAAGAAAAAGTGTTTTTTTCATAATATGGGCACTTTAAAATATTACCTGACTTGTTGTCAGAGTTAAAGCTAATAAAAACGTTTCTAACTAATCCAGGTCACTCCACATGGACAGCAACTAACATTTACAACCTGATATCATATTACAAATTACATGTGACCTCATAAAGTTTCTTACCATCAGCCAGATGTTAACTCTGTAAGTCGTGTACCAACCATTTAAAGCGAGTTCTTCCGACTTGAGGGGCCGTTTAGTTGGGAACACATTTTTCCGATTATTCCAACACCACATGTTGTTATTGAAAAACTTAGGGGCAGCTTGACTATGGATACGTGAAGAAGGTCCGGGAGACTTTGATGACTTACACGGAAGCATTTATTGAGCGCTCAATCAAGGAGATTAAGGATCAAGCAGTACAGTTTAACCACAATGTGGTGTTGTGTAGTGCCATCCCAACTCTGAGGCACTCTGCATCTCCAAGAGGCATTTATTTCATGCTAAACACGTGTAAAGTTTGGGTCATGTAAAGATATTAATGGCCGGGCAAACACAGATGCTCACCTAAATCTTCGCTCTCTGGGGAATAACTTCAGGAGTGTTTCCGCCGAACTTCAAAGGAGACGCTCCTGAAACACAACATTTCCCCATCATGCAGCTTTGACTCCCTCCATCTCTAGAGACACACATAAATTCATACTTGAACACAAGGACAGGTTTTAGTGATGGAGTATGGCCTGTGTGTGTGTGTGTGTGTGTGTGTGTGTGTGTGTGTGTGTGTGTGTGTGTGTGTGTGTGTGTGTGTGTGTGTGTGTGGTAGAGCGAGTGAGAGAGTGATGTGATTAGCTTTGGAGCGGTACCGACTCTAGAGTCGTAGTGTGTTTTCTGACCACGGTGGGAAATCTGCAGCAGGAGAAGTTAACCCTCTCCTTGATTTTCTCCATGTTGTTTATGGAGAAGGAGAACCAGGAAATGAGTCGGGGGAAATGCAACGCTACCGAGCGGCGTGCGTCGCAGCAACATGTAGTTAAATCTTTTGTATACGTCAGGCTACGGCATAGGGCCCGGGGTAGGGCCCGGGGTAGGGCCCGGGGTAGGGCCTGGGGTGGCTCTGCTTGACGCTTATCACCGCCCAAGACGATTGTGATTGGTTTAGAGAAATGCCAATAAACCAGAGCACGTTTTTCTCCCATCCCGTAATGCTGTGTGGACTAGCCAGACCCTCCTCCACAGTGCTGTGGAGGAAGGTCTGGCAATGTGAGACTGTGTCGTCAGCGGTGAGGTGAACTGTCCCATCACATCCCAACATAAACACCCTGCTTCTTCTGTCCTTTTCCCTGCAGCTGTGAGGAGCCTTGTCCTCCAGGTAAACACGGCTCTCTGTGTGAACAGCGCTGCCCCTGTCAGAATGGAGGAACGTGCCATCACGTCACCGGAGAGTGCTCCTGTCCCGCCGGCTGGGTGGTACGACCTGCTCCACAGCCACAACATCATCAGCTAGTGTGCATGCTTATCGGAGTTCAACTAACCCAAATCTGAGATCACCATGTTTGTGTTTGTTATTTCATATCACAGTTTTTCCATGTAAATTTTTTTTTTTTTTTTTTTTTTTTTTTTTTTGGAGTAAAAAAAAAAAACATTTTTGTCGCCACAGCAAATCTGTCTGGTTCAGCTCTAGGAAATTGTACAGTTTAACAGAACCTTTGCTTTATTATCAAACAGCAAGCAAACAATGGAAAAGGTGACATCAGATTTTGATAACACAACAACTTGCTTGTAGTTGCAGTTCATGATTTTAAATAAAAACAAAATGGATGGCTGCCCAGATAGCTCAGTTGGTAGAGCAGGCGCCCATATATAGAGGAGGTTTACTCCGCGACGCAGCGGGCCCGGGTTTGACTCCGACCTGCGACCCTTTGCTGCATGTCACCCCCCCTCTCTCTCTCTCTCTCCTGTTTCATTTCTTCAGCTGTCCTGTCAATAAAGGCTCAAAAAACAAATGGATATTTAAAGCTGGCACTGAAAGCTTGGTCAGATTCAAAGTTTTGTTGATTTTTGTTTACAGTCTCCTGATCTGAATCATAATTTGTCTATTTCACGATACAAGTTTAAGACTACTAAAAGAGTCTTCTAAAAAAAAACACGTATTCCTCACACTAAGGTTATGAAAACGTACCATGTTGTTATCTGTACTGAAAATCAACTAATGGCACTTTTATCAAACCATTTCAAATAATACCCAGCTGTAGTGACAGAATAGCTTTCTGTTATTGTGAATGAACTCATGGTGCCTATTCCACACGTATATTAGCTTGATTGCTTTGTTCCGATTCAGGGGCTAAAATTATACTGAATTGTTGCATTTATCCTTTGATTCGTTTGCGTTCACGCAGATGTTTAACAGCGGTCCAAAGCAAAGTTGTGAACAAATGCCATGCGAGAGCAAAGTGTTCTCTCATTGGTCAGAAATCTTTTTTTTTTTTAAGATTATTTTTTGGGCATGTTTAGGCCTTTATTGACAGGACAGCTGAAGAAATGAAAGGGGAGAGAGAGGGGGGGTAATGACATGCAGCAAAGGGCCGCAGGTCGGAGTCGCACCCCAGGCCCCATGTGTCAAGGAGTAAACCTCTATATATGGGCGCCTGCTCTACCAACTGAGCTATCTGGGATTTGCCTCAGGCCAGATTTCCCTCTTCTTTTTTCGCCAGAAAAGAAACAAACATGGAGCACCATAGTTGTGAGTCAGTTGTTTCAATTGCTGGCGGTCACATTGAAAACAAACCGTTCCAGGGGTCGTTTGGAAGCGAGCCGAGAGGACAATGGTTGGTTACCCTTTTACAAAACGGTAGTTACCCTTTTTCAGAAGGGTAAAGGGTAGTTACCCTCAGTTACCCTTCGGAAAAAGGGTAACCAACCATTCGTTACCCTTCTGAAAAAGGGTAACTACCCTTTTCAAAAAGGGTAACTAACCATTCGTTACCCTTCTGAAAAAGGGTAACTACCCTTTCAAAAACAGTAACTAATCATTAACTACTTATTTTTTTGTGTACCTTATTGTAAAGTTGTTTTTGGGGATCTCGGCTCTCGCTTGTTTTGTCCCTCTGAGTGCGATTGCGGTGTTCGTGCAGTATACGCCCAAACAAAACCATCTTTAGGGAACGCTTCCGGTCTCGGAGCAACTGCACCAAACAAGCCAGGAGTGAAAACAGCCCCAGTGATTTTATTTTAAAATTCCCTGTGTGGTCTTGACCAACTGCCACTTTGCTTGTTTGAAAGCCATGATGTCTCTCTCTCTCATGGGTGGGCCAAATTCTCTGTGCGGGCAAAGCAGAGAAAGGGGAGGTAACCTTTCCCCTTATGATGTCATAGAGGGAAGATTCCAGATCGGCCCATCTGAGCTTTCATTTTCTCAAAGGCAGAGCAGGATACCCAGGGCTCGGTTTACACCTATCACCATTTCTAGCCACTGGGGGACCATAGGCAGGCTGGGGGAACGCATATTAATGTTAAAAAACCTCATAAAGTGCCATGGGACCTTTAATTTCCTATGAATCTGATCGCGGTTACGTGTCAGTTAAACTTTTTCTGTTTAACAAAGGCCTAAAATGCCTAATTCTTTTTAAGTCAATTTAAGGTTATCAACCAGAGCAGAACATTTTGATGATTAACAATCCTTTCTACCAGATACATACAGACATCACCTCTACCATCTACTGTGACAAACTTTATTCATTCATAAAGTGTACGGTCATTCCCACAGTAATACCTTTAAACACTTTGTATTCACATGTTTGATGTCATGTCGTCTTCCTCCTCAGGGTCCGGTGTGCGCACAGCCGTGTTCCTTCGGATCATTCGGCATTAATTGCTCGCAGGAGTGCACGTGTCGCAACGGAGGCCTGTGTGACCACATCAGCGGCCAGTGTCAGTGCACCGCCGGCTACATCGGGGAGAGGTACAGTGTGACAGCGTGACCGCACCATTACATCAAAACTTTATTGGACGCCCTCAGGGAAATTAACTGTTTGGAGCAGAAAATATTAGTAGAATTCAGCCGGGAGATAAGATAAATATGAGCGCAAAGATTTGTAATAAATCGTAAATACAGAGGGGGAACTGATAAAATCAGTTGGTGTCAATGTAAATATGTTAATAGGAAATACGAAGGAGTATTTAACATTTATGTATGAAATGCAAAGCTTGACAGCACTTGAGATGTTACCAGCATGTTACCATTAAATTAGTAATGCGTGAAGTATTTTAATGTTGTGTTCACAGTATGGAATCACTTTGGTGTCAGATTGTGACATTTGCATTAAAATGAACTGCTGTATTCCTCAATATAGCATGCTTTGTTCCCAAAACACATCGACCGTCTCGCAGCCATCATGTTTTCTATCATCAATTATTAATGTGACGTCGTAAGATAAATATATAAACTGGCGTTATTACATTACATTACAATCTTCTTTTTAAAATAGGTTTTGCAAACTACAACATGTGATCGTTAATGGATTAAAGTGTTTCCGAGAAAAAATAGAAATTCATATTAAACCATAAATAAACATGAATATTGTTTATTTGTATTTATTTTTTCAAAATACAGGACATTTCATCCCTTCTTTTTTATTTTTTAAGATAAAAAAGCAAATTCTACTGATTCAACCCCTTTTGTTAAAAATACAGTATAACCAAAGACCATTGGAGATTAAATTTATAAAATTCCCTTTCTGTTCTCCTCATTTAAAATAATTGTTTGACTCATCCTGCACTCGAGGGCTCATAAATAAGTTCATCCAATCAGATGGGATTTTACTTAAAGCTGTAGTGCGTAGTTTCTGTCTCCCCCATGAGGAATTCTAAGTAATGACAACAACACTGTCGGCGCGTCCACATGATACAAGCCTTCTGTGATCGCGTTTCACCAAAAGCCATTTGAAATCGGTTTCTTCTTTCTTTCCTCCATTGTCTCTGATACTATCTATTCGTTGAAAAAGACTCTGCAGCCCCACCTCTTCTCTGGTCAGCTCTGTCTCTCTCCTCCTTCCACTCTCTCCATCTTTCTCTCTCGCTCTCTCTACCTCCATCTTTCTCTATCTCTCCTTCCACTCTCTCCATCTTTCTCTCTCTCTCTCTTTCTCCATCTTTACTCTCAATTGAGCCAAATTACCTCCATTCATTTAGGCCCCAGACAGGTGAATTAGCCTACACGGAGTAATTCCTAGATTGAGTTCTCTTCCTCTCCATCCACGTTCTAATGGAATAAGCCGAGATAAGAGTCCTGAGGAAGTCGCCATGATTTAAACGTGACACAAAACACAAATCCTCCCGGAGCCATTTTAATTGAGTGATTTGTCTATTTCTTAATGGTTTCAACGTGCAGACGTGTTGAGAATGATGCCGAGCCATCGGCCTAACTAAGGCGTTACCTTAAAGAGCTGGTGCTCATTATAAAGACCACTCAGGGTCTCGGCATAATGTTGGAGCCTGTTGACCCTACACTGGTGTGAGTGTTTGTGATGGTCGAGTACATGTCATCTGTGGGGAGAAACTCCCGCACACTGTCCAACTTGCAAAAAATATTGAATGCAATAGTAGGCAACGTTTTCTTGCCAATCTTCAGGTAAATGGTGTTACATCCCGAGAAGCCCTCTTTTATCGGAGGTGACTGCTTTTACTACACCAATCAACAACTTCCACGTGATAAATGCATAACATTCATACATATATACATTACTATAGATAGAGTTTGAACTTAAATACAACCCTCTCTATAGTAACAATAGTATATACCATATCAGAGCAATGTATAGTACATGGATGTTGATTTCTGTATAATGAATGCACTCAAAAAATGATATAAAACATTCATAAACAGACCTTAAACCTTAAAACCTGCTGGTACCTTATCCATTAATAGATGAATAGAGAAAAAAAATATCACGATAAAAACAACAAGAGCCCTCACAAATAAATAATGGGAGAATAAGGTTCTCTCTGCAATTGTGGAATAATAACACCACTCTGTTTTTTTTGTATTTCGTGTCCTTGAGGGCCGAGAAAGGCGCCTTTAAATAAAATGTATTATTATTATTATTATTATTTTTTATTTTGTTCGCTGGCAGCAGAAGAAAACTTTCCAAAACTTTATATATTGTTATTGGGTTTCCAGACAAATTACAGATAATAAGTGACTGAGTTTGAAAGCCTCTGAACACCCCCACACAGGTGATTTTAATTATTCTGGCTGATCAGACCTCTGCCCAGGTCGAAGTGGGCTGGAGCTTTGATATGAGTTTATTAGGTCACAAATTTCATCAACCTTCATGCAACTAGGACTACAGTTGAAAATTAGCCGACTGGCTAACACTGGCTCTTTTACAGAAATGTTGATTAATGCGCATTGTCTTAATCAAAATACATAAATCTTAAACCAGTAAAGAGTGTTTAATACTTCTGGGTAAAATCTACGCTGTGGCTACGTACGTAGGTACGTGGAGACCTACGCCGGACACTACGCCGTAGCATTAAATATGGAACCCACGCAACTTCTAGCTAAGACCCGCCCTTCAACAGCATTCACACACTACTATTGGCCAGCGTCCATGCTTACGCAAGGTAATGTAACCCGATTTGTTCAGGTCCTATGCCCTGACCAATCGGCTATCCTAACCTTAACCACTCGAGGTCAATGCCTAACCCCAACCAACCAATCGGCCTGCTTCGTAGGACGGGACTTGCCTAGACGTTACATGGGATCCATAATAACGCTACGCCGTAGGCTGACGTGCACCTCTCTCGAAAAATGTAACTACACGTCGCGGCGACGCACTTCGTGTCTTGGTAGCGTTGCAATTCCCACTCATTTCCTGGTTCTCCTTCTCCATAACAACATGAAATCAAGGAGAGGGTTAACTTCTCCTGCTCCAGATTTCCCACCGTGGTCAGAAAGAACAGGGGAGACTCTTTGTTCCTCTCACTATGACTCTAGAGTCGCTACTCGCCTTGAAGATTATAATCGTCACTCTCTCACTTCTCCCCCGCTCTACCACACGCTCCCCACACACACGCGTGCCGACTCAACGCACACACCAACGCACAAGTATAGACTTCAGGCCACTTACGTAGGCTACTGCGAAAGCTCTGCGTGGAGCCTCCACAGGACCATAAATCAAAGGCTCAGGAAGATGTCATTCAATCAGTGTATACGCAGCCACTCAGTCCTGGGAAGAGGTCTAATCAGCTAGGATAACTGAAAACACCTGTGTGGGTGTTCAGGGCCTTTAAATGAGGCTTTAAGTAACAGTTACAAAACAGAATATCAAAAAAAAGAAAAGAAACAGAGCGCCTGAAAAAAAAAAAAAGAAAGACACACAGAAAAAACATTAAAAGTTAACAAAACCAGACTTAAAAACAAACAAAGCAAAAAAAAAAAATTTCAACCAATAACTATGGTTCCCAAAGTGGGGTCCGGGGACCCCTGGGGGTCCCCGGACCCCAGTTTGGGAACCACTATTATAGGTGACGTTTTTAGTTTTTTAAGTCAGCTTTTGTTTACTTTTTTTAATGTTCTTTTTGTCCAAAACAGAATATAAAAAAAAAGAGGAATCATTTTTTTCACAAAACAATGTCACTATACTTCCATCCATAAGTAACACAATGACAGAATGTATGACTATTTTGGTCCTGGCTTTCTTCCACTTTCTGTAATAAAACAAATCTAAAAGCAAAGATCATATCAGATGGGGGTCCATGTTCTAATTTGTGTCAGTTTAGGGGTCCTTTACTCGAACAATCTTGCTCATTCAGCAAGTTTGACCAGAAACATTCAGATTTAGAAGTCTGTAGTATGTAGATGTTCTACATGTCTCACCACTCCACTTTATTTTTCCAACCCAGATGCCAGGATGAATGCCCAGTTGGCACCTACGGGCCGCAGTGTGCCCACAAGTGTGACTGTCAGAATGGAGCCAAGTGCTACCACATCAACGGGGCCTGCCTGTGCAATGAGGGCTTCAAGGGCCCCAGCTGCCAGGACCGCTTCTGTCCCGCCGGCCTGTACGGACTCATCTGTGACCAATACTGCCCCTGCAAAGCTGCAAACACACTCAGGTACTGGAGTGTGGGTCAATGACGCACAAAAAAAACCTGCTATGCTTTTATACTCTGCAACACAGTATGAATAGAGGAAGCTTGTGTTTGAATTACTGCTTGTTCATCCCTGAATTATTGATGTCTTTGCACTTGTGTGTACAGTTCTTGCTCTGCTAAATCATAATCTATAAAACGTTCCATTCGAGATCCTTTTGTGAAACTCTTAAATGTTAACCAAAAGAAGGTCCATGTGCAATTTCATAATTTTGCATTAGGGATGTTATTGATATGATAAAGTGTTGACCGTTGACCGACAGTAATCATTTTGACCGATTAATACTATCAGTTAAACAGTTGAAAACCATTTTATGAAAACAAATAGGGCCGCAACTAATAATACTTTTCATTGTTGATTAATTTGTCTATTATTTTCTCAATTATTAGTTGTTTGTCTTGGCGATTATATTTCTATTGCAAACAGAAATGACTTGTAGACATTACGTAGCCTGTCCAGTGCTGAAGTCTTCCGTCTTTGCACGTGAAATTTTGAAATATTTTGCCATTGCCTTGTGGCCACTTGTATTAGGCTTAAAGCTATTTTGTTGAATATTCTTTAGCCAAATTCAATTAACAACTGCATTCATATTGAATGTGCTGTGTGCAATATCTGCTTTTAATGGAAACTAACGAGAATGTCCTGCACATTGCTGCAGCTCCTCTTTTCACCCTGTGTGTTGAGCTCTCTGTTTTAGCTACAGAGTGAGACATCACACTTCTGTTCCATCTTTGTTGGGAGTCACACATGTGCAGTAGCTAGGTAAGGACTACTAGCTAGAAGCTAGGGACTGCTAGCGGTTAGCCACCTCGTTCTCAATGGCAAAACATCTGCTACAACCCTATAGAACTACTTCCATGTCCCTCGTCTGCAGTTATTCCAAAGTTGGAAGTGCGCCCTCGTTTAGAAGAAGTCTCCCAGCTAATCCTGCCTTGTACTGACCGAAGTTGGAGAAACAGCTAGCTGATGTGGCTTTAGCTAAAGTGGTTAGCTCACACCAAATGTTTCGGCCGATGACGTAGACGGCCCTGCCGATTTTGACCAGCTCACCCGGAGACTGAAGGCAGGACAAATTCAGAAACCTGAATCTCACTCAAAACTGCATGAATGGGTTTTTTTTCCCATTTTTGTATGCGTGTGGAAGCACCAGAGACACAAAATAACACCCCAAATCCCCACCCCAAAGTGATTTCTTTCATAATATGGGTATTAACAAACTAATAACGTCATATATAATTATATATCAGTCACAGGGGCTATTTTACTGAAAAAGGATAACTTTTGAGATTCTTTAGGTAAAGGATCTGAGTATTTCTTTCACCATAGCTACAGGCTGCAGCCGCTGGTTATGTAAAGCCGTTATATGAAGCAGCAGGTATGATATTTAATCTCTGTCAGCTCAGAAACAGCAGCAGGTGGTGGAGCTGCTGTGGCACACTTTAATTCAACCTTTTCACAGCTTCTAAGTGTTTACAGAGACAGCAGAGTTATTTACATTTAGATTCAGCCACTTTAAGCCCTATTAAATCTGTTTATTAGTAAGGTCGGGTTTTGGAGACATATATAGTATGACAACCCGCCAATATTAGTCTTTTATATTGCTCAACAACTCCTTCGTTCATTGTTCAATACTGAGGCATATACGTAGGGCTTCAACTATGGATTATTTTCATTGCCGATTAATCTGTCCATTATTTTCTTGATTCATCGATTAGTTGTTGGGTCTATAAAATGTCAAAAATCAGTGTTTCCCAAAAAGCCCAAGATGACGTCCTCAAATGTCTTGTTTTGTCCCCAACTCAAAGATATTCAGTTTACTGTCCCAGAGGAGAGAAGAAACTAGAACAATATTCACATTTAAGAAACTGACATCAGAGAATATCTGATATTTTTCATAAGGAATGACTCAAAGTCTTTACTTGATTATCAAAATAGTTGACTAGTTGATTAATCTTTGCAGCTCTAAAAAATAAAAAAGTTATTAAAAAACGTTTTAATAGGCTATGCAATCTTTTTCTTAACTGCTAGTTAATTTAGGTAGTCAAGTTGTGTTTTAAGCTATCTTTTTTTTTTTGCTAAGTTCGTGGCTCTCTGCTGGACAGCGCTCACAGCGGAGAGCTACGTGACACATGCCACTATATCGATGAGGAGTGGCGGGTTAAATCGGCCGTCCTACACAGAGTATGCCAGGCAGGCACACAGCTGACTACCACGCTGGTGGAGACATGCTCGGGCATATGCATCGTGGACATTTACAGGTCGCGCGGACACGTAAGCAGTTCCAGGAAAGTGGTTGCATGTGTCCAGTGCAATGCACTGAACATCGTGGCTGCACACCCCGTACACACCTTTCTGCCGACACTGAGCGGAGAAGTACGTACCTCCCGGATGGATTGCATTGCCAGACCTTCCTCCACAGCGCTGCAGAGGAGGGTCTGGCGAGTCCACACAGCATCACGGGATGGGAGAAAAACATGCTCTGGTTTATTGGCATTTCTTTAAACCAATCACAATCGTCTTGGGCAGCGCTAAGCGCCGACGGAGCAACGGTGCCTCTGCAAAATAGCCTCTGGAAGGAACTTGTTTTGGTGGAACATGTGTACGTTCAAAGGTTGTTTTAATCGTGCAACAGAAAACTCAGATTGGACAGATAGTCTAGCTAGCTGTCTGGATTTACCCTGCAGAGATCTGAGGAGCAGTTAACCATAGTCCTCACAAATCCACCGGAGGTTAGAACGCCAACACAAAGGAAGAGGAAGGGGACGGACATCCGGCCGAAATGAAAGACATCTGGTGGAATTTCCAGCGGTAGCTGAACAATCCCGGATGGGTAACGTCATGAATATAGTCTAGATAATAGTTACTGATCAGGTGACAAGGGTTGGCTATCGCTCAGAAAAAAACACTCTAAATTAGCATGCCTACTTTTCATGCAGATAAAAATATACACTTTACTATGTAACTGACTGACTTCTAATCTCTCGCCCTCTCAGCTGCCACCCTCTGTCCGGAGAGTGCACCTGTGCAGCAGGATGGGCCGGGCTTTACTGCAACGAGACCTGTCCGGCAGGTTACTACGGCGGGGGCTGCAGAGAGCCGTGCACCTGTGCCAACGGAGCCGACTGCGACGGCACCACTGGAGCTTGTGTGTGTGCTCCGGGGTACATAGTAAGTGCCGAAAACACAAACACAAAGCCGTGGTGATTCGTATCTCACGTTGATAAAGCTTTCCAATTTGCTAAATCATTCTAATCACATTAACATCAGGAGCTGCAGATGTTTAATGAGATTGCTTTTGAATACTTTAACCTCTCTGTTAATGTAAAGTAAACAGACCATTTAAATGAGTCTGTGTCTGTTTAAGTTGTCACAAGAAACTCCTGCTGGACACAGTTTCACTGTCTTTTGGTTTTGCAGAGAAACACAATTTCTTTGAGTTGAACAAGAGGCTGAATGAATCACTTCACAAACTTCTCCATAGTCAGTGTGTTAGCTACAGTAGATGGAGGTCGGCGCGCCCCCAGTTTGTAGAAGCAGGCAGGAGACTGACACGGAAGCTAAGCTATGTCCTGCTGTGGACGGGGGCAGCAGCTCAACACATTTTAGACACCTAAAAACATCTATATTAGTTTAAGTGGACGCTATATTTGGAATATTTCCAGCGCTTCACCTTGCTGTCAGACAGCCCTTTTACGACGGGGAACTAAAGCCGTTATTTCTGCTTTTTTCAAAGCCACCAGACTTCTTTGACAAAAAAAAGTCATTTTACCTGGCAGAACACGGGATTTAATGCTCTACCGCTGCCTCCATCGCTTAATCTGTGTTATTGTATGACTTTGGTGTTTTAAAGGGTTAGGAACTAACAAAACCAACAAACTAACTAACCGATGGAGGCAGTGGTAGAGCAGCAACTCCGTGTTCTGGGAGGTCAAATGATGTACTATTACATTGCAGCAGCTGCAGGTATACATAGCAAATATGCCAATATATAGTATAATCAATAACAAATCAGTTTTATAAATCTTTTACGTACCTTAAAACAATATTTTAACAAACAAATATGGTCTTGTGTCTAGGGTTGGGTATCGTTTGGGTTTGTTTCCGATACCGGTGCTAAAACGCTACTTTTAAAACGGTGCCTAAACCGATGCTTAAAAAAATAAATAATAAAAGATCACAAAACAACAGTCGGCAACATTTATGAACGGTTTGTTTATTGCTACGGCCATGTGGTCTAAATTTAATGATTTATTAAAAATGTAATAACAATAGCTTATAACAACTCTGCAACGTCCGAGTTACGGCCTGCTTAACGACCCTACTTGTGTCTCCACCACACCATTACATCTGCATTACATCCCGAAACAACATCTAAATTGCTGTATATTCGTCCAGAAGTTTAGTATCTTTGTTCAGGTGCCTGCTTCAGCTGAGGTTCAGTCCAGCCAACATGTGAAGATGATGTGTGCATAATGTGTGCCGGCTTTGCAGCAGCAGCAGGTGTAGAACATGCTCTATAACCTGCTGAGGTTCATTTATCAGGTGCTGTTGACTCTGCAGGTTTAGCCGTAGAGTTCCTGTGTATGTCCTGTAATGGAGAAAGGCTACTGCAGCTGCAAACCCATGATATAGGTCAACCTGAAGGATAAAAAGAGTGCGTCGATGTCAGGGCAGGGTTGTGTATGCAAGCAGTAAAAACAGTGTTGGCGAGAGTAGATTCACTTTATCTCATACTCTATGTTCAGCCTGTGTGTTTGTGTGTGGACTTGTGTAGCTATCATTGGGAGACTAACCTTTTGGTAGTTGTAAATGTTAGTAAATCATTAATAAATGGTGATGTGTTTCACACTTTACAATAAGGTTCCCTTATGCCAGTTGAAAAAAAAAAATCTTAGCAACTCATTAGTAAATGGTGATGTTTTACACTTGACCTTTTTGCAGTTATAAATGCTTGTGACAAAGTCAGTGAACCAATGCAAAGGATGCTGGCTGTTGGAGAGACCAAGCAAGGTAAATCTACAGCTTAGCAGTACAGATACATGTGGGCTCACTATTTGGCAAGCAACAAGGGGCTGTTGCCCTTTTTAATTTAATGAGTTATAACATCTTATTAAAGGTACACTGTGTAGTGTTTTAAGTACTTTATTAGCTAAAATAAATGTGTTCATTCATAAATATGTCCTCATTGGTGTAAAATGACCTCTGCCAATGATCTGACTTATCCTCGTAAGCGAAGAATTTCTTATCTGTATTTACATTGGACGGGCAAGTCCAAGGAGGCTTCCATGTCGTACGCCATTTTTAAAAACTATAATGGCTGAGAGGGACATAGTGCACTAGCCTACCTGTCTAGCTAATCCACCATGCGTTTTCGTTCAGAGCCAGCGTCACGTGACTGAAACCAGCTGAATCGGAGAAGATCAGTGAGAGGCGCTTGTCACCGCCCCGGCAAATTTGAAAGCCTGCACTGCACTTTAGTTCATAATGGATAATAATGATCGTACTTATGCCGAGCCACAGGAGAAGGAATCCTCGTCGCCGAAAGAAGTGAAAATTGGAAAACATGTTGTCATAGCTTCTTGGTACATAAGAACACGCATTTGTAAAAGCGAGGCGCTAGAGAGCACTATTCGTTTGAATGCAAAATACAATTTCACCGCTAGATGGGAGAAATTCCTACACAGTGTACCTTTAAAGAGCTATAAAGGGTTCACAACCTAATTAATAAACTAATTCCAAACCGTTCTTAAACCCTTCATAAGGTATTGTAAAGTGGTACCGACTTGGAAGTAGAAACAGGATAAATTGTAAATGTTGGATTTATAATTGTAGATAGATTCAAGCCAGGCAAGTGTTAATATTAACGTTGCATGCAGCAGTGTGGGTGGTTTCTGACGGGTGCGTGCAGCAGTAACAGGAGCGACTCTGTGGCCCGGCCCTCCCGGTGTGTTCACTGATCCTGCAGTGACTGAGCGGAAAGCGGAGACGAGACACCTAGGAGCACAGAGATGACAGCGACTTTGATAATTGGACGGAGAACATCAGGGATTCTCAGCAGATGAAAGTAGGATGACGCTGCAGACGAATGTCCGTTTGGTTTGTAGCAGCTAAATTCAGATAGATGTGGCTTTCAGCGGACTGTTATTGATTTAAAGGGGATTTAGTCTGCGCTGGTGATTCACAGTTTGATTCTCTGTGTGTCACCGTGTGGACATGAAACCAGCTTTAAACAGAATTTCTGTGTGGTTTTGTCAGCGCTTTGCACAGTTTCGATCGATATCTGTAAACATGTGCAATTCTGAGCCAATGTTTGAAATCTACACGACTGTCTGAACAACACGACTGATGTGTCATCAAGAGGAACTGTTTCAGGGAAAAGGACAGAATTACAGAAGGTTTTCCCCCAAACAATTGACAGTTATACTGATCATACACTAGAAGACTTTGAAAATACCCTCTCACATCTAAAGACAATGCATCATAAGTCACAGAGTTTTAGTCAGAGATTGTAAGGTTTTTCAAAGACTGAGGATCTTTCAGGGTCACTATTTGCAAGACTACACCTGGATTCCTTTTGAGATTATTTCCCAATGTGCTTCTGGGGGACATTTCCAATAAATAAAGCTGTTGAATGGAGCAGAAAGAGAAGCAGCTACCTTTGTTTGTCCAGTGGTTTGTTTTGAAAAACAGGACAAAAAGAAAAGGAGAAGACACTGCAGAATATGGACACTACCCTGTATGGTCTCCACTCTATCACGGCACAAATGGGACACGTCAAACAGGAACTCTTGTTCACTCATTTTTGTTTTAAACATGTAAGGGTGGTCGGCTATTTCTGAGCAACTGTCTTTGTGTCGGCTGGTTTTGGCGAACAGTGCCCTGTATCGCCTACCAGGGAAGGAGGTTGAACAGTTTGTGACCCGGATGCGAGGGGTCTGCTACCCATTTCCTGACCCTGGACCAGTACAGGTCCTGGATGGAGGGAAGGTCGGCTCCCTGATGAGTAACACAGGATAACTCTTACAGTAGTTCTCCACAGTTTGTCATAGCCAGTCACACACCGAATGCTATAACAAATAAGAATGTAGTGAGTTCAAGCTAAAATGAAACTAGCAAAAATGTTACATGTTGACAACAAATGAACAGAAAAACACCATTTAAAACAATAAAGAAACTGAATGCTGAAGATAAATAAATACAAAACACAGTTTTACCCATGAGTGGCGATTCAAATAAATATACTCTATAATAGACCTTTTTCACGGCAGACATGTTGACATGTCATAGTAGGAAAAGCACAGGTGTATTCAAAACCATTAATGATGGCTGCATTCCACTTAGGAGAGGTCCTGGTATTAAACCATTACTAATGGCTGAATTCCACTTAGGAGAGGTCCTGGTATTAAACCATTACTGATGGCTGCATTCCACTTAGGAGAGGTCCTGGTATTAAACCATTACTGATGGCTGCATTCCACTTAGGAGAGACCCTGGTATTGTGCATGCTGACTCACTGAAATATCTTACTGGGACACTTGATGTAACTGAGCCATCGTTAAGGTTATCAGTTTCAGCTGTGCTTTTCCTACTATGACAAGTCAACATGTCTGCTGTGAAAAAGGTCCATGGAGCTAATGTTGAGGCGGTTTACCTTGGAGACGCCACATGCAGACTGTAAATACATTTTTGGGGTGCACCACTCAAGTCTGCAGGGGGGCTGCAGAGGCCACCCCCAATACACACAACCAGATCTCCATGGCAACCACTTTTATTTCTACAAAAAAATCTCCAGGAAATAAACTAATTCAAAACGAGATTAAAAAAAAGCAGTATAAAATGAGACAGTTAACAGTATAAAAATGAACTGATGACTGATAATTATTCATACAAAATGTATATTGAAATGAATACACAGTGACGGCAAGTGAAATCATTAACTCCGCTACATTTGGATAAGATAAATAATGAAACAAAAACATCCAAGCCTCTGAGCTCAGCTGAGCCTCGTGTTTGACAGGATGTCCTCGTGAAGCCAGTGTGTCCCAGTGACCGCTGATTAACTTGTATTGCTGATGGCAGTTACTATAAATACATCACACTGAGCCAAAACCCTGCACACATGAACATGGAAATGATTAGCTAATATAGATCTTTGCGAATTGTTTTTATTCTGATAATACAAAGAGGTCGTTTCTGAGGGGTTAGACCAAGCCCCCGGGAACAGCGCCACGTCTTAAAGCCACCATGGGCTTAGTGGATAATGGTGGAATAGCACCCCTCTGGGCCAGAACGACTTTTCCCATAGACTTTGCATGGCGAAAGAAACTTCTATATTTTTTATTTTTTGGGGGGTACATCAACTTACCAGCCCGAACGCTTAAAGGGTCCTTGTTTAAAACATCACGTTTTTGTTTAGATTATTTTTGGGGCTTTTCCCTTTATTATAGTGACAGTGGATGGACATGAAAGGGGACGAGAGATGGGGGATGACACGCAGCAAAGGGCAGCAGGTCGGATTCGAACACGGGCCGCTGCAGGACTCAGCCAACATGGGGCAAACGCTCTTACTGGGTGAGCTGGAGGCCGCCCCAACATCACATTTTTAACATTCACTAGTAGCCGAATCCAGAGTTATTAAACTAGGCATGATGAACGTGCATAATGGACGCGAGCAGACTGCACTGTGCGCGCTCATATGACCCGAGGTCCTGTAGCTGTAACAATGGATAATGCTAACGCTAATGGTTGTAATTCACCATGTGTTCTGTTAATACATCCATGGTATGTATGCTGTGAAGCCTGTAACGTGGATGAGAAATGAAGCCATGGATGTTATTAAGAAAAGCTCTGTTCACAAAACTGCAGGCCAACCTTAGCAACTAGCGCTAGCTAGTAGCTAGCTGGTAGCACGACATAATGATTACATCTCCTTGGTTTTCTAAATACATCCATCGTTTATTTAGATAAGCATGTAAACGACCGGGAACAACGAAAAACACAATGTTTAATGTTAGTGAATGTTGTAGACAATGAAAACGGCGAGTTCATGAGTTCGCCACTTGTAAGAGCCACGAGAGAGAAGCTCATGAACGAGCATGTTGCTACCGTTTGCTACGACAACACAAACAAACTGTTGCTAGTGCGCGTGTCCATCGTGACGTCATGGGCCAGTCAACGCGGAAGATCGGAGCTCCATGTTTGCTTTATGTGCTTTTGAGCACTCTCATCGGAACGAACAGGGCTTCCTGCCGAACGCTGTATCCAGTTCTCTTAATACATCCATGGGCTAGACAGAGCCCTGAGGGCATGGGGAGGGATAGACGGAGCCCTGAGGAGATGTTACTTTTGAATCTCGCTAGCTTTCCAACATTACCTTCCCTGCCTTTAACAGGCACATCCTTGTTTTTTTTTTGTAACCTTTATGTCCTCTGCTCCACACTCACACTGTTACACATTCACACCTGGAAGATATAATACAGTAGATGTGTGTTTTTTGCCATCTCCATGTAAAGAATTTGAGAGGGTTATACACCTGCTGGCCTAAAAACACATTCCTCCAATAGATGGAAGAGCATGTAATTGATGTGATTTTCACCCCAAAGTGATTAAATTAATCCTGTTTGAATACAGTGTACTTATTTATTGCCTCTGATCTCAGATGTGAGGTAAGAAAAATTAAAACAACACGCTAATAAAACACCACACACTGTCTTTGAATTCCAAATGGCATGATAAATATCAGGGTCCATCGATCCCCACGTATTTATTATTCCAGAGGACACTTGTTAGAACTCCGAATCCCCCTGGGAAATTCTGAGGATTTTCCTTGTTGGGCCCACTCACGTTATTTATTAACAAAGGTTTTTTGTGCTTAATTCAACAACTTTTTAATAAGGCTCCTCTCTTCTCCTATCTTTGCACATTTGCGCTGGCTTTGTGAATATTAGATTAATAGCAATTTAAAGGCAGCAGGTTGGGTGCAGGCAGCTTTAATTAGCACAGCTTATATGTTAAATAAAAGGTCCTGATCAATGCGCCGGCGTGCTGGAGGTTCAGGTTTATGTGGAGCTCGTCTCACAGCATAACGGTGCAGAATAAGGTTAGACATCCTGCTATAATGCCAAGCTGTCTTTTGGGCTGCTCGGATCATGTCCTCTATTGATTGGACGAGCACAGACGTGGTGTTTCTCTGCGGGTGTTTCATCAGCGATGATCGCCTCTCTCTCCTCCATAATACATGTGCTTGTTTGCTTTATCTCCGCCTTCAACTTCAACGCCGTCGTGGTCCCAAGCAAAACCTGTTTCCCCCTGGAGCTGAGCTGTTGCAGAGTAAGATGGTGGTGAAAGCTCACTGTCAGTCATGTTATTCCTGAAACTCGAAAACCCTGAAACCCTGCACATACAGTCGCAACAACTGAGCAGGCCATCTCATGAAGAATACAAGCAGCACAGACAGCGAATGAGGGCTTCCGTCATCATGAAACGCCTCTTTGGACCATTATCAACGGTGGCAGAGAGAGCTTAACACACTGCAGCTAAAGAAAACACATTCAAATACATTTATTAATGTAGCAGACTGGCAGGTGTAGGTTTCACATCTTTAAAATATGACACAATGTACAATGCGTTTGTGTAGAATTCTGACACTCAGGTAAAATGCCGGAGGGTAAATGTGTTGCACTGAATAGTGAATAGGGAGTGAAATAGACAAAACTGTGTTCATACTGTATTATTTGGTTACTTGGGTTAAAGGTGCAGTAGGTAAGACTTATAAAACTAACTTTGTGTCATATTTGCAGAGACTGGACCCTATGTTCCAGTAGAACTACATGAAGCAGGTCATTAAAAACAAATCCAGCTCCTCTGGCTCCACCTACAGCCTGTAGTGTTATTTGCAAAAATCCACAGCTCCCTGTTCAGATGCACCAATCAGGGCCAGGGGGGGTGTCTAACTGTGTGTCAGTCACTGCTCATGCACACACATTCATTCTCCCTTGTGGAGGGAGGGGCTTAGAAGACCGTTTTGGGCTTTAGCGGAAAGGGAGGGACTGAGAAGTTGTTGATGTTAACATTTTTTGGCTAAGTCCTGGATCTTCACAATCCTACATACAGTACCTTTAATTTGGGTTTCTACTCTACTGTTTACATGCTTTAATGTTTTTTATACTGTCTGTCTGAATATACCTGTATTCACTGTTTTAGCGCCTGTCTCTTTAAGCCCCCTACAAAAAACTGACTAGGTTGTCTTATTTCACAGTTTAAGGGTTGGAAGGTGATAGATAGATAATTATTTTCATTGTGATCAGAGTACAATGACAATCTGTTTAGCAACTCTTTAGCAGTGTGCATAAAAGTTACCTAAACAGAACAAAAGTTAAAGTGCTCATATTATGCTAATTTTCAGGTTCATAATTGTATTTAGAGGTTGTACCAGAATAGGTTTATGTGGTTTAATTTTCAGAAAACACCATATTTTTGTTGTACTGCACATTGCTGCAGCTCCTCTTTGTGTTGAGCTCTCTGTTTTAGCTACAGAGTGAGACATAGCACTTCTATCCCATCTTTGTTGGGAGTCACACATGCTCAGTAAGGACTACTAGCCAGTCAGAAGCAGAGTATGAGGGCGGGCCCTGACAGTACCTAGGTAAGCACTACTAGCCAGTCAGAATACACTAGAATACACTAAAAACAAAAACAAAAAAGATATATAACACAATAAAGGAAAGGGGAAAAGCCAAACAGCATAATATGAGCACTTTAAAAAAATAGAATAAAGACTAATAGAGCAAATATGAATGAAAGCTAAATATATGTAAAGAAACATTTTTTTTTTGGTGTTTTTCATATGTCCCCTTTAACTATTGAGCTTTTGATAGTAAGTTTGCTAATCTGTCGGTTTTATAAGTGTATGATATTTTTTCCCTATTATTTCCTCTCTCATTTGTCCAGTTAGTTAATTACTTAATTTCCTTAACTTAAAAGACTGCAAAGATAAATTAGAATTCAGAAAATGACATTTTTGTTGTTTTAAGATAAACCTATGGTTGGAGGGATGAAAAGAATGCCATAGAAATCATGATTGATTTGATGGTTGTGGTTTTAAAATAAGTAACTATTAAAAATGTGAGCCTTTCCACTGCCATCAGCGTCTGTGTGTCTGTCCACTGTGTCCAGGGGGACGACTGCTCCATCAGCTGTCCTGCAGGCCTGTACGGGACCAACTGCACCTCGTCGTGCTCCTGCCACAACGAGATCTCCTGCTCGCACATCGACGGCTCCTGCATCTGCAAAGAAGGTTCCCTTCCTTACACTGTTAAAGATCATTCATTTATGGATTCATCTTAAATCTTGAACTCATTTCCCTCTCGTTTCCCTTTATAGAAACATAAACACTGTAATTTACAGTGGTGGAAGAAGTACTCAGATCTTTTACTGAAGTAAACTTTGCTGATTATATGTCCATGCTTTTACTGTTGTGAGGTCTAATGTACGGAGCCCCCCTGGGGGTCAGCTGAGAGAAAAAAAAAACTGTGCGCACAGAATAAAAATCTGTTCCCTCGGTTTTATAAACTATTCGCACGGATTCATAATCCGTGCCCTCGGTTTTATAAACGTGAGCAAAATTAGAAAGATATTCACAGATTCCAACTTCCGGAATCAATTACTCTATAGCGAAATGTTATTAAATCACAAACGACGCATCTTTCCTACCATAGTAAGGTTAGCAACAAGCTGCAAACTCATTTTCATCAAAACGAGCTGTCCTCCGACCTGGAGAAATAACTTTAGTCTCTAGGAGCAGCCGGCGCTGAGACGGCAGTAAGACGAGCGCGTAGGGACCGTCTACAAACTACAACACTGACACAAAAATATCTATTAATTTAATGATTAAATAAGGTAGTATCTCCAAACTTACCTCAATTATAACTTGTCTCCTGCTAGTTGTGTGGACTAGCCAGACCCTCCTTCGCAGCGCTGTGGAGGAAGGTCTGGTAATGCAAGACTATCATTTTCGTGATATTTTAAGTGAATAAGTCAACTTTATTTTGATAGAACCTTTCCAAACAAGGTGCAGGTGCACATGAATCACAGTAGACTCAAATGGATTGTCCGTCTGATCTGTCCGTGTCTCTGTCCAGGTTGGCAGGGTGTGGACTGCTCCATCCCTTGCTCCAGTGGTGCTTGGGGACTGAGCTGCAATCAGACATGTCAGTGTGCCAACGAGGCAGCCTGCGACCCCGCCAACGGGACCTGCACCTGCTCTCCGGGCTGGAGGGACGAGCTCTGCGACGTACCGTGTCATGTAAGTGGTCGCGGCAGTCATCAGCTCTTCTGAGTGGAAAACGCTGCAGCAGTGTCTTGCAGGAAGGGATCCGAGTTTGGATTCAACTAAATTGATAAACACTAGTAACCTGACTCCGCCAGATGGATTGCTTCCCATTTGCTCGGCATATCCATCTGGGAACTTTCCATTGGAGAACTTTTGGGAAGGGGCGAAAATACTGGTTAGCTGATTGGATAAACCACCTGTCTATCACCACCTATGTTGGTGATAGACGGGCCAAATCAACCGATCAGATCAAAGTCTTGCCGAAACCAGTCGGGAGAAGAGCAAAAACATCTTTTCCTCCGAGAAAAGCCTGCAGTGCCGTTTTTTTGCTCTTCTTTCAATGAAGGAATACTTTCTAATTTGGATAAAACTTGCTGCGATAGCTACGCTCATCTCATCCGTGGAAGCCACCACGTTGTTTAAACTGAACAGTCGCTTCTCGTTGCGTCACACCTAAACCTGCCTCAAAACCAACGCTGATTGGTCGGTCGTTTGGCGAACGGCTCCAGATGTTCTCTATCTCAAGATGCCAGACTGATCTGAGAGTGGAAAACTGGAGCTTGCGAGATCAGGACGCTCTCACAAGGCTAAAACACTAGAGCTGCAAAGATGAATTGAGTAGTTAGTCAACCATTAAATTAATTACCAACTATTTTGATATTTGATTACTCGGTTTGAGTTGAAATTCTCAGTACACATTTTCTGATTCCAGCTTATTAGATGTGAATATTTTCTAGTTTCTTCTCTCCTCTGGGACAGTAAACTGAATATTTTTGAGTTGTGGACAAAACAAGACATTTGAGGACGTCGTCTTGGGCTTTTTGGGAAACACTCATCGACATTCGTCACCATTTTGTGACAAATTACTAATTGATTAAACGAGAAAAAAATCAACAGATTAATCCACGATGAAAATAATCATTAGTTGCAGCCCTAAAAAAACACTACTTCTCTGGTATGTTGCACAGTATATTAGTTATAGTTCTGCAGTTTAAAGTGCATTTGTATATTTGTGTCTGCTGTGTTCTGGCTGTCAGGAGGGATCATACGGGCTGGACTGCAGAGAGAGATGTGACTGTGTCAACGCTGACGACTGTGATCCAGTGACCGGCGTCTGTCGCTGTGTGGCAGGTTGGACCGGTGAGTTGTGCAGCCACTGTTTAGGGCTACTAAACACTGTGACCATCAATAGTTAAGGCTCCTGGCAACAGGAATGGAGGCCCACATGCAGCCACAGACTCAAATGGTTGAGGAGATGGTATTTACAATACAAGAGCACACGGAGGGAGGAGGGAAAGGAGTCTGTGGCTGAGGTGGTGCTGGCGACAAAAATGGAGACAACAAATCAATATGACACAGGAGAAATTCAGATCTATAAATGTTAAACTGATGGAGATTCAAGCTTGGATGAGTTTGACATTTTAACAAGTCCCTGTGGACAAAGCACCTTTTAAGGGGAGCGTGCCTGTGTTCCCACAGCCCTGTGTTCCCACATTTCTAAGTTTGTTTTCCAAAATTAGGCCCTATGTTCCCACGTTTCCTTTTTCATAAATTTGTATCAGATTGTATCCCCCTTTCTCCCAATTTGGTAGAGATAAATAAAGTATCTATCTATCTACGGAGAACCATCAATCTTTACTCATAGTGAATCATATCTAACCAGGCATTAGCCATAAGTTTAACATTTGGAGCACTGGGAAAGAAACTCTTTGCAAAAAAGAGTGGTGGAGCATTTTATAGAGCGGTAGCGTCTGCTTGAAGCAAGGAGAGCAAAAAGATTGGCCGCAGGATGACCAGAGGGATCACTGACAATCCCAATCAAATAACATCCTCAGCGGTGACATTGCACCTCTTTCTTTGAACCTTTGTTTGCTTTAATAAAAGTCATGTTCAGTTTGTAGCTCGGCTTCTTTTACCCGTTAATTGTCAATCAGGAGAGTCGTGATGAGCAATGATCGATATGAGCTGATGAATATGGAAAGGGGCGTTTTAATTCACTGCCAGAGGGAGAACTAGTAATGAATTTGCATTGGGAGGAATTTTAATATATAAATTTTTTTTTTTTTAAATATATAAAAAATCCAAGCAATTTGCAGTGTGATTGCTTTTCATTTAAATGTACCAATACAAGCATAAAGAAGAAAAAAATGTTGACTTCACTGAGCTCTCTCTCTCTCTCTCTCTCTCTCTCTCTCTCTCTGTTGTAATATCCCATCTGTTAATGCCACTGGGAAAAATATATGGTTACACTTTACCTAAAGGTATCTACATAAGCGTGACATGACACTGTCATGAACGTGTCATAAACATTATAAACAAGTCATAAACGTTTATGACATAACGCTTTTAAGTGTCATTCAGTTTTTGTCATGACAAGTTATTGTTATGGTTAGGGTTAAGGCTCATGTGTTCATGACAGTGTCTCGACGGTCTTAAACTAGCCAAGACACTCGCGTCGGGCTTTGTGCTACGCTGCGCCGGGTGCAAGACAGGGTCCTTGGAGTCTCCATCAAATGTAAAGGGCGACGAAACCTGTATGACTCTGGTTTCAGAGAGCGGTACAGTCTATTGTGGCCGACTGTTGAACTGAAAGAATAGAATCAGCTGTAGACAAAAAATAAAAAACAGACAAAGCTTGGTGAGCAAGTTACATTCAAATAATTATCCAGTTCTTGTTAATATTTTACTCCACTGTTCCGCCCATTGTTTGGCAAACCACACTCTAAGCGCCGGGTTATGGTTGAACAGTTCAACAGCAATATTGTTTTAACGGGACATATCATGAAAAAAAACAATTCACTTTTTCAGTGCTTGTGCACATGGGTATCTGGAGTGTCTACCAACCCACAAACGTGTGAAATAAAACAAGCTAGTCAGTTTTTTGTGAACTGCCTTGATCAGATTACATGAGATCCAACAAGCCATTCAGATTTGGCTCCTCGTCCAATGTCACATGCAGGCTCGTTACAATATACCGCCCCCCCCATCTGAGGATCTCCACCCACGACTTGAGAACTTCCTTTGAAAAGCTGCACCATATTTTTTTTCCACAAGCCAATTAGAGCGGACTGGTCTTCAAGAGACAGGCGCAAAAATAAAGCCTTTCAGACAGAAGGTAAATACAGGCATATTCAGACAGTATGATAAAAAAGTAATGTGTTTTGTGAACATTAAAGCATGTCAACATGTTCTAGTAGAAACCCAAAATACGAGCATGAACCTGAAAATGAGCATGATATGGGACTTTTAAATATGTAACAAACAGCGCATATTTTCAGACGGTCTCTCCTGGACGACATTCATAGTATTGCACTCGGTTGTTCACATGAAAAGTGACATAAATTGTTGCGTGATCAGTAATAAATGAAAAAGAAAGCTAGAGAGAGAATTCAAAGTTCCAACCCAGGGTTCATTATCACCTCCCCACAGCTGACCCATCACGGTATGAATGTTGGATTGTCGGGGAGTAAAAACTGTATAAACTTCAACAAAAACAGAAGCTTTTAGATCAAACTGTGACATTAGAAACCCTTGACTAGTTTAACGACTGGAAAAGGAACAAAGAGAAAGCAAAAAATGTTTTGGATGATTTAATACTTTTTCCTCTGTGACGTTCCTTCAGTCTGTCTCACTACTGTCAACAATTAGTTTTAATACTTTTGCAAGTGTGAGCCCCTCCTTCCTTACTTCTTTATAGAATGGCACTGTGGGCTGATAGTGTCATCAACTCCAATCTCAAAATCCAGGAGAATTTAGTTTTTGCACACTGACATCTTTGAGCACGCTCAACTGTGTCACAGTACGTACTGTACTCAAAACCCAGGAAGAATTAGTATGCAGCGTGGAATTGGGACACAGCATGTGTTTATGAAGATGAATAAGTAGAAACTGGATGAATATACTTGCAGTACTGCAAAAAAAAAAAAAAAAGAAACTACAGTTACTTATAAGTGTTTGTTTTAGACCTTTTCTTACACCAAGTGTTGTGAGCGCTACATGACCTGTAGTAGGTCAGAAGCAGTGACGGACTGGCCATCTGGAATTTGGGCAAACGCCCCTATGGGCCACTACTGCTAATTTGACTTTGGTTAATTTCGATAAGTTATTTTATGCATGCAGCCACAAATATTCAAGATTGTACTGCGGCAAAATGCAAAAGATACACTCGGAAGGCAGAGTTATTAATTTTCAAGTTCGGTTATTGACAAAAATAGGGCCGATGTGTTGCAAATGCCAGGGCCGTTTTTTTGCAAGGGGGTAAGCCTCTCGTCAGAACTCGAACCTCCTATGGCACCATTTTGATGTTACCAAACGCAAGATTGGGAATGATTGAGATTTCTCTCGGCACAGCTACCAGAAGACTTCACACTTTCAGACAGGTTGCTCACGTCACATCTACGTCTTCAAGCTCAGTTGGAGGCTGCTCAGTAACGCTCAGCCAGCACCGGGAAAGAGACTTCTGATATCCTTCACTGGTCTCGGTCCAGAGACACGGGGTCTGGTGGACCATTTTATATATACCGTCTGTGGTGTTTGGATCCCAGGCCGTCCTGGTTCGAAGCATTATTTTATTGTTCTCAGGTCAGAGTTTTACATTTTATTTCAGTGCTGCTGTCACTTGGGAGATGAATACTATGTGTTAGCTTTACACCACGCTCTGCCTAAGCTTTAGCGCTACAAGAATTTACATTTGGCCTTCTTCTGCTTCATATCTCGTCCCCACCTTCTCGTCCCGCTCCTCCCTTTGTTTTAACTTCACAGCCGCACGAATGGAGCTTTTGATTTTCACCCACTTTGTGGCTCAGAGGTAGTTTATTAATTGAGTCATAATGGCCGCCCGCCTGTGCCCCACTCTCATATTCTCTTATGTTCTGTGTCAAAGGAAGTTTCTAATGAGCTGCAGTAAGCCAGGCTGCAGAGAAGAGGTGGGAGATTTACTATATTTGCACATACACTCTTCTTACTCTGTCTGTCTGTCTCACTTACTGTCTCTCTTTATATTTAGATGCGGTGGTAAGGTGTGTGTGTGTGTGTGTGTGTGTGTGTGTGTGTGTGTGTGTGTGTGTGTGTGTGTGTGTGTGTGTGTGTGTGTGTGTGTGTGTGTGTGTGTGTGTGTGTGTGTGTGTGTGTGTGTGTGTTACAGCTTGTAACTAAGAATTGATGAAATGTGAGTCTCTCGGGCACTGCTGTCTACAGACTGTCCCTTGTGAGCACCGAGGGCTCTGATCCATTCTGCAAGCCAACTTTTGTATAGACAGACTGCTGCCTCTCAGGACACACACACACACACACACACACACACACACACACACACACATGCAAGACTGATGAAAGAAGCAGACACTTCAGCAAATGATTAAAGGGTTTAAAGTCTCGGGCAGAATTTGGGGAATGTAGGTTTTTTGCCTAAAATGTTTGTTCGTACAAACTTACATATTTGTACATGTGCAAACAGGTTCACAATATCACAATATCTCGGGAAAACGGATATTGTTTTAGCTACTTTCTGCATATTTTTGAATGTTAATGTCAGTGATGGATTGACAAGTTTGTTTTTACACTGTAAAATGTCCCGTTCTGTACATATCTGGGGTACAATTATTTAATTATCAAATTTAAAGAATCCTAACTTGACTAAGTCAAAACTGTTTCAGCTACATAACCACTGCTCCACTTTTCATCCTCATTCCATGATGTTTTATTTGCTGTGTTAGCTCGGCTCTGTCAGGCTGTCTAGAGGCACAGCGGTGCTTTGAGTGAATGCTAATGGCAGCGTGCTAATATGCTGATAGGCGTGTTTACCATGTACACCATTTTAGTTTAGCATTTTAGCATGCACAACAAATGCATTACATCATGGACATTTAACTGAACAATTACTGTTACTTCATAGAATAACTGTTAATGAAAATAATCATTAGTTACGTGTTTTTTTTACTGATTTAAAATGTGTGTGTATATATGTATATTCATATGTATATACATGTGTGTGCGTATATATATATACATACATATACACACACATACAGTATATATAAATATATATATATATATATATATATAAGTATATATACATATTTATGTGTGTGTATATATATGTAAATATATGTGTATATATAGTACATACATATACTGTATATATATGTATGTATGTATATATATATATATATATATATATGCATAAAAGTAAGGGTAAATATGTATAGAAGTATTGACATACGTATGTGGTTAATGTATAGTGTCATTCATCATTATTCATTTTAGTTTTCTTCCATGTTTTAAATTAAAATGTATAAGAGACGGTGACATGTTTGGTCAATACTTGGTTATCTATCTCAATAAAAAAAGTAGGGCTGTCCTCGACTAAAGAAATTCTGATTTGACTAACACTCGTGTGACTTTGTCGACTAATCGATTAGTTTAGATTTAATCGACAGATCTATAATACGGAGTTTCTCCACAAAGAATCATACAAAAGCACCACTTTAAATCTAGTGTTTACCAGAGATGAGCTCAGAAGTTTAATTCATTCAGCCATAAAGAAGCATAAGAAATGACTAATCGGTAAATCTTAAACTAATCACCTAAAAGGGGGCAGCGCTAATAAAAAGAGAATAAAATAAATACTAATCATCGGTTACAGCCCTGCAGTACTTGACATCTTTTCCTTCCTGCCAGCGCCTTCAGCTATTTCTTTGAGCCATTTAGATATCAGTGTTTAAAGGATAAGGATGGAAATATTCTATATTTTTCTTACAGTCAACAAATCTCATGAAAAGACCAAAACCAACAACATGTTTGTCCATCTCTCAACACTGTCTGACTTCCTGTCTGTGGCTCTGAGCACCAAGCCCATTGGTTCCCACTGAAGATGTCAATCTCTGAAAACATCTCACAGATATACAGTTTCATTTTAAAAAAAGAATCAGTAATTTTGTACAACAGCTGTTCATTGTATTTTATATCAAACAAACAGGAGGTAATACTGCATTTTTGAATGTTCGAAAGGATAATAAACGGAAACAAAATAACAATGGAGCTATATTGCACAGGGGAAGAAGATCTATCAGGCTTTGATGCAAACCCAACTGTTGGTTTTTCATGTGATAAATTGGCCATACTAAAACTATAGAATACCACCAGCTTTTGCTTTTTAACAGGGAGATGAGTGTAGAGGAATTGTCTCTTTGTCTCTCTGATCTGTCACATCAAAATCCCCCCTCCCCTGCTGACTCAGTGTCTGAGTGCGTGCTTTAAAGGCCTTTTGCTAATGTTCCCTCATCTATCGCCTTTCTTTGCATCATTCGCTCTTCTCCTTTTTCAAGTTCAAGTGACACATCTGAAACTTTGTGAGCAGCGTTTGGGAAGTCAGTTTGACTTCACTTAAAAGCTGGGTAGCTAAGAACAAAGCCTCTTACTTTACAATAGACTATAAATGGGTGCGCCTTTGTGTGTGTGTGTGTGTGTGTGTGTGTGTGTGTGTGTGTGTGTGTGTGTGTGTGTGTGTGTGTGTGTGTGTGTGTGTGTGTGTGTGTGTGTGTGTGTGTGTGTGTTTTCTGCAGGTGTCCATTGCGACAGTGTGTGTGAGGAGGGACGCTGGGGACCCAACTGCTCCTACAGCTGCACCTGTGAGAACGGAGGCTCCTGCTCCCCAGAGGACGGCACCTGCGTGTGCGCTCCCGGTTACCGTGGCACCAACTGCAGACGAAGTAAAGACACATTTCACACACACACACACACCTCACACACACTGTGCCTCCTCTATCGTAGCTGCAGTGCAGTGGTGGAAGGACTCGGATACAAAAAAACGTAGCAATACTAGAATTGAAAAAATGGAATTCTCAGTAAAAGTGCCTTTCAACATGTGCTCCAGCATCAAAGTAAAGTTTGTGAAGAATGATAACAGTCACGTGTTCATGCATCAATAATTTAGAAAGAAATCCCCAAACAAGGGAATTTCCCCATTGTAGGATCAATGAAGTCTATCTTATCTTATCCAATCAAAATGATGATGTAATCATTTTATTTCTTTGAGGTCGGTTTTAAAATGAGCTCCACAAAAGTGCTGAACACATTAATGCTCGATGATTATTATTTAATAAGATAATAAACATTATTCTGAAATGGGCCATTCTGCATAATGAGTGCTTTTACTTTTGTTACTTTAAGTATATTCTGATGCTGATACTTTGTGTACTTTTACTTAAGTAAAAGGTTGAATGCTGGAGTATTTCTGCACTGTGGTATTGCTACTTTTACCTAAGTGAAAGAAGCAATACCATCGCCTGTTACTTGTCTCAAAAAGAAACTTTAAACACAGTTTACTGCAGAGACGCTAATCACATTAGAAACAATCAGCGGTGTTAATTTATTTTGGTGATAAAATGCTCCGTAAACAACACCTCAGGTGTTAGAAAGTGATTTTGGTTGACAGTTCAGGAGAAACTCTTAGTTTTCAGATGAGCCACTGTGTTTTTTTTTCTTGTCTGAAAATCAGAATTACATTACATGTCATTTAGCGGACGCTTTTATCCAAAGTGACTTACAGTTGCTCTATATGTCAGAGGTCACACACCTCTGGAGCAACTAGGGGTTGAGTGCCTTGCTCAAGGACACATTGGTTGATGTATCACAGTGGGAATCGTACCC
Organism: Perca fluviatilis; assembly: GCF_010015445.1. Taxonomy (NCBI): domain Eukaryota; kingdom Metazoa; phylum Chordata; class Actinopteri; order Perciformes; family Percidae; genus Perca; species Perca fluviatilis. Next base: position 42,441,265 of record NC_053114.1, on the reverse strand, counting down.
AGGTCTCTCGCCCCAAAGGTATGTGTCATATCCACTGCACCATCACCACCACGGAATAAAATGTAAGTGGGAGCCCAGTGAATTGTGTGTGTGTGTGTGTGTGTGTGTGTGTGTGTGTGTGTGTGTGTGTGTGTGTGTGTGTGTGTGTGTGTGTGTGTGTGTGTGTGTGTGTGTGTGTGTGTGTGTGTCGTCAGATGTAAGAAGGGTTTATTTTAAAATCGGATTAATGACAAAACTGTAAATCATCTGTTGTACAATCTGCTTAAATTAAAGTCTGAGGCTACCTTTTTTTTTTTTTTTATTTTGCTTCATTAACCGGATTTTAAAATAAACCCTTCAATCTGATCAAATAATCAATACTATCAACAATAACGCGCACACGCCACAATATCATCTGGCCATACACATACACACACACACAATTGACTGGGCTCCCACTTATGTTTTATTCTGATTTTCAGACAAGAGAAAAACACAGTGGCTTATCTGAAAACAAAGAATTTCTCCTGAACTGTCAACCAAAATCACTTTCTTTTTCCGACAACACACACACACACACACATACCAGTTTTTCCTCTGCTTGTCCCTGCATCAGAGTTATAAATTTAAAGGCTCTCGGTTCACAGTTTAGGCAATTATCTTAATTAGGAAAGTCCTGTAGCGTGAGAGAGGCAGTAGACCGGCCAGCACCAGCTTGTCTCGCCACTTAGAGTAACATCAATTAGAGCAAATTAAAGGCGTCACGAAGACATGTGAGGGAGGATCAGTGGTGGAAGGAAAACAAAGAAACCAATACTGCCAACAGGTTGACCCCGGAGAGCAGACAGCGGTCAAGGAAACACGTTCAGGGACACACTTTTGCCTGCACACACACACACACACACAAATATATATGATGGACAGAGCCGATATTAAGCTTTTATATACGTGGGGTCTGAAAACGTAGCTTCATTTGGGACTAAGTGGACCATGAAATCCATTATTAAAATGATCAGAGAACTAATCAGAGAAGTAATCAGAAGTTCCTTTTGCACTGAAATTGACTTCTCTCTCTATTTCACACACGCACACACACACACACGCACCCAGAGTTCGCCCACTTCTTCTAACAGTGGTGTTTGCGTTCTCCGCAGCGTGTTCGCCTGGTTTCTACGGCCATCGCTGCAGCCAGTCTTGTCCTCAGTGTATCTACAGCGACGGCGCGTGTCACCACGTCAGCGGACATTGTGAATGTCTCTCTGGCTTCTTCGGCTCCCTCTGTAATCAAGGTCAGTTGTCCTTTGTATCAAAAACAACCAGCTGTGTTTGTGTGTCTGTTTTATACTGTTATATGCTTGCAATAAGAAATAGACACTGTTGAACTGTTCATCAATGTAACGTTTAAAAAAAAAAAATGGAGATATTTGACGAAACGGTTCCTCAAAGCGCACAGAAGTGAAACTGAAATGAAAACGTGGTTGTCCCATGGCATCGGGTAGGTCTTGTCCTTGAACATCCTAAGTATTGCACTTTCATACATTTTTGAGAGACACATTATAAAGACAAAGCAGCCGAGGCAGAGATTTTTCTAGTTTGAGTCAAAAACACAGAATTCTGCAATTCCCATAATGTAATTTTACAGTCTTTAATAAATCATAGACTGTAAAAAATAAATAAAAAAGATGGATGACACGTCTCCACTTTCTGTGATCAGGCGCTGGAGCTGCGGTATCGAAGTCCCGTTCATAACACCCGCTTGAACGATTGTTAGCCAATCCCAGCTGTCCATCAGGACGTTTCACCCCTTTTTTATGGGCAAGGCAAGGCAGCTTCATTTGTATAGCACATTTCAGCAACAGGGCAATTCAAAGTGCTTTACATAAAATATTAAAGAGCAGTTGAAAACAATAAAAAAATATAAAGACAGATAAAATACAATATTATAGGACGCTAGTGTGGGACAGTGTATAAGCCGTTGCTCTATTGAATGGCCGGTTGTCATACAGATTGTCATACAGTTCCAATTTTCAACATTGTAACTTCAGTAACAATTAAAAATATAAGAACAGGGGCGCCCGGATAGCTCAGTTGTTAGAGTGGGCACCCATGTGTAGGGGTTTACTCCTCGGGGCAGCGGGCCCGGGTTCGGCTCTGACCTGTGGCCCTTTGCTGCGTCTGGCCCCTTCTCTCTCCCCTTTCATGTCTTCAGCTGTCCTGTCAAGAATAGGGGCTGGAAATGCCCTAAAAAATAATCCTTTAAAAAAAAGCTGAGATGAGTTGCATTGTTTTTTTTAACCAGGGCAGCAGTTTTCAGATGACATTATGTGCTTACATAATCGCAAAAGGGTTCTCGACTGTTGTAGAAAGAACTGGCTGATCTTTAATGCAATATCTCCATTGCCCATTATCAGCAACCATTCATCAAACGTTCCAAAAGGCCCATTCTGTTTACTAATCTGATATCATTTTAAAAGGCTAACTGAGAAAACATTGGAGAACCCTTTTGCAATTATGTAAGCACATAATGTAATCTGAAAACTGCTCTCCTGGTTAAAAAAACAATGCAACTGATCTCAGCTGGTATTCTGTCTGTAATGGAGTAGAATGGACATTTCTAAGTGACCCCAAACTTTTGACCGGTAGAGTGTGTGGGTGTGTGTGTATATATATATATATATATATATATATATATATATATATATATATATATGTATATGTATATATATATATGTATATGTATATAGTGTATATATATATATATATATATATATATATATATATATATATATATATATATATATATATATATTAAACAGATAAAATAGAATAAAAGTTACAGTGCAGTAGAAGTGAACAGTTGATCAAAGAAAGGCAGCTTCAAAAAGAAAGCATAGCATCAAATAGCATCAAATAACTAATAAAAAACAACTTTATAAGAAAAATCAAATCTTCAGGGTGATCAGAACGACCTAAAATGACAGAAACCATCTTTGGGAAAAACTTATTTCAAGTGTACTTAGATTTTTTTAGTTTGGTCCATGTCATGGAGGGGGGCAGCCAGTCGCCAGGGGGGCGATCCAGATGTTTTGGCTTCACTTTTACAGTTAGCATCTGTCCCTGCCTGGTAGATGCTCAGGTCTTTCAAACTCCTTGCCTTCAGTTTTTAGGGTCACATTTCCATTTAGTTGTGATCTCCATACCCCCCCAAAAAACTGCAAATGTATTTAAAAAAATTTTAAAAGCCCCCTTTTAGAAAACTAGGTTTACATCACTCTAACCCTCATTTGTCTAAAGGCCCATACCGTGTGGTTTATAAATCCAGAACTGAGGTCCTACAGCACCGACTGCCAACTTAGAGCCGCGTGGAGCCACCAAACAAAACCTCTTTCTTTGTGTGACACAGATTGTGACAAACATATTTTAAGACCCATCTTGCACAGTGTGACATGCTGTTTTGCATGCTGTGTGTGTGTGTGTGTGTGTGTGTGTGTGTGTGTGTGTGTGTGTGTGTGTGTGTGTGTGTGTGTGTGTGTGTGTGTGTGTGTGTGTGTGTGTGTGTGTGTGTGTGTGTGTGTGTGTTAAGGCTGCACAATTTTATCAAAATCGCAATATGGTCTATGCAATATTGAAAATCGCAGGGGGGCACAATATTTGTTAACGGCAAAATATATGTCAAACCATTCTGAATTAAGTATTGTGGTGCTGCAGAAACATCCCAGCCTACAAATTGTATCCTACAGACTGGTACAGAGCGTCATAAAAATCACACTATAATCATTTTTATTTTTTGATATTAATATATTTCAATGAAAATTAGAATAACGATACCAAAATGATCATTCCCTCCAATATCGTGAATCATATCGATAATTAGAATAACGATACCAAAATGATCATATCGCAATCGCAATATCAGTCAAAATGATCGCAATTAGATATTTTCCTCATATCGTGCAACCTTAGTGTGTGTGTGTGTGTGTGTGTGTGTGAGTGCTCCATACAGAGACTAACATCATTTTGTTATTGAGTCTATCAATCGGACAAATAACTCCCAGAAAGTTAGTGCAGGATTTATCTTATTCACGTTCCCCGTTCACGCTCCCTTCAGGAGCACAGTCAGCTGCTGTACCCCTTGCATTCGGCCTCTTGACATTTACACAACCTGTGTTTTGTAAAAGCCTGACATCTCTACGTAACTTAAGGTTAGAATTAAAGCCCCACACACAAACCAAACCCCCTTGAATGTTTACATTTCATTAGAAATGTAGGTAATGAAAGAAATCTAAACCTTGAGCTCCGTCTGTGTCTGTGTCCTTCATTTGCCAAGGACATTTACATATACACATAAAGTATACTCTGCATTTTTTTAATTGGTGGGAGGAAACCGGAGCAAAACCCACGCGAACACGGGGAGAACACGCAAACTCCTCTCATAAAGAGCTTGCCCAGACCGGGGATTGAACCCAATACTCTGCAGTGCCTACTTGCTGTGAGGCAGAGAGCCTCCCTGCTGCCATAACTCCTCCAGCCTCTTCATTTCATCTCAATACTCTTTTTGTCACTTTATCCTGTACATCATTCTTCCAGTATGGTTTAGCTCCTCTGCAGGTTAAACAGGTGTTAATTCTCCTGTGAAGGCAGTCAGCCCAAGGTGCGGTGCCAAGTAAAATTTTAAATAGAGACAGTGGAGGAGTGTGCTGTGAAATATTTATCGTCATTAAACATGAAGACGGCCTTAGTTAGGCCTTGTCCCACATTAGCCATTCTGCTGGCTGCTGCATCTTTGAGCAGCCCAGTAGATAACTGGGCGAACCTTGATAAATCCAACGTCCGGCGTGGGGACTTTTAACCGCCTGAAGAGCCAGTCCCGCTCCATCCCTGTCCTCTCGATGTGTGATACCCTTTTGTACAAGCTAATGATGTTATTGACTGGTAAACTCTCAGAGGCTCTGATGCATTGCAGTGCAGTGCAGTGCAGTGCAGTGTGTGTGTGTGTGTGTGTGTGCGTGTGAGTTAACTGAGACAAATTGGGTTTTCACCGCTTTAACGAAGAAATCGGATGTATTTTTCAACTTGAAACTGGTGTAAAATGTACATATGTCCCCTTGTCTAATAGATGTCTTATTCTCCATCTATACAACCTCAACAAAACAAATATCTCTTCAACATACAGTACAAACACGATCACCTTCAGACAACCAACACAGGATTCTTTAAAGGTCCCGTACTCATGCTCATTTTCAGGTTCATACTTGTATATGGGTTTCTACTCGCTCTACTCCCCTTCTTGGTTTCTACAAGAATATATTTACACTCTTTAAAGGTGCTTTAGGTAGGACTATGAAGATCCAGAACTTAGCCAAAAAATGTGAACATTGACAACTTCTCAGTCCCTCCCCCCTTTCTGCTAAGCCCAAAACGGTCTCCTAAGCCCCTCCCCCCACAAGGGAGAATGAATGCGTGTGCATGAGCAGTGACTGACACGCAGTTAGACACCCCCCCATGGCCCTGATTGGTGCATCTGAACAGGGAGCGGTGGACTTTTTCAAATCACACTACAGGCTGTAGGTGGAGCCGGAGGAGCCGGATTTCTTTTTTTAATAACCTGCTTCATGTAGTTCTACTGGAACATAGGGTCAGTTTCAGCAAATATGACAGAAAGTTAGTTTTATAAGGCTTACCTACTGCATCTTTAATGTAAAAAAAACCAAACAGTTTTCACTCTCTGTCTGAAATACTCCATTTAGCGCTTGTCTCTTTAAAGGGGTGATAGAATGCAAAACCGATTTTACCCTGTCATAGTTGAATAACGACAGTTTGGTGGGTAAATAGGACATACATAGAAGCTCAAAATCCCACTGACACCCCTTTACTATGAAAATCTCATATTTTGAAACTGCCGCTGAAAACGGGCGAATCCCAACAAAGCTGAGTTGCTTACGCAAGCATCTCAAAATCCGGAACCTTAAGAGAACAGTCACGCCCCAACATTTACATACTACACAACTGACCTGAGATCAGGTAGTACATTTACATACTACACAACTGACCTGAGATCAGGTAGTACATTTACATACTACACAACTGACCTGAGATCAGGTGGTACATTTACATAGGCTACACAACTGACCTGAGATCAGGTAGTTTTCTGAATCTAGCTAGGTCACGCAGATCTCTGCTATTCCATTACAAAATTCACTTCTGAAACTTTTTTATGCGAGAAATCAACCATATAAAGCTCGAATATGGGCCGCTTTACGAAAAAGGATGGCTAATTGCCGGTATTTTCTCCCGACTGTGTTTCGGGAGTTTAGTGCCGGTGTTGGTGCTGCCTGGGTTGCTACATCGACGCCCTGACCGCAAGTGTCAGCGAGCTTGTTCGCCCGCAATCTTTTACCGCAGCCCGCGGTTCCAGTTAATCTTATAATGGGTATGTGTGTTGAGTTATTTAAACAAACAATCGGGGAAATAAACGCCTCTTTGGCTGCGAGTCTCATTGATAGAGCCGCGGTGAGATGGAGTCCATCAATGAGAGCTAGCTAGCCTCCTCCTAACTCTGACATTCACAAAAATACATTCAATTGAAATCCGAAATCGGACAAGTGTTAGCTAAGCTTTGTAAGACCTTGAGGAACCTGTAATATTCATGCCGTGACGAAATTCAAACTGTAAATATACTTTAGTTATGCGAAGTGAGCAAGCTGCGGTATTTCCCCATTGTAATGAATGGGACATATAGCAAGCAGCTGCTGGTCCTACAAAGACGCCTTACGCGTTCATAAAAATGCCTTAAAATCAAATCGGACACAACGGTTAGCTTTATAAGACATTGGGGAATGATGTTGTATAAGTGGCGTGACGAAATTCAAACTGTAAATATAATTTAGTTATGGCGACAATGTAGCTAGCTAGCTGCGGTATTTCCCCATTGTAATGAATGGGACATATAGCAAGCCGGCGCGTCCTACAAAGACGCCTCGCGTTCATAAAAATGCCTTAAAATCAAATCGGACACAACGGTTAGCTTTATAAGACATTGGGGAATGTGTTGTATAAGTGGCGTGACGGAAATTCAAACAGTAAATATAATTTAGTTATGGCGACAATGTAGCTAGCTAGCTGCGGTATTTCCCCATTGTAATGAATGGGACATATAGCAAGCAGCTGCTCGTCCTACAAAGACTGCCCGTTCATAAAAATGCCTTAAAATCAAATCGGAAACGGTTAGCTTTATAAGACATTGGGACATTCAAAACCGTAAATGTATTATTTATAGATATAGTTTTGCGGGCAGCTGGCGCGCGAGCCCCGCATATGCAGTATCCACAAAGGGGACTTTGCCCTGGGTATGGAGCCCAGCAGGCTGCGCTTTCTCGTCCGGATGTGTGGAGCTCCTAAAGTCCGACACGTCTTACCAAATTTGCAATTAGCCATCAATTTTTGTAAAACGGCCCATATTTGAGCTTTATATAGTTGATTTCGGTACGGCCAAAAGTCTCAGAAGTGAATTTGGTAATGAAACATTGCAGTGTCTGGAATATGAGATTCTGTCGCTTCTCTAATGTATGTGTATTGGGGATTCGCCAACCAATCAGCGCGCCTTCGTCTCTATGTGTGATGGCAAGTCGCTCAACCAATCACCGCGCAGCTCATCTAAATGTTCATGACCATACCATATTTGGAAGAAAAGCTCTTGTTACAAATAGGGCCAAAACACAGGGATGCATAAGGGCCAGTAAAATATCAACCAGGCCATTTTCAGCCCAACCAATGTTACATACCCCATTAGGAGACCATAAGGAACAGTGTGAAATAATAATAATAATAATAATAATAATAATAAATTGAATTTATATAGCGCTTTTCATGGACTCAAAATACCCTATATAATCATTCTATCACCCCTTTAAGCCCTCCTGAAAAAGCCCAGTCTGCTCTAATTGGTCAGCATTTTTACACCTGCATACTCAGAGTCTCTGTCATTGCAGCCGGGGAACAACTAGCGGCACTTTCTACCTATACACAGTATATATTTTTAATTTTTTTTAATTTAATTTATTTATCTTCTCCTTCTTTGGTGGTCAGCAACAGGAGGTTTGGTGGTTGTACATTGCTGCCATCTAACCATGGAGGTATTTTCAAGCATTAAATGCATAACTACAATGCATAGTGGGTGATACCCACCTCTGGAGTGACCATCGTTGTTCACTCGCTTCCTTGGCCCTCCAAGGGTCGATCTCACCAAGTTCACAATGCTGCTTCAGTCACGACTGGAGGCTGTTAATGTGGGTCTGTTAATAGACTGCTAATAGAGGCTAGTATTAACTGTAAGATATGCTGGTCGGTATGTGTTACAGGAGAATAATTAGTCTGATCGTGATCTCATCTTATGTTTAATCAATTGAGGCTCATGTAGTTTTTAACATGGTACTGACCTCTACACACACACACACACGTGGACGCTCGTACACACATGCACTCACACACGCGCGCGCACACATACACACACACAGGTATCCTGTAATAAAAAAGGTATAGCTACACACAATGATGTGATAAAATGTTATAAATATTTGACGGCTTTACTTTTTGACCCAAACCCTAACCCTTAAAAGCCTAAAATATATTGCTAATTTAACGTTCATATGCTACTATAAAACTGCACTAGTGTTAGCATATTGTAGTATGTTAGGATTAAGCTGCACGTAAAGCTGATGCTAATGATTTTAGAGGTAGCATGTCATGAATTAAACTTTGACCAGTTTGTGGTTTGATATGAAAACAGGTCAGGTTGATGTAGGGCTGCTCGGTTATGGAAAAAAATCACAATCACAATTATTTTGGTCGATATTGAAATAACGATTATTCATTCACTCTTGGATACATGTTGCATTTATTGAACTTAAAAAAACAGTGAAGCAGTTTAAACAAAATCTACAGTGAACACCTTGAACTGTGAAATGTCCTTTAATACTCTTCCCATTGAAACGTTTCTTTTCATTCACATACACAAGACAAAATAAGAGTTTACTTGCGAAAAAGTAATATATAGTTATATATAATATAATATATATATATATATATATATATATATATATATATATATATATATATATAATTGTGATCTTAGGAGCCCAAATCATAATTGCACAGCCTTAGGTTGACGACATCACTAGGATTCATCCTGCGGGGAGCAGGCATGTCCCTCTGATAGTTGTCGAGATATTTCACTCTGGACCAAAGAGTTCAGACTGAGTGACCAGAGAGTGTGGCTAAAAACTAATTTAGTGCTCAGCTGACAGGAGATCACCAGGGAGCTGCTGAACACTCCCTCGCCCACTAATTATCTTTGCTAAACATGATTTCATTCATGTACACATACGCGTAATACTTTGATCCAAACTTTACAGACACTAGTCATACATTGGTTAATGTTACATAAGTGGAGGGACTTCATTAAAGCATTCATAATGATCTTTATTGCTCTCATATTCAGAGCAGAGAGAGAAGAATCCCCTCCAGGGTTTTATTCTTTCAGTGAAACAATATGCACGGCTGGCTTTTATAAGCATGGACAGGCAGAACCTGTTAATGAAGACAATACATTTTGTGTAACAGGTGGAGAATGGTAGTGAAATGCACGAGTGATGAAACGAGTGGAGAAGAATTGTAAAATAATCGACATAGCTTGTGTGTATATATATATATATATACATAATGTATTTATCTTATCTAAACATTACCATGAAGAAGTAGCACACATTCATGAAATTGTAATACTGGCCGTAATGTTTGACAACTACAAGCACACTCTGTATTTTGTGATCGGCTCGTTCGAGATGAACTGCGCCTCGCCTGTAAAGCGGACGAGAGCAGGCGGGAGCAGCCGGGGGCGGTGACAATAATCCGCTGTCAAGTCGGACAGTTTCCAGCCGCTTCCAGCAGCCTTCAGGCTGAACAGGAAGTCACAGAAACACTGTGGTCCGATTTTAATAAAATGTTATCAGACCCATATATCAGCTTGTACACAAGTCTCCGGTTGTTTTAATTATGACAGAGTAGCTGTCAAAATGCTCTACATGCGATCTGTTGCTGATTTTAATCACCAACAGACTGTAGATGATCTGTAATCTGAACAGATTTAGTCTCTCTGACTTCTAAACATAACTATCAGCCACACAACATGTGTTCTGTAAGGAATAAGCCTTTAAATCAGACAAATAGCAGTTAAAATCCCTCCAATTCAAAATCAATAAAAAGTGGATATAAAACGTCATCATGTTGAGTCAATTTTGAACCAATCAGCTGTTAGATCAGCTGAGAGGCAGGCGTTTCCCAGCATGCCCCTGGGTCCGCCCGGGGTCTTGCAGTCAGTGAAAAGCAACTGCGCTGCCTGCGTCTCAGAACTGCGGCCGCCTTGATCTCGTGAGGTTATCGTTGCATACGTGTGCGTGACGTCAGAGCAAGTCGGGATCAAGTCAGACACAAATCTACCCAGCATGCATTGGGCGGCGATCGCAGGTGATCGATTCTGCGCAGACCTGGCTCATCTTGAACGAGCCTATTGTGTCATAAATTTGCAACGCAAACACTCATTAAACATTTAAAAGTTTGGTATCAGGAGATAAGGTCAAGCTAAATGCCAGCTCATAATATTTATAATAACTTTTAAACTTTGAGCTGTTTAACATTTCTCATGACAATAACTCTGACTCTTTCTGTTCGGCCTAGGGAGGTAACTCTGTGGAGCTTCTGTGCATTAAGTTTTATAAGATACTTTTAACTTAATAAAGTTAAAACCACACTCTTAGTAGTAGCAGTATGTCTTCTCGTTTTAATTGGCAATAAATCAAAAAACCCCAGAGCACATTAATATATTATCAGGCTTGTCAGACGCTACTGTGTCTGTGTCTCAATATTTTATCAGTGTAACTACATTTGAATCTGGATATAAAAAAGTAGAAGTATTACATCCTTAAGCAACAGGATGTGCATTTCCCTAAAATGATTAACTGAAAAACAAACTTCTTTTAGACCCTTTATAGGCGCTGCGGAAGAGAAACCTCAAACGCAGTTTTCTGCAGAGACGCTAATCACATTAGAAACAGTCTGTAGTGTTGATTCATTTCAGAACATTATACATATACGCTACCGGTCAAAAGTTTGGGGTCACTTAGAAATTTCCATTCCAGACAGAATACCAGCTGAGATGAGTTGCATTGTTTTTTTTAACCAGGGCAGCAGTTTTCAGATTACATTATGTGCTTAAATAATCGCAAAGGGGTTCTCGACTGTTGTAGAAAGAAGTGGCTGATCTTTAATGCAATATCTCCATTGCCCATTATCAGCAACCATTCATCCAACGTTCCAAAGGCACATTCTGTTTACTAATCTGATATCATTTTAAAAGGCTAACTGAGAAAACATTGGAGAACCCTTTTGCAATTATAGAAGCACAAACTTTTGACCGGTAGTGTAAATAGGTATGTTTCAAAGCAATATGCAATCAGATTGCAATTATCCACTACACTACTAACTATCCAGTTAAAGATAAGTACAATAATTGTGATTAACATGAGTTTTGTACTGAATGTTATTGAAAGAGGTCATTTGATTTTCCTTGAATCCTATTCTCTTTACATTTTGTACAGTTTTCTTCCGATGTGTTCTACGTTTTATTATTTAAAACATTTGATAAGTTTTGATCTTCTCGTCTCTCCCACTCCGTGATTACAGTTGGAAAAATATGTATTATATATAATTGTCCCTCATTTACTTAGTTCAAGTGTCCTTAAACCTTTTATTAAGATTGATTTTTGTACTGAAGTATATTCTGATGTTAATACTTTTGTACTTTTACTTAAAGGGTAACTTCCGTTTTTTCCATTTTCCAGCCTATTTTCCTATGTTTTTGTGTCTAAGTGACTGATGGGAACAACAATCTTTGACATTGGTCCAGTATTAAGAGAGATCGCTGCAGTCTGCAGCGGAGAAACAAGCTACAATGTAAGTTAATAGGACAACTGTCCAGATTGTATTTACCTTCACAAAAGTGCTCGTTCTGGCGCTGACAGGCTCAGATTATTATTCAAGTGTCTGACAACATTATGGAAAGGATTTCAAAGCAGGTCGAATTTTCTGTTAAAGAGTAAGATCCTTTTTTTAAACATAAAAACATCCACAAAATTGCATTCGCTGAAGCCACCATTTTAGCATTGTAAAATACACTTCATTCAAAGTCGACAGACACAAAATAAAACGAAAAGCCGTTTTGAGTCGTCTTTCCAATTTCCCAACCATCACAACTCTAGTTTGGGTTGAAATACACACATAGTTTACCGAGTTATATGTGAAAATATGTTGGCTCTAAACACGCTAAAAGTATTGCTTCTTTAAATGGAGTCTGGTGGTTTTAGAGCTAGCGACTTCAGAGCAGTTTCTGGTTAAACAGAAAGGTCTCAAAGAGGTTTTAAAGGTCTGTCTCTGTAGGGATCCTTTCCATAATGTTGTCAGACACTTAGAATATTAATCTGAGTCTGTCAGCGGCAAAACAGCACTTTTGTGAAGGTAAATACAAGCTGGACAATTGCCCAGTAAACTTTTGTAGTTGAGCTAATTGTAGCTCGTTTCTCCGCTGCCGACTGCAGCGATCTCGCTTAATACTGGACCAATGTCAAAGATTGTTGTTCCCATCAGTCACTTAGACACAAAGGTTGAAAAAACTGGTAGTTACCCTTTTAAGTACACTTTTTAATGCAGGACTTTGACTTTTAACATAGTATTTCTACACTGTGGTACTACTTTTACTTGGGTAAAATATTATATTATATATATATATTTTTTTTTTAGTTAATGTGTGTTTTTATGTTTGCACCATAGTAGCACTTTTAATGTAATTGTAAGTATGTACTTAAAATGACAATAAAGTCAGTTCTGACTCTGATATCTGACTACTTATTCCCCCCCAGGTATTGTCATAGTGACCAGGGCCACACCGAATCTGCAGATGCAGATTATCCGCAGATTGTCCTCAGATTTTAAACAACAAAAAAAACTCAGAATGTTAACACATCTCCACCCGGAACAGAAATACAGATTTATATTCTGGATCACTGCTGAAAACTGTAAAAACAAAAATCGTCAGATTTCGTTTGGGTCTGATAATGACTAACAGTCATCATAATATCCAACTTTATATGTTTGTGCGTCCCCGACAGTGTGTCCCAGTGGGAAGTACGGTAAAGCCTGTGCTGAGGCGTGTTTGTGCACCAACAACAGCACTTGTAATCCTATTGACGGCTCCTGCCAGTGCTACCCCGGATGGATCGGCGCCGACTGCTCCAAACGTGAGACGCTACAGATATTCTCTCTTCCTCGTTCACACTCACTCCTTTCTCTTTCTCACCTCAGCACTTATCGACCACTTGAGTTGAGTTGATCGGGAACCAATCAAAGACAGCTGAAAGAAAAAAAAAAAAACATAAAGGCAATTACTCCATCGCCTCTGACATTAATTATCCAGGCTATTATAGTTTAGAATTTTTGATTACATTTTACTTAGTTTTCAGAGTGTTTTAGTTTCGCTTATGCAGAATGATTTATTATATTATATTTTTTATGTTTAGTTTTAATTTTACAGTAGTTTCAGAGTTGTTTTGTTAGGGCCAGGTATTTGGGTCAGAAGTGACATATACATAGAAAATACATGGTTGGACAAGTGTGTAGGAATATGGCTTTAATGTTTAATCTTTATGCTACTTTAGTGTCTGATGGGAAGCAATTGAGGCGCAGCGCCATCTCCTGGAATTTCAATGTCAACTCTCTTCAGTTTCTGTAAAAAGCAAATGATTTACATTCATTTTTATTTTTATGAGTTTTTTAGAAATATATTTCACTGCTTATTTTAGTTGTAGCTTTTGTTTATTATAATAACCCTGGTGTGTGTTCATCTTATTATTTCTGTGTGTGTGTGTGTGTGTGTGTGTGTGTGTGTGTGTGTGTGTGTGTGTGTGTGTGGTATTGGCAGCGTGTCCTCAGGGCTCGTGGGGTCCAGACTGCATCCACACATGTAACTGTCACAACGGAGCCCAGTGCAGCGCCACAGACGGAGAGTGTATCTGCGGCCCTGGATGGACGGGACTCTTCTGTACTCAGCGTAAGACACACACACACACACACACACACACACACACACACACACACACACACCCCTAATAGGGGAAACACTCTCTGGCTGCTGTAAGGGCACATTAACGATGCACTCTCATTTTTTGCAGTGTTAGTCACCGAGTGGCTTGAATATCTCATACCTGCACCTCCATCTAGTGGCAGATTAAAAAACTACACGCTTGAAGACATTTATTCCTTTATCTCCTTAGATTCCTTCCTCCTTTCTTCCTCCTCCTCCTCCTAGAAACTAGTTTGCTGCCACTATTTAAATACTCTTAAACAATAATTAAATAGCTTCTCAGTTTCCTTTGTGTCAGGAAACTAAATCATATCCTTTCTGTCATATTTCTGCAGTCGGCAGCGGCGAAACAAACTACAATGTAAGTTACTGGGGGAATTGTCCAGCTTGTATTTTCCTTCACAAAAGTGCTCCTTTTGCCGCTGACAGACTCAGATTATTATTCTAAGTGTCTGACAACATTATGGAAAGGATTTCTAAGGAGGTCGAACTTTCTGTTAAAGAGTAAGATCCTTTTTTTAAACATAAAAACATCCGCAAAATTGCGTTCGCTAAAGCCACCAGACTCCATGTAAATAAACAGTCCTTTAACATCGTAAAATACACTCCATTCAATGTCGACAGAAACAAAACAAAACTATGAAAAGCAGACCCGAGGAGTCAAGGCAACAGACATTTAACAAAACTAGTGCAGAGCCCGTTGAAAATGTGCCTGTTTGGAACGGGCGATTGCTTGGCCTGTGGTATTGCTGCTTGTAGAATTCATCAAAACCAAATTGTAGCCTACACCAAAATTACTTACAGAAGGACCCCAAACCACTTCAAATGCAACTCCCTTTATACACATATATAGAGAACGTTGCGGATTCAGAATGTAATCACAAAATATCACAATGAAAATGTGGATTAATCAGACATTAGCTGGCTCGGTCACATCAGTGTGATAAGGCATTTGTTGTAAAATGGTGCTGCGGCTCCTTTAAGAGAGCTCAGTGCGTGTGGGGGTGTGGGGGGGGGGTGTGGAAAGTGGGCAGAAGAGAGATAGAGAAAGAGGAAGCAGACGTGTTGTATGCAACCAGAGCAGAGTTGGTGGAATAAGTTAAAGTTTTGTACACAGTGTGTGCGGTGTCTGAAATATTCCCCAGACTGAAAGCCAAATCCTTCCTATCGGTCATAGTAATATTTTACTCAATATATCAGTTGCTGAAATTGGGACAAGGTGACATCACTTACACAGTCTAATGTCTAACACTGACCATGTTTACAGCTTCCAGTAACAGAAGCTTTAAGCAAACCCCCAGTTTATTATTAGCCGTATTAGGTAAACCTCTGAAGAAATCAACAAAATGTGAACATGCACAGGTGTTTGTTATGAGCGACTGTTGCATTGTAAAAAATATTCTTGTATATATCAGTATAAAGGGTCAAAGCTGACCCCAAAAGTAATTCTATTTAATGGATGTTTACAACAGACAGTTAGGGTAATCATTTAAAGTTAGCATTGATTTCTTCTGCACATTAGTTTGGTGTATTTTTGGGTTGTTTACAGCCTGTGTGAACATTGTGTTCCTTGATTTGTTGCTGCTTGCTGCTGCGTCCCCAGAAACAAGGAGGAGGGAAGACGAACAGCCACTCCACAGCGTCTTCGGGAGTAGTTATTTAAATCTGCCTGAAATTCAAACTGAGTTTGGTTTAATCTGCAGAGATGATCCATGTCTGTCCCACTGTGACAGAACAGATAAGACAATCACAGGAAAGCTGCTTCCAAAATCATCTCCAGATTAGTGGATCATCTCTCGGGTCTGAAGAGTGGAACAGCTGGTGTTGAAAAGTGGCACTTGTCCAACAACCTATTTGAGCCCTTCTTGTTCTTTTGAATGTGCCTGGTTCAGAGGACTCAAATAGGCATTGGGTCCACGGATTTCTTTCTTTTCTCTTTCTCATTCAGATGTCATAGTGTTTTACGTTTTTTCTGCTTTTAAAGTGTCCTTACCAGATGGCTTACAAGGGTTCAAATCAGAGAAGAAAAGGAAATGAAATAGAAAAAAACACATGAATTCCAAGTCACTATGCAGTTCTTTGGCTACACACCAAAGAACAAAGACTGAATGACAGCTCAGCTCTTCTAAACCAGCTCATACCACTTCTGCTTCAATCAGCTGATTGTCAAAAGGGTCCCAAGATCGGTGAACAGACACAACCCCACTAGATTATAATTAATCTAGTTTTACTCTGAAAACAGTTTTGCAGAATTCATCAAAATGAAAGTTAATATCACAATCATAATTTTGGCTCCAACATTAGATTAGATAGATTTTTATTGTCCCGAAGGAAATTTGTCTTGGACAAACAAACAGTATCTGCTGCTACATACAGACAGACAGACGTACATATATACATACAGTACATGCATACTGTACAGACAGACAGACATACATACATACTGTACTGATAGACATACATGCATACATACGTACATACATGCATACATACATACATATATACATAAATACATACGTACTGTACAGACATACATACATACATATATATATATACATACAGACAGACATACGTACATACATACATACATACTGTACAGACGTACATACAGTAAATAGATACATTCATATATACATACATACATACATACATACATACATAGATATATACATACATACATACATACATAGATATATACAGACATACATACATACATACATACATACATACAGTACACAGTCACAGCCTGTTGCATCACTTTGCATGGACATGCTCATGTTGCATACAGAGACTGCCACTAGCCAACACAATTGCACACTGCCCATTGTACAACAACAACATCCTATTTTGGTCATTGAACACACGTTTGTGGAGATGTTAGGGACGTACGGTACAGTTGCTGTGTGTTTGTCTTCAGGCTGTTCTACAGGATTCTACGGCTCTCAGTGTGCTGAAGTGTGCCGCTGTCAGAACGGGGCGGACTGCGACCACGTCAGCGGACAGTGTTCCTGCAGGACGGGCTTCATAGGGCAGAGCTGTGAGCTCAGTGAGTGTGTGCACGTCTCTACATCAGCACATCTAGACTCGAGGTTGATCGATGTCTTCAACATCATCATAAAATACTGATGCTGTTTATCACGATACAATCTGTTCACACATTTCAACAATAATGAAAAATATCTGATCGTACTTCATATTAAAATGCATTTTAAGGGAATTAACAGTAGCTATAGCTTTTAGATAGTTAGCTATTGATCCCACTAAGAGAAATTAAGTTTTACAGCAGCATAGTAAAGATAGAGGGTGATATGACAAATTACAGTAATATGTAATAGGATATAAAGTTTCTAATGAGTACAGTATATGATTTTTGCATTAATGCTGTAAAGTTCCTCTTCAGTATTTGTACTTAAGTGACATGACAACACTGCACGTGTAAGATGTGTGCATAAGGGACTGTTCGTTATTTATTTCAGGGGCCACCGGAGGAGTTTTGGGACATTTAGTCAAAATAGACATGACCCTCCCCTCGCCAGTAGTAATTTTTCTATGATCCCCCAAAACAATTTAAAAAAAAGGCATGACCTTCCCCCCAACAATTTATCGATACCTTCTGCGCTGGTTTGCGATTGGCAAAAATATACAGATTACCATTGGTTTTTTTTACAGCCATGACGTACATGATTAAACCTCTGCATTCTCATCGTACACATCCCACTCCTCAGTAGATTTACTCACTAACATTGTTGTGGAAACACAATAAGCATGGAAACTAAATGCACACTTCCTGCATTACTGCATTACGTCAAATACTAAGTTACTCCTCTAGTAAACTAGTATTCACATTAAATAAAACAATAAAACATTGAGACCATTCAGCAAAGCACTCTGGGTAACATTCAACACACAAACTGGTTGCTATGGACTCGTCACTAGGCTTCCTTCACTTCGCCATTTAAACAAAGTGGAATAAACGTATAAAAGTCCAAATCTACACAAAACCACAATCAATTAGTAAGATGACATCAAATGTGGCATGTAGGAAACCTGTACTGCCAAACCTGTGCACCAAACAAGCCACTTTGAAATTTTGCTGTTTCTATGAATACAAAAGTTGGGTAACCCTCCCCCACACTCTGGACAAAAAAAAATTGGATGACCCTCCCCTCAACAAGGAATAAAAGAATATATTTTCCTCCGGTGGTCCATTCCATAAATAATGAACAGTCCCTAAGCTGTGAAGATGTATTAACCCTGTGCTCCTGCGTCCAGAGTGTCCTGCGGGGACGTTTGGCTACGGCTGCCAGCAGCTGTGTGAGTGTATGAACAACGCCACCTGCGACTACGTGACGGGAACCTGCTACTGCAGCATCGGCTTCAAAGGCATCCGCTGTGACCAGGGTGAGCGCTAATGTTCCCTGCACGCTGGGAGAAAGTGTGTTTGATGCTGCTTATTTCTGTAGGTTCAGATAAAATGTAAAGAAAATAAGATGACAGGGGAACACATATATATATATATATATATATATATATATACATTATTTTAGAGCTTAACTCTTGTGTCAAATTTGACCCGTTTTCAAAGTTTTTAATATCACACATATGGGTTTCTTACAACCAAATTGCCCCAAAATAACTTATGCGTGCATATAGGTTGTATGGGACCCATACAATGTTCTTCACAGGTAAAATGAATGATTACTTCCAGTGAATTTGGGGTGTTTTATTCAATTTCATATCATTTGAAAAATATCGGTTTAAATGGTTTTAGAACAGTCTCCTGACTAAACTTTGACATAAACCAGTCTGGCATTCGCATTCCTCTGATCTTAACTATTAGTCAAAATAATTCATAATTTCTGCTTTTTTTCTAACTCAAAAATTAGGTAAAATGTCATATAAATTAGGTTTAATGATGATGATGGTAAATAAAAAAATAAAAAAGCGTTGAAAAAAGTGACAAAAATGTCGGAAAAAGCCCCCCAAAAAGTTCATTTTAAAATTTTTACCCGCAAGGACAACAAGTTCATGGTCGACAGGAAGACAACACAAAGGTTAAAAAGAAGAATACAAGAGCACAAGAGTTTCTGTCAGATGAAGAGTTCTCTGATGGACGAACATGTCTGCAGGATTTGTTCTTCATTCGACATTTAAGGAGAACTTTTTTGTCTTATTGAACTTTTTTTTTCTTTTCTTTTTTTTTTTTTTGCAGATTAGTTAGTATTGCGTGTATGTGCTTTGATTTATTTGTGCATTTAAAAAGGATTCTTCTGAGACAAATGTCTTAAGTTTAGTCAGCACGTGCATACAAAGACAAATAATGCATCACTTAACGAAAAATCTTTCTTAAGAGACACAGTAGTGTGTGGGGACGCTGAAAAAGTGCTGAAAGCAACAGGTTAATGTACAAGTTTTCAAAAGAACTGGTTTTCTACAAACAAAAACTTCGGCCATCACAGATTGAGTTTAGTTACATCCCAAGAATAAAAGTCCACAGCAGGGATACTTAACTCGCTCCTCACAAATCTACATTTAATTGTCATGACCCTTGTCGGACCCACATTTATAGCAGTGTTTGCAGAGGTGATGTAGTTACATCAAAGTCCTGCACTGTTAACTGTTCATGTTATTTTGTCTACCCCATGCAGATTTATAAGACAAAATACTAGAGTATTACTAGAGAAACAGTACATTAAAGCTGCTGTAGGTAGGATTGCGCAGATCCAGGACTTAGCCAAAAAATGTGAACATCGACAACTTCTCAGTCCCTCCCCCCTTTCCGCTAAAGCCCAAAACGGTCCCCCAAGCCCCTTTCCCCACGACGGAGAATGAATGCGTGTGCATGAGCAGTGAGACACCTCCCTGGCCCTGATTGGTGCATCTGAACAGGGAGCGGTGGATTTTTGCAAATCACACTACAGGCTGTAGGTGGGGCCAGAGGAGTCGGATTTGTTTTTTAAATGACCTGCTTCACGTAGTTCTACTGGAACATAGGGGTCAGTTTCAGCAAATAGGACAGGATGTTAGTTTTATGCCTTACCTACTGCACCTTTAAATGAAATGCAGTATTACGTAAAATGTGAGGACTTTTATTTTGAAACTCAATCACAATAAAATACAGGAAATATGAGGATTGTTGTAAGCTATATAGCTGTCCGTCATGTTAGTTACAGGAGTTCAGGTGCTGTGTGTTGACCTGTTCTGGGTCCCTGTTTTGCTCAGCGGCTCTGATGATGGAGGAACTGAACCCTTACACAAAGATCAGCCCGGCTCTGGCATCAGAGCGCCAATCAGCCGGAGCCGTGCTGGGCATCATCTTCCTGCTGCTGCTCATCATGGCCATGCTGGGCCTCGTGGTCTGGTTCCGCTATCGGCAGAGAGAGAAAGGCCAGCGCGTGCCGAGCGTCACCTACACGCCCGCCCTTCACATCAACTCCGCCGACTACTCACTCTCAGGTAAGACGTCCGTATCTCTGGGTCTTTTTCTTCCTTCCAGGTGCTTTTCTTTATTCACAGCAACACAGACTGGACAACCTACATATACTACAACTGGAAGTGGTTATTTACACAGACCGTGTATAAAGATGGACGACTCGTCTCCACTTCCTCCCGCTGTACAAAAGTGAAGCCAAAATATCCCGGATTCGGGCACCGCTATCTTGTAATTTTGGAGCCACACCCACTCGACCAATCGTCAATTACAGCTATCAATCATGATGTTGATGATGCGTCAAATAATTAATAAAAACCAAACTGATCAGAAAATACTTAATACTTGCACAAACATCAGTGAGATGTTTTGCCACTGTTCATCACCCCCCCAACCGGCCCCGTCAGACACCGCCTACCAAGAGTCTGGGTCTGCCGAGGTTTCTTCCTAAAAGGGAGTTTTTCCTCGCCACTGTCACAATAGCCACTGCTAATGCTTGCTCTTGAGGGAATTACTGTAATTGTTGGGGCTTTGGAAATTATAGAGCGGTCTAGACCTACTCTATCTGTAAAGTGTTTCAAGATAACTCTTGTTATGATTTGATACTATAAATAAAATTGAATTGAATTGAATTGAGATCAGAACTACCTAAAATGACAGAAACCATCTTTGGGAAACATTTATTTAACGTTTACTTTGATTTATTTGTCCCATCCGCGAACATGGAGTGGGCAGGGTTTATGACCTATACTGCAGCCACCAGGGGGCGATCCAGATGTTTTGGCTTCACTTAGACAGTCTATGCATCTCCCCGATTATTTGTCGTTAAGTCGTTACAGAAGAATTGTGAAAAAGAGCCCCGAGCACAAGGGACCGCCTTCCAATTGTTATTTTGTTTGATAAATGACATTAACAATTAATCAATAATGGAAAATGGTTGTACATTGATCAAGTAATTATTTCAGCACTGACCTACGCTGTATGATAATATGAATGTGAGTGTCTGTGTAGCTCTCTCAGGAATTCGCAGGTTAATTTTTTTTTATAAATGCTCTACGACAGTGTTTGTCATATGTCCCCCTAGGGGTACTTTGGAGGACTGCAGGGGGTACGTGACATTTTTTGCAAAATGTTTTTCAGTTACATGGCTGTAGTCTTTTTTTTTCCAAGTTTGTCACTTTTTTCTAAGTTTTTGTTGCTGTTTTTGAAGTTTGTCACCTTTTTTTGAAGGTTTTGTTTTGACCTATTCTTGCCTTTCTTCCTTACTTTTTTCTACTGTCTTTTTTCTTCTACGTTTTTTTTCTGCTTTTTTAAAGGTTTTTGTCACTTTTTTCGAAGTTTGTCACTTTTTGAAATTTTTTGTCACTTTTGTCGCCCTAGTGTTGCCTGCCTTCTTTCTACTGTTTTTTTCCGAAGTTTTTATTACTATTTTCGACCTATTCTTGCCTTACTTCCTTACCGTCTTTTTCCAAGTTTTTGTCGTCTTTTTCCATCAGTATTTAAATGTTTTCCAGGTACAAGGCTGTTGTTTAGTAAATCTATCGCTGACATCGCTGTATTCTTCATCTTATATAGACTTTTTTTTTCTACCAAAAATTATTCGTGCTGG
Organism: Perca fluviatilis; assembly: GCF_010015445.1. Lineage (NCBI taxonomy): Eukaryota > Metazoa > Chordata > Actinopteri > Perciformes > Percidae > Perca > Perca fluviatilis. The sequence goes on along the minus strand of NC_053114.1, from coordinate 42,419,059 downwards.
TTAGGGGGTACATGGCTTAAAAAACAGTTCAAAGGGGGTACATTACTGAAAAAAGCTCAAGAACCCCTGCTCTACGAGACTGTGGTTCCTTCTCTTGGTTCCAGGTGGACTTCCTTCATTTTAATTTGCAACTTTGGGCTTTCAGAGCATCTTTAAATTGTTTTGTTTTTTGTCGACAAACAGGCTAAAGATATTACATTTAGAAATACAATAAAATGGCAAATGTTTGGCATTTTTGTCAGATCGACATAAACGATTAATCAATTATCGAAAAACATTGTACATTAATCAAATAATTATTTCAGCACTGACCTACACTGTATGAGAAGATGAATGTACTGAATGTCTGTGTAGCTCTTACCCTTCCATCACCTTAAACAGGAATAAGCAGGTAAAGAAAATGAATGAATGTTCTACGAGACTGAAGTTCCTCATCTTGGTTCCAGTTGGACTTCCTTCATTTTAATCTGCAGCTTTGGGCTTTCAGTGCTAAGGTACCTTGCGTGTGCACATGCACGTTATGTTATGTTGCTGATGTGAGAACATGTGCTGATGCTGTGTGGTGACAGCAGGGCTGCAGTGCACAGGTCTGCTCGCCTCTCCAGAGTCCTCTCCCAGTAACAGCTCTGCAGGCCGCTGCTTCTCCAACCCCAGCTACCGCACCCTGGGGCCCTGCACCTACGCCGCGCACTACGCCAAGCCCCACAAGAGACTCCCCACCAAGGTGAGTCCAGGGGCTTCCTGACTTGTACTTGTACTCAGCATGCTGAGAAGTATTCTGCTGAATGCTGCAGATGGGATTCAGCTGCAGATTGGTTTATGTAGAGGTATTTCAGATTTCTGAGTATGCAAGAGATATTCTGTATAAAAAAAAAAAAGTTTGCCCTTGCCCAGAGTTTAAAGTCCGGCGCAAAATGAACCTAGGGGTTAATCACATAAGAGTACAGAGTCGACCGTTCTCTGGGATATGTTTTCATGCTAATCCAATGTGACCAGTTTTAGCCCAAACCGCTAATTAGCTTAGAACGCTAGTTGTCGGGCAGAGGGTAAACTAAAAAGAAATTGCTATTTCTATACCACTAACAAGGCTAAAAATAGCACCACACTTCCACGACGAATGCCGTGCTTGAGCTATGTTACTGGTTACATGGCGGTCGTGGTTCGACTGGTCGTGACTGCTTTCCCAAGATGGCGCCCACCTGTATACGTGAACGGTACTGTCTTTCTAAACTATCTTTTTAATAAACTGTCTGTACACTTACAAAGTTGTTAAAGCTTCGTTTTACATGTAGGGACCCTCATTATGCTACCGTGGAAGTGTGGTGCCATTTTGAGCCTTGTTAGTGGTATAGAAATAGCAATTTCTTTTTACTTTCCTCCACGACTAGCGTTCTAAGCTAATTAGCGGTTTGGGCTAAAACTGGTCACATTCGATTAGTATGAAAACATATCCCAGAGACATCCCAATTGTCCTTTAAAGGAACACGCCGACTTATTGGGAATTTAGCTTATTCACCGTAACCCCCAGAGTAAGACAAGTCTATACGTACCCTTCTCATCTCCATGCGTGCTGTAACGCTGTCTGACGGCTCCAGCGGCATCAGCCCATCACAGAACAGGCAGGTGAATGGTTCAAGTAATCCTACTGCTCCGAATAAGTGACAAAATAACACCAACATGTTCCTATTTACATGTTGTGATTTGTAGAGTCACAGCGTGTACAAAAAACAGCCTAACATGAGACACAGCCATCTTCTAACCGTAAACAAACCGGGAACTATATTCTCAGGCGGAAGAATATAGTACTTGGGCGGAGTGATATGCTCGCAGCAAGCCTGTCTGAGAATATAGTTCTGAATATAGTCCTTACCTAGGTACTGTCAGGGCCCGCCCTAATACTCTGCTTCTGACTGGCTAGTAGTCCTTACCTAGCTACTGAGCATGTGCGACTCCCAACTAAGATGGAACAGAAGTGAGATGTCTCACTCTGTAGCTAAAACACACAAAAAAAGAGCTCAACACACAGGGTGAAAAGAGGAGCTGCAGCAATGTGCAGTACAACATAAATATGGTGTTTTTTGAAAATTAAACCATGTAAACCTATTCTGATATAACCTCTAAATACAATTTATGAACCTGAAAATGAGCATAATATGAGCACTTTAAATAAACTAATTTTCTCTTCTTTAAACTCCTAATGTATATCCTACTACAACATCCTGTTTCATCTTCAGAGGGATGATGCGTTTAGTCGTTTCTTTACCAATGTTTTCAGTGTGTGTTTTCTCATGTGTTCTCACTCTTTGTGTGTTTTCCAGAGGAAGACAAAGAAGCGACACAGGAACAGTGCTCCAGAGTGGGGGGCCTACTGTAACCTCAGCGAGCTGGGTCAGTCCCAGTTTCTTGTTGTTGTTTTCTGTTGTCTCTGCGTCCTCAGCCAGTTACACTTCCCCCTAAATCCCACCGGGCGCGTCTGCTCTGTGTAGCAGCGGTGCCGTAGCCACCAACAGCAATCCCGGCGAATCGAGACAATGATTAATGAATTGTTTATTTTCGTGTCTGGCCGCTTACACGGCCCATCCATTATAGGATTATTCAGACACATTTTAAATTAACACTTTGCTAGAGCTGACACAAAACTAAATATAATATATATCGTACAAGTATAAAATTTACAATTCAAAACCAAATTGCAGCAATTGATGTGGGGACGCAGCGTCCCCACATCAATTGCTGGGATCAAAAGCAAATGCATAATACAGGTTACATCAACTCTACATTTTCCTCCAGTTTTTCTTTTTTGTAAATAGGATTAATAAGATTACCCTCACCCACCCTCCCTATACACCTATTGGCAGTTAGTATGTTCACACAAAAAAAAACATTTCTCAATTATGAATGTACATTCTCACAGCTATGCATCAATATTCTTTCAAAGTAAAAGCCCACATATGTCTGTAACATATTAGGTGGCTCAAATTCAGCAATTATTTACAATGTGTCAATGTGTGATCAATGTGTGATCAAATACCGACAGAAAAAAAGAGAGAGGGGGGGCAGGGGGGCCACAAATCTTTGATCCTTGTCGTTCATACCTGGACTAAATTGAAGAAACCATTCAACTATGTAGACTACTTACTTTTAGTAGAAGCACTAATAGCTAGGAAAGATGACCAAAACGACAACATCTGTGAGTTGGGCAGGCGAGACGGTGTAGTGTCAGGCGTGGCGGGCGACAGATACCAGTTGCATTCAAGAGAATGTAACTGAATATGAATGTTTGTTTTGACCTTTTCTCTCTGGCTTCTGTGCAGGCGTTTACTGCATCGACCGGCGCTACAGCTACCACGTGGAGCCGCGCTACAGAGGTACAGAGTGAGCCAGACTGCCAGTCCTCCGTTCCCTCAGCCAACGACCTCCTCTACCTCAGCTTTTCTTCTTCCTCATTAATCCGCTTTTCTTCAGGCTACTGTCTGTTCACCTGAAGTCATCCCTCCTGTAACTGCCCATTAGCGAGCTACATGTGTTAGACCAGACAAGAAGAGCCTGGCAGATTCAGACATTATTTTTTGCTTAAAACTGAAATGTAGGGCTTATTGTCTAAATCTGATGAATATTATCAGCAAATGGAACAGAAATATCTCTCATTTTTGACCAAATGTAAATTATATTAGTAGAAAGTAAATTCCGCAACCGAGAAAATAATACTAAGCAGGATATAGAGTTCTTCTAACTCCTCATCCTCTAAGGTTAATGAATGGACATTATCTTTTCGATTGTGTATTGTATTATTAGAAAAATTAGAAAAACAGATGACTTTCAGGACAAAATGTTTTTTTTATAGCAAAGAAAACAATTTTTTAATGACTGGATACTTTGAAAATAATGCAGGAAAAAGCACAAGTATGCAGATGATTTTGGTCCTCTGATTAATTTGCTCAGTCAGTTGTTTGAATCGTAGAATTGCCGGCAAGTTATAAGAGAGATAAAAAAATAACGTTGTCATGTAGATCTCTTCTTTTTCCTTACATTTTCTAAACAAGTGCTTCACACTTGGTACCAGAAACCTTTGCAGTAACAAGAGTAGTCAAGTATTAAAGCAAAGAGGAAAACAAATACATTTTGAAGCTGTTCAGACAGGAAATTGGGAACATTTGTTGGTTTAAAAATCAAATAAATTCCAAAGAAACCAAATATCTCATTGTGAAAGTTTATAAAATAATCCATGAAACAGAATATTAAAATCACGAAGTCTTGTACATATTGCATCCGTCTCTAGGTATCTGTATAAGAATGTCTGGGAAATGTTGGAATCTCTAACAGAAGTAGATAAGTCAGCATTAGGATCAGCGGGTATGTCAAAACACATCCTATAACTGAGTAATGCCATTTACCAACCTGAGGTGTGAGGGCTCCTGCACACTGGCTGCGTGGCGTTTCAGTTGCGTGTCAGCTGCGTGGCGGCTGCGTGGATTTTTCTACGTCTTTACACACCAGAAACGTGTCTGACGCGGCGCTGCTGCTGCTAGCCTTCTCTGTACACGTTTGTTTCCTTTTGATGAAATGAAATAATAGCGTGTTCTTCAACTTTATTTTGTCAATATTTTTGTGTTTGTACATTTGTTTGCACATATTTCGATATATATTTTTTATATTTCAATTCCCTTTCCTGGGATAATAAAGTCCATGTAATTGTTCCATCAGAATCCAATTGAAATACCATTTAAAAAGGAGTTCAACAGATTTTGCTAAATTGTTAAAATGTTAAAAGCATAGGCTATCCTAGAGACAAATGTCATTTTTTAAATGTTTTTGTGTCAAAATGACATGTAAACATCTTTTCGTAATTCGTAAAATAGGCGTCGGTCCTATTTCTAGCGTGCGCGTGTTTTTGGCGTGGCTCGACCAGCCCCTGAGACAGTGTGCGAGCTCTAACCGGTTAACATGGGAGCTGAAATAAAAACGGAAACGCCACGCAGCTGACACGCTCACGCCACGCAGCCAGTGTGCAGGAGCCCTTAGAGAGGATGTTCTTAGGAGTGGAGGTGCACATGTGGATGAGACAGTGGGGGGCAGGAGAAAAGGTGCAGCATGAAAACCCCTCTGAGATCCAAGCCTGGACCTGAATGTCCTTGAATGTAACCATTGGAATTGATTTGATGGTGTTGATATGATCCAACCAGTGCTGACAGGTGTGTTTGTGTCTCTGCAGGACGAACCGACTCCTCTCCTCTCCTCTGTGTGTTCCCCCTCTCTGCCGGGGGCTCTTCCTCCTGCTTCGACCCCCCCCCCCCTCATCACTCCCAAAACTCACCCGGGGGAATCTCTCCCTCACAATAACTGAATGCTGTGTGTTTTCCTGTCACCTGATGTGTTTTTTTTTGTTTTTTTTTTAACCTTTTGTATGCTTTTGAATGTTGACGTTGGCCTTGCAATGTAACTTTTGTTGTCCAGTTTCTTACAGGATAACTTATTTTTTTTCACCACAAATCCCATGAAAAGACCAAAAACCAACAATGAATTCATCTTTAGCCATTGACGGATATATATTCTTCGTCTGTGCCATGAAAACACACCAGTGTGCCACCATTATGGACACACACACACTGTAGTTTATCCTGACTCAGTTCCACACACACCGTCCTGCTGCCACAAATACTCATAGAGCACCAAATATGGATTAATCCGCCGCTGAAAATAGTCCCCAGCGAATTTCCTCCTCTGTGTTTGCTAAAAATATGAGTATAGAATGGCCGCAGCTTTCTTCTCTAAAAGAGAAACCTACAGAAATGTAATTTGGAGTCATAACAGGACGCTGTCTGACATCACATCTGAGTGACCAGCCCTGCTGATAATCTCTATTATCAGACATGGAGTTGGTCACTATGGTAACGCTTATAATAACCAGGCAGGAAATGTTTCAGATATGACACATGAAAATGTGTGTTATAACCTTTCATGAGGAAATGGAAAAGCAGCTTATGTTGTTTCAGGGAGCCCTGTAGTTTGGAGTATCTTAGGTTTTGAAAGGGTTTTTAAAAATCCAGTTTGTGGTTTAGCCTTTTAGAGGAGAACATAATCCTTTAAAGCTGGGTAGGCAGCTTCTTTTTTGGCGTCGTTGGGCAAAAGTTTTATAATAACCTTTCGATATGCTCTAATTTCATGTGAATAGTTTACACTCCCACACGAGTCGCAGAGTGTTTATTCTCCACGCGCCGGGTTAAACGATGGATGTGGTGTTTTGATCTTTCAGACTACATGAAGGGCTCCTTGTCCAGCACCTGCTCCATCAACAGCGAGAACCCGTACGCCACCATCAACGACGCGCCCGCCGCCTGCAAACACTCGGAGAGCAGCTACGTGGAGATGAAATCGCCGGCTCACCATGAACACATGACCCACTGCTGCTCCGCCGCCATCATCACCACGACGACCACCACGTCTGCACCCACCAAGAACATCTACGACATGGGTATGCTTACGGCCAGATAAACGTTAGCATGTCCCTGCTTGGATCCTGTTTCATTGGAATTAGATTTTTAAACCTCATTGCTGCTTTTTAACTTCTGTTGTATTTCTTCCCGTATTCGCCCCCAATATGTAAATGATAAACATGTGGACAGAAAAAAGTATCAATAGAGGGTGCCACGTTTACTCAAGTGAACAATCAGAGAAATAATTGGAAAACATGTAAGGTAACTAGAAATTAAAAAAAAACAGCATGCATTCAAAAAAGGTATGAAGCAATCAGTGGCAGCTCTAGGGGGGGCCAAGGTGGGCCAGTGCCCCCGTTATATTACAGTTTTTTCCAACTGCTTACACACAAAATCTTTTCATGTCACACGATTTTTGAAACCTCTCACTCAAAGTGCAAAACTACCCAGCAAATCTCCAAAACCATAAACTATTTCTCAGCCTTTCACTCAGTTTTCAATTGCATAAAACACTTTTTTCAAAACATTAAACACAATTCTCTACCTAAGACACAAAAATCTAACAGGAAGTGACTTGCTATCCATTTCTAAACACAACCAATCAAAATGCTACACTTATTTACCAGGGCACACACACACACTCCTCACATGTGCAAACATATTATGTCATAACTGAACACTAACCAATCATTGCTTTAGTATAGGCCTATACAGAGGCCAAAGGTCAGATTACCTGTTTGGAACAATGGATGCCAACAATAGACAGAGAGTAAGAGGAGTAGGAGGAAGAGACAGGGGATAACAACGAGGAGGAGGAGGAGGAGGAGGGAAGAAGAGGAAGGAGAGCCATTTCTGATGAGATCAGGGAGAGAAGCCCATCTTGAGTAGCTTTACAGTGGCGTCCATACTGCAACTATCTAATGACTATTTCAGCATTACAAATCAATCAGACTTTGTTGTGCACAAAGTGCATACAATTCTGCCCCCCCCCCCCACCCCACAAGCACGCACAAACACTCACAACACACACACACATACACACACTTTATTCTAAAAATGGTTTACATATGTTTATACTTTTTTTTTCTTGTTTCATGCTACTGTATACAACACTGGGCTACTCTTACAGACGTAATGTTTTGCCCAATACATATTTTCTGTTTTACTTTAACATTACATTGTTTTTTACAGTGCACTTTTCAACCACTTTCAGCAGACTACTTTCTCTCTAGAACATTGTAAATGTAGCTATAAGCCTATGAAAGACAAAAGAGCTTTAGATTTAGAACAACAGTGTGTACATGGTATATCCAAAAATTTACTATTATGAAAAAAGTGTTTGCCATTTGATGCAAATGCTTCATTTTGAGATGTGTTTATGGTATTTTGAATGCAGTGTTTCATTTTGAAGGAGATATGAGGCATTTTGCATTTTGTGTGTGCAGTTTTGGGAATTGTGTGTAGAGTTTTGAAAAAAGGAGACATAGTTTTGAAAACGTGTGTAAGCAGTTGGAAAAAACTGTAAGCCTCCAACCCCTCTCTGGCCCCGCCAAATGTGGCAAACATTTACATACACAAGGGGATATTATTTATGTGCAGTGATATATCAAATGTAGATTAACGCTGATTGAGTATTCTTGTGTTTATCGGTAGTCTTTTGTAGAACCAAACCTATGGGGGGGGGGGGGTTTGATTAATATATTTGGTTCCCCTGAAATCACATGTGACCCCAGCCTGGCCCCTCCATTTGAAAGGGTCTAGAACCGCCACTGCAAGTCATAAATTAAATTAAGGAACTAAAACTTGTAAAAACTCGGTATGACCTTTCAAAAGCTTTAATTTTTACAAATTAGGGTAATATTTATTTTCTTACTATATATTTTTTTGATGAGTCAATTAGTAAAAGTGATTAATCATTTACTCCGTAAAATATCGTTAAAAAATAAAACATCAGAAGCGTGCGTGAAGCAGCTCTCTGCTCCGCTCCGCTGAAGATGGGCGCCAGGTCTATTTTCACGCGAGCCGCAGGGCGTCCGGACAGCGGGGCAGGAAGTGAAACAGCGAGAGCATCCGGTCACTTTTGAGGTCGCTTCTTTTCTTGTTTTTTTTCTTCGGTTTTATGGCGGCAGGCGACCAGCGTTAAGGTGCACGAGCGCCACCGAGACTGAGGTCGCTGATCTGCTCGGTAGCTTTTAAGGAAACCCAGTGACAGAAAAAAAGAACGCCTGTGAAAGTTCGGATGTTCCCAAGTTCTTACATCACCTTATTTAGGACTCTAATCTCTACAGCGACGACTAAAATGTGTTTTAGTCATTGTTTAAACTAATAGGCCGAGAAAAGTTTAAAAATAAACACATTTTATTTAAGCATGTTGTTAAGCGTCCCCTAATGACATATAGGAGCATAGGCCAATGGGACAGCCCCGGCCAAATTTAACCCCTGCTAATAATAAGTTAATAATAATAATTTTATTTAATATGGCACCTTTTACAGACAGAAAAAAAACTGTTAAAAATAAAACCCCAAAAAAATCAAAAAAGAGTAAAAAACAATCCTTGAAAAAGCAGCAAATCCTCACGTTTGAGAATGGTGTTGGATGTTTTTACTTGATAAATGACTAAAATATAAAGCAGTTTAAAAAATGTTGAAAACTGATAAATAAACTAATAAGTTCTACTTGAATCCCTCTCAGAACCAACCATCAGTATCGTGCAGGGAGCCGGCGGTGCGGTTCCCAGTTACCCTCAGAACCCGTACGACCTGCCCAGGAACAGCCACATCCCCAGCCACTACGACCTGCTGCCTGTGCGCCCCAGCCCGTCCCACAGCCACAGCCTCACCCTGCACAGCCACAGCCCCCCGCTGCCCGGCAGCCCCACCAGCTCGCTGCTTTAGACCCCCCCCCCCTCAGACTGGACTGTGGACCAGAGCTCCCAGTTCATCCAGAACCAGGAAACTGTGAACTGGGACATAAGATGATGTGTGTTGAGGAAAAGGGGGGAGACTCTGCTTCTTGCAGTGCTCCAACTGTTGCACAGCTGTTTGATATTTTATCACTGTATTATATCCAAACTGTTTTTGTGCCAATCAGTACTACATATTTGAGTGTGTATTTTAAATTCCCACTCATCAACAAAATGTCAACAGAGGGAATATACACGTACATATGCACACGAGTATACCTTTTTTCTGGTACGCTGATCTCTTGATACGTCAGAAGATGGAAAGTCGAGGATGATCGGAAACAGAAAACTGAGTTATTTATTTGTACTGAAAAGTAAATGTGCGTGCCAAAGACTGCACTGAGGCCCACGTCACACCTGGACTGAGTGGATCTACCCAACCTGTACAATAAAGAAGCATCATACAGGCATATTTCCTCCCAGTGCTTACAAACCTGTACAGTATGGACATGTCTGGAGAAAAGGTGCTCGTTACCACTTACATTCTCCCAAAAAAAGGGACTTCGAAGTATGCGAAGAAATGACCACAAACTGCAGTCTGGTCAGATCTACACTCCCTGTATAATTCTGGTATTTTTACACATTGTTTCTTATTTCCTGTTTACATATTTAAAGATCCCGTCGAGGATCCATATTTTCTCTCTGAAAAGTTATCTTTTTGTATGTACTGTAGACAGAGTGGTGTATTGGCTGTACACTTACTGTACACTAGTGATTATTATTGTGTTTTTTTGTTTGTTGTTGTGTCAAGCTTAATACAGATGCATGCCAAAGATGATTCAATATGTAATATTTAGCCAGGAATACCCTTATTATGTCCTTTGGTGCAAACTAATTGCTGTCATCTGACTGTCTCAACATGGGAACAACTGAAACATTCTTTTGGGGAAAATGCACTGCAGGGCTGCAACTAACGGTTATTTTAATTACAGGTTCATAGTCCAATTATTGTTTTCAATTAATCGTTTGACCTGTGAAATGTTATTAAATTGTCATCAGCCGAAGATGACGTCTTCAAATGTCCAGAACCTAAATATATTCATTTACTATCACATGACAGGAAGAAAATCAGCATATTTTGACAAAATTTTGCCTGAAAAATTACTCGAACGATTAATTGATTATTGAAATAGTTGCAGTTAATTGACTTATTGTTTCAGAACTAACACGCTGATTTATTTGTTCAACGATGATAGCTTACGAAAAGTTACCCTACGAATGCCCAGCAACACGAGCGATCAGTGCAGAACCTGTTCAGGCAACAAAACTACTTGGTTAGGTTCGAAAAAGATGGTTTGGGTTAAAATAAGTACATTCGTCTTGTGTTTGTTTCACCATCCATCCTCCCTGACCTAGTAGCTAGGTCATAGCTCTTTATATTACGTCACCTGACTTAAGATAAACTTTATTGATCCCCCCCAAGGTTGAAATTACATTTTTTCACTCCGTTAGTTAATACACACAAGCCCGAAATAAACACACAGGCCCAGGAACTATACATGCACTAATGGAGAGATGTCAGAGTGAGGCCATGACAGGCGCTCTGAGTAGTTGGGGGTGAAGTGGCACCTTTCTAGCTACCAGTCCACACTCGGTACTTGGTCCGCACGGGGACTTGAACCGGTGGCCCTCCAATTCCCAAGCCAAGTCCCTACAGGCTGAGCCACGACAAACTTCCTCGTTAGAGGCAGCCCTGCACTTGCTGACTCACGATTACAGTACGTGGGTAATATACATATTAATGTGTGCATTACTTTTCGTAGGTTAAAGTACAAACAGTAAATGAGAACAGCCTGATTTGTTGCTGCGAGGTCAAAGTGGAAGCTATAAAAAGGCCCTCACTGATTTCATGCCATTACAGAATCGCTAGATTTCCTTCGACAAACAATGAAAATCTGTTTCTAATCTTGTGGAAACTGTTTCTCACATTACTTATGAAATAGAGCTGTAATGTATGAACTCCTTCATTTTCCAATGACACACGGGTCACTTTTGTTATATGATAATTTTACCTTGGCAAATAGCAATAACAGGACATGTTGACAATCAGATGTAAACAGCTTTGTTTTCCCATGAATTAATTTCCCTACTTCTGTTACATTTGCTCTAACTTTATCTTGCTTGTGTGTCTTTCCTTCGACTTTGATCCAAATAATAGTTTCAGCTACTGTAGATGTATCGAGTGCTGCTTGTTGGTCTTTTTGTTTCAAGCCTAAACTCAATAAAGTTGTCATAGCTCAGGGGAGTGGTGTCATGTCTTGTTACGCAGCAGATTAGTTTAATAATCACAATAATATCTTACATATGCACCTTTTAATTCAGAGAAGTATAACTTCTGGTATGAAGATGCTTTAAACTGATTGAGAAATGGAGATATACGTACAATTGTGTGTCATCTGCATAACATTTGACATCATGTTTACTTATTATATTGCCCAGAGAGAGTTTGTATAAAGTCTCTGTCATACAAAATCACCTAGACCAACAGGAAACATTATCGGCCTGCATTTTTAGAGTGGAAGAGACTCATTCACAGCAATTCATCAGAAGTTCAGTTACCTGCAAGTCAACCACACTCACTTATTCATGCATGTGTTAGCAATATATGAAAAGTATATTTTAGAATAGCCATTTGTGCAAAATGATCAACTATGTGGCGGAAGACTTAAATGCATGAAAACTATTGTTGTGCAGATGTTTTTTGAGCCACATTAGCAGTCAGCCCTGAAACAAAAACCGTTCATTTTCCCCTCAGGATGAATTGTGGCGACAATGATCCTCTGGCTCTGCATCTTGCGCCATAATCAGGTCAAAGTTTAAAAAAGTCTAATACTTTGGTTTATGATCAAATACCTGCAGAACTAATGAATGACATTCCCATAAGCCTCAGCTGCTCTTTGTGTTAACTGCTAACTAGCATGCTAACATCAGCATATTTACTTTGGCAAAACTCACCCTCATGCTAACATACCCACAATGACAAAGTACAGAAACGAACATGGCTGCAGACTTCTTGGACCGAACACGGGCTTAGTCTTCTTACGTCACAGTATGTAAAATAGTTATTCGTTTTATTTTATTTCTGTATCATGCCAAACATTTGACCCATCCCATATGGGATTGCAAGACACCACTATTTAACAGACATCTTCCGTATTCCGCATGTACAAATCATGTATTCAAATACATGAATAACAGAAAATATGTTCAAAGAAACTATATGTTATATACTACCAGTAAATAAAGTTCAAACTAGCGATGCAGCGGAGTCAAAGTTGAAAAAATGCCTGAGACCTTTCCCACAGTTTGACATTGTCACAGTAAAATGTGGTAAATAATAAAATGTCTGAATTCAGTTGTTCATACTGTCATGACTTACCAGGACACTACAGAACTGAGCCATTATTAATGATATTAGTAACACCTGTGCTTTTCCCACTGTAAAAAATAAGTTAAATATTCTGTCTATTGACAGCATTTTACAGGCCCTGCACACCTGGGCTACACCCACACAGGTGTTTTCACTGATTAGACCTCTAGCTAGGCCCTGAATCTCACTTCTCTAATTTGATTTCCAGTTATTCTGGCTGATTAGACCTCTGCTCAGGTTGAAGGGGTGCTTTAGCTTTGATGGGAATGTATCAGGTCACAAATCATCTTCATCTACCAATAAGAATGATAAAGGTGTCATTTGTCCTTCCCTGACAGGTGCAACAAAGCTAACAAGAGACTCAGGAAGATGTCATTCAATCAGACTATACACACCCACACAGTCCTGGGAAGAGGTCTAATCAGACAGATTCACCGGAAACACCTATGTGGTCGTTCAGAGCTCTTATTCCTGCCCCGGAGGAACAAGGTTGGATCTCTGAGAAGCTATGAGCGAGGATGCACGAGAGCAGGGAGGGAAGCAAGTGAAGGAAATGTGGATGCACTTTCAGGGGAAGTGAGATTCAGCCAAAGTCATCTGGTGGCCTAATGTGTGTCCCCTCGTTACTCTGCTCTCCTTCAACCTGAGCAGAGGCCTCATCAGCCAAAAAAACTCAAAGCACCTGCTGACACACAACCTGGCTGACTAATCCCACTTCAGGACATTGGTCTAATTAATTAGCAGATTTTAGTCCTGTACTCTCTCAGCGATTTCCTGGAAAAGACTTTGTAATTTGGTACTAATTAAAGCGAAAATGGATAATGTTCTCAGACGCTACATATGGTAAGTACCCACTAATTAATTTGAGTTTGTGAGAAGAAAAAGTCAATTATATAGAAGTAAACACAGAAAGTAGATAAGAGTTGGGGGGAGTTCCAGGGGCATTTCATTCCACAAACTGCTGCTAAAATTTTAATTAGGCCTGCCATTGATTGTAATTAATTCATCAAATTGTTTTTTTGATTAATTTTTTTTGTCTCTAAAATGTACAAAAATAGTGATACAGTTATCTAAACCATCTAAATTGCTTGTTTTGTCCAACAAACACCCGAACATATGTACAAAAATATAAAACAAAGAAATGCAGCAAATCCTCACATCTGAAGATGGAGAGAATATTTTGCTCTATTATTGGCTTAAATGATTCATTGTCAACAGTGTCACCAATTGTTTCAGCTCTAAGCTGAATTCCTGTAAAAACTAACTGAGATCATTTTAATGCAAGACACTACAGGTGAATAGTGTAAAAACAAATCAAACTAATACAGTAGATATCCCCATAAACTTCCATAGTTGATGACTTACATTAAAGTGCTCATATTATGCTTTTTGGCTTCTTCCCTTTCATTTATTGTGTCAATATCTTTTTTGTGCACGTAATAGGTTTACAAAGCGAAAAAGCCAACCCAAAGGGAGTTACCATCTCCCACAGAAAACACTGTTCATGAACTGCTCCAAACAGCTCTTTTTTTTTTTTATTATTATTATTACTATTTTCGGGGCATTTTAGACCTTTTATTTATATAGGACAGCCAAAGACATGAAGTGGCAGAGCGAGGGGGAATAACATGCAACAAAGGGCCACAGGGCGGAGTCGAACCTGCGGCCGCTGCATCAAGGAATAAACCTCTCTATATTGGCGCCTGCTCTACCAGGTGCGCTAGCCAGGCGCCCTCTCCAAACAGCTCTATTGTAGTCCAGCCTTTACTTCCGTGACAAATGCGCGTCGTTTTGCGTCACTTCGTAACCCACGTTATAATGCTCGCCCAGCTGCTAGCGTGGCGCGCCCTCAAACCAAGCTAGTTAGAGCGGAGGCCCGAAGTGTTCAGAAAGTTGTCCAGGAGACAGTGCAGAATAAAAACGCTACGCATGAAAGACTGATTTGTTAACATTTCAATAACTTACCACTCTGAAATGTCTTGCTCCAGTCTAGGTTGTACGGCTGAGCCGTAGCCATGGTTACCGGCTGAAACTGGTTTGTCTTGGATCACACTAGCTTGCTTGTCAGGCCCTGCCCTACTCTGCTTCTGACTGGCTAGTAGTCCTTACTTAGGTACTGTCAGGGCACGTCCTCATACTCTGCTTCTGACTGGCTAGTAGTCCTTACCTAGGTACTGTCAGGGCACGCCCTCATACTCTGCTTCTGACTGGCTAGTAGTCCTTACCTAGGTACTGTCAGGGCACGCCCTCATACTCTGCTTCTGACTGGCTAGTAGTCCTTACCTAGGTACTGTCAGGGCTCGCCCTCATACTCTGCTTCTGACTGGCTAGTAGTCCTTACTTAGCTACTGTCAGGGCACGCCCTCATACTCTGCTTCTGACTGGCTAGTAGTCCTTACCTAGGTACTGTCAGGGCACGCCCTCATACTCTGCTTCTGACTGGCTAGTAGTCCTTACCTAGGTACTGTCATGGCACGCCCTCATACTCTGCTTCTGACTGGCTAGTAGTCCTTACCTAGGTACTGCACATGTGTGACTCCCAACAAAGATGGAACAGAAGTGAGATGTCTCACTCTGTAGCTAAAACAGAGAGCTCAACACACAGGGTGAAAAGAGGAGCTGCAGCAATGTGCAGTACAACAAAAAAATATGGTGTTTTTTGAAAATTAAACCATGTAAACCTATTCTAGTACAACCTCTGAACCTGAAAATGAGTATGAGGTTTTTAAGACAATTATTCTTTGTATTCTGTATTAAGTTTTCTGAAATTTTATGTTTAAATATGCAAACAAGGCATTATCTTGTTAAATATGTGAACATCGGATAAAGCCAAGTTCAAAATTCTTGTTTCATTTTGGACATAGTATAGTCAAAAGGTGTTTACAGAATGATATATCTCTTCATCACTCCATAATTCAGAAAATACTGTCAACAGCCATTGAAAACCAATGGTCGCCATGTTTTTAGGTATAGATGTTATATAAATCAGGCTGTGGATGATATCTGAACAAAGCCCTGTGGAAAAAACAGAATATAGATAGGAATGAAAGTGGAAAGTTTGTATGTTTGTGCTGCTGAAGTGGAGATTTCTGGCTCAGAGTCTGAGAACAAAACCTTTTTCAAGATATGGATTGTAAAATGTCATAACTTTTTATTGGAAACCATTTTACAGACACAATATCTAATCCAGACCAAATATTTAAAATGTGTATTTTGGTTGTTTTCTTTCCACTAGTCTGAAAGAAGACATTATGAGAGCAAAATAGCCCAAAATTGACTAGTGCATGATAAAAAAAAAAATGTCTGGCTTAAACCAAATAAAATATTCATTTATTATTGGACATTTTGTTAAATTGTAGGCTTTCCTTTAATTAAAACCACTCTGACAGATTAGATTTTCAGCTGACAGGAGATGTACTGAGACTAATTAAAGCTTTAGTGCGTAACTTTTTGATATTAATTGAAGAGAGCAGAGAGAACGGCTAGAGCGTGCACTTAAACTGATATAGACGTTTTCAGGTGTCCACAGCAGGACATAGCTTAGCTTCCGTGTCGGTACTCTAGCCTGCTTTTCCAAACTGGGAGCGAGCCAACCGCCATCTACTGTATCTAACACACTAGTCTCACATTGCCAGACCTTCCTCTACAGCGCTCTGGAGGAGGGTCTGGCTAGTTCACAGTATTCCTGGATGGGAGAAAAACGTGCTCTGGTTTATTGGCATTTCCTTAAACCAATCACAATCGTCTTGGGCGGCGCTAAGCGTCGTTTGTAGCCACGGTGCCTCTGCAAAATAGCCTCTGGAAGGAACTTGTTTTGGTGGAACATGTGTACGTTCAAAAGTAGTTTTAGTCGTGCAACAGAAAACTCAGATTGGACAGATAGTCTAGCTAGTGGTCTGGATTTACCCTGCAGAGATCTGAGGAGCAGTTAACCATAGTCCTCACAAATCCACCGGAGGTTAGAACGCCAACACAGAGACAGAGGAAGGGGACGGACATCCGGGCGAAATGAGAGACATCTGGCGGCACTCGAACAATCCCGGATATGAAACTTCGTCGATATAGACTACCGTAACGCTGACTATGGAGAATTCGCTCATACAACCACACTTCAAAACCTCTGAACTCTCCATTTTAATTAGAGGACGTAAGAATATCACACGTAAAATACAAGATCATATAAAGGTTTATGACTGGTGCGCTTTATTAAGATGAACTGATAACTTAAGATATAGACACAATTGTACAATTTATCAATCTGTACAAAACATAAAACCATTCATTTTGACCCCCCTCTCACATTCAACCTATTCAAATCCATTGAAATGACATTTCACTCTTTAACACGTTTACACTGGAATTACAGTCAGTTATAGAATTCAATATAGTAAAAATAAAAAAAGAGAAGAAAATCACAATTCTTTAAAAAAACAAAACACAGAACAATGGAGGTACATGAAACAGGATTCGAAAATCATATTTTCGGAAGAAAGAAAATCACTTTGTCCACAGATTGCCAGCTAAGTGAGTCTGGCGAGGCCCGGCTGGCGGCGCCGTCTGTTCCCAAGAAACGCCATTGGCGCTGCCAGCCAGGCTCACACACACACTCCAGAGCTGCCCATCTACCCTCTGCCTCTAAAACACACACATACACACACACCAAGTTCAGGCATTGTATACGTCTGCTAACACCACCATACACTGACCCGGCTATAACCTGGAAATTCAACAGAACACACACTCGGGGAGTTTCTAGTAAAGTAGGTGGTTTAGCGAGGCATCTGTCCGCTCACACGCCGGACGCAACACTTAGCGCGTTAGCACGTCGTCTCCGCTAGCCAAGCCTGACCCTCAGCAGATCTCGCGCACGGTTAAATGACAATGTTAGCTACATAAGGCGATACGACACGGAGTTGCAGTCGTAACAGAAAGCCATGCATTGTGTTGAAGTCAGAGGCAGCTCGGTGTACGTAGGCTTAATGTGACGGGGGGGCAACACGGTTGCCTGTCCCCCTTCAGGGACAGACGGAGCAACGGTATTGGTTGAGGAGGAGGTGGTATGAAGGCGAGTTGTTAGCAGGTGAACGAGACGGGTGAAGGAGGCACTGTGATCAGACGTTGGCAAGAATGGAGCTCAACTCCCCGAAAAGTGTTTCCTCGATTCCTCGTCGTGTCCTTCGTCAAACCTTTTCAGTCCGTTAACAAGGACTCGAGGAAAGACTTTTGAGACTTTACAGTGGCTGAACATAATATTTTGGTTTGCGTAAAAGTGGCAGCGTCTTTAAAAAAAACGCGGTACATCCGACAAAAAGGAAGAAAAACGAGGTCCAGATTCTCCATGTGCAGTAAAAATCTAATCCTAGACAAGAAATGATGTTTAACGATTTAAGGTTCAGTGCAAGATTGGTGACAACTTCACGCTCATGAAATCAACCCCCCGAGGGTGAAGGACCTTTCTCAGGTGCGTCCTAGCTACAGTTCCGTGGTTACATGCAAAGCAGGAGATTTTTTTGATTATATTGTTGAGTATCATAAGAATACGAGAATACTACATCAGTTACTCATATTTCTGCAGTTATTTTTTTTTTATTCCTTCATTTGCTATAGAAGTGCACTAAGAAAGAAAACATCCAAACAGCTGTGTGCTAGTTTCTGCATAGTTGGAGTCAAAAATGAATGCATTCGGTTTGTCCTAACGGAGCAGGAAAGCCCGACGGACTAACGGGTCTTCCTTCAGGGTGAGCGTGACGATCTCCGTATGAAGCCGCGCCGAGACTTAAAAGTAGGACAACATGAAACTCAGAACGTGCAGGAGTCGTGTTCAGCTTCCACGGCGACAGCCCAAATTTCCACACCCTCCGGGCGGGCAATGATAGTGTTCCACACAAACGAGTCCAGATGGAGTCTTTCGCCTGATTAAAAACGTGCAGCGCAGCAGAGCGCCATCTTTGAAAGACAATGCGAAGCTGGTCCGACCCGCTCGCCGCCCGCCGTAAACGCGGTGGCGACAACGCGCCGCATGCAAGCTCACGCTCGCTCTGTCTCCCACTGCGCTAAAACTGAAGCTCGGCTAATGCAAAAAATTTATTTTCAATAGCATCATATTCACAGCAATCAGATCAAATGGTTATGACACTACCGGAGCACACGTGGCTACACTGTGCTCGATACATCCACATGGTTTTCCAAAAAATAAAAACAGTACATTGCACTAAAGAGGAGGGGGGGGAGAAGCTTGTATATGGGAATACACTTCAGAGCAACTTTGATGTGCTTTAAATTTATTTATACCTAGTTATAGATATGATACAAGACAGAGAAAGATCATGGGGAAAAAAATGTGGAGAAATCAACAGGAGCACAAAAGTATGAAGAAATCAAATCACATTCATATATTAAGACATTTCTGTGACATGTCAGCGCATCTACAGTAATGAAATCTAAATGTGATATGAAATGCCTGCTGCCTGCTGTCCTGCCGTCGCCTAGCGACAGAGGGGCTCTGCTTGGGGGGGGGGTCACCCCAACGCGGTGACTTCTTACACTGGGGGATATTTACCTGGGGTTGGGGGTGGGGGAGAGGAGGAGGAGGAGTTTGGGTGGGGGAGGCAGGTACAGATAGGTTGCAGGGTTCGGGTCACAGCCTCGAAGCTGTGAACCCTCCCGCACCACACAGTACACTGAGGCAGTCTATTTTCTGAGGGGGCGGGGGCTTGGAGGAGTTGTGAGGGGAGGGAGGGGAGGGCAGGCGGGGGAGGGAGGGAGGGAGGAGGGAGGTGTAGCAGCAGATCCGTGGCTGGGCTAGATGTTCTGACAGCACTGCATCTTTGGTTTGTTCTCAGTGGGCTGCACCTGGATGTTGACCACGTTGTTGCTGGGGGACATGTCACTCTCCTGACGCTCCGACATCTGCTTCTGGGAGACGATACGGTAGATCTCTGAGGGGGGGGAGTAGTAACAGTGTCATTTATTGTTATAGCCTGTATACCCCTCTCCCTGTCTGGTTTACAATCTGCCACAACACACACTCTGCTCTCGTGCTGAATTAGGGCTCGGCAAAAAATTAAAACTAGCTGATATTGATTAATAAAATCCCCAAAAATCTATCTTTTTAATATGTCTTTTCACCATGGATGTGGTGAATTGGCCCCCTTTTTTGGGGTTGGAGATCTCTTTTTTTAATATTGAAGCAAAGTTGGTATTGTAACTGAAATGACCCTAATCTAATTGATATTAAATCGAATCGGGACCTTGAGAATCAGAATCAAATCCATTTGGGCAATCACTGGTGATACCAGCCCTATGCTGAATTATTATTTTTTTTTCCAAGAACATATTTTTCAAACAATTCAAGGGTCAAATTCAGCTTGAAATGAACTCCTGGTTTCCAAATGACACAGCACAGTGACTTGAGTCAGCAGATTGGAAGGTGATAAACATTTGTAATCATGCAAATGGGGGCAAAGATCACAGGGGGCCCCAAGTCTTTATCTGGTTTGAGGTAAAAAAAAAAAATTTTTTTTTTTATTTTAAATGTTTTTAAATTTATGATAATAAATTAGAATATATAATGTATACAGAAGTCTGTATGAAAACGATATATTTTGTTGTATCCTCGTTTTTCCTGCCGCCATGGCATCACTATTTCATGAATGAAACATGGCGGAGAAACGTAACAGTGCTGATAACTCCTCTGTTTTCAAAAAGAAAGTAAGGCTCTAGCACTATCTATAGGTTTTGGGGGGGGGGGGGCTCAGCTTTTCTTAGACATGAGTAGGAGGGGCGCCAAGGAAAAAAGGTTGGGAACCAGTGCTGTAGAGCTGCGATTAAGATTATTTTCATTGTTGATCAATCTGTCGATTTTCTCGAGTACTCAATTAGTTGTTTGGTCTCTAAAATGTCAGAAAAGGATGAAAAATGTGGAGCAGTGTTTCCCAAAGCCCAAGATGATGTCCTCACATGTCTTGTTTTATCCTCAACTCAAAGATATTCAGTTTACTGTCCCAGAGGATAGAAGACACTAGAACATATTCACATTTAACAAAGCTGACATCAGAGAATTTCTTACTTTTTTCATAAAATGACGCAAACCAATGAATCGATTATCAAAATAGTTGGCAATTAATTGAATAGTTGACAACTAAGATTAATCTGTGCAGCTCTAATTAAATTGTTTTTATGGGATTTAAAAACAATAGAACACAGCATCATACCAGCCGTATCCTTTAAGTTGACTCTATATTAGTTTTGATATAAATCGATATCCTTATTCGTTGATCCAGTCGTTCACTCTGTTACACAACAAATAAGACTTTCATACAGACTGTTCAGACACCAGCAGGACCAATAGCACAGAACCCCCGACATAACAGTATGATCTCTGCTGTCTGTCGTCTCACTCGTGATAACAAAAGGTTTGCCACTCCTAAAAAGATAAGCCATTCACACATTATGTAATAAAGTAGAGCCGTGTGCTTCTGCTCGGTTTGTATCCATGCCCAGCAGAAGTTCACACCACACCTGACCTCTCTGTGTAATCACCCTCATAACAAGGACACCATTTGTCATTTCCTCATTAAATGGAAAGTCTCATGGCTATGTTTTTCAGTGTGTTCAACTGAAGGAGGGGGGTTACTTTTGGGCTTTGTTTGGTGGATGAATGACATGAGAGCGGGCTGAGGCAGGCATGTAGCCGAGGCACGAGGCCTCCTGCACACTGGCTGCGTGGCGTGAGCGTGTCAGCTGCGTGGCGTGTCAGTTTTTATTTCGGCTCCCATGGTAACAGGTTAGAGCTCACACACTGCCTGCGTGACACGCACGTCTCACAACGCGTGCATGCTAGAAATAGGACCGACGCCTATTTTTCACGCGACACGCAAGCTTGTTGGAAGCTTAAATTAACTTCTGAGACTTTTTTAAGCGAGAAATCAACTATATAAAGCTCAAATATGGGCCGTTTTACGAAAATTTATGGCTAATTGCAAATTTGGTAAGCCCGCCGGTGCTGCCTCGCCGCCCGGCCTGCCTTCCTTCACAGACCCCGGCCTGCTATGAGTGCTTGGAGCTCCGTCATGGCAGCCCACGGCAGGGACTACCAACACCACTGCCCTGACAGAGCTCCAGGGCCTTCAGCTCCCCTCTTCCTGCTAGCTAAATGGCCCGTTGTGTGAGAGTGAGAGCTCCGTCAGCGAGCTTGTTACACCAGCAATCTCTTACCACACGTTACACACATGTCACGCCACTTATACAACATCTAACTAAAGGTCTTATAAAGCTAACGGTGTCCGATTTCAAGTTAATGAATATTTGTGAAGACAAAGTGTTTTGTTAGCTGCGACTGTCCCTTCAATCCTAGCTATGTGTAGCTACAAATCACGGATAGTTAGCTTCATTTTCGGCGTAATTCGAGTATATTTACAGTTTGAATTTCGTCACGCCACTTATACAACATCTAACTAAATGTCTTATAAAGCTAACAACTGTGTCCGATTTCAAGTTAATGAATATTTGGGAATTTCAGAGGAATTCTAAGAGGAGGCTAGCTAGCTCTCATTGATAGAGCTACATCCAGCCGCAGGCTCTATCAATGAGACTCACGGACAAGCAGCGTTTATTTCCCCAATCGTTTGTTTAAGTAACTCAACACATTATAATTACACGCATTTTAAGATTAACTGGAATCTGTGGTAAGAGATTGCTGGCGTAACAAGCTCGCTGACCGCGCTCTCACTCACACACACCTGGCATTAGGAAGAGGGGAACTGCAGGCCCTGGAGCTCTGTCAGGGCAGCGGCGTTTGGTAGTCCATTAGCCCAAAACTGTGACTTTGCGCGGGTATGAAGTGCCGTGGGCTGCCAGCCGTGACGGAGCTCAATCGAGCTCACAGCAGGCCGGGGTCTGTGAAGGAAGGCAGGCCAGGTGGCGAGGCAGCAACACAGGCAGCACTGGCCGCTGAACTTCTGAGATCTGCACGACCTAGATTCAGAAGACTAACTGATCTCAGGTCAGTTGTGTAGCCTATGTAAATGTTGGGGCGTGACAAAGGGAGAGACTAGAGCCAAATGAGTAGGAGCTTGTTGAGATTTGCCCGTTTTCAGAGGCAGTTTCAAATTGTGAGATTTGCAGAGAAAAGAGGTGTAAATGGGATTTAGAGGTTCTATGTATGTCCTAGTTACCCACTAAACTGTCATTATTCAACTGACAAGGTAAAATCGGTTTTGCATTCTATCACCCCTTTAAAATATTGCACCTGTCAATACAAAACCAAATAATCCGTAGCCTATTTTGCCGTCAATACTGCCGACGTCGTCTTTGCTATTGACAAAATAAAGTTGAAGAACACACTATTTAATTTTATCAATGGGAAACCTACATGTGTCCAGACAATGATAGCAGCATCTGCGCCGCGTCAGACACGTTTCTGGTTTGCAAAGACATAGAAAAATCCAATCAGCCGCCACGCGGCTGACACGCCACACTCACGCCACGCGGCCTAAGACCCAAACACAGTACCAACCTGTCAGAATGGTCTGGAAGGCCGTCTCAACGTTGGTGGAGTCCAGAGCCGATGTCTCCAGGAAAGATAAACCATTCTTCTCTGCAGACCAAAGTAAAGCAGCGCGTTAACCGCATGTCAAATATGTCTACAGATAGCAGACCAGTATGACCCGTCAAAACACAAGCCATCGTCATAACATTATTTCTGTGTTACTCGTATAGCTCAAGAAAAAAACATTACATCAGAATCAAAAATTACACAGTATAATCTAATCTAATTAATTAATCATTAGGTGAAAATCCCCCACGCCCACCGGCAAAACTCTCCCCAGCTTCGCGTTTAGTGTAGGGCTACACAATATACTGTTTTTTTTTTTAATCGTCATCGCAATATCAACTGCGTCATATCTCGAAAGGCTGCAACATATCACGAAAGACACTCAAAAAAATATCAGATAACTACTAGGGGTGTGACGAGACACTCGCTCACGAGACAAGACGAGACACGAGATTGGGGTCACGAGAGCGAGACGCGATTTTAACACTAATTTAAAGAAAACTTCAGTTAAGAAATATGACTGGGAAAAATAGTCTTTACTCAGAGAACCAAGGTTACAAGCTAGGGGTGTGACGAGACGCTTACTCCACGAGGCGAAACACATCACGAGATTGGGTTCATGAGAACGAGACGAGATTTCGTCGCGGTGAAAAGTTGTCTCGTGAGGCGATGTGATGTCAGCGTGATGGAGCGTGGAAATACTATTGAAAATCCCCCTGCCACTTTTAAATCATTTGTGTGGCAACATTTTGGTTTTCCCTGCGCGAAATAATAAACGGCGAAGAGTGACAGACAAGACGAACACAATATGTAAACATTGTAAGAAAAAATGCCGGTATACCGCGGCTAACACGAGCACTATGCAAAACCACTTACAGCACCACCACAGCTCTCTACTAACTACTGCACCCGCGACTCGCGGGTGCAGTAGTTAGTAGTACGGCATTTCTTTCTTACAATGTTTACATATTGTGTTCGTCTTGTCTGTCACTCTTTCACTCTTTTCACCTCGACGAGAAATCTCGTCACGCGAGATCTCGCGAGATCTCGTAAAACGAGATCTCGTCACACCCTTAATAACTACTCTTTAAAATGTAACCGTCACGATATATCGTTCAGCTGATAAAAGGCGACAGAAGGGCTGTGAATTCCGGCAGAGGGGAGATTTTCGGAGCAGTTTGTTTAAAAAAATACTCATCACTACTGAGGGATTCTCCTTCAGCACTCCTTCCCTATGATTATGAGAAATATTATTCACAGCGCCCGCCCAGTTACAGCCCAGCGCACCTGAAGAGCAGCCACCCCACACTACACTATGGGCCCTATCTCGCACCCGGCGCAGCGCAAAGACCGATGCAGTTGTCAATTTCCCGTCCAGCGCCCGCGTCGTTTAAATAGCAAATGCACCTGCGCCCATCTGTGCGCCCATGGGCGTGCTGGTCTTACAGGGAGGTGTGTTCAGGTGCATTCTGGGCGTGCTGGTCTTACAGGGAGGTGTGTTCAGGTGCATTCTGGGCGTGCTGGTCTTACAGGGAGGTTGACCTCGCGCCATTGACCCAAAAAAACCTGGTCTAAAATCAATGTTATTTTAACAGCACACTAGTAAAATGTGTCTAGGCTCATGCACAGCGCGCACACACTATGCTTGTTACACACGCATCAGCACACACACATGCAGAAGATTACAAATGAAAATATTACGGTACAAATCCTCCATCATAACAGCAATGCTCCAAGGGTCAAACGCGCCTGGCTTTTAAAAGGAATGGGAGATGATCTCTGATTGGTTGATTGCATGTTACGCCCGAAACACACCTCTGAATTACTGAAGACACTAAGTACAACCCTTTAGAACCACGCGCCCGGCACACGGACTAGCAGAAGTGGATTTGGACACGCCCTAAACACACCTGCGTCAGGCGCTTAAGCCGTGCGCTTAGATCGTTAAAATGGGTCCCTATAACGTTTTACCTGTAAAATGAAATGTTAATTATATTTCCACACAGTAAAAGACATAAAAGTGTGCGTCCCGGTCATAGTTTATCTATAAAACCCTGCCAGGCTGCTGAACAGTAGAGGAGGTTGTACCAGCGTCTGGTCTAACATCACTTGAGCTGACGTTGCTGATCAACACCAGAGCTCGGAGAGTCAGGAACAAAGTCCCTCCTTGTCAAACTGTAACTGGGTGCTGTCTTTTCCAGCTGCCAATGTCTTGTGGTATCTCGATGTGTTTGTCTCATTAAGTTATTGTTTTAGATGGTGAAGCTCTTTGGTTGTTTTACGGTGCCATATAGATGGTTTTTAGATTCAAAGTTTTTAGTTTAGTATTTTAGTTCAGATTTTTTGGCATGTTTTGTGTGTTTTTGCCGTATGTAGCTTGTCTTTAACTGTGCACGTCTTGGTCAAGACTCTCTTTAACCCTCATGTCAAATTTGACACGTTTTTGAAAGTTTCAACATCACAAATATTAGTTTCTTTCAAGCAAAATGCCCAAAAATAACATTTGGTTCCACACAACGCTCTTCCAAAGTAAAATTAAGGATCAGTTCACTACTTTCATTGAATTTTGGATGTTTTATTAAATTTTATAGCTTTTGCAAACAAAACAAAAAACAGTATGCTGACTTAACTTGGACAGTCTGTGATTTTCTACTCTTAACTGTCAAAATAATTAATAATTTCAGCTTAAAAATTAGGTTGGCTATAACTTCTTATAAATGAGGTTTGTTGACCATGAATTCCAAATAAAAGCGTAAAACTAGCGGTAATAAGAGGTTAGTGGTGAATCCAGTGGTAGTGAAAATAAACACTGAAATACGTCAGAACCCTAAAAAAAGTGTCAAAAAAGAAAAAGGGTTAATTTGCAATACTTACCGTCGACGGGAAGACAACACAAGGGTTGACCTGTTTTTATAATATCAGAAATATGAGTTTCCTAACAACCAAACTGCCCCAAAATAACTTGGTGCATGCATGTACGTTGTATGGAGATCAAGCAACATTCTTCGCAAGTAAAATTATTGATTCTATTGAATTTTGGTTGTTTTATTCAATTGTATAGCAATTGAAAAACATTTTTTAAATGGCTGTAAAACAGTCTCAGGACTAAACTTTGACAAAGCATTTTATGATTCACTCAACATCCTCTGAGCTTAACTATTAGTGAAAAGAATTCATAAGGTCAGCTTTTTATCAAACTCAAAATTAAGAATAATGTCATTTTAAATTAGGTTTATTGACCATGAATAAAATAAAAAACGTTGACATTTATTTTTCTATTTTTTCCCCGGAAGGTCGACGGGAAGACAACACGTTTAAAAAGGTTGTTTCAGTGGCCGGGTTAGCTCAGTTGGTAGAGCACGCGCCCATATATAGAGGTTTACTCCTTGACGCAGTGGGTCCGGGTTGGACTCAGACCTGCGGCCCTTTGCTGCATGTCATTCCCCCTCTCTATCCCCTTTTATTTCTTCAGCTGTCCTGTCAATAAAGGCCTAAAAATGGCCACAAATAATAATAAAAAAAAAGGTTGTTTCATTGAATAAATATAAGACTACGGTCTCACCAGCAAAAGCCCGCGCCTCGTCGGTGGGAACAGCTCGGAGGTGACGCAGGTCGCTCTTGTTGCCCACCAGCATGATGACGATGTTGCTGTCGGCGTGATCTCTCAGCTCCTTCAGCCAGCGCTCCACGTTCTCATAAGTTAGATGCTTGGCAATGTCGTAGACCAGGAGAGCCCCCACCGCCCCGCGGTAGTACCTGCAGCACAGCCACATGGACACAACGTCACAGCTCTGGAATACTGAGGGTGGTTTTGGAGTACTTTGGTCCCCTCTAACCATCAGCGTGTTGCATTAGTCCAGCTGGATACCTGAGCTGCCGGATTGTGCTTCAGCTGATTGTCTGTCATCACATCACATACCCTTCACCATCACATACCCTTCACCATCCCCCCCATCATCACATACCCTTCACCATACCCCCCCCATCATCACATACCCTTCACCATACCCCCCATCATCACATACCCTTCACCATACCCCCCATCATCACATACCCTTCACCATACCCCCACACATATCCATACCCTTCACCATCCCCCCATCATCACATACCCTTCACCATACCCCCCATCATCACATACCCTTCACCCACATCACCTTCACCATCACATACCCTTCACCATCCCCCCATCATCACATACCCTTCACCATACCCCCCATCATCACATACCCTTCACCATACCCCCCATCATCACATACCCTTCACCATACCCCCACATCATCACATACCCTTCACCATACCCCCATCATCACATACCCTTCACCATACCCCCATCATCACATACCCTTCACCATACCCCCCATCATCACATACCCTTCACCATACCCCCACATCATCACATACCCTTCACCATACCCCCACATCATCACATACCCTTCACCATACCCCCACATCATCACATACCCTTCACTATTTCACATACTTAATCATTACCACATTATCATACATTCATCATACTCACATTCATTATACATCATATACCTTTCATAATACATCATCACATACCCTTCTATAATAGCTGGTTTGATTTGCATTGAGAGATGATCTTATGGAAAGTACCCCATGCAAGTCTCTAGGTATGGTGAAGGGTATGTGATGATGTGGGGGTATGGTGAAGGGTATGTGATGATGTGGGGTATGGTGAAGGGTATGTGATGATGTGGGGGTATGGTGAAGGGTATGTGATGATGTGGGGGTATGGTGAAGGGTATGTGATGATGGGGGGGGGTGGGGGGGGGAGGCTATTTTAATTCCAAAGGCCAAGGGAACTTTATCAGGATGCATAGTATCCTGGATCCATGAAATAACTGGCCTTTAAAAATAAACATCTGCCTGCCTCTATGGGAATTTAACATAGGGGTGTAGTGACTTATGCCCCCTGTATTATAAGGAAGATCATTTATTTATTTACGATACATTATTCATTCACAAAGAAAATTGCTGTCCTTAAAGGTTGGATTTTTTTTTAATTAAGGCATTAAGATCAATTTCCAAAAGATGATTTTTTTTTTTATTCCTCTTTTTAGTCAACTTTAGCATGAGTTATGAGAACCACTGTATAACAGCTTCATATTTCTGCAGCGTGTTTAGTGTGAAATTGCAGTAAATGACAGGTGGACATTGTGTGTGCCTTGACGTCACCACCACCATTATGTTTTGCATAGGAAACACAGCACAACCTCAGCAGGAAGTCATAATCTGTACATTATAGAGACAATTTAAACTGGACTATAAATTAAAAGGCATCAACTACAGTTGGGTATCGCCAATCATTTCTCAAATTGATTTGATTCTGATTCACAAGGTGCCGATTCGATTACATTTTCGATTCGATATCAATTAGATTAGTGACATTTCAGTTACAATACCAACTTTGGATGGAAATAATCGCGATTGTCAGAGAACTTCTGCTGTCGATGTGTACAAGCAAGAAGAAACCCTCAAATAGTTTTTAACATGCATCAGGTTCATGTTCACATTAAGTAAAGGGGATCAATTCACCAATCAATGGTGAAAAGGCATATATAATAAAAGATTGATTTCTGGATTTTATCAATCAATATTAGATCACGCAAACAAAGAATTGATTATTTTAACCCAGCCCTATAGTACCAACACACAGAGGAGGGGGTTTAAATTGATCCGATGCTTAGTAACAATTCTGAAATTAGTCATAAAAGCCATCCTATGAAGTATGATGTGTATATTACAATTGTGTGAATTGGACAGTGTATTCTGGCTGGCATGTCTGTGTAAGGGATCGACCAATTATCGGCCTGGCCGATTAACAGGGCCGATATTTGCGTTATTATCTGTATCTGTGTTTAATTTTACAGATAACCGATAAAGTTAATTAATTAAAAAGTGTGCTACTTAGGCTCCGCTAAAGCTCTGTGAGCACTATGCAACACTTGCAAAACAAACTGGTAGCATGTTAAAACTTCAGGAAGCTATTTATTTATAAATTTTTTTGACTGTGTATTATGTTTAGCCCTCTGAGGACAAAAGACGCACCGGCGAATCCAAGCGATGTTTGACAAGCAATATAACAAAATTTAATTTTAGACATTTATTTACTAATTTATTCATATATTACATTCCTTTTTGTGAACCCAACACAAGCACCAAAACAATTGAGTGTAGGTATGTTTTCAAAAGGTGATTTGAGAAACATTTGTGCTTTAGGGCCAAATGATCTCTTTACACATTGCTCTGGAACAATGTTTGGCGTCACGTTACAGAAAGCTGAGCTTGTTCTGAACATTTTGATATGAAACACACGTAGAAACTATTTAAAAAACTATTTAAAAAAAACATGTGCTATAACAGTGTTACTCACATGGCTCCCATTATCCTCCATGTAGGGCTGGGCAATATATCGTGATATGAGACTAGATATCGACTTAGATTTTGGATATTGTAATATCGTAAATGGCTTAAGTGTTGTCTTTTCTGGTTTTACCAGCTGCAATACAGTAAAGTGATGTCATTTTCTGAACCTACCAGACTGTTCCAGCTGTTCTATTATTTGCCTTTACTTCACTTATATCCACATTACTGGTGATTATTTATCACAAACCTCATTGTGTAAATATTTTGGGAAAGCAATAATTGTCAACCCTACAATATCTAAGTATTTGGTCAAAAATATTGTGATATTTGATTTTCTTCCATATCGCTCAGCCCTACCTCCGTGACACGCTCTTCTCCAAAACAAACTCTGAGATAACTCACTCAAAGCAGATAGTAGACGTGAAATAAAAACAGGACACGTAATTTCACTGTGTGTAGTGTTAATGACGCTAACTAACTGTAATGAAGCTCAGCACAAATTCTTAAAGGAAGACTTCATATACCTTTTCCATCACTCATAATGATCAGCTGTTTCATGGTACGTCACTTGTCAGTAGTAATCAGAGCAGCTGTGCGTTGTTAGTTAGTTAAACCAATCAGGGTCGGCCATTTGTCACGAGCCTATCACAGCTTTAAATCTGCTCTCCCGTCAGCGGTTGGCAGTTGTCGTTTCAGGAAATAGAGTGCGTCCCGCCTCCTCCCATTTTGCCACCGGTGGTCACGCCCTCGGACCTGGGTTCGTCTGCGCTTGGCTGTCGATGGTTCCTCTGCTCATTCACCACCACCAGTGTCTGGACTCCATCAGGGGATTTGTTTGGGTTTCCTTAACCCTTGTGTGGTCCTTTGGGTCACCGGGACCGGAAGGACCACACAAGGATGATGTACTTCCGTTTATTTTGTTGAGAATTGCTCTCTAAACCCTGTCTCTTGTAAAGTAAGTAAGTAAAGTTTGTTTCCTAGCACATTTAAACACCGTTTAAGCTGACCAAAATGCTGTACAAACGAGCACCAAGGTGCTGCATTAACCTTTGTTTTGTCCTTTGGGTCAAGGACCACACAAGGGTTAAACCCTTTAGGACATTTGGGTTTGATGGAGTCCAATCTCCAGAGACTTGTACATTTACATGTTTGTCTGTACAATAAATATGCTCATAATTGCAAGGAAGTCTCTCCTGATTGAAATAGCGTGTAATGATGAAGAAGAAGAAGAAGAAGAAGAAGAAGAAGAAGAAGAAAAAAAAAGACAACGGCTGTGTCTCAAAGACCGGGCAACAGCCGGGACGTTGAGAATCCACGCGCCAGAAGTGATGATAGTTCCAGTCACTTCGTCATGTCTTCACTTGGTTGAAACAAGAGAAGAAAGCCTCACTGATGCAAAGAACAGGACAGAGATGCATATAGAAATGCTCTCTGCTTGCCATACGCCAACGCTCCGGTAAGTCCACTCACCCCGTCTCTGCCCGGGCACGCCGCAGCTGCCCGCACATTTGTTGACAAACTCCCATAAACGACGACGGTGAAATGGCGATTTATCCCTTTAAATGTGAATAGATGACATATTGCTCCTCATAACCACTGAAAACTGTCAAAAAAAATCAAACCCAAAGTCCAATTATTATGGACGCTATCTGACATTAAGCGTTTCTGCTTCATTAGATTTAGATCATTCACTGTTTTTTTACGACGTATTTAAGGCGGCAGGCGTGTGTTGCTTAGGCGGCCGCCTTAACTGCAAAGTGCTGCGGGAAACCCTGAATAATATGGACAATAAAAGAAAAGATACTAAATAAAAAATCCACATGAATGTACTAAGGGATGTATAAGCATGAGAGGCTTGCAGTGACAGGGCAGGGACTGACCCTGTGATTCAGTCTGCATGGTAAAGTGCTCTATGAGAGTGTGTGTCATGGTGGTAGTGCAAATAAGTCCAACAGTGCAAGGATAAAGTCTAGAGACCAGCATTAAATATGGACAATATAAGAGAATAATTTAGAGATATATATAGATATATATAGATATATAGATATATAAAAAACTACAGTATATAGCAGTGCAAGGATAAAGACCAGCATTAAATATGGACATAAGAGAATATATATATATATATATATATATATATATATATATATATATATATATATATATATATATATATAAATAAACTACAGTATATAGCAGTGCAAGGATAAAGTTTAAAAAAAAGACAGCATTAAATATGGGCATTATAAGGGAATAAAGTAGACCGTAGGATAGACCGAAATCAACAGTCAACATTAGAGGTTTTTAAACAATAGGGTTACAGCCATTGTTCAAGTATTAAGTTAGACGTCCTCCTCTCTACTCACGCTGATGTGATGGCCCGGTAGCGCTCCTGGCCAGCTGTATCCCAGATCTGGGCCTTCACCGTCTTGCCGTCCACCTGGATGCTGCGCGTGGCAAACTCCACTCCGATGGTGCTCTTACTCTCCAGGTTGAACTCATTGCGGGTGAAACGGGACAGCAGGTTACTCTTCCCCACACCCGAGTCACCTATGAGGACCACTGAGACACAGGGAACACATGTTAATTAGGGCTGGGCAATAATTCAATACGATAATTTATCGTCGTTCAATGGAATCATATCGTGATATACAATTACGTTGTCGTGGAACATTTAGCAACACCATTTGAAGAATTACAGATTTGTTTTAGCATTACACTATTTTTATGCATAGTAAGGAATATAGCTGGAATAAAAATATAATTAGTTTTCTCTAATTTCACTTGACACGGTTTACCACATTGTTGATGATTATTTATCTAAAATCTCATTGTAAAAACTATTTTGTGATAGCACCACTTGTCAACCCTACAGAATCGCAATATTTTTATATATATATATATATATATCATATATATTTTAATGTTTTTGGTCAAGAATATTGTGATATCTGATTTTCTCCACATCGCCCAGCTATGTTAATGCAACCGATAAGAAAAACACATTACGTGTTAGAAAATGTACAACCGATCTACTTCCTGTGTGAAAATTGCTCCTGAGTTTTTACTTACATTTAAATGGCCGCTTTAAGAGATTTCATACCTGTATGCATTGATCTCACTTCATGAAACGGTTTAAAAGTTGTTTTCAAGTTAAACTGCCAAACACTGTTTGGGTCCCCCTGCTCATTTGGGAGGCTTTGCCGCTTTTCTTCGTCTGAATATCTTTGGGTTTTAAACTGTTGGTCGGACAAAACAAGTTCCTCAAGATGTCACTTTGAGCTTTAAAATGTTGTGAACAATGTTGAAAATTTTAGTTTTTTACATTTCACTGACTAAATGAGTACTTGATTGAGTGTTTCCTCTGTTGATTTTGTAGTGGCGGCCCACCATGGCAAAATTTCTGCCGCCACGGTATCAGATTTAGGGCAGACTCGCGGTTGACTTTTTTAAATGATCCTGCAGACATAATGCACCCGGTGGCTGCCCCCCGTTGTCTGCCGCTCACATTGCAATTTAACAACAAGTAGAACTACTCAGAGGTTCTTGGGCCCGTCCAGTTTAACTTCACATACTGTTGTGTTGATGGAGTTTAGTGTCAAAATGTTTGCTTTCTTCTGAGTCGACTATTAAACGAACTGCTCCACCAAAAACGTTACCGAGGTGGGTCCGTTCTGATATACATCTGGAAACATTATAACGGTAAGTGAGTCAGTGTAATATATGTAATATAATAATATAAAATAAATTGGAAATAGTCTATAGATGTAGTCATTTGGGTTTTGGTTTCCCACTGAAGAATTTCTTGTAAAATTCATTTTGTAGACCTGTTGTAGATGTTAAGTGCCCTATAGTTCCTCAAAAAATACAGTTCAATCAAAAAATGAAAACATGCCTCATTGTGTGTGAATAAAGGTGAATAAATATATTTGTATATATCAGTTTCGTTTCATATGTAAAATATTTGGCAGCGGGGCTCGGGGCTGGGGGGGACCTGCCCCCTTTGCTAAAAAAAAACAAACTAAAGGAAACACTGATTAATGGAGAAAGAAATTGCCAGATTAATCGATAATGAAAATAACTTAGCAATTACAAGTTATTCCACAATATTACCTACGTACGGTTTCATGCTATATTGGTACTCAAGCTTAAAGCATGTACACATTCTACTTTTTCTGTACATTTCTACTTTTTATACTTAGTGCCCTTGTCTATTATTAGTTTTTCAGCTCATTAATTTCACTATTGCCCTGTCATACCTTGTTAATTACAGAATATCCTGAAACCCTTGAATCTGTATATGTTTAGGAATATGCTAATCTTTTATTTTTATTTAATTCCAACTATTATGCATCCATCTATAATCCTGTACACAGCCTGGACAGGTGGTCAAGTGTGAATATTTGAACAGGTATGTTTTGTTGTTTATGACAGAATCAAATCAAGCAAATATTCGCACTCACATTAATGTCTAACCTACTAAATGTAGGTTATGGGGCGACCTCTAGCTCACCCAGTAAGAGCGCGCGCCCCATCTAGGCTGAGTCCTTTGCAGCGGCCCAGGTTTGAATCCGACCTGCGGCACTTGGCTGTGTGTCATCCCCTCTCTTTCTCTCCCCCTTTCCTGTCTATCCACTGTCACTATCTAATAGAGGGAAAAGCCCCAAAAATTATCTTTAAAAAGGAAATATAGGCTATATTTAGTAGAACAGCACAGGTATACAGGTATTTAGTATTCTGTATATCAGTACATGTACAAATGCCATACAGTTGGAGTATGTGGCGCTAAAGTAATTAATCCTAATCATCATACACACAATGCAAAACTTGTAACCTGAAATAAAAACATGAAGCTGTAGAGAATGTGTAGAATGGGTACACTTTGTACCACGATAATTTAATTAAGAAAACATTAATACTTTACTAATATCTTCATGATAATTATGTTATTCCGCAAACCCAAACGTTACATCTAACACCAAACTACACCGACCTGTAGATAGATGCCAGTTTGTTTACGCAAACTTTTGGCACAAAAACCATACAGCCTTCTTTTCTTTCTAAAAGTTTTATTGTACATATGTCTTACAGTGTCTTCCACATATTTTGATTGCAATATTTCTGTTCTTTATGTTCCTGACCGTTGCAGTACTTTTGCTCTATGGTCTATTCCCTTTTCATATGTTTATTGCGTGCATCAAACACACCAAAGCAAATTCCATGCAAGTGGAAACTTACTTTGGCAAATCTCATTCTGATTGACAAGCATTTACGAAAACCCCTTTTTACTACCTAACTAATTAAAAAAATTTGCTAATATCTGGATGATAATCATGTTAATCCGCAAACCCAACGTTTAAATCCAACACCAACCTGTACTGAAATTTAAATGGATACCAGTGTGTTTACTCTGACAGGCATTTACCTTGTGCCAAGCAATCCCTGCTCAATAACCCTGTAATACTAAACTAGGGCTGTGCTCAATTGAAGTAATTCTTAGTCGACTAACACTCATTCAATTGTATCGAC
This sequence comes from Perca fluviatilis, assembly GCF_010015445.1. Taxonomy (NCBI): domain Eukaryota; kingdom Metazoa; phylum Chordata; class Actinopteri; order Perciformes; family Percidae; genus Perca; species Perca fluviatilis. Next base: position 42,383,815 of record NC_053114.1, on the reverse strand, counting down.
TAATCCATTAGTTGATTTAATCGACTGATCTGTAAATCTGAGTTTCTCTGCAAAGAGTCATGCAAAAGCACCACTTTAATTCTTGTGTTTACCAGAGATGTGCTCGTACGTTTCTTGGAAATAAGTCATTCAGCATGAAAAAAGCATCAGACATGACTAATGGACTAAAGAAATCTAAGTTGACTAAGACCAAAACGACCGATTAGTCGACTAATCGACTAAGAGGGAGCAGCCCTACACTAAACATCCACCTTTTAATTAAATTATATATTGTATAGACTCAACTTTATTGTCATTGTGCAGAGTACAAGTACAAAAACAACGAAATGCAGTTTGCGTCCAATCAGAAGTGCAAAAATAGCAGAGAAGTGCAATGCAATATACAAAGTATAGACAGGTGGTGCGTAGACAGGACAAGAAATATAGTGCAGTGTAGACAGTAGTATACAGTTGGTTTAGAGTAATATAAATTAAATATAAATATGTGCAGTGTATTAGCAGTTACCTTATAAGAACAGAATAAATATGGCTATGTAATATGAACAATGTATGAACAACATGTTCAGATATGTGCAATGTAGTAGCAGTAACATTATGCTAGTAGTAAGAATAATATAGATATATGCAGTGTATTAACAGAATATATTACAAGAAAAACAGAATAAATATGGATATTCAGTATCTCATATGGTATAGTGTTTAACACATAATTTAAACATGTAAATATCTGTCAAACATACACTGTATAGACTATCATATCCACCTATCTCAGATATAAGCAACCTGGTGTATTAATATACCTGATTTATTCCAGTCTTACTGTTTACAATCCTCCACTGAGCGGTTTCTTTAATGTGTGTGTGTGTATATATATATATATATATATATACACACACACACTTTTTTCATATACAAACTTTTATCTGTACGTAGTTCCGCATTGTTGTCCTTGTTTTGAGCCGTATCTGTATTTCTGTGTATGTACTTTGAGAGCAACAAAAAGCCGGAGACAAATTGCCTGTAACGTTATCATGCGTTCACACTTAGCTAGCTAGTTGGCCATTAAAGCTGATTCTGAATCTTATTGTTTGTAAAACCGAGCTTTAATACAGTTAATAAATAAATGCTAACACTTAGCCGCACGATTCCCTGTAAGATAATAAGTAAAGGTGTGTGCATATGTCGTACATTCTCCCGTTCGCTCGGCTGGTTGGATCCCATGGAGATAACGTGATAACGGTTAGCGTTAGTTAGGTGTGTCCGACGTGAAGCTGGTCCGTCAAGCTAACCTCTGCTAACCGCTAACGTTCAAGACGCCCTGTCGTTTAACGACAACTAACGTAACGTGAAAAAACCAACTGCTAATTCTACTTCCACTGTTTAGCGAAGGGTCGTTTTAAGTCATGTGAACTCATTTAACGTGCTGACATTTCTCCGAAAGCTCGGTGAAAAACAACCGGGAACACAAAAGGTGGATGGTGGCTAACGGTGGCTAACGTTAGCATCAGCTGGCCTGTGCAGGACTGGAGAGCTGCAACAATAACGAGAAGAAAAAAAACTTTGTTTTACCTTTGAACAAATAATCATATTCGTCATCTCTAGTGCCCATCGTCTTATTGAGAAATGGTTAGTCCAAGATTTAATTTGATTTAATTGGGGGGGAAAAAAGGCGATCTACTGTATTTTACTCTTCCAACGGGAATCTGTTTGGAAGCCGTACTTCCGTAACTTCTTCTTCTCTGGCAGCGTAATACCGTCACATAAAGTGAACTCTGACACCTGGTGGTCAGGAGAGGGAACTACTCAACCAAAAATCAAAAAAAATGTTGTGACTGTTCTATTATAAATTAAATCATAATGTTATTATCAATATTATATTCAATGTTTTATAGTGTATAATTTGATTCATATTTAATTAGATATAATTATTACTCATGTATTAAATTAACCCTTGTGTTGTCTTCATGCCAACCATGCACTTGTTGTCCTCTCAGGTCAAAATAGAAAATTAACACTTTTTTTTTTCAATGTTTTTGTCCATTTTTTTTGACACTTTCTTTAAAATATTTTATGTCGGGTTTTTTGATACTTTTTTCAATGTTTTTGTCCCTGTTTTTGACACTTTTTTCAATGTTTTTTGTCACTTTTTTCTCTCCCTTTTTTCAAAGTTTTTGTGCCTTTTTTTTGACAGTTGACGCTTTTGTCCACTACCACTAGTACTGTATACGCGCCACTCACCAATTATTACCACTACTCTTACACTTATTTTTGTAATTCATGGTCAATAAACCTCTTTTAAAGGAAATTATACCACATTTTTGAGTCAAAAAAGCTGAAAAAGCAATTTATTTTGACTAATATTAGAGTAATGTACGTTGATGGATAATCACAGACTGGTGTATGTCAAAGTTTAGTCCGAATACTGTTTAGAAACCGTTTACATTTTTTTCAAATGCTATAAAATTGAAAAAAACACTGAAAATGTAATGAAAGTATAGTGATCATAAGTTGTACTTGCGAAGAGCATTGTAGGGAACCATCCGTATTATTTTTGGGTAATTTGGTTAAAAAGAAACCCATATTTCTGATATAGACATTTTGATAACGGGTCAAATTTGACCCGAGGACAACATGAGGGTTAAAAGCAGGGTTTTACTTTTGGAGTTGGCTGAGCTGGAGCTCATTTTGAACTATTTACCTATGATTATTTCCATTATTCATCTGCCAATTATTTTCTCTATTAATCGATTGGTTGGTTGGTTGGTTGGTTGGTTGGTTGGTAAAAATAGTGAGAAATTGCATCACAACTACTCAGAGCCCAAAGCTGTGACTCCTTCACAATTCGACCCATGAGTTAGAATCTCACAGACAAACTCTACGAGCAGTAGCAACAATTATGCAATTACTTATTTGTAACCAAAGTTTCTCTAAAGAACAAAGAAGGGAAATTGAATACAGGGCAAAAAACAAGTGAATGAATAAAATTAAGAAAATGAGACAAAATATAGAAAATGCAGAAAATTAGAACTACGAGGTAGAGCAAATCATTTCGGCGTACACAGCAATTAGACTGCACAATGAAAAAACTGAAACTATCTTTGGTATTTTAACTGCATTGTTTCACAATTATGCAACTCTCTGGCACTTTAATTTCTCTTTTTATTGCTGTGAATATTGCACTTTGGATAATATTTTCATTGTAGGTTTCTTGAGGTTATGAATTGCTTATTGCTTGTCAGACCTTCATATTGTCTTATGTATGTGTTGTATACTGCAGGGATCTTCAACAGGGGGTCCGGGACTCCTAGTAGGGTCCTCAGAGTCAATGCAGGGGGGCCTCCAAGTAGTCACTTAGATCCACAGATGCACTTCATCCTGAGGATTCACTCTGCCACATGTATGAATAATATTAAAGTGCTCATATTATGCTCATTTTCAGCTTCATACTTGTTTTTAAAGGTTATATCAGAATAGGTTTACATGGTTTAATTTTCCAAAAACACCATATTTTTGGTGCACTGCACATTGCTGCAGCTCCTCTTTTCACCCTGTGTGACATCTCACTTCTGTTCCATCTCTGTTGGGAGTCGCACATGCGCAATAGCTAGGTAAGGACTACTAGCCAGTCAGAAGCATTATAACGTGTGTTCCAAAGTGACCATGTTTGTCTCTGAAGTAAAGGCTGGACTACAATAGAGCTGTTTGGAGCAGTTGGTGAACAGTGTTTTCTGTTGGAGATGGTAAGTCCCTTTGGGGGGGACTTTGGGCTTTTTCACTTTATGAACCTATAACATGCACAAAAAAGATATATAACACAATAAAGGAAAGGGAAAAAGCCAAAAAGCATAATATGAGCACTTGGCAACATGATTTATAAAATCATGCCAACAATTATTAGGCTATTTGAATAGCTTAGTATTCTATGCAAAAAAGGTATAAAGGCTTTAGCTGCCCTACAAGTTATTGTAGGACCAGTTTAATATGCAGTGAATGAATACTGACACAAACTTTAAAGTAAGTAATATTGCTTTTAAAATAAAATGAATTAGTCTAAAGATGTTTTAAAAGGTTTAATGACAAAATAAACAAATGATGAAATACTGAACAACATGCTATAACTAAAATAATACTATTACTACTTCTACTGGGTCATTCCTGTTATGCAGCAAGTTCCTGTCTCCATGAATGACTTCCTCATACATTTCCTTACAGTGTGTGAAATGTTTACAACAAATGGCTTAAATCATAGATTAAGGTCCCCTTTATAACATAAACACAGAAGAATGCACTTTTTCTTAGAACTTTACTGAGCTTTTTTTGGGTACATGTGCTTGATTTTACCACGCCTCCCAGCACAATGTTATTAAGAACTGTAAGCCATAAAATTACAAAATACTAAAATATTTTATAGGCCATGTTAAACTCTCTGATCTTATGGAATATATAAGGAAGAACTAGATTTTTTCTTATTTACCATTACCATCATTTCCTGTATGTCCCTGAAGTCATTTTCTTCCCTGTTAGTTAGTTTCTCACCTTCCAAAAATGTCTACAATTCCATAAAGACCAATTTCAGGAAGTGAATAATAATCCAAATAATAGAAAGAATGGTCTTAATCTAGTTTATTACAAAGCATTTTAAATGTAAACGAAAACTACAGAATATACATAATGATAACTGCTGCTGGATTTGTATGTAAAATAGTATTTTTTTGCAGTGTTTAAACATCTGGATTCTACATGACTTTCTTAATAAAATGGTCTCATAAAAGGGATTTATTTGTAATACTCATTTCATTTTTGCCTCAATTTACAAAATAAACAGTCGCTGAGTCCTTTTTATTTCTTCTTGTAATCGGGAAGGAAGTTCTTCCATTTCATGTTCTGCAAACAGAAAAAAGGACAGCGAGTTAAATGATATATTGTTGCTCTCGATGACATCAACAACTCTGATTATTCTTTCTGAGTAGGTTGTTCTCATGAACCATTCGTTCATATAACTACGAAAAGTAAAGCACTGTAATTTGTATGCATTCCATGTATTTATAGCTGTATGCACCCAACAGATTCTTACTCCCATCGAGTAAAATACGGACACTTGGTCAGGTGCCTTTAGCATTGTTATAGACAGTCATAGTCAGATCTAAACACGCTTTATCTTAAACGCGCTTGGTCGAGACTATTGGCGTCACTTTCGACGCAGTTAGGTTAAGTGATATTTGGTGGGTGGGCTTATAAAAGGTACGTGACACGGGGGACAAGAATGGGACAGTTGGGTTTAAGAAAAGAAGAACGGACGGTTGGGTTTAAGAAAAGAAGAACGGACGGTTGGGTTTAGGAAAAGAAGAATGGACGGTTGGGTTTAGGAAAAGAAGAACGGACGGTTGGGTTTAGGAAAAGAAGAACGGACGGTTGGGTTTAGGAAAAGAAGAACGGACGGTTGGGTTTAGGAAAAGAAGAACGGACGGTTGGGTTTAGGAAAAGAAGAACGGACGGTTGCGTTTAGGTAAAGAAGAACGGACGGTTGCGTTTAGGTAAAGAAGAACGGACGGTTGGGTTTAGGTAAAGAAGAACGGACGGTTGGGTTTAGGTAAAGAAGAACGGACGGTTGGGTTTAGGTAAAGAAGAACGGACGGTTGCGTTTAGGAAAAGAAGAACGGACGGTTGCGTTTAGGAAAAGAAGAACGGACGGTTGGGTTTAGGAAAAGAAGAACGGACGGTTGGGTTTAGGAAAAGAAGAACGGACGGTTGGGTTTAGGTAAAGAAGAAGGGACGGTTGGGTTTAGGAAAAGAAGAACGGACGGTTGGGTTTAGGTAAAGAAGAACGGACGGTTGGGTTTAGGAAAAGAAGAACGGAACAGTTGGGTTTAGGAAAAGAAGAAGGGACGGTTGGGTTTAGGAAAAGAAGAAGGGACGGTTGGGTTTAGGAAAAGAAGAACGGACGGTTGGGTTTAGGTAAAGAAGAACGGACGGTTGGGTTTAGGAAAAGAAGAACGGAACAGTTGGGTTTAGGAAAAGAAGAAGGGACGGTTGGGTTTAGGAAAAGAAGAAGGGACGGTTGGGTTTAGGAAAAGAAGAACGGACGTTTGGGTTTAGGTAAAGAAGAAGGGACGGTTGGGTTTAGGAAAAGAAGAAGGGACGGTTGGGTTTAGGTAAAGAAGAAGGGACGGTTGGGTTTAGGAAAAGAAGAATGGACGGTTGGGTTTAGGAAAAGAAGAATGGACGGTTGGGTTTAGGAAAAGAAGAAGGGACGGTTGGGTTTAGGTAAAGAAGAACGGACGGTTGGGTTTAGGAAAAGAAGAACGGACGGTTGGGTTTAGGAAAAGAAGAACGGACGGTTGGGTTTAGGTAAAGAAGAACGGACGGTTGGGTTTAGGTAAAGAAGAATGGACGGTTGGGTTTAGGTAAAGAAGAATGGACGGTTGGGTTTAGGTAAAGAAGAATGGACGGTTGGGTTTAGGTAAAGAAGAACGGACGGTTGGGTTTAGGTAAAGAAGAACGGACGGTTGTGTTTAGGAAATGTGACACGCAGGACACGATCCCCGGTCTCCTGGGTGAAAGGATTTTCGCCCTTTCATACTATCCGCTACCACAGTCGTTCTTAGTGCTACGTCCTCTTCAAACCCCGTGTAGCTGCTGCTCTCCCCGGTATGTTCTACAAACACGCTGAAAGGCGCTTTTTTTTGTCGCTTTTGACGGTGACAGCCACTGTCCAAACGTCCGTATTTTACGAGTTCAGAGTGAGAACGGGTTGATGTACCACATTGACTGCTGCTTTATAAGAACACTGCGGACCGCGTTGGGAGGTGGTCGGGGTGGATGTTTGGGTCATAAAACACAGCGCTTTCAAGGGAGCGGAGTTTGCTTCCTGGCCCAAACAAAAAACTTTCACCTAGGAAACATGTTCGTTCCTCAGGAGTGTTTAATCCAAACCGTGATTTATATTTTTGTTAAAGAAGGAAACTTATACTTTTAGAATTGCAATACATGAAAATCGCAAAACAAATCCAGTCGGAACCCATATATCGTAAAAGAATCGAATCAGGACAAAAGCATATCGTCCCACCCCTATAAGGCGTTCCATTTGTACTCGGAAGTCGGATTTTCTGAGGTCAAAGTGGGAAACCCGCCCACTGACCTCGGCTTTCCGAGCTCAGCACAACATGGATGCCCCGTGCATCAACAGTTGTGAAAGCTGTAGTAACATACAGTTATTAGCACTTCTGTGTTATTTGTGTCTCAGTCGTACACACAGTCCTATCCAACTTCTATTTGTTCTTCTACATGTTGCTACGCTGTTTGTATGCACAATAACAGCGTAATGCGTTGTTAACTACAGGTATTGCCAACAATGGCTAACCTGGCTAGAGCTAACCCACAATGAAAAATCCGATTGTATGGAACGCATTCAATGACGCCATTCCCAGCTCCGGCTTCCGAGTTCCGAGGTCAATGGAACGCACTACTAGTATGCATACATTTCTGTACTATATCGTACCCGTTCATGAGAATGCGTTTCAGGTTCCGACTTACATTTTTCCCCCAGGTTGATTTGGACTTCTTGGTCTTCACATCCTCCAGCGACTCGTACATGTTGCCCTGGACGACCGCAGCCTCCCCGGGGATCTGCTCATAGGTGTCATCGGGCAGCCCAGCGGGTGTCGGTCTCTGGGGAACCTCGGCATACATGCCGTCCCCCCGCTGAACTGAACTCCCTCCAGGCGCATCCGCAGTGTGGTACAGTGGGTTGGACTTCAACATTTCCACGTCGCCACCCTGCTGTTCTGACCAGGAGCTGCTCGGCCGCGGACTGTCCCTGGGGTCGTGGAGGGAGTAGGTGTGACAGGTGACCCTCTTCGGAGGAGTGGGAGAATAAGATGTTGATGTTTTGAAAGCGGGACTACCGAGCTGGTTCGAGTACTCGTCATCCTCCTCTTCCTCCATGTTGCTGTTGTTGAGTCTTGGGAGAGATTTGCTTCTGCTCTCCATCTGAGTCGGCTCAGAGTATGTGATCCCCGGTGGACAAAGATCACCTGGGTAGCTCGTGTCAGTGGTGTTAAATGAGTCCCTGTCAGACATTAGCGCTGGGTTTGTGTTTCCTCTGAGTCTCTGCGATCTGTTTGGGTCGGTCTGGGTTTCACTCGGATGCGAAGTTGTCTCGGGCAAAGACCCACTCAGGGAGAAGCCCAGAGGAATGCCTCTCTTTGGTACTGGAGGAATAACCTGAAAGACAGGATACCAGAACAGTGAGAATATGGATGACAAAAGCAATCTCTCCTCATGGTCCATTTGTAGCAATCGTATCACATGATCTTCCTCAGCAGATAGATCACGTTCTGCATTTTAAAGGATGTTCTTATTGTGAACAACCAAAAACACCAACGCTCAGTACTTTTTGACTTCCCTACACAGTCGTCGTTCTCAGCTCCAAGCCCATTGGTGACTACTGAAAAACCTTGGTTAGTTAATTTGTGCAACTGTGTGACTTTGTGATATTGTGTGACTTTGGTGTTTCAAAGGGTTAGGATTCACACAATATCACAAACTATCTAGGAGGCAGCGGACAACGGTAGACCAGTAACTCCCGTGTTCTGCAAGGTAAGGTTTTTTTCAAAGGAGTGTGGTGGCTTTGAAGAGAGCAGAGATAACGGCTTCAGTTCCCCGTCGGAAAGGGCAAAAATGACAGCAAGGTGAAGCGCTGAAAATATTCGAAATATAGCGTGCACTTAAACTGATATAGATGTTTTTAGGTGTTTAAAATGTGTTTAGGACATAACTTAACTTCTGTGTAGGTACTCCTGCCTGCTTCTCCAAACTGTAGATGGCGCGACGACCGCCATCTACTGTAGCTAACACAGTAGTCGTTCCACTTCCGATATTGCTCAGTGCTGCTGGAAATTCCTCCGGGTATCTGTCTTTTCGGCCGGATGTCCGTTACATTCCGCTTTGGCTTTGGTTGGTATTTTAAACTCTAGTGGGTTTGAGAGGACTATGGTTAACTGCTCCTCAGATCTCTGCAGGGTAAATCCAGACAGCTAGCTAGACTATCTGTCCAATCTGAGTTTTCTGTTGCATGACTAAAACAACTTTTTAAGGTGGCTCTGTCTGACGCCTAGCGCCGCCCAAGACAATTGTGATTGGTTTAACGAAATGCCAATTAACCAGAGCACATTTTTTCTCCCATCCTGGAAAGCCAGACCCTCCTCCGCAGCGCTGTGGAGGAAGGTCTGGCAATGCGAGACTAATAACACACTTACTATGGAGAAGTAGCTCATACAACCACACAAACATCTGAACTCTCCCTTTAACACACTATTTTGGGTATGACTGCTCTACTCAGAGTATTCATGTTACTATTTTATTTGACTGTAATGCACAATAAAAAAAAAGTCATACTAAAATCAAATCAGGTTGATTTGTTTTAGTAATCATCTGGCAGGACTCAGTGTTTCCTGTTTTTAATGCAAATGACAAAAAATATAATCTCTCCCATATGACGCCAGCTGACCACTGAACACTTAGATAAAAATCTATATTTAGAACTCACATGGAATCTTTAACCTTTTTATTGATCTATTTATTCAGTTGGGTCTGGTGTGTGTGGTTTGGATGGGACTCTCTTTGTATCTTTTTGAAGTCAATGTATGAAGAGTTTCATAAACCCTCAAATCAAATCTGCAAGTGTTGTTTAGACTTTGAGTGAAGACAATATTAAGTAAGTAAAATCTAAAATGCAGAACCTTTATTTGTAAGAGAGTAGATTCTACAGTGTTGTATTATGGGTGTTCTAGTACTCGAGATTGGTCTTGGTCTCGAGAACACTTTTAAAGGTCTCGGTTTCGTCTCGGAATTGACTGCATTTTAACTCTTGTCTCGTGTGATTTTTCTATGCAAGTGTGGATCTTTTAGATCAATTCGAGGAGTGGTTAGCATTTTCCACGTTTTATCGTGTCATGCAGTGGGGGACTCGTATTTGTGTTGGTCTTGTCTTGGCCTCGACACTCACTGGTCTTAGTGATGACTTGGTCTCAGTTTAGGTGGTCTCAGTCTATATCGACGACGCTTCATTATGGGATTGTTCAGATGCACGCGGATGTCCCTCATTTCGGACGGATGTCCGTCACCTTCCTCTTTCTTTGTGTTGGCGTTCTAACTTCCGGTGGGTTTCTGAGGACTATGGTTAACTGCTCCACAGATCTCTGCAGGGTAAATCCAGACAGCTAGCTAGACTATCTGTCCAATCGGAGTTTTCTGTTGCACGACTAAAACAACATTTGAACGTACACATGTTCCTCCAAAACAAGTTCCTTCCCAAGACTATTTTGCAGCGGCACCGTTGCTGGGTCCGGCAGTTAGCCCCATCCAAGATGATTGTGATTGGTTTAAAGAAATGCCAATAAACCAGAGCACGTTTTTCTCTCATCCCGGGATGCTGTGTGGACTCACCAGACCCCCGATTACTACTTTTACTTATTTAAGGAAAAGATCTGAGTACTTCTTCCACCTCTGCCAAAGTGTCAGGCATTCCTACACCTTAGACTAAATACAACCTTTTGATGAAGAACAGAATTATAAGTGTCTCCGTGTGAAGCAGAATTCTCAACCAGACATGCATGCATAATTGATTAGTTCTCATTTCCGTCATACCTGTGAGAGGGACACTGCGTCTACAGACACTGCTCCTGTCAGCTTTCTGCTTTTGGATTTAGCTGGCAGTGCAGGTGGCTGAGCTGCAGGAGAGTCATTTTGCTGCTGAATCCTTTGATTGTTGCCAGGGGCGCTGTGATGATCATCTTTTTGGTCCCAGAGAGTCCGCAGAGCTTGGACACTCACCCCAGACTTCTGTTTGGCGTTGTAATTCACCACATCATACAGCTCACCTGTGTTTACCTGAAAAGAACCACCGGAGTTATTGTCTCTTTACACAAGTTAGACATGCAAATGATGAAGGCACCAGTCAAATTAAACCAGTGGTGCTGCATGGCTCTCAGATTGTTGAAGTGGAGCAAAACAGTGTATTTTGTTTTATGTCTGATTTAACCTGTTAAAAATGTAACCTACTGTCATTAAAATGACAGAACTGTGTTACATTAGAGCACATGTGTCAAACTCAAGGCCCGCGGGCCGAACCCGACCCCTTGCAGATTTTGATCCGGCCCGCATATCAATTTAGGTTCACAATAAATGTTGGCTTGTGCGCCAAATCAAAGAGACGTGAAAATGTTTTTCTTGATTTGCTAAATTCTATGATGGCTTAGGAACTTTTTTTTTGCTGACTTTTGATGGGCTTTATGTCGAGAACAATGCGACAAAAGTGTCCAAAAAAGTGTCAAAAGTGTCCAAAAAAGTGTCAAAAATGTCCAAAAACATCGTCAAAAGTGAAAAAAAGGAACAAGAATGATGAAAAAAGTGCTAAAAACGTAAAAAAAAAAACAACAAATAAAAAAAATAAAAAAACCTGACTAAAACATCGGAGAAAGTTACAAAAAAAGACGAAAAAAGCAACATACAGTAAGAAGATATTTTACTTTTTCAATTAAATAAAAGCATGTCAATAAACTCTACATGTCTGGCCCTTGATGAACTTGAGTTTGACACTTACCATACAAACTGTACGACGATATAGGTCGTTTGTTTCTACCCTCTGATAGGCCTATCACCCATAGGGTAATATAAATTAGCAACCCTAGTGGTAAACCAGAGAGTGTAATGGTTGTGGTGTTAAACACCGTAAAGGTCACAGTTTGGTTTTGGCACAAAAACTAATTAGTTTAATTTTGTGGTTTGGGCTAAAATCAGAGACTACTTTACTTAACCAGTTATGCACGGGATGCAGAACGTGACTAAACTCTGTTTGTTTCCGTAAAGTAAAAAATAAAACTTGACTCGAACGTTCCTGGGTGAAAGTCCTGTGTTTTTTTACCCATCCACAACAAGAATATATTATAACCTTACTTCCTGCTTTGCTCCCGTCATAACTACTACAGCCACTAGAAGGTGGCGTCACTTTAAACGTAAATATGAGTCGTAATTGCTGCTTGAACAAAGAACTTATTTAGGCATTTTTTCGGGGAAGGACAGTCTCTAGGGTTAACAAACTTTTGAAATGCAATCAAGCGCTGTGTTTCAGGCAACAAAAGCAGCTACGAAATGATCTGCCATACAAAAGAACAGACATGTGCCTCTTCAATTATTTCATGGCAACAGATTAAAAAGCCATTTTTCAAAATCCTTTTGTAAGCATCGTCTCTACTCTTTGTTGCAAGAGACTACAGCCATGCTAGCAGACTCTTGCTAGCCTCACATACTAGCTTTTGAAGCTGTTCTTAGACACAGAGGTGCTTTTAAAGCTAATGCTAGCGTCACCATGCTAACATGCTCACATTCAATGGCAATGTACGGCTGGTGGAATAACAAGCATTGTCTTGAGTGGCTGCGATTGTTTTCCGGCGGGTACTCTGTTGAAGTTTAAAGTGCCCATATTATGAAAAAAACACTTTTTCTGGGATTTGGGGTGTTCTTTTGTGTCTCTGGTGCTTACACACACACACAAACTTTGAAAAAAATCCATCCATGCTGTTTTGAGTGAGATACGGTTTCTGAATGTGTCCTGCTTTCAGTCTCCTAGTGAGCTGTTCAAAATCGGCTGTGACGTCACAGTCCGAAATGAGCTGGCTAACCACAACCGTTAGCTCGTTAGCATGCTAACCGTTAGCATCCTAACGCTAGCATGCTACGTCGTTCTCAATAGCAAAGCACTGCTACAACACACACAAGTTCACCATAATCTACAAAAGAACTACTTACATGTGCCCTCATTTAGAAGTCTCCCAGCTAATCCTGCCTTGGAACTGACTGAAGTTGGAGAAACAGGCTTTCTTTTACTGTCTCTAGAGTTAGCTAGCTGACATGCTCTACATCTGAGCTACTGAGCATGTGCGAGTGCAATCAAAGATAGTACAGAAGAAGAAGATGAAAAGAGGTCTCACTCTGTAGCTAAAACAGAAACCAGGTGAAAAGAGGATCTGCAGCAGTGAGAGAGATGGAACAGAAGTGAGATGTCTCACTCTGTAGCTAAAACAGAGAGCTCAACACACAGGGTGAAAAGAGGAGATGCAGCAATGTGCAGTACAACAACAAATATGGTGTTTTTTGAAAATTAAACCATGTAAACCTATTCTGGTACAACCTTAAAATACAGTTATGAACCTGAAAATGAGCATAATATGGGCGCTTTAAAACTATTGGATCTGCCCAGAGCCACTCTGGATCTGCCATAACCAATCGCTAACGTTTGGTCGTGACGTCGGCTTAGCATCGCTAGCGTTCACCTTAGCCAACTCTTTCACCACTAACTCAAACTTAAAAAAAATCTAAAATCAAACTTTTCCTGAACCCCGTGGGGAGGAGGGCCACCACATCATGGCCACCAACACAACTCAGCAAAGATAGTTCTTGCTTGGGCTTTAACTTCTGGATATTCGGCAGCGTTGCCACAACGGACCGAATGGCTTCGCTCGCATCTTTCTCCGCCGCCATTACGGAACTACAACTCAAACTAGCACACAACCTCAACGTCATCGTTCTCAGCCACTCCCTCTGTTCGCTGATTGGACAGGCAAAGATTTGTGGAGAAAACCAGTGAATATACCGCAAACCCAGACGACTTACTGAAGGAAAATGAAAATTGAGCGGAAGTACGTAGGAGGGCGGAGCCAGGCTACTGCAAGGTTTCCATGCGTGACAAATTTTTCGGGTGATGGATACAGAAAAACGCATACGGAAATTTCGGACTCAGTGTGCAAGGACCTTCAGGGTGCAAGGATCTTAAAGCTATAGTGCGTAATTTCTGTCTCCCCCATGTGAAAAGTGTGATTCATTCAGTCATTCTAAGTGATGACAACAAAACTGTCGGCGCGTCCACATGATACCAAGCCTTCCGCACCGCACTCGAGTTTCTGGACGCCACAATCTTCTGAACATAGCCATACTGAGAAACACAGAGAGAGTTGTGTGGAGCTTTGTAGCAACTCATTTGGCAATGGCTTGAATGTAACGGACGTTCATCAATATCAAAAAGTTACGGACTAAAGTGTTAACACTTGCAACAAACAGGCCCCTCCTCACCTCATAACAACTGGAGGTCAGGTATTCTCCAAAGGGCTGGATGGGGCTGACTTTGTAATGCTCTATCAGCTCTGTGAGACTGCTGTATGTCTGACAGTCTCCTGATATGACGAACTGTCCATCTGGATTCTGGGTGATGACAAAATGGCGACACCTGTCGAGACCCCTTTTAGAGAGAAAAAAAAAAAGCACGACCAGTGAGATGATTTACAAAGGCAGTAAAGAGGCAACTGGACAATGTTTATCAGACTTGATTTGCCTCACTTGTAGGACAGGATGTAGCCGATGGCTTTGTCACTGAGGCGAATGAGGAAACAGCCCAGAGCCTTATCTCTCAGTAGATCTTCGGTGTCCCTGAGGCCGAGACCGAGACAGGAGCAATTAGATTCAAAAATGACGCTGCTGCCGTGTCATGAAACCTCTGTTTTCTCTGACTGGACAAAGATCTACTGATGCTACATTCATTTCTGTTACACCCAGGGTCATCGATCCTGTCAAATAAATGGATTTTTCACTCTGCAAACAGCCTTTATACATCTGTTTCCTTAAAGCAAGACTATGCCACTTTTATAATAAAAAAAAAATATGCCCTGAAACATTAAATCAATCAAAAGTTGAAATGTCTTGCTTTAATGCAAATCTAATGTTAAGTTATAAAAACCTTTTTTGAGATGGAGATAAGATACTTTACTTTTACTCCACTACATTTCCCCCTCAGCATCTTAGTCACTCGTTACTACAAAATAAAATCGGAACAAATTTGGAAATACACTGGAAAATAAGCAGGTTTGCTCCTAAATTGCCAAGATAATGCACGCTCCATTCCAGTCGGTGAACTAATACCTGTTTGTTGCCAAGCGGGAAAAAAACAACAACCAAAGGCCAAAACTAAAGAAGGAGAGGAGAAAGCATAACAACTGATAGTGTCATGGAAGCACCTGGTGCATGCTCTGCCGCCATGGTAACAGACGATGACCCAACCCCCGCCGACGGTGATGATGAAGATAACGTTACACACCTTTGGCCATAAAGTTCACAATCAAATTTTTTTTTTACTTTAACTTTAACTTTTAATACTTAAGAACATTTAATATCAGAAAATTACTTTTGATACATCAGTACAGTAAATATTAGATACTTTAAGACGTTTACTTTCAAGTAAAAATTGCTTTTAAGTACTTTATACAAGACTGCATTGATGTGTGTGTAAGTAGCATTTTACTGTTGGATCTTGTCGAGGTCGATCTACTTTATATACTGTTGGGTAGTTTAATCCATAGCAGTACATTATACACTGTAGTTTAACTAGTAACTAAAGCTCACAAATGAATGTAATGGACAAAAAACCCCACAATGGGCATACATCTCTTTGAATTATAATGGAGTAGAAGTAGAAAGTTGCATGAAATAGAAATACTCGATTAAAGGACCTCATATTTGTACTTAAGTACAGTATTAAAATAAATGTACAGCTAGTACTGTAGCAATACAGCCCTGCAACTGACAGATAAACAGACGTGGGAAAAACATAATCTACAATATCCTGCTGAAATCTATTCAAATACATTTAAATAAAATGCCCCCAACCTGGCTGTCAGGCTCGATGGTGTTTTAAGCCCCCACCGTGGACTTCAAGGCAGCGATGCAACCGTTGACTTCAAGGCACCTAACCCTAACTTCACTCCTGACACACATTTACGTTTTAACCCAAACCCTAACCCTAGTGCCTTCCATACAGCGCTGCCTGGAAGATGATGTTGGGGGCTTAAAACACCAAACACCGCCTGTCAGAGCCTACACAGACAAAACAAGTGCAACTTCTGTTTTAAAATCTTAAACTTCCACAAGAAAACTCCAACTTCTCTTCCCTCTGTCACCACAGATTCTATAGTTGGGACTCTTTGCTTACTTTCGTGCAGCAAAACCTTGAAACCAGTCTGGGAAGTTTCCGTTAGGGCTCAGGATGAGCAGTGCCTGAGTCTCGGTGAACCACTTGAGCACCAGCTCCTTCAGGCCTCCCTCTGAAGACTCCATGTGCAGGTCGACACCCGACATCTTCTCCATCCTCGCAGATTTGTCAGGAGCTGACAGAGCCGGGGCTGCACCCACTATCCGCTTACATAACTCTCTACAGGAAGACCAGGTGCCTCATTTGACTATTTCTGTTGGCTGTCTCTCTCATCTGAGTAGTGGTATTGTTTCAGTTTATCTACCAAAGACTTCTTTCATTGGGTTGCCGATTTCATTTTACTATCTGTGTTCCTTGTCCCAGGTTGAACTTTAACAGCTTGATCACATAGTAATTAATATTTTAGGAGCTGATGGAACTAAAAGTGTGTGTGTGTGTGTGTGTGTGTGTGTGTGTGTGTGTGTGTGTGTGTGTGTGTGTGTGTGTGTGTGTGTGTGTGTGTGTGTGTGTGTGTGTGTGTACATGCATGCGTGTGTGCGCGCGCCCTCTGGCCCATCCCAACAATGTAAACTATTCAATTTTAAGGTTAAGATGTGGACAGCCATTCAGGCATCTGGAACCACATTAATTTGGCAGGTAATTTGGTCAGAAACCATAGTAGGCCACTGGTAAAATCTTGACCTGATGATGGCACTAGATGAAAAGTCATCGGGTCACCAAAGTTACAAACTTGTAAATTAATTGTGGCAATGTTTAAAGGTTCCCTGCCACATGTATTTTATTTATTTAGTTTCAAGCCATTCTAGCCTGCAGGAAGACTCAGCTCGATTTGTGCCAGTTCTCATTAATATTCCACAAGCTAAGCTGCTTGACTCTGATTGGCTAACAGCTAGCCAATGCCTGGCTATCAGCATCCTTTACCCAGCGCAACTGGACGAGCTCATGAATAGTAATGAGCTCAGGCAGTATGATGTCAGACTGACCAGCTGTTGTAATTGGCCTGATTTCTCTGCTTATTTCTTTTCAGTGGCTAGAGCTGACAGAGGAGGTAGCAGTTCATTTTCACATTCACCACATAACACAAACACATATGGAGCTAACATATTTAAAAAAATACAAGTAAAACCAGTTTTGTGTTGCAGGACACCTTTAATGTTTGTTTTCATGACTGTTTAAAAGCCCTTCCAGGGACGGGCATTGTAAATTAGCAATAGCTATAAATGCTGTAATGCTGTTCATTGGAGATTAGTTGAACAAATGTCTATGTCTATGCATCTGTCCCTATTCAAATAAACATTAAATGAAATGGAGAAAAAAAACTTGCTAGTCCACAGATGTATTTTGCATGTTTGTTGAAATCTACAAATAAACAAGAGAAAAAGTTTTTTGGGAAGTCAGGGGTAGTTATGTACTGTATACCTGAGTTAGGTCTTGTAAAAATGTTGTGTGGGATTTGGTATTTTAAGTTTCTCCCTGTGTGGCCGCTGGGGATCATCATATAGTCAGGATTTGGATTTAAGCACTTTGCACTACGTCACTTTGCTATAACGTGTCTTTGGAAAGGTCCCTGGGACCGAAACGTCGACAAAAAAATAACAAATGTGCGTGCATTTTCTTTTGAAAATGGATCTTCGGGGGATGTAATTCCCTGCACCACAAAGGAGACCAAGCAAGTGGTGTGTGTGTGTGTGTGTGTGTTGCTAATGATTCATCTGGTCACCAAAGTTATTATAATTCATCCTGAGGGGAACATGAATGTCTACGACAGAGCATTAGGGCCACATCAAGGGGGAAAAAATTAAGGAGGAAGATTTTTTTTAATTTATTTTGTATTTCGAGAATAAAGTTGAAATGGCGAGAATAAAGTCAACATGACGAAAATAAAGTTGAAATACTTAAATTAATCTATTTAAATTAATTAAATAAATTCAACTCCTTTATCACTTAATCACATGAGAGCGACTGTCCGCCATGCCAGCTGCCATGTAGGCAACATCATAGATAGGCTATGGGTTACATCCTTGGAGTGCCGCGCTCGCCTGAGCTCCACTCCTTCAGGATCAAACTATTTGATCAGTTGTGTCTTGTGATACAACATATCCTCTCTGTATTGTGCATAGGTGTAACCATGGATACCCTTATTGCATCTGTCCATTACAAGCTATTTCAGTTTGCAGGAATATGGCCACTTCTTCCAAGTTTATGTGGTTTCTCCTTCTGAACAGACGCAATTTTCGGCACAATCTCTTCAAAGTCCTAATACCACACTGTGTTTATGCGCTAAAAGAGAAAGAATTTCCTTGATATTAAAACCGATTCTGAAGTATAATTTCATGAGTTCATATAGGTCTTCACAAGGCATTTTGTGGAAGACTTGTAGTTTGGTTTATTCTCCAAAAGTCCGACTTGATTCTTGAAATATCAAGTTTTTTCTCGACATGTGAACTTTATTCTCGAAATGGTATTTTCAACTTTATTCTCGTCATGTTGACTTTATTCTCGAAATGCTAAATAAAAACTCATCCTCCTTAATTTTTTTCGTAAATGTCTGAACAAACATCCACAGCAGTCCATTTAATATTGAATATTTACAGTATATATACATCTTGCTCAAAATGCAGAACATCACCCTCATGGTGCTGATAAAAGGTCAGAGGATTACTAAAGTAATTAAGATTCTTCCTCTGGGGAACATGAATATATTTAGCCACTATAGGTTTTAATTTCTTCTTTTTGGTCAGCAATACTATATAAATAATATGTTATTTCATGTTGTGTCTACAAACAAAATATTTTTTGCTGCCGTTTGATATTAGTTGTTATAAAAACTTGGGAATTAATTGGAGGGACAAATAATTTTTGCAACCTCAACTATTATTGTTACATTGGCAACACAATCCAGAAAGAGTTGTTCAAACTCAAAATAATGCATGCAACTAGTCCACTCGTTATTTTAAGTTGATACAACAAAGCACTTTTTTTTATCTTCTCTTAAATAGTTGTCAAGATATTTTGCTCAAAACCAAAACTGTCAACATCATGGTGACGCAAGTTGAAAAGTCAGGAGATCATCAAAATCAGCAGGATTCATCCTCTGGGGAACATGAATGTCTGCAGCAGATTTAAGGACAATTCATCCAATAGTTGGTGAGATATTTCAGTCTGGACCAACCAAGCAGTTAACAACTGGTTATATTATTTTAATAGTGAAATGGTTCTCGATTGGGACATAAATAATTGTAACCAGTAGGCTAGCTTAGAAAGTTATGAAGACAGTGGTAAGGGAGGGGTGCAAGTGTGAAAAATAAATAAATCTTTATTGGTCAGAGTTTGCATTTAGCTTTCCCCATAAAGGAGGCACCACCAGGGAGTCAAATAAATATATATTTTTTTATTTGACTCCCTGATGGTGTCTAATAACAATTGATTTTCAGAGTTGACAGCGTGCTAGAGCGCGCGAAACAACAGGTGTGTCATAGTTTCACGAGCTCAACAGATGGTCGAGCCAAGAGGCAGAGCACGCGCCAAACCTCATTTGTATTATTGCAAAGTAAAAGTTAACTTAAATGTCTGCAGGGTTACATACATGATTTAACTCTTTTGAATGTACCGTTTGAGTAAGTACGTTTCCGTTTTCGATTCGGCTTGAAAATAATCCACCTAAACCCTCTTTTGAAAATAGGTTTTCACAGTATTGTATCAGGTAAAGATGTAAGGAGCAGTGGGAAGAAATAAAAAAACAAATGTTTAAATTTAATTCAAATGTACTGCTTTGCCCGGCTCACAGTTGTCATTCATCCGGGCACTACATTACAGTAATGTGTTACGTTTCATCCACTAAATATCATACAGAACGTTATGAGCAACGCCACGTTAAATCTGTAGTTTTCCGAATGAAGTTGAGCGTGACGCCGTCCCCGTGCTATGTGAGCGGAATGTGTTGCTGGGAATTGGAGTCCTCCTTGACCGCAATGAGACGCGCACACAGGACAGGAGGAGGACATGGTGTTCATGATTAAGACTTGACGTTTTTACACGGTAAGACATTTTAGATTCACTGATCGTTATTAGTATTATTTATGACTTATGACATTCACAGTACTAGTCTCTTACTTCAGTGTCCAGTAATTGAAACCGTCGGTGCATTGGCGACTGTTTCTACTTTCAACTGAATTGCATTTTCGATATCAGCATAGCCATGGATGTTTTAAAAACCTTTCTCTCAGATTTTGTATCTTTTAGTTACATGTAAAGAGTTGTATAACATTTTTTTCCAGATGATAATAATAACAACAACAACAACAACAACAACAACAACAACAACAACAACTGTGTAATGCTTGTTATTTCAGGTAAAGAGAGATAAAGTATTCTCCTAACTGAAGAACAGCGGTGAGGACTGCAGCCATGGACTCATTCAAACAACAGAAAGTGGAGGATTTCTATGAAATTGGTGAAGAGTTGGGAAGGTAAAGACATGCATGCATGCAGTGTTTATTCTCATTTACTTCTTAATGGTAAAATATTTGCATCTGTTTTTTAATGTTTTTAATTTAATGAATAATAGTGAGATGTTTAATGTAAATCAGAGTTCAAATAACTGATTGTGTGAATGCAGACACTTTAATGCATGCCTGGGTAATGCTATCTTAAATCTAATGATGGATGGATGGATGGATGGATGGATGGATGGATGGATGGATGGATGATAGACAGATGGATAGATAGACGGATTGACAGACAGACGGATGGATGGATGGATGGATGGATGGATAGATAGATAGATAGATAGATAGATAAATGGACAGATAGATAGACAGTCAGACAGATGGATGGATACTACCTTAACTAGCACTACTACTCCTCTATATACTGTATATTTTATTTATTTAGGGCTAGGTTAAAATAATCGATTCTCCAATTCTCCAAATCTGTCTTTCTTTGAGTGAACTGATATTATTAATAAAATCAAGAAATCTATCTTTTATAAGCCTACACGTCATTTCACCATGGAAAAGGTCTTTAAACAAACTTTTTTGAGTCACTTCTTAATGTAAACATTAACCGGGTGCAACAGGTCATGATAAATTATGATTTAGAGGAACTTATCTTGTTTTTTTTTAACTGTTTTGAGTGAGGACATACTGTACAGCACAACAATCTGTGAAACTATTTGGAATGGCAGATGTAAAGTGTGGCATAACTTTTAGGGCTGGGAAATATATTTATATGTTATCGATATTGTGATAATATACTAGATATTGTCAAAAGCACCAATTTTCAACCCTACAATATCGTCGCAATATAGATATCAATGTATTTGGTCAAGAATATCGCGATCTCTGATTTTCTCCATATCGCACAGCCCTAACTTCTTTACGTAGTCTTTTAGTTGATCAGGAACAGTGAGTCAGGCATCAGTAATATTGATTTTAGTGCTGGTGTAGAGTTTGTGAGAGGTATTTGTAATTACAACATCTACATACATTTCATAATAAGGCACCATTCAGACTGGGAACCTGGGAAACAGAGATTGCATCGTTCAAGAGCACCAACGTGTCGGTCACTGCACCGAGCAGTTATTGTTGGTCTATAACAATATGGAAATGACTCTGAGTCATTAACTACATGCTGCAAATACTTCCTGCACCTGTGATAACTTTTATTCTCTTTGACTGCTTTAACAGGAGTCAAATGTGTGAGCCAAAGCTTCCTCTTCGATGCGTGATTGCTTTCACATATATACACACATTAAAGTATTTCTATACACCTCAGAACACACTGAAATAATACTGGTAGAAGAAAGGGGAAAGAAACATCAACTTGCATGTGTTTTTAGGCCTATAGGTTTGTTGCTGTGCATCGTCAGGTGGAGACAACTGCTACGCATGTCGAGCTGCTTTCTAAAGGACTCGTCTATCTTTAGCTGGGGCTATATCTAACCCCCAGTCTGGCTGCACATGAGGAAGTGGAGTGTTAGATTACAAACCACTCAAGTGAACCAGAAATAAAGAGATACAGTTGTTCAGTCAAATAACCTTTCATTTTAAATACCTATCCACATCAAACGTATTTTACATGACGTGTTTGCTTGCGTTGGGATGTGTGAGTATCTAAGAGAGCCGAATTTATAGTTATTACTTTGTGGCAGAATTTGTGCGATGCTATAAATAGACTGAAGCGGTGGGAAAATATGCGTGAGTAACAAAATATAATCACAGTCAATCCCACCTGTAGTCTGAGTCCTGTAGCATGGGTTAATGTGGGGTGCACAATATGAAGTAAACATTTAGCAACACACAAATAATAAAACGATACTTAATAGGGTAATTGTGACATTGAGATGATGGTGGTGATGGTGATGGTGATGATGATGTCCATGCTGCTGATGGCGACAATTTGTGTTACAATGGAAGAGATGTTAGAATAGAATAGAATACACTTTATTTACTGAAATTTGTCTTGGACACAGTGACACATCCGTTGCTTCACAACACAGACAATATGTAACATAAAAACATTCTCAAGTTAGAAAAAAATAAATAAAATACAAATACAGTAAGATAAAATCAACATAAAAGTGAGATCAGCAGAGTGTCCTAAGACACAAGGACACAAAGGGCTGGTGTATTTACTGCACCCCTGCTCTGCTGGACTAAGATTTACTATTGGAGTTCAGCAGCTTGACGGAAGTTGGAATAAATGATAACTTTAGTCTGTTTGACTAATGGAATAGATGTTGATCATGTATTCGAACATTTCATTTCATTTTTCATTTATTATACAGGAAGGTTAAAAGTAACATTAAGTTACAATATAATTGGGTCTGACTCAGTTTAAAAACTGGTTTCCAGCAAGTTCCTGTTCTGCAGTAGCCTAGAAACCTAGACGCACCCCAGCGGCAGCAAATGTAATTTGCAGCCAGGGGGGTCTAAGCACTCTCCGTTGACTTGCTAGCTGGAAAAACCAAACTCTGGTCAGGCCAATCACATCGTGTATAGAGTCGGTGGGTGGGGCTTATGGCTGCTGCTGCTGGGAACAGCGGTCTTCTGGGAGACTTGGAGTTCAGCTTTTCTTTGAGAAAAGAACAAAGAACGGCACTGAAGTTATTCTTAAAAAAAGGAAGATGTGTTTGGAGTTCTGCCGACCGGATACAGCAAAAGTTGAATCTATCAACTAGCGTTGCTCTGGTTGGTTGTTGCGCTATCCTATTGCGTGCAGAGGGAATTTGAAAGACAACCGTTTATCCCGCCCCTCGGATTGAGCTCCCAGACCCAACATCTGGATGTGGGTCTGGCTTGTCAGGCTAATTCTGCAGAAACATAGAACATAGAACACAGTTACGGCACATGAGGACAGGGACACTTGTACAGGACATTAGCGTGGGCTAGACACATACAGACAACTAAAAACAACAATACATGCAAACAAGACTTGGACAACACACAAACAATCAATGTGTGCAAGTGTAACTGTTGATAAGGAACACTTTGTATGCCTTTTTGAAATATGTGATGAATGGTAGTGTTCTGACATGTTGGGAATGTAGTTCCAAATTTTGGTGTATGTATGAAAAAAGGATTTCTGACCATATGTCTGGTCACTTTGCACTTTATTGTGGGTATTTGTGGCTGTGTCCTCATTCTGCTGCTTTTTTTAGATGTTATTGATGCTTTGTTTTGTACACTTGGAAATGTCAAAGTCAGTCACCAGTGACTATTGCTGAGCTTCTAGCCCACTGGTACTTATGAAGGAAATATTTATTCATAATTCAAATTGAAAGTCCAAAGAGAATACGAAGCGAGATCAAATTAAAAATATTATTTTACTACCCTACTAGGAAAAATCATGCCATAATTAAATTAAAAAAAGAAAAACAAATATTAAATCCAAATGGAAAAGCAAAATGGAAAATTCAAAAGATAAATCATTTTACATATCAACTTTGCTTTTTCAGTTTCCTTTTTCTTTTTTAAATTTAATTATGGCATGATTTTTCCTAGTAGCGTAGTAAAATAATTATATTTTTAATTTGATCTCGCTTCGTTTTCTCTTTGGACTTTCAATTTGAATTATGAATAAATATTTCCTCCATAGGTACTCAGGTCACCCCCCAGCACCACCAACACCACCATCACCAATGTCCTTCTGAATTGTGTGACTATGTTCTTTTTCATGTATTGTACCTTGCTGCAAAACCAATTATTAAGAGTTGAAAGTAGAGATGGACCAGTAGAGGAGCAGTTGTAGCTTTTTTAAGTTAGAGCATTTCTCCTTTGATTGAAGCGCCCCCATCAGGCCAATGTTTGTACTTTTTAATATATTTTAGATGTCTCTGTATGAAGTTATGAGTTGCATGTTGTCTGGTGATATGAACCTGTTTTAGCTTAATTTGTCTTAAATAAAAGAAAAACACCTTTTACACAGAGGGTTTAATAGCCACTTGTCACTCAAGCCAACAAACAAAACCAGGCTAAATTCAGTAAAGAGAGAACCATTGGAAACAACAAGAAAACTGTAACAATTAGTCAATTCATGAATTAGTCAAACAGTAAAAAAAAATCCAAATATTCTCTTATTTTAGCTTTTCGGATGTTTATGTTTTTTTTCCTTCTTCATTTTTCACAGTTTTCTGATGTTGTACATGTATAGGCCAAATGATTAATTTATTAAATAACAAATTAATTGGCAGATTAGTCGATTTTGAAAATAATCATTAGTTGCAGCCCTAATAACAATATGTGGATACTTGAATTTTGAGCCCCATACTCACATATAAAAAAAATATATATATATATATATATATATATATATATATATATATATATATATTAATATATATATTTTAAACAAACAAGCATTTAGATTTTAGATTTAGATAGATCTTTATTGTCATTGTATGCAGTACAACGAAATTCTGTTGGAGCCATCCTCTCCAAATAGCAGCATAGAATACAAAAATATATTCAGTATATGTATATATATACACATACACCAGCACATTCTCACCCAAGCACATCTCGCACATACACATTCATTCCATGTTCTCAATAAATAGCTAGAATCCAGTACGTAATAAGTAATGATGACACGGTTTCTAAATTGCCTTAAACATGTTACTCACTGATTGATGAACCAGCAGATACCAATACATCTGTTATAAGCTAAAACTACTCGCCTCTCCTACTTCTTCAGATCCAACCCTGTGTGATTCCTCCTCTGTGTTTCAGCGGGCAGTTTGCCATCGTGAAGCAATGCAGAGAGAAAAGCACGGGTCTGGACTTTGCTGCCAAGTTCATCAAGAAGCGTCAGAGCATGGCCAGCTCTCGAGGCGTGCGGCGCGAGGACATCGAGCGGGAGGTGGACATCCTGCAGCAGATTCAGCACCCCAACATCGTCACGCTGCACGACGTCTACGAGAACCGCACCGACGTGGTGCTCATCCTGGAGCTGTGAGTGACAGTCAAGGGAGTTATTCATCATAACACAGTTATAAGAGCATTTCATCTTAATCATGTCATATAAAGCCTCTTAGGCTACATCTGCATTACTACGTTTTGGTTTAAAAGTGAATATCTTTATACGTGACCACCTATTATATCAGGTTACAGGGACCCAGGTTCCATTCAGCCCAAGATTATTTGTTCTGGGAGATGGGTCAATCCTAAATGGGATGGGTAAGCACATAAGAAGCTGGGTCCAGACTAGTGTAGTATCGCACTGCCAGACCTTCCTCCACAGCGCTGCGGAGGAGGGTCTGGCTAGTCCACACAGCATTCTGGGATGGGAGAAAAAAGTGCTCTGTTTTTTTTGGCATTTCTTTAAAGCTTTAGTGCGTAACTTTTGGAAATTAATGAACGTCCTTTACATTCAAGGAGGACACGGAGGATTAAAAAAAACATGATGGACTCTTTAGAAGAGGTCATCATCTTCACTCGAGTTTCTGCGCGGGAAAGTCACCGGACGCCACAATCTTCTGAACATAGTCATACTGAGAAATACAGAGAGAGTTGTGTGGAGCTGATAGTCTTAATTAGCTTTGTAGCAACTCATTTGGCAACGGCTTGAATGTAACGGACGTTCATTAATATCAAAAAGCTTTAACATTCTTGTAATTACATACAGAGCCATCAGTGGTCAGGCACCTGCCTACAGTAGGGATCTGCTGCACCCTTCTTATGTTGACAGCAGATCTTTGAGGTCCTCTGATCAGGGCTTACTGGCTGTTTCCCGTACTAAGCTGAACACTAAAGGTGACAGAGCTTTTCAAACAATCACTCCTAGACTTTGGAACGCGTTGCCTCATGTTTTAAGAGTGGCTGCCTCTGCTGACATCTTTATAACGCAGCTAAAGACACATCTTTTTAGTCAGGCGTTCGTTTCACCACATTGTTGACTGTATTCCTATGTATTTTATGCTTTTGTGTCTTACTATGACCTCCTGTGGTTTATTGTGCTTTTTATGATTATCAATTTGTTATAATGTAACTGTAAGAGCCATTTTCATTTGTCCACTGGTGTCACTAGTTTGCTTTTGAGTGATGTCTATTTAGGTAGGAACCTTTCAACACGTAACAGGGGGTGCTTTTAATCGGAGGAGCACAAATAGTTTTTAACCGCATCAAAGCGCTACACACCTAGTTTCAAGTCCGTAAAGCAGCCCCTCAGTGGCTTTAAGTTTTTAGGCTTAGCCATTATAGTAACTATTTATTTGGCCTGTGAAGCACTTTGTGACTCTGTGATAAATGACATACAAATAAACTTTACTTCATTACAATGTATATGATAGAATCAGTGTGGTACTAAAGAAACATGAGAAATAAAAGGGAAAAAGATATTGGTATGTTTTGGTGTTAGCTGTGTGACATAATGATATTAAACACATATATAAAAGTTTAACATGAGTCCATGGCAGTTTTCATGTCCTATCACTTTGTTTTATGCTGAATTAGAGAAAGTCAAATATTTTCTATCACTCTGCACTGATTTGGTGACAGCAGGCAGTTGGATGATGCGTGTCTGCGTTGCAGGGTCTCTGGAGGTGAGCTCTTTGACTTCCTGGCACAGAAGGAGTCTCTGAGCGAGGAAGAGGCCACTCAGTTCATAAAGCAAATCCTCGAGGGGGTCAACTACCTCCATGCCAGGAAAATAGCCCACTTTGATCTCAAGGTTTGTCCAGTGAAGACACACTACATTCAGGTTTAACTACATGTGCTGTGGAGGAGACAACTCCCATTTCTGAGTCACATATTTGCACTGCAATGCACCTTTCAACTTGGCCGTGACATTTTGTCAAAGCGACAGAAGCTTGTTGTTAGATGTTGTTAAAGTGCTCATATTATGCTCATTTTCAGGTTCATAATTGTATTTAGAGGTTATTTCAGAATAGGTTTACATGGTTTAATTTTCAAAAAACACCATATTTTTTGTTGTACTGCACATTGCTGCACCTTCTCTTTTCACCCTGTGTGTTGAGCTCTCTGTTTTAGTTACAGAGTGAGACATCTCACTTCTGTTCCATCTTTGTTGGGAGTCGCACATGCCCAGTACCTAGGTAAGGACTACTAGCCAGTCAGAAGCAGAGTATGAGGGCGTGCCCTGACAGTACCTAGGTAAGGACTACTAGCCAGTCAGAAGCAGAGTATAAGGGCGTGCCCTGACAGTAGCTAGGTAAGGACTACTAGCCAGTCAGAAGCAGAGTATGAGGGCATGCCCTGACAGTACCTAGGTAAGGACTACTAGCCAGTCAGAAGCAGAGTATAAGGGCGTGCCCTGACAGTAGCTAGGTAAGGACTACTAGCCAGTCAGAAGCAGAGTATGAGGGCGTGCTAGCAGCTAGGCGAGCATTATAACGTGTGTTACAAAGTGACCACGTCTGTCTCTGAAGTAAAGGCTGGACTACAATAGAGCTGTTTGGAGCAGTTGGTGAACAGGGTTTTCTGTTGGAGATGGTAAGTCCCTTTGGGGGTGACTTTGGGCTTTTTCACTTTATAAACCAATAACATGCACAAAAAAAAATATAACACAATAAAGGAAAGGGAAAAAGCCAAAAAGCATAATATGAGCACTTTAAAATAGAAATGCAGTTATCATACGACAATGTCGCCAGCATTTGTTATTTAGATAGGCGTTTCTCAAACATTTTAAACTTCTCTCTCTCTCTCATCTGCAGCCGGAAAACATTATGCTGCTGGACAAGAATGTGCCGCTGCCGAGAATCAAACTCATTGATTTCGGTCTTGCCCACGAGATTGAAGCCGGGGTTGAGTTCAAAAACATCTTTGGAACACCTGAGTTTGTAGGTAAGACGAAGTATAAACACATACACAACCAAGAAACAATGAAACACATGTCCGAATCCTCCACCCAACACACCTGCTGACGTCCAGTCAGACAAAACGAAGGAGGTTCCCATATATATTCCCATATATATACATACACATATATATATATATATATATACATATATATACATACACATATATATATATATATATATATATATATATATATGTGTGTGTATATATATATATATATATATATATATATATTATATATGTGTATAATGTGTATGTACACACACACACACACACACACACACACACACACACACACACACACACACACACACACACACACACACACACAGTGGGTGCTATTGGCTCCTGCTAATGGGGTCCATTAATAAATGATTACCACTGCCATTTAGCAGTTTCATTCACTTGAAATAGATGAAGTAGGTAGTTTCTCCCCAAAGTTCTGCAATTTAAAAAAAGTCAAGGTTAGGGTTGGGTACCGAAACCTGGTGCCCAAATGACCGGTATCTATCCAAATTGCAACGTGGATTTTGGTGCCTCATTTCGGTGCCACTTAAATACCTTCTGGTTCAGTGCTGCATATTGCTGCTCTGAAACAGACGTTAGAGGCAACAGGAGCATCGCTGCACGTGACGCTAGTTAACACTTCACTTAGCAGCAGCTAACATTAGCCTACCGTTAGCTAGCAGCTGGATTAAACAGTTAAAATGCTGACAGCTAAACGGTGTAAAGTGTGACTGTATTTCACTGTAGAGGATTCCAGCAGCGGGACGTTAAGCAGTGTGCAGCTGCCGTAGTGCCGTTGTCGGAAAAACAACACAGACGTGGTGCATTCACTTGCCTCGTGGTAAGCCTCGTGGTGCATTCAAAGTTATTGTAAAATACCTTATTACCCTATTTTTTTAAGTATCGATTCAGGCATGAACATGAACTATTTTAGTACAATATGAGATCGTATTCTGAACGGCCGCCATGACAGTCTGGCTTTGAATTTCCGGAGAAAACAAACCCATGTGACGCGTTTGTCCAATCAGCTGCCGGTTTTCATTTTTTGGGCCACAATACAGATTAGCGCCGCCTGCTGTTATGGAGGCGTATTACATCTCGTCTCTTTGGTGTGTTCTGTGGCACTTTTTGGACCAACACGAGGAGACTGATCATTTCTACTGGCTTTTCTGTCAACGGTCGGCCGTCTGGTTGGTGTGTAAGCGGCTTTAGATGACTGGAGGAATCGGTCTGCGCAAAAAGATTCAGAACCTGTGGTATTAGATGCTAAGAGAAAGGTTTACTGGACTGGTAATGCGTCACACTGAACAGGAGTCTGCTCATTTTTCAACTACTTTAACAGAGATATTTTCTGCCTGTCATCTGTTTGCCTTTTAAGCACCGGAGATTGTCAACTATGAGCCACTAGGATTAGAAGCAGACATGTGGAGCGTTGGGGTCATCACCTACATCCTGCAAGTGAACCACAAATACCAAAATGTCACTTAGAGTATACTGCACATTACATTGCAGCTCCTGTCAAAACAGGGGGATGAACTGCTCTTTCTTTTTTATGTTTTGTTCCAGGCTGAGCGGTGCTTCACCTTTCCTGGGGGAGACCAAACAGGAGACATTGGAAAACATTTCAGCCGTAAATTATGAGTTTGACGAGGAGTTCTTCTGTCACACCAGTGAGCTGGCCAAGAAATTCATCAGCCAGTTGTTGGAGAAGGACAAGAAGTAAGAGCTGGAAATCCACCACACCTCCATCGCTAGCCCGTTGGCTGGAGGATGTTATGCTCTTTCTTAAGTTAGAAATTTTTTTATTTACATTGAAAGGGCCAATGAAAAACTTTTACTTGAGATGGCAACCCATTATTACCTACTTTGAGAACTTAAAAGAATCTGAACCCATATGACCTACCTTACATTTCCATTTTTTATTTATTTGTTTATTTATTTTATTGAGAATGCGCGGTACACAGGCAAATGCTCATAAAACAACTACTTTTATGCTGTGATTTACTAAGGTTATTATTATCAGTGTGTCCCCCCCCCCCATTATTTAGTTTGTTTTACTAGTTTTTAGTTTTACATTTGTTTTATTTTAGATTTTACTTTACTCTTAGTCTTTTACTTGTAGTGTTGTAATGCTAGTTCAAGGCATTTTGATGAATGATGTTTACGATGGATGTTTAAAGAAAAAGGTTAAAAAAATATATTATTTTTCTACTGATATACATTTCATTCTATGTATTTCCTGTGTAATTTCCATCAATAAACAGATTTAAAAAAAAAAGAAAAGAAAGAAGTAAGAGCTCAAGCGTAACTTAGTAAATTACATTTTCTTCAAGGCAAAACAAAGTAAATCTCTTTGTTTTAGTTTGGTAATGTTCTCCAGAATCACAGAAGCCATCTGTTTGTGGTAGTTTAGTAACATTATTTTAACTTTTTCTTTTCTCTTACAGGAAAAGATTAACAATTCGAGATGCTCTAAATCACCCATGGATCAAGGTAAAGTGTAAACTAACCTTTAGATATATATAATGTTTTACTTTGTCTGCATTATGTTGTGTTCTAGCTGGAATTATTGACGAATTTCATTTTTTAATAACCCTTTTTACAGTTTTATTTAAATTGCAACCAACAAAATGTAGAGTATTTATCATGGTTGTTTATGTTTCAGTTTCCTGTTTTATTTTGTAGTCTGTTTTCTCCCGTGTCATGTCTAGTTTTACTTCCTGCCTTGTGTTTTCCTGCCTTTTGCCCTGATGTGTTTCACCTGTTCCTGAGCCCTCGTGTCACCTGTCCGGGCTGTCCCTTGTTCACCTCATTACCTTGTGTATTTGGGCTCTGTGTTGTCGTTGTCTGTGGTCAGATCATTGCATTTTTTTTGGTGTTTGTGTATGGTGTATGGTCTCGGTGTTCCAGTTTTTCGTGATTCCTGTTCTTTTGGCTTCCTTTACATTTTGGAACTATTTTTGCCTGCTGTCTTCAGGACTCCTTTCGTTGTATGGATTTTTGTTTATTAAATCCTCAAGCTGACCACTGCCCTGCTATCTCTGCATTTGGGTCCCCCATTATCTGAATCCTGTTACAGTATTTGTTTACAGTAAATGACCAATAGTGACTCTAAATGACGGGTTATCACAAAAATTGAAACATGTAAAGATGTGCAAATAAAGCTTCACGTCCTCAATTATTTTTTACTTTTTTTACAGGTTAACAGTTTACTACCGTTCAAAAGTTATGATTCAGCTGTTAAATTGATGTTTTTGTACTTACCTTCAATAATAATTATTTTAACGGATAAAAAAGGTTTAATTTTAAGCACCAAATGTATTATTTACCATTGAAATAGAAGAATAAAACTATTCAAACTTCCATTTAGTGGATGTCCCCACAGTGTTGCATGACAGGGGATAATACTGTTGGAACTTGGATGTTGAATTTGTTTTCCAGTCCAGAAAAGCGTAAGTGACCTGTCATGCACGGCTTGGAATTGCCACCAAGCTCTGCGCTCAAAGTTCAAATTATTTCAACTTTGACCTCGTTGTGGCTGACCTTTCAGGGCGCGACCAAAGCTGGAAGCACAATGACCCTGTGCTCTACCTCGCGGGTTTACCTCTGATCATGTGTAGGCGGCTTAACTTCCTGTTTCTATTGTGACGTTTGAAGAAGAGCTTTGCTAAAGCAACACATTGCCTGGTAATTCCTGCTTGTTGTAGACAGCATTATTGTGCGCTACACTGAAACGGGAAGCTGGTCCGATTTAAATCTGCACACATGTTGATGCTAAGCTTCCAGGTTCTTTTACCAATGACTGCTGATTTCTTCTCTTTCTCTCTCTCTCTCTCTCTCTCTCTCTCTCTCTCTCTCTCTCTATTTTTGAACATTTCTGATTTAGACATAGTTGCGTCAGAAATTCCATACTAATGCTAGTAGGCTAAAACAGTATGTGAGATACGTCCGAAATCTTAGAATGAAAAATAGCATGTCAATTGCATACTATTTCCGTTTAAATATTACAAAATGCAAACACTGGACACTATGCCTGCGTATATATCCCACAATGCAATGCGGTAGTAACCACAAAGTTCAAAACAGACAAACGGACAGCAGCTAAGGCAGCTCTGTAACATCAATAACGATTTTATTTACATTCCTACATAATTTAAAATCTGTAATCAGTAATTCAAGCATTATCTGGCAATGCCGCAAGAGCGGAGGTCGGCAGGGGTTACCACGGTTACGTGTCTCCAACCGGCAAGGAGGCTCTCGGGAAGTGACGTTGAAAATTACAGCTTAGTGCGTCCAAAAAAGATACACACTAATGTTGTTTTATGCAAAAGTATGTCAAACGATATATAGATATTGAGTATGTAGTGCCTTGTATGCAATTTCGGACTCAACCATAGTATAGAGCTTAAAGCGCCCATATTATGCTCATTTTCAGGTTCATAATTGTATTTTAAGGTTTTACCAGAATAGGTTTACATGGTTTAATTTTCAAAAAACACCATATTTTTGTTGTACTGCACAGCTCTCTCTCACTGCTGCAGATCCTCTTTTCACCTGGTTTCTGTTTTAGCTACAGAGTGAGACCTCTTTTCATCTTCTTCTTCTGTACTATCTTTGATTGCACTCGCACATGCACAGTAGCTCAGATGTAGAGCATGTCAGTCATGAATAAATCATGTTAAAACATGTATAAATGACTCATTATTGACAAAAGGCAAAAGAGCTGTGCACACACATTTGAATAATGTCGGGCTGTAAACGGGTTTGGGCTTTTTAAAAGCTGTCAATATAAATGTACTTGTCGGGCTCGGGCCGAATTCTGTCGGGCTCGGGCCTTGTCGGGTCTAACTTTTAAGGCACAATTAGGAAATCAACTTGGGGCAATTAAAAATGTTTATTTTTTACTATTGTGAAATGGTCTATATAATAGCATGAGCTGTCTATCTGTGCCTGCTCCTTCCTTATTTGGACGACACTAACGCTCCCTTTTTTAATCCCTGAAGTCCAACGAGCACAAGGAGGAAAATAAAGCCCAGGAGCCGAGGAAACGGGAGCGTCGCCAGCTGAAGACCAAGCGCCTGAGAGAGTACACTATCAAGTCCCACTCGAGCATGCCGCCCAACAACACCTACGTAAACTTTGAGCGCTTTGCCCAGGTGGTAGAGGACATAGACCAGATGGAGAGCTCGTTCGTTAGCCTGGCAGCAGCCCACGACTCTCTGCAGGAAGACATCGATGCCATGGTCTCCATATACAACGAGAAGGAGGCCTGGTACAAGGAGGAGAGCGAAGATGTGCGCCACGAGCTCTCGCAAATCCGCTACGAGTTCCGCAAGGTGGAGGCCTTTAAGAGGAGCCTGCAGGACGACATGCAGGCTTTCAGCTCCAGCCTCGGGGCCGTCAGCAGCCGCTACCAGGAGAGACAGAGCCACTTCGACGCGCTGCGTCTGGAGCTCGGCAACGAGCTGAAATGGGTGCAGGAGGTGATGGGTTCATTTCCCACGGACGGCGGTGGCGGAGGATACCCCAACTGCAGCTTCTCCACCGTCTTCAACAACGACGTGAACGAAGCCCTGAAGGAGCTGCTGAACCGCTCGTGTGGAGGAGAGCTGCTGTCCGGGATCAATCTGGACTTTGAAACCGGACAGCAACGATGAATGCTTTACAGTTATTAGAAAATCAGGTTACACTTTACTTGAAGGTATCTACATAAGAGTGACATGACACTGTCATGAACACATGAACACATGAACACATGAACACATGAACACATGACAATGACACATGAACCCTAACTCTAACTAATTCTAACCCTAACTTGTCATGACAAAAACCGAATGACACTTACTAAAAGAAGCGTTATGTCATAAACGTTTATGACTTGTTTATAATGTTTATGACACGTTCATGACAGCGTCATGTCACTCTTATGTAGATACCTTCAAGTAAAGTGTAACCAAAAGCCATTTAAAATCACAACGCTGACAAGTACAGATTCAATGTGACTATAGGGAGGACTGTGTCAGGTCGTGAAGGATGAAATCTGTCGCTACACATAAATATTTAGCAGAAATATAGTTTCACACCAGAGAAGTATTATCCTATTTTTGCAGACAAACTGCAAGTTTTCATGCTGGAAATACTAGGGCTTTGCTCGACTGAAGACATTCTTATTTGACTAACACTCATTTGATTTTGTCAACTAATCGACAGTGGTGTGCGCTTTGAGTGGTTGTCAAGACTATAAAAGCGCAATATAAATGCAATCCATTTACCATCTGTAAAACTGAGTTTCTTCACAAAAAATCATGTAAAAGCACAACTTTAAATCTTGTGTTTACCAGAGATGTGCTCATAAGTTTCTTGGAAAGAAGTCATTTAGCATGAAAAAGCATTAAAAATGACTAATCGACTAAAGTAATCTTCACTTTTCAACTCTTTTCGACTAAGACCAATTAGTGGGCCAGCCCTAGAAAAAATAAAATTTCAACAATGAGGTATATCCACGCATGTTCAGCAGAAGCATTTCAGTAGCATTTTTATTTCAGTAATGTCAATCTGTTGTGCTGTGTGCTAGAGATAAAGGTGAAGACACAATGGCTTTTTCATTTGTGTATTTTGTCTCCGATAGCTTAATATAAAAAACAGTATTAAACATTTGTGTTGGTACTATGGATGTGTGTATTATTAGATTATATCTGCAAATGTCCCATCAAAGGTTTTGAAATGAAATTTGATTCATTCACACGTTTAAAAGGTAGGTAACTCATGGGTCCAGATTGAACAATGCTGTGACAGCCAGCTGATGTTTACACAGGTACGCTTACACAATATTGTTGACCTTGTAAAGTTGCACTGGACCGTAGCACCCACAACATTTATGTCACTCCAGTCTCGTGAGTGTATACGTGTACATCAGCACGTACAGAAGATCAGCACAGTGTTTACTTGAGTCCAGTGATCCAATTTCTGGTGGATTTCCACATTACTGAAGTACTAGAGTATTTTTTCTAGATGGCAACTGGATCAAAATCTCAGCTGGTAGCATTTTGGGCATTTAAAGGTCCCATATTATTCTCATTTTGAGGTTTATATGTATTTGTATTTTGGGTTTATACTAAAACATGTTTACATAATTTAATGTTTAAAAAACTCTTTGTTTTTCTCATACTGTTTGTCTGAATATACCTTTATTCACCCTCTGTCTGAAACACTCTGTTTTAGTGCCTGTCCCCCTCCCGAAAAAGCCCAGTCTACTCTGATTGGTCAGCATTTCCTGGTCTTTTGCATCTTTGCTCCCGGAGTTTCTGCACCATCATTGCAGCTGGGGAATGACTGTAACGGCACTGTAGCGGCAATTTGTACCTATAAATAGTATATTTGTGACATCACAACTGTATGGAAGTCCTGACGGCTCGTTTAAAGGCACAGTTTCTGGATTACGTTTTTATACTTTCACATTATTTACATAGCACCTCAACCTGCTTTGTAATTAAAAAAAGACATGGAAATCTCACTGTTTACAATATGGAATCTTCAAGGTGCTTGCAGGCTACGAAAAGCAATAAAATGTCTTTAATTACACAACAATATCCAAACGTATGTCTTAAATTTGCTTCAGTATAGTTAAAAGCAGAATTTCAGAAGGACCGTGTTGGCTGAAGCTGGATTTTCTGATTAATAGACCAGTCGTGCAGAATAAGTTACATGACAGTTGTGTTCATTTTCACAGTTTTTGTTTTGGTGGTGTAAATGGTCTGATGATTCATTTGAAATGCCATTTAAACTGAAATTTGCAGACTCCCTGGGCCAGCTGCTGAATCACGGAGCTAACAAGTGTGTCAGCTGGGGGGCCATTAGTCATGTCGGCAGTGATGCGAGCTGCTGCCTGCTGGGATGAACTGGAACAGATCAGAGAGAACGACCAGCTGGGACACGAACCAGACTTCAGACCAGGAGGGGAAGCTGCACCTGAAATTAAAGGTGACAGTCTGTATAATGAATACTTTTAATTTTTATACTTTTTGCTGATGGTACTTCTGTAATTTATTTAAGTAACATTTTGAATTTAGGACTTTTACTTGTAATGGAGTATTTTTTAGACTGTGGTATCTCAGCCTGTGCGCCGATTATTAAAGGACAAATCCGGCGCAAAATGAACCTAGGGGTTAATAACGTGTACCGAGTCGACCGTTCTCTGGGATATGTTTTCATGCTAATCGAATGTGACCAGTTTTATCACAAACCGCTAATTAGCTTACAATGCTAGTCGTTGGGGCACGGCTAAAGGATAGTTTATAAAGACAGTACCGTTCACGTATACATGCGGGCGCCATCTTGGGAAAACATCAGTCGAATGACGAACGCCGTGCTTGAGCTATGTTACTGGTTGCACGGCGTTCGTCGTTCGAGTGTGTGGTGATATTTTGAGCCTGGTTAGTGGTGTAGAAATAGCGATTTCTTTTTACTTTACCAGTGCCCCGACAACTAGCGTTATGAGCTAATTAGCGGTTTGCGCTAAAACTGGTCACATTCATTTAGCATGAAAACAAATCCCAGAGAACGGTCGACTCGGTACACGTGTTATTAACCCCTAGGTTCATTTTGCGCCGGATTTGTCCTTTAAGCAGCTCTTTATTCAAAAATGGAGAATTCAATTCAATTTCAATTCAATTGTATTAATAGTGTCAAATCACAACAGGAGTTATCTCAGGACACTTTACAGATAGAGTAGGTGTAGACCACACTATAATTTACAAATTGTCAAATAATCTGACGCAGCCCAAGAGGGCTTTTATTTATTTTCGATAATTTTGTGATGTTTACCATAAATTTGACAATTGCTAATTTAACTTGTAATCTGTGCATTATCTCATTAATTCTCTTATTTATGCTTTGGTACTTTTAGTTACCAACTTAATAATGTCATTTTGAAATATTAGTATCCAGTGCAGTCTATTGATTTGGCCAGAAACCCAACTCCAAAGGGATTATATTGTTCTTTGTTTTGGTTGCGGAAGTAGGCAACTGTTTGCTATCATGTTAGCCATAATAACAGCTCTATGGTGATCATATGTTAGGGCTGTTTGTCTGTGAGCTCTGTCCTGCAACTTAAAGTGCACCATTGCTGAATGGCACTTAAAAAGTGTTTTTACAGACATAAAAGTGGAAAGTGACTTATCATGTTCAAGTCACCTTAAACACAAAACGTATGTTATTAAAAATGAAACATAACCGTTCCTGTGAAGAGCAGAAACAGGTAAAGTCAAGAAGAACCTCTTACTCTAATGCTCTGGACTTCCTGATTGTATATCTGTTGAAAGAGCATACAGGGCTGAGGTTGAAGCTTTGCAGTCAGGGTCTAAAATGAACTTTTTAGTCCACAAGCCAAATGGCTAGTGAATGTTCTATCAGCCACTCAATAGATTACCATTGTTTTTTTGGCTGGTGAGTGAAGCAAAAATCTACCAACCTTTTGCATATTTTACCAGTATTTGGCTAGTAGATGGTGCTAATTTTGGACCCTTTTTTGCAGTGTAAAGAAGTTTGTGCTAGTCTCGCTTTGCCAGACCATCTGGCGAGTCCACACAGCATTCCGGGATGGGAAATGTGCTCTTGTTTATTGGCATTTCTTTAAACCAATCACAGTCGTCTTGGGCAGCATTAAGCGCCGTACGGCCAACGGCGCCTCTGCCAAATAG
The DNA here is from genome assembly GCF_010015445.1 of Perca fluviatilis. Classification (NCBI taxonomy): domain Eukaryota; kingdom Metazoa; phylum Chordata; class Actinopteri; order Perciformes; family Percidae; genus Perca; species Perca fluviatilis. Next base: position 42,345,755 of record NC_053114.1, on the reverse strand, counting down.
CCTCGTGAAGGAACTTGTTTTGGTGGAACGTGTGTACGTTCAAAAGTTCATTTAGTCGTGCAACAGAAAACTCCGATTGGACAGATAGTCTAGCTAGCTGTCTGGATTTACCCTGCAGAGATCTGAGGAGCAGTTAACCATAGTCCTCACGAATCCACCAGAGTTTAGAATTCTAACACAGTTTAAAATGCCAACACAAAGAAAGCCCAACGCAACGGATATCCGGCCTAAATTAGTGAAATCAGGCAGAATTTCTGTCAGCAACGGAGCAATCCCAGAAGTGGAACGTCGTGGATATAGACTAGACCTGTGCTGACTGAGCCATTAGTTGCCCCCACACTCTTGCAGTTGTGTTGACAGGATAACTCACAATATAAAGCTGTTGTGGAAACTTGTGCACACACTCCACTGAGAGCCTCCTTCTATGGCCTCATCCACATCACCAGAATACAAACAGAGATACAGTAATTACTCAGGCTCTTTAATGTCAGCTTCCTAAAGAAGAGGCCTAAATATTAAAAAAAAAATTAAAAAAACAGGATCAGCTTCTGATCAAATAGATGATAGAGAGTGGGAGTGGTCTTCTCTGTGTCTGCACTGTAAAGATAACCACAAAACCCACTGTAGACACCACGTGACATTACATCGTGTCACAACTGAGTGAATTATATAATAATTAATAATAATTATGATTCTTAAACAAATTATCCTATAATTTACTGCTAATGATAAACATTACTTTGACATATTTATTCCTGGACCTTTATCACTTTATTAACAGCCTTTATATACTTTTACTTACCATTTACTACCTGTTTACATCTCTACATAGATATGTATTACTTCTCATTATGCATATACTACATTTCTGTTTACATTACAGTTGATTCACTTTACAGTTACTGTACACCTGTATACCACAAATATGTATTATTCTATTGTATTTATTATTTCTTTGAACTATTATAGTTTACAACTTACAGAACAATTGTATGTAGACATTTTAATTTTATTGTTGGTCATTGGCCCTATATTTATATAAACACCTTTTTCCACATATTGTGTACTTAATAGTCCTGTCTGTTCTTAAATTGTATTTGTCCAGCTTTGTTGTCCTTGTTCGAACAGTAGCTGTCATGTCTATTTCTGTTTAAGTACATGAGAGCAATGCAAAAATACTGGAGTTAAATTCATTGTATATGTACTTATACTGTGGCCAATAAAGGTGATTTTGATTTTATTGTATCCCTATATTTTAGCTTCTGAACTTTTTAATGTCTTAGATTCTCATTTTTTACTTACTTTTCTTTTTATACATATTTAATTGTTGGAGGCAGCCTGACATCTAAGATTGTAACTGCCAACGACTGCTTCTCTGTAATTGTTGTGCACATGACAATAAATAAATAAAAATGTGTCATATGTTCACATTTTAATTATTTGTGCAATGCATGCAATGACAATGGTGAAACAGTGAGATGGCAGTATTGGACACTTGCCATGTTGAACTGCTGTGTGTTTTGGAGCTTCTTTGTCTATGTGGGTGTAAATGACATGAGCCCCCGTTGACTGTATGGTGTGTGAGCATACAGAGGAAGAACATGTAGGCAGACAGACAGGCAGGGAAATAATCATGCTGGGAGACAGAAAAACATTGTGACAGATTGCACGGAACCGCACACAACTACCTGCCACTTGTACCAAGACATCAGAGACATATACTTTCCACACATTACAAACACCCCAAAAAGATTTTGAAAACATGACTGCAAAAAACATCCATACAGGCTGGATGAAATACAGCAATGTGCAAAGCAAGATTTGTGAGCTGTTGTGACCACTGAAATAAAACCACCATAAAGGCTGTCAATCATTTGTGTATTCCCGCACTGACCATCTGCAGTGCTGTGCTGATCTCTGTATACTGTATAGACCATAGAAATAAAATGAAATAATTATATTTCTATTGTACAGACACTCACAGTCATACACAACAGATACCTCAATATACTTTGAAAATGCTGCAGTGTTTACATACTGTAGTTCTCACTTATTTGTTTTATATTTTTTTTAACTGCAATGTCCACACTATTCTATTTGTGTTCTATTGTATCTTAAGTTATCTTTACTTATCTGTATATATAGGCCTATATGTAAATATTAGTTAAACTTTACCTATTTTAATTTATATATTTCATTACAATGTTGCACAGCTATGCTTACACTTTATTCTAGTACATGTACATTTTTGGTTGTAATTCACACAATGTAAACGTCTACTACTATGGAAGTCCATTTCTGCCAATGTGATGAAAAATAAGTAAGTCGTAATAATGAGTTACTTCCTCAAAATAATGACTAAGGTTGTTTTCACACCGCAGCAGTTTGGTCCATTTTTAACCGAACCCTGGAGCATTTCGTGAGAGAGTCCAGCTCGTTTGGGGCGGTGTGAAAGCTCATGTGGGGCAGACCAAACAACTGAACTCTGGTCTGCTTGAAAATGTGGGTCTCAGTTTGCTTCCAAGTGCTCTAGAGTTCAGTTTACTTTAGTTGAGAATGCAAACCAACCCAAATACAGGAAGTAAACCAAAAACAGTGTGTTTACTAGCCTGCAATTTCAACCTTGCACATAAATTACGAATCTATATATGATTTAAACTAAAGGATGCTAACTTTAAAATCCATGATCTATTATGACGATACATCGCTGGTTGTCTGTCATCATCATCTATTTCTCATCAGGGCCCGCGCTCTCTTTCACTCGCTGTCTGTCAGCTGCTCATATTGTTCGCCTTCTTCTAAAATATTAGAAACATTAAAGCAAAACCAGAAAACCCAAGACGATAAAAAATGTGCGTCGCTCTCTTATTTCTGAGACCAGGAAGTGTCGGCCAGTTTCACTTGGATATTCTGTCCAATAGACCAGCAACAGTTTCGACCCGTATTTGTTTACACTGTTTGGTGTGCTTGTTAAAGTGCAGTGTGAACTATCAAACCAAATGAAAAATACAACAATGTTGCAACTTCAACCAAAGTCTACTGAACTAAAGGTGTGAAACCGCTCTTAGTAGGTTATCTCAAAATAATGAGAAGCTTTCTCAAAATAATGAGAAGCTTTCATTATGCTTTTTGGCTTTTTCCCTTTCCTTAATTGTGTTATATATCTTTTTTGTGCACGTTATAGGTTTACAAAGTGAAAAAGCCCAAAGTCCCCCCCAAAGGGACTTACCATCTCCAACAGAAAACACTATTCACAAACTGCTCCAAACAGCTCTATTGTAGTCCAGCCTTTACTTCAGAGACAAACATGGTCACTTTGTAACACGTTATAATGCTCGCCTAGCTGCTAGCATGGCACGCCCTCATACTCTGCTTCTGACTGGCTAGTAGTCCTTACCTAGGTACTGTCAGGGTACGCCCTCATACTCTGCTTCTGACTGGCTAGTAGTCCTTACCTAGGTACTGTCAGGTGCAGCCCTCATACTCTGCTTCTGACTGGCTAGTAGTCCTTACCTAGGTACTGTCAGGAACGCCCTCATACTCTGCTTCTGACTGGCTAGTAGTCCTTACCTAGGTACTGTCAGGGTACGCCCTCATACTCTGCTTCTGACTGGCTAGTAGTCCTTACCTAGGTACTGTCAGGGTACGCCCTCATACTCTGCTTCTGACTGGCTAGTAGTCCTTACCTAGGTACTGTCAGGGCACGCCCTCATACTCTGCTTCTGACTGGCTAGTAGTCCTTACCTAGGTACTGTCAGGGTACGCCCTCATACTCTGCTTCTGACTGGCTAGTAGTCCTTACCTAGGTACTGTCAGGGCACGCCCTCATACTCTGCTTCTGACTGGCTAGTAGTCCTTACCTAGGTACTGTCAGGGTACGCCCTCATACTCTGCTTCTGACTGGCTAGTAGTCCTTACCTAGCTACTGCACATGTGCGATTCCCAACAAAGATGGAACAGAAGTGAGATGTCTCACTCTGTAGCTAAAACAGAGAGCTCAACACACAGGGTGAAAAGAGGAGCTGCAGCAATGTGCAGTACAACAAAAAATATGGTGTTTTTTGAAAATTAAACCATGTTCTGATATAACCTCTAAATACAATTATGAACCTAAAAATGAGCATAATATTTAATAATATTAATACATATTTTTTTTTAGAACATTTCTCATTTTGAGATGCTAAGTCATTGATATGATAATACTAAGTGATTATTTTGAGACAGTTTTTCTCATTATTTTGAGATACTAAAAACTCTTTTTTCCATCACATTGGCGGAAATGGGCTTCTACAGCTTCCCATGCCAATAATAAAACCCCTTTGAATTAAATTTGAAATAGACTACAGGTCCCAACGTCACAGCCCTGGGCTGGGGCTGGGGCTGGGGCTCGGTGAGGGGTTGGGTCTAGCAGACTGCTCCCCTAGTAGTTACAGTGGAAGGTACGGGAGAGGCGGTCGGAGGCATGGAAACCCATACATGGCTCTGTCTCCTTTCACATTAACGTTATCGAAGCTTAGCTACAGATATTGACTGCACTGTTCGTGTTAATGCAATGAAGCAAAGTCAGGTTCTTGTGTAGGCACAACGCACAGAAGAGGGAGGAGGCCTTTGACAGTTTACTGGTAAGCGAGCTTTTTATTCCAGCTAACGTTAGGAAGTCTAGCTAGCAAGCTAACGTGCTATGATACAGCAGATAAGCCAACCCCAACACTGGCTCAAATAGCTCCCGCAATATGGAGTTGGACTTTTTGGACAGGTGTGTGTACTAATATGACTAACGTTACGTAAGTTATTTATTAGCCTCCTGTCATTTCTGCACACCAGGGTGTCACTTTGTGCTTTAGGTATTTTATGCTTTCTTTGCTAGCTGAGTGACGTGAGGAAAGTTAGCTGACGGTAGCTAACGTAAACAGTATTGTCAGATGACAGTCGTTGCCAAACAAACTGCCTTTCTAATCTGACACAATAAGCAGGTTAGCAACCTTCTTCTGCTGACCAGCCTGCTGCAAGTGTCGTGGTACTAGCTGTTTTTTTTCTGCCGGTTGTTAATTATGTGCTAACAACCTCCGCTAAAAACAATTAAATGAATGTTAGCATGGGCCGGTGATGCCTGGTTGATGCATAGGACTTGTCCATTTAGCTAGCTAGATGCTATAACCGCCTATAATCACACTAGTCGTACCCTAAACAACTGCAGTGTTTCCTGTAACCTTATCAGCGTGACTGTCAACCAGCTGTCAACACGAAGGAGTGTCTGAGGAAAGTCACTCACCTTCACTGTATGCCGGAGCGAAACAGGCACCAAAAAATGGAGGCAAGCACAAAATGTTAATATTAAACATGATGAGTGTTTATACAACAGGATGATGATTTTACAGTACCTCAGGCAGGCTGCAGTCAGAGGTAGAAAACGTACTTGGATCTTAAAAGTAGCAATAGCACAGTGTAGAACTACTCTGTAACAAGTAAAGTCCTGCATCAAAAATGTTACTTAAGTAAAATACAAAAGTTTTAGCATCAAAATATACTAATAGAGCCAAAAGTAAATGTAGGTTACTCTTCATGCAGAATGACTAATATCATAATAATAATTATTGATGCATTAATGTGTACATCAGTTTAATGTTGCAGCTGTTAAATGTGGAGCTGTTTTATTTTATAAACAGGCTCCTAGATGATAACCGCCTATAATACCATTGTGGTTTTACCCAAACAGCTGCAGTGTTGCCTGTAACCTCAGTGTGACTGTCAACACGAAGGAGTGTCTGAAGAAAGACACTTACCTTCACTATAACCTGAAGCAAAAACAGGGACCAAGAATGGAGGCAAGCACAAAATGTTATTAATAAACCCATCTTAGTACTCATCATGCAGAATGGCATTTCTTTTAAATATATATAGTTAGCTATATGTATATTTCTATAAATGTAGCTTGTGAATTTACCCCCAGGATTGATAAATCAACATCATAATTTATTTGCTAATTCAATTTAGTTTTATCATAGTTATTATTAAGATTTGTATAAGTAACTGAAGTTATCAAATAAATGTAGTGAAGTAAAAAGTGCAACATTTGCCCCTGAAATGTAGTGGTGTAGAAGTATAAAGTAGCAGAAAATAGAAATACTCAAGCACAAGTACCTCAAAATTGTACTTAGGTAGGGCTGGGTTAAAATATATTCTCTGAGAATCTCTTTTAAGTTGGTATTTAACTGAAATGTCCCTAACCTAATTGATATCGAATCTGAAATGTAGCCTACATTATTTTAGTAACTGCACTAAGTCATGTTCCACCACTGGCTGTAATGAATATTCAAAAGTCCTTCATGACATGAACGAGTGTCTTGACCTGCACACTCACACACTGAACCACAGCCTCAGAGATTATTGATTAGTTCACATGGCTTTGATAAAATGCATTGTATATTCTGTGTTAAATAGGTGCATTTTGGTTAAAGTTAGCAGCATTTTCACAACAGTGAATGTGGTTCTGTAGTTCACATACTGTGTAGGCTTTGTATATTGAATTGTATATTGTGGATGGATCATGTAATGCTCGCAGTAGACCTTGTATTTGTCTTGTGAGGCTTGGCAACAGTATAGTGACAAAAAATGCCCTAACTGTTCTCTTTCTTTACTGGCCTGATTTCCAGCCATTTTCCTTTTTACAATCAAATCTACAATGGCAAAATGCATGCTGTGATCAGTAGGGCTGGATCTCGCCAATGATTTCCCAATTTGATTCCAATTCACAAGGTCCGGATTCAGTTATATTTCTAATTCGATATCAATTAGGTTAGGGACATTTCAGTTACAATATATCAGTTTTGCTTCGATATAAAGAGATTCTCTGTAAATTGTACAAGCAAGAAGCGACCCTCAAATATTTTTTATAATGCACCAGGTGAAAAGGCATATATTAAAAGATTGATTTGGGGATTTTATCAATCGATATTGGATCACTCAAACAAAGATCGACTATAGTTGGAGAATAGATTATTTTAACCCAGCCCTAGTGATCACGTCACCTTCGGAGTCCCTTGAGATTAGCCCGCTTGGTCAACACAATGTTGTAGGGTTCTGTGTGCTTTAGCCAGGAATGTTGCTGTTTTGGTTACTTTACTTTGCATAGGATTTTCAAAAATCATTCAAGGTGCTGAGCCTGAAATTGCATGTCACTGTATTTAACCTTAGAGGTCATAGCCAGTCTTATAGTCGGCAGTAGTCTGTTTGTCAGCAGATCCATCGTCTTGCCAATCCATATGCAGTTTACTGCTTCCTTCCTATTATTTCACTTAATGTTTACAAGTCAAATTGATCAGTGCAGGTGCTCTGTCTGAATGGGGTTTTATTTCAGCTGTAAGATAATAGCCTGCAGTTAACATTAGGGGTGCACGATTCAGAAAATGTCACGATTCGATTAAATATCGATTTTAAGGCTCAAGATTTGATAAAAAAAAAAAAAAAAAAGGTTCACAGTATGTAAATGTAGTTACCTTTCCCATGTGATTGCAGTAGACATACAATAAAAAATAAATATAATATAATAAAATATGAATTGATTTTTGGAATTCTATGAATCAATTTTGAATCGGTAGAGCTTGAATCGCAATTTGAATTGATTTTTTTGCAAAGCCCTTAACATTGATTCCATTAAATCTATGAGGGATTTAATCTGTGATTGGTTATATAAATACATTCATATTATTTAACAGTTTTTGTTCACATTATCCCAGAAAGGTGTTGATTAATGTCTACGGCATTTCTAAAGCTTTTGTGTTTCATGGATTGTGTCGTCATAGACTTTTGGAAAGATGTTGCATTTATTGAACTTTAAAAACAGTGAAACAGTTAAAGGAGAATTCCGGCCAATTTTTACGTTAATCTTGATCGCTAAAAACCCGACCTGAATTGGTCCTAGCAAACTGGAGTAGCTGCAGCTACGTGTACGAGCTTCCACTGAGCTAAAACGGCAGTTGTCGGGGCAGGTTTTAGTGTGCCTTTGTGTCTCTTAACAGACACAAAATGCAATTTAAAATGTGTGTGCAACGTGAACAGGGCCCTTACGTGACAACAAGATGCGTTTTCAACTCAGACATTGTTTAAATTCACCTACCCTGTCTCTATCCTGCCGGTAGGTAGCTCGCCCTGTTAACTGCTAGCTACATTTTAGTTGCATGTTGTGTCTGTTAAGAGGCACAAAGGCACTCTAAAACCAGCCCCGACAACTGCTGTTTTAGCTCAGTGGAAGCTCGTAGACGTAGCTGCAGCTACTCCATGTTGACCGCACCGATTGTGATTGTGCAACAGTGAAAACACCTTGAACTGTGAAATTTCCTTTAATACTTTTCCCGTTGAACCTTTTGAATTTCCCTTTAGAACAAGACAAAATAAGAGTTTACTTGCAAAACGTAATGTGCAAAATAATCGTTTTTCTTGATTACATTGTTTTTGTGATCGTTAGGAACCGAAATCGCGATCAAAATTAGATTAATTGCACAGCCCTAGTTGTAGTGGCTTGCATTGTTTTGAAAGTTCCACCTTAATGTACATATTTGATGGGCCGACAGATATTAGAAACACTTGTCAATACGCTCATTAGCTGCGTTGGCCTCTGTAGTGGCACTAAATATACTACATTTATGGTGCAATCCAGTATAAAAGTTAATGCTGGTGAATGATTATTGCTGATGAGTCCTCTTTCATAAAATGCTTGGTTGCTCAGATTTCGTAACACCTCAGTCCCTCCCATACACACACAGAGACAGAGACACGCACAAATTTATCTTTGTCAGAATTTCTTGAGTTTACTGATTACTTATCATATCTTTAGCATAAGATTTAGATCAAATTCTTCCACAAGAGAATGCCAGTCGGGGTTTTTTATGAACATATTTAGATGGTGTGTTGGCCCTAATGTTGACCCACAACACACACTTTAGCCATCACGTCTTTATACCTGGCGTAACTCATGTTGAGATTAACAGGCAGCTGAAGCAGTAGGCTTGGCTACAGAGAAATGGTTCTAGATTGCAACTGATGGCATATTTTTGCTTTCTTTAAGAAGAATGCTTGTTGTTTTGTCCATTCTTCAAAGCACAGTTTGGACTTCTTTGACCTGTCATGCACAGGTCAACAACATGTGTGAGGTTTCTACAATATGGCACACTGGAGTTATTGCTCAAAAGTTTGGTGTAACTTCACAAATGACAAAAGTAATGAAATAAAATGTAATCAATGTGCAAATATAACTTTGGTACAATTGATAATAATACTTTGAGTAACATGATAAAGCTTTTGTAAACCTGTTATTTACACTGAGAGCAGTGGTCTTTTTTTGCAGAACACTCATTTACTGCAGTGTGGCATACGATTGGAAATCAGACATTTTCAGTCAGCAGACAGTCCTACTCTAAAGGGAAAATATAGATAACCTATTTTCTGTTTTGATATGTAATTGGTTGTATTTACCCTGATTGCCTCATCTGCTTTGATAGCACATAGATCCATTTTAAGGAGACTGTTTGTTTCTTCATCTTGATTCATGGGATTATCCAGTGAAGAAGCTGTGATAATTGGTTTAGGTTGACACCTAGAAGAATATTGCAAACTGGAAACTATTGATAGCCTCAAACTGACGATCATTGATTTCTTTACCTTTATGTGGCCCTTTGAGAAAAGACGGCATCTAAAAATACAAATTGCTGTCCACAAGCTTGGTATTAACATTTAGTATGATGTCGACTCAATGTTTTCAGGACTGATGGCTCCAGAGTGACATGCCATGGCTTTAATGATCCCCCCGGTGAAGCTCAAATGGCTGGAGCACCTAAACAGCTCATGGATCACGGAGGACAGCGAGTCCATAGCCACGCGGGAGGGAGTCTCGGTACTCTACTCAAAGCTGCTGGCCAACAAAGAGGCTGTGCTGCTGCCCCAGCAGGTGCTGTGTCTGAAAGGCCCCCAGCTTCCAGACTTTGAGCGTGAATCCCTCTCTAGCGATGAACAGGAGCACTACCTGGATGCTCTACTCAGCAGCCAGTTGGCCTTGGCCAAGATGGTCTGCTCTGACTCTCCCTTTGCTGCTGCCCTGCGCAAACGCGTGCTGGTGCTCCAGCGCATCTTCTACGCACTTTCCAACAAGTACCACGACAAGGGAAAGGTCAAGCAGCAGCAGCACTCTCCAGAGAACAACTCGGGCTCGGCTGATCTGCACTCTGTCAGCGAGCGGCCACGCTCCAGCACCGATGCCCTCATTGAGATGGGTGTCCGCACGGGCCTCAGCCTTCTTTTTGCTCTCCTGCGCCAGAGCTGGATGATGCCCCCTCCACCGGGCCCCGGTGGAGGTCCTGGGGGCAACATAAACTTGTGTAATGACGTCATTCACACAGCTATTGATGTGGTTAGCTCCCTGCCGCCCCTCTCTCTGGCCAACGAGAGCAAGATCCCGCCAATGGGCCTGGACTGCCTGGCCCAGGTCACCACTTTTCTGAAGGGGGTGACCATGCCAAACTCTGGGGCGGATATTTTAGGGCGGCGGCTTGCCTCAGAGCTCCTACTAGGGCTGGCTTCCCAGAGAGGGTCCCTGCGCTACTTGCTGGAGTGGATTGAGATGGCCTTGGCTGCATCAGCCGTGGTCAGTGCTATGGAGGAGAACAAGGTGCTACAGAACCAAGAAGGGCTCATCGGCTACGACTGTTTCATGAACATCCTCATGCAGATGAGACGGTCTTTGGTAAGTAGCCTAAACATTAACAATACTGACAGTTTGGAAGTATAGATAGATAGATAGATAGATAGATAGATAGATAGTAGGGGTGGGGGAAAAAATCGATACAGCATAGTATCGTGATTTTTTTTTTTCCCGTGGCCATACTGTATCGATACACAGACGCCAAATCGATCTTTTATTATATATGTGTTGGTCAGTTTGTCTGCTTGACGATCCCATTTTGCAGCAATAAAATTGAAATGAGATGAACAAACAGAGAAATGTATCTTTTTTAGATAAAACAGATGTTGACAACGTTTCCTTTTGGGGACATCATTTCAAATTTTGGGAAAATTTGAAGTTGGAAAAAAGGTAATAAATTGCAGAATATTGCAACATGTTTAAAATCGTAATAATGTTATATCGTGACATAAGTATCGTGATGATATCGTATCGTGAGGCCTCTGGTGATTCCCAGGATAGATAGATAGATAGATAGATAGATAGATAGATAGATAGATAGATATTGATCGCAAAAATGGGAAATTACAGTCTTACAGCAGCAAAATATCAGAATATACATGAAATACTAGGATACAATATACATGAAATAATAGGATACATTATACATGAAATAATAATAGGATAGAATACAAGAACAAATATTTTAATATTTAAAATATATACAAGTTGGGAATACACATTGTACAACTGCTTAACTAGTAATGATAAAGATGTAGATAAACCTATTGTGCAAGTTGCAGATGTGATGTCTATGAGTCTTATCTAGCACCCAGTGATGAGGTGTTAACAAGTTGTATTGCCTGTGTGGTTTTAGTGGTAACTTAAGCCAGAAAGCAGCAAGTGTTTTAACCTCTGCTTACATCAAAGACACAGTAGCCTAGACAGCTTTCACTGCTCTGAGCTGTCAAACGGTCTTTAAATTGTCATGCTCCTTCTATTGAGTATTTTTATTTTTATTTTTTATTCAACAAAATAGTTCTTGTCTCTATAGCAAACTGTGGAAACGGTAGAAACTTAATGCAAATAATGTTCAGGACAATGAACAAGACGTTCATTCATTTCATCCACCCGTGTGCTTTATAGTTCAGGTAATGTGTTATGATCTTAAGGTGTGAAAACTGAAACCGATCAGTAAAAGCATGATCTGCATTCTGCCCCCACCAGAGTTATCGCTTACGTGAATTCTCACGAACATAATGTCCTACGCTTTCTGACTCATTGAAGTTATTTTATATATTATTATGTAAGTTTTTTTCAAAGATTTTTGATTCTCTGAAATGTATCCCGTTGCTTAGGTTGTTTTTTGGTTCCTACCACGTTTAATATTGTATAGATAAATTAATGTTTCTTTCTTTATTGTGGTAATGTACGGTCTTAACATTGATTCGTGCATGTGATTGTCTCCTCAGGGCTCCTCAGCAGATCGCAGCCAGTGGAGAGAACCCACACGATCCTCTGATGGCTTGTGCTCCCTGTATGAGGCAGCACTCTGTCTTTTTGAAGAAGTAAGAAACCATAACAGTATTTTACTTGCAGGACTTTGTATCTGTATACTGTATGTACACCTCAACAAGCTAATTTATAAGAGGGAATATAGCCTTCTTTTATATCCTTGTTCAAAACTGTCATACTCCTCTAAGTTACTAATTAAACAATGTGTTGTGCTTGTTTTCTTTTTTGTCTGTTTTGCTTATTGTTACTTTACTTGTTAGGATAAGGAGTAGATGTAATGTCGAGGAACATATCCAACACAAGTGATTATTCTAAAGAGAGTAAACAAGTCTGGAGCGGTTCTTTAATTGTGTCCGTTTCTTCCAGGTATGTCGAATGGCATCGGACTACTCCCGCACCTGTGTCAGCCCAGACAGCATTCAGACCGGTGAAGCACCCGTGGTGTCTGAAACCTGTGAGGTGTACGTGTGGGGCAGTAACAGCAGCCACCAGCTAGTGGAGGGTACACAGGAGAAGATCCTGCAGCCCAAGTTGGCCGCCAGCTTCGCCGATGCACAGACAGTAAGAGCAAACTGTTCGCATGTCTTCTGTAGGGCTGCGTATCATTTGGATTTTTACGATTCCGATGCCGAACCAGTACTTTTAAAATGATTTTGATTCCTAAACTGATTCTTGAAAAACTGAAAAAATTATTTAAATTTAACAATATATTAACGTTGAGTGAATGGTTAATATGCTTTTACGTCCGTTTTGGTGAGCCCAGAGGGAAAATATGTCATTTTAAAAGTAGCCTACATTTACAGTAGCTAGCTAACGGTAGACTACAGAGAAAGTGTGATATTTTTACGTCCGTTTTGGAGCGACAGAGGGAAAATATTTACATTAACACATTAAGTGAAACCGAAATGAGGAACCGAAATTTGCCGATTCCTACCGGTTGCGTAGGAACCAGTTCCATAGTCGAACCAGGTTTCGGTACCCAACCCTAGTCTTCTGTAGAGCTGTATGTCTGCACATGTTAAGAGAGCAAACATTTTTTATCCTGCACTCATCATAAGAAGTGGAGAAAATGTCATGACTTTCAAAAGAAATTTTGGCAAATGGGTTGTTGAAAATATATTTATTCTTCAAAGCATGAATTATACTGATCGGCATAAAAGAAGGGCACTATACAGACATAGTTACATAATGCATTCAAATAAAAATTTCGCTGGTTCTCCCACAGTGAAACTGCAGCTGTAGATCAAAGCATTGTGTATATGTTATATAGATAGATAGATAGCTTAAGACAGGGACGTGTGCCCTTTAAGATGGAGGAGCAGTGCAGCACAATGGCCTTGTCTGTTTCTGTTAGGAAAGAAAGGAATCTCCCATTATAAAGAGAACAGACCGTTATAAACTGTATAATTCACAATTTCCGCGCCTATAGAACTTTTTCCTGTATCTTTGCACTTTACATCTTTGTACAATATCAGGGGGCAATTCTGTAGAATGAGGATGCACAAACTTATTTTTCCTAATGTGCTGATGTTATGAAGGAAAGGGGAAAATTACAAAAACTGATACAGGAAATTGTGCAATTAAATATAACGAACTCAGAAAATCTGAAACCGCCCTATGGCGGATGGGTCATATGCTTTTATGATATACTGTAGCATCACCCCATAGCATACGGAGTTGGTAGGATGCCAGTTGTGTGTGAGAATGCTGAGTCAGCCTGCAGTCTTTCACTACAGACAGACCCACAACTGCTCCTCATTTCTCTGCAGATTGAAGCAGGCCAGTACTGCACTTTTGTGATCTCGTCTGATGGCTCCGTGAGGGCCTGCGGGAAGGGCAGCTACGGCCGCTTGGGCCTCGGGGACTCTAACAACCAGTCAACGCTCAAAAAGCTGACCTTTGAACCCCACCGTGCCATCAAGAAGGTGTCGTCATCCAAGGGCTCGGATGGCCACACGCTGGCCTTCACTACGGAGGGCGAGGTGTTCAGCTGGGGGGACGGTGATTATGGCAAGCTGGGTCACGGGAACAGCTCAACACAGAAATACCCCAAACTTATCCAGGGGCCACTACAGGGGAAGGTAGGGTCACACCCAGTACAACTTGACAGTACAACTTGGATTTACATGGTATACATTACAGCTTTTGATGCTTTGATATCCAGTAATACATTTAAAGCAGGGACTGACAGGTTTTTAAATCTGCCTGTCAGCTTTGTTGTTTGTGTCACCTTCTACAGAATTAATTCTGAATCATAGTTGGGACAGCTTCTGGTTAAAATGTTTGTACATTCAACAGAGTCTCTTGGCTGGTTTGTTGTTCCAGAATTTCATGAGTAGAGTTTTTTTTTTTTTTTTTAGATATAATCATCTATATTTTCCACTTAACCTGGTGAAATATTTTTGCAGCAGAAACTTCATGGTGGCAAAATTCTGAAAGAGACTTGTGCTGGTAGATTGCAATAACTATCAGCTGAATATAAAAATGCAGATGGTGAATTTTTTTTATGAGTTTCTTATAGCTGCTTTCTCCTAGGCCTACTGTTGTTGAAAATGGACAGTTGAAATTCAATGGACGTCTCTTTGCTTGTGCTTTTACTGGCATTAATAAAGTATGATAATGTGTATGGCTTTTGTGTTGTGTCAGGTGGTGGTGTGCGTGTCTGCTGGCTACAGACACAGTGCTGCAGTCAGCGAGGATGGAGAGCTGTACACATGGGGTGAAGGAGATTTTGGAAGATTAGGTAAGTTGCTGAACCACTTAATCCCTAAGATAAAAAGGATCTCTTAAACTGTCAAATAGTTCCCAGTATGGCTGTGCTGATTGTCTTGTTTTGGGGCTTCAGAGTTTCCGTACAGTTTATGATCTCTCCATAAAAGGAATTGTTGTAGCATTGTACACTAAAGCAGTAATGCAAAAGTGGAGAGAAATTTCCTGAGACTTGAGGCATGCACAGTTGGCCAAAGCGTATACCTGCAGGACTGAATTAGATTTAAAGGGTGATGATTTTCCTTATTTTCTGTCATATATATCATTTTACAATGTTGGATATTAAATGTGGCCAAAGCTTCAATGAGGTAATTATCTTAAAGTAATCAGATTTCATACCGTTCTAAACACTCTTGGCTCGAAATTGACGTCAGTTTGTGCCGGATTTTCTTATATGGTCATCTGCTCTAGGCACGTAACTGCAGTGATTACATAGTTTGCTACATATACATATAGCTCCAAGCTATAATGTCAAGGAAAGCTTACCTCAACTCCCCACACCTTACTAACCTTCTACCCAGAATGCAGCAATTCTAAAACAAATGAAATAAACATGTTAGTGTTCATCTTCTCCTCCTCTGTGTGTTGGGATGTAAATGTTCTTTGTGACTATTCTGATCGTAGGGGAGCTCTTGTATAGTTGTGCTATGAATAATACTGTTTGTATTAGGTGTTTCCACCAGGTTCCTCAAACTCATTACACTTTACAAGGCCGTTTGGATTAGTATCAAGCAAATGACAGATATATTGTCAAGTTAAGTCACTTTTATGCATAGCCCAAAATTACAAATTAGCTTCAGAGGAATTTACAATGTATGCAATGTATAACACCTTGTATCTTTAAATGCAATATGCATTTTTTTTTTTTTTGGGCCTTTATTTTTTACAGGACAGATGAAGAAATGAATGGGGAGAGAGAGGGGGGAATGACATGCAGCAAAGGGCCGCAGGTTGGAGTCGAACCCGGGCCTTCTGCGTCGAGGAGTAAACCTCTATATATGGGCGCCTGCTCTACCAACTGAGCTATCTGGGCACCCGCAACATGCATTTTTAACTAATTGTTAATTTAATGCCCATAGCACACACCAAATGCAGCATGCAGACAGACAAAGTAGTTAGGAGTAAAGTAGCTGGATGTTGGCTCTTTATAAAGAGCTGATGTGCATTAAGGCTTGGATTTAGGACAGTGGCATATCCTGACACATTGATGCCTCAACATGCCTCTGATGAGCGGGCAAACTGTACATACTGTAGAAAACCATTTGTTTGGGTGTGGTATGCATGCCAGATGCAAAGGTCTGTGCTGCCCTTTTCAACTTTCGATTTCGAAGGAATAACATTTCCATGTGTAAACAGCCTGACCTTTTTCATTGTTCGGGAATGCAGGTCATGGTGACAGCAACAGCCGAAACATTCCTACCCTGGTTAAAGACATCAGCAATGTGGGTGAGGTGTCATGTGGGAGCTCCCATACTATTGCGCTGTCAAAGGATGGACGCACCGTGTGGTCCTTTGGAGGAGGGGACAACGGTGAGTAAACCCTTCACCATCACTTTGTTGTTACAGGTCATAATTAATTCTGGTAATTTAAGTATTCATTTTTGAAATTTGCATTTTGAATAGGAGCCTTATCTACATTTCTACAGTGCGTGATTGCAGTTATGTTTTTTTATTGTATTTAGTTTTCATTGTGTCAAAATGTCAAACTGTCCATCACTAGAATGTGATTATACCCTCATACAGTCTAAAGAGAAACCATGTGTTGACTTGCAGGAAAACTAGGTCATGGTGATACTAATCGAGTCTACAAGCCAAAAGTAGTGGAGGCCCTGCAAGGAATGTTCATCAGAAAAGTGTGTGCAGGAAGCCAGTCGTCTCTTGCCTTAACCTCCACCGGACAGGTAGAACATCACCTCTGCATTTGTTAACCAAGACAGAATAAAAGCAGTGGCTTGTTGAGGAAAACGTGGAGCCTTGAAGTTTTTGAACATTAGTCCCAGAGAATTAATTTCATACATTTATGCTTTCCTTCCAACAGCTGGTTGGACTTTTGCAGTGATATAGTTAAAGTTGGTACTTGTTATGTAACGAAGCTCTTTTTTCATGCATTTGTCAAAGATATAGTCTCATTGTTTTCTCATCAAGATAGTTTGAGGACCAAAATAAAATGCTTTGCAACGTAAATAGCAGAAATCGTCTGCTAACGTTGAGTCCGGTCACTTGTTTTTAGGTGTACGCTTGGGGCTGTGGTGCCTGCCTGGGGTGTGGTTCTTCTGAGGCCACAGCACTCAGACCCAAGCTAATCGAAGAGCTGGCTACCACCAGGGTGGTGGACATCTCCATAGGGGACAGTCACTGCCTGGCCTTGTCACATGGTAGTTCTCTCCTCCTTTTTCATGCTTGTTTGTTTATTTGTTTACTCATGTGCAAAAAAATACAAAATAATGTATACATAAGCAATGGAAAATGTAATGGAAAGGTACAAAAAAACCTCAGAGAGGCCTTATATACATATAAAAGAAAAACAATATTAAAATGATAAGAAAGAAAGACAAAAAATGAGATTGCACATGCTAGCAGCAGACATCCACAAATACAAGTACAACAAAGAAATAAAATTAAAATGACAAATTGTTAGTCGGCAGTTTACACAAGTAATCCATAAAGATAACATTGCAGAGAAAAAAAGGCAAACCATAACATCTTTCTTGAATTGTGTATGTGCAAATTTGAAAATATGAGATGGCCATTTCACTGAACCTCTAAGTTAAACCAAACTGTATTTGAGATGTTGGACAGATAGGAGGCCTGAGTTTATAGTTCTTTCGGGTTGAATAATTGTAGAGTTAATGAATGTAGGGATACTGTTCATGACAAAAAATGGAAGCAAGTTTAGTGGGATGATTACTCGCCCATACTGAGTTACAGTAATACACTGTATGTGTAAACCAAAGAATAGTATAGAAGAGTGGCAACCTTGGTGTTTAACATAGGTCTTGTTTTCTCAACCTCTCTGTTTGAATGATGCAAGTAGCATGATGTAACAGCAAATACATAGACCATGTTTGTTCAAGCTAATACTTAACTTAAGCTCGACATAAAATAAGGTAATATTTAGCTCAGTGCGGTACAAACCTACTTATTATTATTATTATTATTATTATTATTAGGTGTAATATCTAATATTGTAATACTTTTTTCTACTCAACCACCATCTAGACAATGAAGTATATGCATGGGGCAACAACTCCATGGGCCAGTGTGGCCAGGGGAACTCCACAGGGCCAATCACCAAGCCCAAGAAGGTTGTCGGCCTGGATGGAGTGGCGATTCAGCAGATCTCAGCCGGCACTTCCCACAGCCTGGCGTGGACAGCCCTGCCCAGAGACAGGTCAGTTACCATCAGAGTAAATACACTGACTGTAGCCGAGGTAGCATTGACCATAACTTGGGTTTACAGAGATATTAACATAGCGGGGAGGGAGCGGGAAAGGCGAGTGCTGATGTCACAACATCCCTGGACAACTTTGTTTAGGTCAAGTCAAAGGGCAGTAACTGCATGTAAAAGAACAGCAGTTTTTTTACCCCCTTCTGTGTTGAAAAATAACTTTAACTGTCAATATCATGCTGTCCGTGTACTTCTTGCAGCACAGACACTCTGCTAATTTGGTTTGGACAAAGGTTGACAGCAGTATTTATATACTGCATAGTTCCCCTTTAATTTGTAAGTAAAAAAATAAATTTCTCAAATGAGATCCCCTGCTAATTCTAGTCCCATGTTAAAAGGCCTATACTCTGTCTAGATTCATTCAATGATGCATATTCCTTAACTTCTTTACCCCTTGTAATGTGTTAGAAATCTGCACACATTTTTTGTGTTAGCGGGTCACATTGACCCTAACACCATATTAGGGCTACCCTACCACTCGAGCACCTATGAAGTACTAAAGCATATGTTAATATTTACTCGCCTTGGCTCTTTAGGCAAGTGGTGGCTTGGCACAGGCCCTACTGTGTCGACCTCGAAGAAAGTACCTTCTCCCACTTGCGCTCCTTCCTCGAGCGCTACTGTGACGGCATCAACAGTGAAGTTCCCCCTCTTCCGTTCCCCTCATCCAGGTAGGTGCACACAGCCTGCTAAACCACCATCAGAGACAGAGAAGGGAGATTTACAACACTTTAAAAAATTTTACTTGCATTTGCTTGTTGTACATTTTCTCATGCCGATATACCTTCTTTCCTTCTCAATTGTGGAAGTGTCAAATTATAATGCTGCTTATGCCGATGGAAAAAATAACCCCCACAAGTTCTGAATAATTCATTTTTTATGTATTCGCAGGGAGCATCATAACTTCCTCAAGCTGTGCCTTCGGCTTTTGTCCAATCATCTGGCACTGGCTCTGGCCGGGGGCGTGGCCACCAGTATTTTAGGTCGGCAGGCAAGGCCCCTGAGGAACCTGCTCTTCAGACTGATGGACTCCTCTGTGCCAGATGAGATTCAGGAGGTAAGAGAAAAGTAACTGTACTGTTGATCGTTGGGGGAAATTGTCAGCATAGTGACACACAGACATTAAGACCAAAATAAACAATAAAAAGGCTCAGAAGAGTGACACAGTGTAAAAAAAGTAAGACTAAGTTCTCTGGATTGATGAATAATGAGGCTTCAATACATTAGGACAGTCATTTATTCAGGGTTCTTCAACATTTTTTAAACTAAGGACCACTAAACTGAAAGAGAGACGGAGCAGGACCCTCTACTACATATATTGTTAAAAATGAAGTTGCATATTAAACTGGGCCTACAATAAAGTGTAGGGCGGCCTAAAGCATTTATACATTCCTTGTAGTGCATAGAATAGTAAGCTATTAAAATAATAATGTCAGCATGATTTTATAAATCATATTTTAATGTTAAACATACATGTGGCACAGTGAATCCTTAGGATGAACTCTATCTGTGGATGGCCTTAGTGACTACCTCACCTATAGATTAGGGCTGAAACGATTCCTCGAGTACCGGTAACTCAAATAATTTGATTACTAAAAATCCTCGGATGCAAAATGATTTGCCTCGAAGCTTCGTTTAATCAATGTTACCAACGTTGTATCGCTCACGGTGTTCCCGCACAGAGGATTATTACTGTCGCACACTTGACGCTGCTGGCGACACATGCCGTGAAGACTGACTGCGCAGATTACAAAGAGAAAGCGCGTTAATAGTGAGGGGCTAAGAGAAGAGACAGGCTGGATAAAAACGACAGAAAGTGTCCAAAGTTTGGAATCATTTCAAACGTAGTTGAAACGAAAACTCTGTACAGGGTGTCTACTGCAAAACCGAACTAGCTTACCACAATTATAGCACGACGTCAGTGCTTCAGCATCTCAACAGAAAACACAGAGAACTTAATCATCCATTCCACGAAGCGGACCCAACGAAACTACACCACACACAACAACTACCAAAGAAAGACAAGAAAATACGTGCTGGTGACCGCAATTTGATCTAAAGAGCCGACTAGTTGACCATCCCTTCGGAAAAACAGCTGATTGTTGCGCACCACTCTCTCTCACTCTCTCTTCACGGAGAAACAGCTGATCAACGATCTACTAGCATAAGTGTAACAGAGCTGTGTAGCATGTAATCAAATATATAAATGAAAATAGGTTGAGTATAACTAATAGGTTTAGTTTTTTGAGAGATGATATTGTAAGCAATGTAGGCAATACAAATGTTGCTTTTTCCAAAAATTAAACCAAACTATTGTATATTATTACTCTTCAATAAAAAAAGTATTTCTTATCCGATTAATCGATGGAATAATCGGTAGAATACTCGATTACTAAAATAATTGATAGCCTCCAGCCCTACTATGGATGGATGGATGGATGGATGGATGGATAGATAGATAGATAGATAGATAGATAGATAGATAGATAGATAGATAGATAGATAGATAGATAGATAGATAGATAGATAGATAGATAGATAGATAGATAGATAGATAGATAGATAGATAGATAGATAGATAGATAGATAGATAGATAGATAGATAGATACTTTCTTTATTCATCCCGAGGGATAGGCCAGTAAGCCTATCATTTGTTTTTATTGCGATTTATATTTGCTAATAATATATTGGATTCATGTTAAGACTTTCTTTTTTAAACTTTCAAATATTAACAATAATTTGGAGGCCCCCCTGCAGTGACTCTGAGGACCCCCTGTTGAAGATCTCTGCATTTATTAAAATGTCAACAAGCTCTGAATCTTTAACATTTCCTGGAGCAGTGACTATATGTGGGTCTGTGTTTGTCCCATCAGGCGGTGATTGAGACTCTGTCAGTGGGGGCCACCATGCTGCTGCCTCCACTGAGAGAGAGGATGGAGCTTCTTCACTCCTTGCTGCCTCAGGGCCCTGACAGATGGGAGAGTCTCTCCAAAGGACAGGTACCCTATGCTACTTAATACACAGACATGTCAGGACCCATGTCCCTGGATGCACATGTAGAATGATTAGCAAGATTTTTGTGAACATTAGTGGAGACATGGATGCTTACAACTGAGAAACTAATCTACAGTATGCACTTTTTGTATAGTAGACATAGTTTTTTCGTTTCCCATTAATCTCAGTGTTATGCATTTAACGGAAGTCACAACCACCAGGTTAAAAGCCTCTGATATACATTAATGTACCTAAGGTTTGTATAGATTAACCAATGCCTCATTTGTTGCGGCTTGTTGACTAAAAGATTTAGATGGATGACGAACGCAGCTTTTACACTGTGAGCTGCTTAGCTAATGGGTCACTTTGTTTGGTTGTGTGGGTAGAGTGGAAGGCTGTGTTTGATTCTTCTAAGTGGTCTCTTACAGCCACAACGTTTTGACCAAGAAACCTCAAGAATATGCCCCATCTTCCTAAAATGCTTTTAAAAATTAAGTCTGCATGGAACTCTTTGTTCTCAATTTGAATTCCTGGTCAGCAGTTCGGCATTAAAGCTTTAGTGAGTAACTTTTTGATATTAATAAACGCCATTGCCAAATAAGTTGCCACAAAGCTAATTAAGACTATCTGCTCCACACAACTCACTCTGTATTTCTCAGTAGGACTATGTTCAGAATATTGTGGCGTCTGTCGACTTTCCTGCGCAGAAACTCAAGTGAAGATAATGACCTCTTCTGAAGAGTCCATCATGTTTTTTTAATCCCCTGAAATGTTAATTCTTGTGTACCTTCAAAATAAGAGTTGTAGGTAGCAGAAGCAACTTGTGAAAAATGTTGCTCTTTAATGAATAGTTTGACATTTTGGGACATTTGCTTTCTTGTTGGGGGTTAGATGAGAAGATCGATCCCATTCTCATGTCTGTATAGTGAATATGAAGTTTAGCTTTGCATAAAGACAGGAAGAAAACTGAACTGAAACAGCTAGCCTGGCTCTGTCCAAAGGTAGCAAAAGCAGTCGACCAGTGCCAAAGCTCACTAATTAACACATTTTATCTTGTTTGTTTAATCATTATGAAAAAAGTAAACGACAATTTGTGGTTTTAATTACTCAGAGACACTTTACATGACAAATTAGATAAGTTTAAAGAACCTAGAACTCAAATATTAGTTCAAGGTTCAATCAGTTAACTAGCTAAGTTAAAGCTGGGGTAGGCAGTTGTTTTTGGCATCATTAGGAAAAAATTAAATAAATAAATCTAGCCTGTGACGGGAGTCTTTGGCCAATCACAGGTCATTTCAGAGAGAGAGAGGGCATTCCTATTGGCTGTTCTACAAATACAGATGGAGAAAGGCTGATTCAATAGTAGAAAACTCTGCAGTAAAAGTTGCTATTCCAGCATTAGCAACAACTGCCTACACTGCAAAGCAACCCAGAAAAAGGAAGACAGACTTTTCAAAGTCTTGATGATGAATCATGGACAAGTTTAAGGAGCTGATGCGATAACATTTCAATGGAATTTTACCTTGTACAATTTCCTGTGACAAATAAAATAGATTTATTGAGATTCTAAAAGAGACTGTAATTCTCATAAAATTGCCACTATACTAGGGCTGGACGATTTTGGCTAAAATCATAATCACGATTAATCGAAGAAGTTACCTTGATTACGATTATTGAACGATTATTTAAGAAAATATATATTTTCTTATAGGCTACTGTAAATATGTTCACGGTTATTTTTTCTAATAAAAGAGTGTATAATCCTATCTTTGTGATTCTAAAATAAGGAAACAACACACAGATAGCAATTAATGCTTATTTATTAAATATTTCAAACAACTGAACTTAAATCTACAACTGTAGATTTTACAATGAAATAAAAATAAAAAAGTAAATTAAGTTTTAATGTAAACAGGCGGAGTCACGTGACTACACACGCGGCGGCCATAATATGTTTTAAGGGGAAAGTACATTAACACACAGTGGGCGGCACGGAAATATTAATAGGATTAAAAGACCGAAATAATCGACTTGGTAAAATTACGTCGGTTATAGGCTCTGAATTTCGGTTTCGATTATTTTTTGATTAATCATCCAGCCCTACGCTATCCTAAACGGCATCAGGATCGCAATGACGATGGGGATGATTGAAATGAATGACTAGTACTCGTACAGGTTACTGTATGAAGGGAGGGGCTGAGGACCGGGAGGGAGAGCTACAGGAGGAGGGCTGGATGTTACAATTCTGACCTTTTTTGCCCTTTCCAGAAAACTGAATACCCTTAGCTTTAACCAGGAACTGGCTGTAGCCTGATATTTAATGCAGAGATATGAGAGTGATATCGATCTTCTCATCTAAGTTCTTGGCAATAAGGCATATTTTCCTTAGATAAGTGTCAAACTGTTCCTGCAACAGGAATAATTGCTGTTCATCTATTGAAAAATTCCTCATGTGAGGTAACTCAACAAGGAAAAAAAACTCCTGATAGTTTTAAAAGGAAAACGAGGTGAACCAGAAGTGTAAACAGCTTTTGCTGAAGGCGAACTTTTCTCATTGACCGATCTTGTTTACTGGCCGTACATTGGCCTCATTTCCCAGATTACTGAATTACTGATAAGCATTTGGTGACTGACCTGGCATTGCCCTCAGTATGTACCTCAGTACCAACACGTTTATTACCAAGTGCTGTTTGTTTGGTCAGGTTTTTTAAGGCCAGCAATCATATGACATGTATGTGTTTGTGCCACAGAGGATGCAGCTAGACATTATCCTGACCAGTCTCCAGGACCACACCCACGTGGCCTCGCTCCTGGGTTACAGCTCTCCAGCTGATGGCCCTGAGGTCCTTTCTTCTGGCCTGGGCTTCACAGCTTCCCCAGACCCCACATACAGCGCCACAGCAGGCCACCCTGACACCCACCTGGCTGAGATCCTAATGAAGACGCTGCTCAGGAACCTGGGATTTTATACTGTAAGTGGATGTTTGGTACAGCTCTATCAAAGAGCACAGCACTGCTTTCAGTGAGTGTTCCTCAACAACAAACCATTATGTGTGGGATCATTATGATCTATTTAGGATTGACAAAGGCAGAAATTACTCAGGAAGGAAGTCATCAGCAAAATCAACATAAAAAGCACCCTTGTTACGCTCTACCGTCTTTCAATCTCCCTTATTTCCCTCAATATTGGAGTGCTGGAGGCAGAGCATGACTCATGCAGTATATAATCCTCTGTTATTTTCACCTGCTGCCTTTTTTCCTGGCACAGCAGTGGGTGTCCTGTGCCTCATTCTTTAAAGACGGCATTTTATTGATTGTAATACACACACACACACACACACACACACACACACACACACACACACACACACACACACACACACACACACACACACACACACAGAGGCTGTTTTCAAGTGTTTGTGATTATGCAGGCCTGAGCAGAATGATGATTAGACTGCAAGGCTTTCTGCATGTGAGTCACTTCTTTTGGATTCATTGCCTCCCTGCTGTATTTTTGCTCTTCTTACTCCTTTCTTAATCTATAGAACAAAAGCCAGTAATTACATTTTGGTGGCCTAGCTGTGAATATACAGTTGTGTTCAAAATAATAGCAGCAGAGATGGGAAGTAACGAAGTACAAATACTTCGTTACTGTACTTAAGTAGATTTTTTTGATATTTCTACTTTACTTTACTATTTTTTTTTGTGGCGACTTTTTACTTTTACTTCTTACATTTTAACACGAATATCGGTACTTTCTACTCCTTACATTTTAAAAATTGGCTCGTTACTTTAGTTTTGTACAAGAGGTCGTAATGTCGGGAGAATAAGCGCACGAACGCCCTCACACGGCAATGGCGCGTGCGGGCCACACAGAAAAAGTGAGAAAAAGAAAGAGAGACTGCTGTCCGGAGGATAATCAGTTGAGATGGTGTGTGTGCGTCCTTGAGAACTGTAAGTCGTATAACTTATGTTGTCAGTTCATTTAAGCCTGTTGTTGTATTGGTCTATAGTTCCTGCACAGTTAAAGTAGGTTAGCTAGTGATTTAGTTGTTGGTGTTCTTCACCTGTTAGCTAGGTTTCACGTTGCTTGTAAAGCATCAAAAGAGAGAAGTTGTCTCTTTCCGTGTTTTACAGACACACCTGGGGGGGGAGGGGGAAGGGGGCGAAGTTTGAAACCAGCATCAGCTTTAAATACGGTCCTAATCTAGTCCTCACTAACAAGTTTCAAATAATTTCACTGGAGTTACCGTTATTATTTTTCACGTGATCAATACCGAATTCAATCTAATTGGATGGGAATATACTGTAGGCTACGTTGCATGTAACGCACCACTACAAGACGACTCGACAGATTCGGCCGAATTCTGCATTCATTTGCGGCAAATAATTGCAGCTTGATGGTGGTAACGTTAACCCTAGTAGTATGGACGGCGACATGATTGAAAATGAAGAAAACAGAGATCCCAGAGATTAGGCAGACAAGCAGCAAGACATTCCCAATCATCCCTGGCCTTATCTGAGAGAGATGTTTGAGATAGGCTAGGAGGCGTCAAGTATGACTCCTGGCCAATGTGCTGTGTAACTCTTAAAGTATGGGGAACTTCTTAATTAATCTATGTTTAGTAACTTTGCATAGTAGCTTTGCATAAAAAGTGGTTGTCATTCGCAAGGCTACTTTTACTTTTATACTTTAAGTACATTTCAAAGCCTGTACTTTGTTACTTTTACTTAAGTAAAGAAGTTAAATCAGTACTTCTACTTTTACCAGAGTATTTTTTAACACAAGTATCTGTACTTCTACTTAAGTACGGGAAGTGAGTACTTTTGCCATCTCTGAATAGCAGTGTGATTTATAAAAAGTGAATAATGCTCAAAATCCTTTGAATAGCTTTTAATTCCATAATATCAATGCATTGGGAACACTGCACATTGAACATGCCCCTTTCAATTACAGATTAAATTTTACAGAATGAGCAGCATGACTGTCATGACTGTTGGGTCTGTTGGTTTTCTATGACTCTACAAAAATTACTAGTAAATTATTTGCCATGTAGAAATATCACTTCTACCAAAAAATTTGATTTATGAGGTTAGTGATGTTGGACTGCTATTATTCTGAACACAACAGTACCTGGAATCCAGATCACAAAAGCCGGGGGTGGAATAAAGCAATGATTCTGCGTAACTCATAAGGAAACTCTAATGTAATATTCGCCCTCTATAATTAGCTCATGCCATTTGTTGTAGAACAGATACACTTGAGTGGCTTATTTGAAAGGTATTGCTGAATCTGGCCATGAAGGTCATTGGGTCTAAGGCTGCTTTTAATTCAGGATCCATTTATTTGCTCTTCTGTAATTTTCATAACCAGCTATAAGATGATTGCCAAGATCAAATTGGGGTTTGCTGAAGATTTTCTGCTATGAAAACACTTTGGATGTTGATCACAAGTTTCTCACGATAAGATATTATATTGATTCTTTGGACAACTGTATGATACTTGCTGATATCATAAAGTCAATTCAGGGGCCTGCGATCGATTTGAGACTAATATAATAATAATAATATCCATCCATTCAACACAATCTGTACATTTATATCAACTCTAAAAAAGCAACTAAAATATGATTTGACATTGTTTTAGTGAGCTCTTTCAGATATTTAAATGAAAAAAAAAAAAATACTATTCTTTTTAATAACAAGACTAATTATGAAGTGGGAATATCAAATCTTAAAGATGATGATATATATTAATACTTTCAATTTGCATCAGTGATGTTGGATCATCGATCTATCGATCCAGATCAATGTGTCGTTACACCCCTAGAAAACACACCTTTCCTGTACTCCATTCCTTTTGGCTACGACAGTTATATATATTTCATCTCTGAAGATACCTCTTATACCTGCAATAACTGTTAGCCCGTAGTTGTTTCTATCTGATTTCTGTGTGTTTGTGTTGTGCAGGATCAGGCGTTTGGTGAACTGGAGAAGAACAGTGATAAGCTGCAGCAGGGCCTGTCCTCGTCTGACAGCAGCCAACCAGCTCACCTCCACCAACTGCTGTGCTCCCTGCAGAAGCAACTGTTAGCATACTGCCACATTAACTCTGTCACTGAGGTACGGACAATCAGCTGTGTTTGTTCACATGCAACCTGTTCAAACGCGTGACTCTCTCTTCCATAGACAACAGATTTATTATGTGGAGAATTGTGTTTACACAATAAAAAAGTCTCCACGTAGTTGTTTAAACTTCTTGGTTCAGTGCCATTGTGACTTACTGTATACTTCCTTCATGCAACACTGGTGGGATTGCATCATGTTTCTGTTGACCTGAAAGGCAGATGCCCCATGATGTTGATGATGAAGTTATTTACTTCTTATTGCGCATCTAATTTCACAACTCACATGGTCTTGTTCGTAAAATCAATGACTCTTGAAAGAAAACACACTTTTAATAACTGATGCATGAAGCAAAGTAACTCCTAGTTGAATAGCTTTTCTTTTTTTCTTTCTTTCTTTTCTTGCTTTTGTCTTTGAGCTAATTCTTGATCTAATTTAGTGAATTTCAGTGGCTGTGCATATTTATAAATCACAGTTTTGTAATTTTGTATTTGCAGGATCTCATTTTCTTTTAAGACCAGAGAGGTATTTTGAAAAGCCACTTCATTGTGGTTGGAAAGATGATTTTTACAACATTATCATGTTCATGTTTTTTTTTTTTTTTTCTGCAGAACTCCAGCAGTGTGGCTTTACTCCACAAGCATCTGCAGCTGCTGCTGCCTCACGCCACAGATATCTTCTCTCGCTCGGCTGCTCTGATAAAAGAGAGTTCCTGGAATGGAAGCATACGAGAGAAGCTACAAGGTGAAGAGGATCAGTTAATCTCTTTTGCAGCAAGGCTGAAATGCCTCCTCGTATCTCACTGTGTTGCTATCTTGACCCTCTTATTCTCCGTTTCACTTCTGCCTGTTCATCATAAAAAGCTTTCATTATTTCTGTTTCCATGTTGATGCTCAAAGTCAGTGCAGTTTAAAAGAACCTAAATAATTTAGGATATATATTTTGACATTAGCTATAGGATAATATAGTCATGGTGAATGTAAATGATATAAATAAGAAGAATTACCCTACCAAGCCTTTTCTCTCCTTTTTCGCTTCAGATCTAAACCCAGAACTCCCAATTATCTGAAATAATCTTTCAGTTGATGTTTCTTTCTTTCGTCAGTACCATTGTTTTAAACCCGCAAAATACTGATTATGTCTCTATGATCTCCAGATGTGATCTACGTGTCAGCGGCCGGCAGCATGCTGTGCCAGATAACCAACTCCCTGCTGCTGCTTCCGGTGTCGGTGGCGAGGCCTCTGCTCAGCCACCTGCTGGACTTGCTGCCTCCTCTGGACCGCCTCAACAGGCTGCTGCCTGCTGCCTCCCCTCTGGAGGACCAGGAGCTGCAGTGGCCTCTTCATGGTGAGCATGAAACAAGAAGCTTCTCAAAGAAAACCATTATGTGCATCACATCATCAAAACGTGTACTGTGCAGTTGGCAATCTTAATTGAAAGTGTATTCATTAGCTTTTCCCCAAGCTTTCAAGTTGGCTTTGTACACTATCATCTCATAACGATATTAGGCCTGGTTTAGCTCTTACAGTATATCACTGGCGATCACTATCAAAAACGTATTTACTACACAATAATGTACATTGTTGCTGTTTGTGGTGTTTCTGTTGGAATGAAAATCAGGTTGAACATACGTTGTTTGGATTTGTGTAGTCGGTCGTTGTTCCTTGTGTATGTTGCAATGGCTCTCTTCAAAGATTTAACATCTTAAATTTAGCATTTACTCTTTTGTCCTAAAGACCTTTTGGTTTGTGAGTAAGCCACAAATGTAATTTAGTGCTTGTGTTTTGTAGTTTTCTGGATAATACATGGCTGTAACTGTAGAAGTTAGGGGTTAGGTTCTGTTGTGATCTTTGACATTTCCGCTCTACAAATCAAAAGTTGTAGAGCTCTCAATATCTAATTATCCCTAAAAATGTAAACTTTTTGGAAACCTTTGTATTTCTGGGCAGTAGAATTCATGCTGTCCTTATTCCACTGCACTAACTTTTCTAACTTTTCAGGTACCTCTGACTTTGCCGAGCCAGCATCGGGGATGTCCCTGCCACAGCCGGCCCTCTCCTGGGTGTGGCTCGTGGATCTGGAGAGGACAGTTGCCCTGCTGGTGGGCCGTTGCCTCGGTGGGATGCTGCAGGGAGCTCCCACCTCACTGGAGGAACAGGACACTGGTTACTGGCTCAAAACGCCCCTCTTCAGCAATGGCTTGGAAATGGATATCCCACAGCTCGGTAGGACACATACAGTACTGTGATGGCTCATATTTCATGTTCATATGTGTTTTAAAATGCTGATCACTGGTAAAAACATAAGCACTCCAATTCTAGCGGGATATTTTGTAGATGAATGTGTTTCTCCTTTTGCTCTTTTTTCCTTTCCATTGTTCATTTGATTTTGTTTTCTTCTCGTGTCCTTCAGACACCAGCATCAGCTCATTACTGGAAGCAGCACTGTCCGGTAATGAAGAGCAGAAGCCCTTTGACTGCACACTACGTCCTGACTTGAGCGTCCTGGTGGATTTAGCACTGTGTTCCTCTAAAGAACCTGCCAACAGCCTCTGGATCAACATGCAGGACTACGCTATGAGCAAAGGTCATTCAACCTTTTGACCAGGCATATCATGAATTCTATAATCTCTATGCTAGAGGCATTCGTCTTGAAAAGTAACTGACTGCACTGTATATTCTGTTGCAGACTGGGACAATGCGTCTCTCAGTAACGAGTCCTTGTTGGACACCGTGTCCAGGTTTGCGTTAGCAGCCTTATTGAAGCACACAGGGCTGCTGGGCCAAGCCTGTGGAGAGGGCAGGTACTGTAACATAATATTTATAATATGTCAACTTTAAGGTTTCCACACGGTCTAATAGTACCAGCCTAAATAAAACATCCCATGTCACAAGTATATTTTTATTTTCCCATCAGGTACCAACCATCTAAGGCCCTTGCAGAGGTGTATCGCTGTGTTTATAAGGTACGAAACCGCCTGCTGGCCTGTAAGAATATGGACTTCATCCAGACGAGATCCTCTTCGCGTGAGAGGAGAGTGAGTAAACCAAAGTTGCATTTGGCTAAAGAGTCTCTTAAAGTGCTTTTCCTCAATGTTTGCCTTTTCTAATTAGATGCTTTCTCTGCGAGTAGGTGCTTTGTTCTTGAAATATGGATGCTAATTTCCATTTTTTTTCTAACCCTCGTTAACCGGGTTAACCGATAAGCAGGCATCTACGTCCCTGTTCACAGGCACGGACACACTTTGTCGTACCGATTGCGCAGCCACAATGTTGCATGCATTGTCCTGGACACATGCAGCCACTTTTACTGGAAGGGCTTGAGCGTCCGTGAGACCGACACAAGTCCGCAGTTGTCCGCGGAACGTATATCTAAGCCTGTCCCAACTACAGCCACCTTCGAGGTTGTCAGCTGTGTGTCTGCCTGGCATGCTCTGCGCGTACGACAACTGATGTAACCCGCCACTCCTCTCCAATAAAGTGGCATATGTCACGAAGCTCTCTGCTGTGAGCACCGTCCAGCAGCGAGCCACGAACCTAGCAGAAAAAAAGAGCTTAAACCGATAAGAAATAGATTGTATTGACTATTTTGTTTGACCACGCAACAAACCTTTTTAAATTACTCTTTTTGAATTTGTCTTTAAATCCCTATTGTCGGTTAACGCTTAAACGGTCAATCGTTAACATCACTATCATGAAACAAACATTTTTTCACATGCACTCATGGATGCCATTTGATTACACTTTGTCAGATTTCAGACAATCAGGACTCTCTGGACATGGACCCTCAGGAGCACTCATTCACACGCACCATCGACGAGGAGGCCGAGCTGGAAGAGAGAGCCGACCGCGAGCGAGAGGAAGGCCATCAGGAACAAGACGATGAAGAGGAGGACAGGGAACACGAAGTTATGACGGCTGGAAGTAAGTATGGCTGCTTGGAGTTGTTTATTTTGTACGTTTCAGTGTGCTAATCATTAGGTGCGGTATGTATTTTTTTCAGTTGATTTAAGGCTTTTTTTTATCCTGCCTGCTCCCATTTATTCACAAGTCAGCTTTATGGCAACAGTTATTAAACTAGTTAAAATGCTAAGCAATTGTTTTTTTCCGTAATGTTTGCGCTGTATCCTGTTGAGTGTTTTGTCATGTTGGGTTAGTTTTGGTAAAAGTTAAGCTCATTCAGGTTTCCAATTCGATGTTTTATTTAGGAGTTTCAATGGTTCGGATATTTATTTAATCATATACAGGAAGTTTAGTTTTAAATTCAGTGGAGATCCGAATAGTTTTTTTTTATGACAAAGCATTGCAGCTAGGTAGCCAGTTTATATACATGGATTAGAAGTGTATGTTATTCAGTTGCGGGCAGCTATTCTAGCTCCGACAGGACTCCATGGTGCGTTCAGGTGCACCTTGTTAAACAAATGGTGCACTCAATTGCACTTTGTTAATTTCGAGAAACTCAAACTATTGTTGTAAAGTACTAGTGGCTCTTATTGCAACATTGCCGTCATAAAGAGTATTTCAATAGCGCACAAACAACCCTCCAATTGATTTAGAGTGTACTTCTCTAAAAATATTATTGTTTGCTGGTCTCAGATGTCCTCAGCTAACCTCAGCCGGGCAACAGCAATTCCAGCGACAACAGTGAAACCGCAACGAGTTACTGGAAATGAATGAGAACGCCAAGCCAAGAATGTGGAAACAGCATCTGGCCATATAACAGCCGTCTGCAGGGGAACATAGAACATAAGCTGAAAAGAAAACGTTTAAATCGAAAGTCATATCCAATCTTGGATATGAATCGTGACACCGCTAAGCTTTTTGTTGTTATCCAACAGTTGGATAAAAAATGCGCTAGGAACACTTTTTGACGGGTTACATTCGCATGTGCTTTGGTAATGAACTTTGCACTCTAGTAAACGTTTAGTGTATTGTGCGGCTGCCTGCTGCTTGTCCTCTAACCCAGCATCTTGTGTGTGTGTGTGTGTGTGTGTGTGTGCGTGCTTTACTTTTGTATGTGCATCTTGCACCACACAGAAATCTTTCAATGTTTCCTCTCAGCGCGGGAGGTAGCTCGCAGTCGGGACAGAGAGCGGGCCAGCAGCAGCACAGGACTGGGCTCTGGCTCTGTTTCCAGGAGCGGAGGAGGAGGCGGAGAGGAGGACGCCATTCTGTCTCAGGAGGGGAGGAGGGGCAGTACAGGCCTCCCAGAGGGCCAGGACCTGTACACAGCAGCCTGTAACTCTGTGATCCACCGCTGTGCCCTGCTGTTGCTGGGGGTGAGCCCTGTGCTGGGCGAAATGACCAAGCAGAACCAGGAAGAGGGCCAGACCCAGTCAGCCACTGGGACACAGGAGTGTCTGAGCTTCATGACCAGGTCAGAGTGCTGCCCACCTGGATACAGTACAGTCCGGAGGGAGGGGGTGATTAATCAAAACTCAAATCTCTCTCAAACTCATGTATTGACAGATTATAAAGTAGGTTTCCTCTTTATTGGGGATTTTGTGCTATAAAACTATCCCTCTACTGAAGGGTCAATCAAGTCAGCTTGTTTCTGAGAGAAGTTCATTATTACCTTTTTCCTCACAAAATCCCAGTTACCAGGAATTGGTTCAGTGTTCATATAGGCATGTGGGTGTTGTTTTGACCCTTGTGTTGTCCTTCGGGTCCCGGTGACCCGAAGGACAACACAAGGGTTAATACAGCACCTTAGTGATTTTTTTTTTTGTACAGCATTTTGGTCAGCTTAAGCTGTGTTTAAATGTGCTCTATAAAATAAACTTTACTTACTTACTTTACAAGAGACAGGCTTTAGAGAGCAATTCTCAACAAAGTAAATGGAAGTACATAACCCTTGTGTTGTCCTTTGGGTCACCAGGACCTGAAGGACAACACAAGGGTTTTAAACATGTTAAACTATCCTATAATTCTTAACAAATGATTACTTTACAAAGCAAAAGTATAAAAGTTCAAATTTTTATAACAACACTCACATGCCCAAATGAACACTGAAACAGTTGTTGGTCACTGTGATTGTTCCTCCTGTCCATACTGGCCATGAAGAGATCCTCTCCTAAAGCAAATCCAAAGTACAGTATGAGATGGGGGGGGCAAAGTCTGCAGTTCTCGTACTGTACGTAAATGCATTCTAAAGTTCAGCCAAAGCTAATGTGATGTGATCAGAGTTACACTAATCAAGTGTGTATTTTCTAAAGTTCTCCTTTTTAGTGCAGAATTCTCTGTTTGGGTTTCGCTGGACTTTTTCTCGCTGAGCTGCAGTGGAATAATAGTAACACGAAGAGGGACCTTTTTACTAAAAAGACTGCAACTTTGGAAGATTTAAATTGGCTTACTCAGACTGCTGAGACCTCATATTACATATTGTAGCTCTCGCTGACTGTATACATTTTTGTGCAGAACAAGGACTATGGCTTTTGTCCACTATCTCTAACATTAAAATCACTTAGGAATTAATCTCTTTGCAGCCAGTAATGAGAGGAGGAATCATTACAGCAACCAAAATCTTCTACTTTACTGTATGTGCATAAAGGAGACCTACTATGCTTTTCCTTATTTTCTGTCATATATATAATGTGAAAATATCAGATGTTCATATTAAACGTGGCCAATCTTCAAATAATGAGGTAGCCTAAACATGTAAAAGTAATCCCTGTGAGAAAGTGAGTTTTTTTTTTTTAAACTCTCGGCTCGAACTGATGTCGGTCCACTGCTGGAATGTCATTTTTTTTAATTTAGCTGATACCAGTGTTCATTACCTCCTTTTCACTTTTAACATGTTTCCAGGGCTTGTGGTGTGCCGTAGCTTTTTTTATATGTATGAAAAGAGAATCATGCATCTAAAAATATAAATTTATGACATAAAATAGGATAGAAGCCAAAATATAGGAATATACCAGTATTTATTTTAGATAATTTTTGCGTATTAGCATCCCAGTGAAAGTGTCTGCTCTGCTCCGTACAGCAGTGTTGCAGCACCTGAGTATACTGACAAGATGATGGCAGAGGATTTGGTGTCCAAGTGAAAAGCAGAAAAGTGCAGAATTGGATCATTTATATCATATCACATGTTTTCCCGCCAGATTCAGCGAAAAAATTGACCCAAAACTAGATTGCAGATTATTAACCGGTGGGAAAATCTCCTTACTGTGGCTTCCTTAATATATACAGATATGTAAACCGGTAGTAAACGGTAGGTAAAAATGATGATGATGTATCATGCTTTTTGGGGGTAAAATAATTTTATGTTTTGTTTAGTTTGGTGACTTTTGTATAGTGTTGCATTGGCGTGACAAAGATGATGAATTAGTTTCTGTGATCTGTGTGTGTGTGTCTGTGTCTGTGTTTGTAGGAGTGAGAGTCTGAGTGCGGAGAGCCGCTCAGTGCAGAGCAGCCCGAGTTACAGGCTGATCAAGTCCCGGAGCGAGTCTGACCTCTCTCAGCCCGAGTCAGACGAAGAGGGTTACACTCTGGTAGAGCAGACACGCTCATTCACACGCTTCTACTCATTTGTCTTACTGCATTGGTATTTCTGTGTTTATGATCTGTGTACAATCATGTAGTAATTTGAAAGCTACATCTTTGTCTCCGTTTACTCTTTCAGAGTGGAAGGAGAAATGTTGACCTGGACTTGGCGTTCTCTCACAAAAAGAGAGGTAATAAAGATGTTTCACAGACAGATCTGACTAATGTTGCAAGTAAGTATAATACAGGTCATCAATCATATGTTACTCTTGTCTCTCTGTCTTTTGATTCCTGTGGATAGTTTATTTACTTCTTTTGGGGCAGTTGAGCCCCAAACACAAGAGGAGCTCCAAGCAAGTAAACGATGGCATGTTTATTCCTCTTGTTAGCCCGTACTTTCATCACTGTGATGCCCCTCATTCATCTCTCATGATGAGGGCCTTGTTTTGAGCTTCACTTCAACGCACATATTCTGCCCTCTGTGCTGATGCATAGACCGCAGAAATAGTTAAGGAACATACAGATGTGCCTATTGTAACAATAACAGCGTCTTCTGCTTGGAATGTGTGTTATTTTGCACAATGAAGGCTTATTCCTTGTGAGGAATATGATTTGTGAGAGTTTTCATGGAGTTACCAGTTGCAATTGAAAACAAGTCATCAGTACTCATCATTAACGTCCGTGCTCTCAGTTGTTATATGGAAACACTAGCTCTGGTTACCATTTCACTTCGTCAACTGCAGCATTTTTTCCTCAGTGGGTATTGGAAACTCAGTGCGCCCATTAAAGATGAATCCATAATGGCTGATAAAGGCTTGTGCCCGCATGAAGAATCAGCATTTGGCCATTTGATGAACTCTTATAGAGTAATAATGCATTTCACTGCATAGCTCTTAAGTGCTTAAAAGCAACATGGCCCATCCATCAAAAGAGTTATCTTGTCCATATATGCATCTGAAAGGCTCCTGTCTCCTCTCCTCCTGTCTTCAGGCTTACTTCAAAGCTCGCCAGACTCCCTGGCTGAGTCCTGGTTCCGGGCCAAACTCAGCCGCCAGCGGACCTACAGCTCGGCACACTCCTACGAAGACTCAGAGCTGGACCTGAGCCGCACACTGGGCATCCATGCTCTCATTGACAACATGGTCAGCTTCATCAGTGGCGATGTGGGCCTGGCTCCAGCCTTCAAGGAGCCAGAAGAAAGTATGTCCACCAGCCCACAGGCAACTATCCTGGCCATGGAACAGCAACAGAGCAGAGGAGAGGTGAGGACTCAGGACTTTTTTTTTGGGGGGGGGGTATCTTTTATTGGTTTAATGCCCCATGAAATTAAAACACTAATTAATTTTGACAACAGACACCAGGGGGCAAGATGATTATTGTACTTTTTTAAAACGCTGTTGTCATGAAACTCTTCATATGTGTTGTAGTGATGCTTGTGTTTTTACATCACATAAGGGATTGAATGCTTCAGTAGAGGTTGAGAATATTCTATGGCCTTTTGTCCTGAAACATCCTTTCAAAACAGCACCGCTGAAAGGATAAGACTGGTGATATTCTATATTTTTCTTATTGTCAACCAAGCCCATGAAAACACCACAACTAAGAATGCATTAGTACGTCTCTCAATAATTTTTGACTTCGCTATCCTGTCTGTGGCTCTCAAAAATTGAGACGAATACAGTCAAAGAGTTGCACTTGTGACCCTGTTAGAATATCCACTTGACTACTGGGATGTGTTTTATCTCCAGCTGCGGTTGGAGGCACTCCACCAGATTGTGGTGTTGATCTCTGGCATGGAGGAGAAGGGCAGTCAGCCGGGGAATGCAGATCGATCCAGCAGTGCCTTCCAGTCCTCCTCTCTGCTCACCTCCGTCAGGTTGCAGTTCCTGGCAGGATGTTTTGGCCTCGGCACCGTGGGCACTGGAGGCCTGAAGAGAGAGAGCGTGCAGCTACATCACTATCAGGTATGAGATTAATACATTTTCTCCAGTTTCGCAGAAGTCCCACTGATTGTGTTTGATTCCTAAGAGAGTAGTAACCATGTTGCCTGTGTTTTGTTTTTTTTAATCTCTGTCTTAACATACCAGTGCATCCTTCTTTTGCAGGATGGTGTCAAAGCAGCTAAGAGGAGCCTCCAGATGGAAATCCAGACAGCCGTTCATAAGATCTACCAGCAACTGTCTGTCACACTTGAGAGGGCGCTGCAGGCGAACAAGCACCACATAGGTAATAAAGGCTACTACTGTGCATCCCCAGCAGTGGAGCCTCAATGACTTATCGGCCTAAAATTATTCAGGTTGTTAAATATACAAATCATAGACATTCATCATTAACTTTTTCAGTTGGCAGCTTCACCTGCAAGTGTATGTAAACTAGGGATCTGCTGTCACTTTTTTCCCCCAATGTGGCTCGTTGGTGTGACAAGACAACCAGCTTTCAAAATGGGTTACTTAAGCTTGCTTTAGTCTCCTTAAAACAAAGCCATACTTGGGACCTGATCTGATCTTGGATTTAGGAGTTTCGCCTGATGCTTTTATCTCTTGCCCTTATTTCTTCTCCATCCTAGAAGCCCAGCAGCGCCTCCTTCTGGTGACTGTGTTTGCACTGAGTGTTCGCTACCAGCCAGTGGACGTCTCCCTGGCCATCTCCAGTGGCCTGCTCAACGTGCTCTCCCAGCTCTGCGGGACAGAGACGATGCTGGGGCAGCCGCTCCAGCTGCTGCAGAAACCCGGAGTGTCTCAGCTCAGCACCGCCCTCAAGGTGGCCTCCACACGCCTGCTGCAAATACTGGCCATCAGCACCGGGTAAGAGATTAAGGAGGTTTAAAATGAAGAAATGGAGTCGCCGTGACATCAGCACGTTGTAAACCTGAAGAAAAGTTAACAACAACAGCGGTGTCCTTCTTTGCATTTGCAGCACGTATGCAGACAAGTTAAGTCCCAAAGTCGTCCAGTCGCTGCTGGATCTGCTCTGCAGTCAGCTGAAGAACCTGCTGTCTCAGGCAGGAGTTAGTCTTCTCTCTTCTGGAAAAGACCAGGAAGACAACAAACAGGAGGACAGTGCAGACTCTGAAAAGAAAGACTTCAGAGGTGAGTAGAAAGTTGTTCTCACTACTCTTTAAATGGAAACAAAAAAAATGTTCAGTCCATTTTAGTGACTTAATGAGGCAGCTATGTTGTCCCTCATGTGTTTGGTAATACATCAAACATCCTTTATATGTGGCCATTATTACATTCATGTGAGCTTTGTCGGTTTTCGTCAACAGAAGCTATGATCAGCTATGTTGACGACAGTTTTTCCATGATAACAACTAAATACTTATAAATAAACCTTGTTAGCAAGAACTATAACAAACAACAAAAACAAGAAATTATAATAATTTGAAAAATGTATAATCAAGAAACGAGCCAGTTTCGTTACCTAATCTGTTACAAACACGAGACCATAGTCTCACAGTACACACCAAATATAGCAGCTGATAACTTGACAAAGCAAAGAATGCATATATACATATAGGACATTTGAAATGGATATAAAACCAGACAATGTTCAGATGGTTAAATAGTGATTAAAACTTGTTTTTATACCAAAACAAACGTCCGTATTTAATGAAATGTAATATTCAGCCCCTAATTGTATTTGTGTTGTTATTGTCTTGTTTTCAGCGTTGGTGCGTAAGCAGCATACAGCTGAGCTTCACCTTGGAGACTTCCTCGTCTTCCTCAGGAGAGTGGTGTCCTCCAAGGCCATCCAGTCCAAGATGGCCTCCCCTAAATGGACTGAAGTGCTGCTCAACATTGCTGCACAGAAATGCTGCTCAGGTACAACCAGCTTATGTAACACACACACACAACACAGATAAAAGTGAAAACTTAGCTGAGACATTAACCCTTGGTGGCTGTTAATTCCAGGGGTCCCTCTGGTAGGAAACTTGAGAACTCGGCTCCTAGCTCTTCATGTGTTGGAAGCTGTCCTGCCTGCCTGTGAGGCCAATATGGAGGATGACCAAATGACACAGGTAAGCCACTTACTGTTCTTTGTAAGTCCTCATTAATAGGGCTGCACCTATTATATATATATATCTCGTATATATCTCGTTATCGCAATATCAACTGGTGCAATATACACATCGCGGAAGGCTGCGACATATCGCGATAGACACTCAGAGATTTCTTGGGTTAGTTGAAAGACAATGTCAGTAGAAAATTACAGTTTAAAAAGATACTGTCATTCATTTTTAGTGGTGCCTTTTATATTCAATTCAATGTTAAATTTGTTCAATAAAATAATGTTTGAATGTATTTCCTTTTGTTTGTTTTAAATTCAACAAGCAATTTTTTGTATTTTAGCTGAATACTGAAAGCAGCAGAAATGCAGAACTGAGTACACTTTAATATCTGTTTATTTATCGCAAGAAATATCTTTATCACGATATTCAACAACCTTATCACATCTTTATCGTGCAGCCCTACTAATTAATGGACCTTCAGTCAGTCCCTGAGCTGATCTAGTTTGTTCTCTTCTAGGTTGTGAAGCGGCTGTTCTCCCTGTTGTCTGACTGCATGTGGGAAGCTCCCATTGCTCAAGCCAAACACTCAATCCAGATTAGAGAAAAAGTTCAGGAACTCAAACTACAGGTGAGCAACCAACCATTCTCCTTCTCTACCCATGTGTCTTGATAATCAGCGTTTGTTTGAGTGACTGACAGTTTCTTTAACCCGCAGGGAGAGGCAGAGGAGGAGGACGAGAACCTTCCCATTCAGGAACTGTCCTTTGACCCAGAGAAGGCTCAGTGTTGTGTGGTAGAAAACGGCCAGGGGCTGACGCATGGCAGTGGGGGTAAAGGCTATGGCCTGGCCTCTACTGGTATCTCCTCTGGATGCTATCAGTGGAAGGTACACTATTGTATTATTAAAGCTTCATATGTGGCACAAAAATTATAATAACAGTGTTATCTTTGCTGTTGTAGTCCACAGTTTCTTTGTACATTTTGGTAACATTTTAAGAGAACCCCTTATAAAGTCAGCTAAATCTACACAACAGGGCTCAATTAATTGCAAATCATTATAAAATGATTACAGTAGAGACAGGTCTTTAATTGATGGGAAAGTGCTTTAAACAAACCCCCACATCCAGATGTTGGGTCTGGGAACTCACCATTGGCAGGGCTCAATCCGAGGGGGCGGGATAAATGGTTGTCTTTCATATTCCCTCTGCACGCAATAGGATAGCACTACAACCAACCAGAGCAACGCTAGTTGATAGATTCAACTTTAAACTCCGAACACATCTTCCTTTTTTAAGAATGACTTCAGTGCCGTTCTTTGTTCTTTTCTCAAAGAAAATCTGAACTCCAAGTCTTCCAGAGTCGCGGCCAAAGCCGATTCCAAAGACCGCTGTTCTTCAGCAGCAGCAGCTCTTCTTTGTTTTCAAGTAGCAGGGAATTCACGCGGAACCGTCGCAACTCTGCCGTCACTATGTTAAGCCCCGCCCACCGACTCTATACACGATGTGATTGGCCTGACCAGAATTTGGTTTTTCCAGCTCGCAAGCCAACGGAGAGTTGCTAGACTGATTTGCTGCCGCTAGGGTGCGTCTAGATTTCTAGGCTATAAACTGTCTCCTTTTTTTTGTTTTGATTCATTCCACGTTTTATTTCCTTTTGTAGTTTTACATCGTGAAGGAGAACCGAGGCAACGAGGGTACATGTGTAGGCGTTTCACGGTGGCCCGTGCACGACTTCAACCACCGCACCACGTCGGATATGTGGCTGTACCGAGCATACAGCGGAAACCTGTATCACAACGGGGAGCAAACGCTGACACTTAGCAGCTTCACGCAGGGAGACTTCATCACCTGTGTCCTGGACATGGAGGCCAGAACCGTCTCTTTCGGCAAGAACGGAGAGGTGAGCGACGCCAGCTCAATATCAGACACTCTAGCAAACTTATCTACGTTAGTCTTCAGATGACAAGACTGGGGTTATATTCATGTGACACGCAACAGTTTATCATGTTTGTGTATATATAGGTTCTGTTTATATTTAAAAGAAAAATGTATGCATACAAATACTTTAACCTATCATAAACTTAATCATTCCTAGCCTCTTGTTTGAGTCACTTCTCTTTGTCACTCCCTATCAAACAATATGTGAAAAATCTGTTGGCTACAGAGGAATAAAGCCTCTTGACTGGGACACTTAAATACACATGCGTATTCATTTATTAATACAACATGTACCAACAAAGATAATCCACACAAGAAAAGCTATGGATCTCCTCAGGGTTCTGTGTCCACATCTAACTTCTAACTTGTGATTCCACAGGAACCAAAGTTAGCCTTCGAAGATGTTGACGCCACAGAGCTTTATCCCTGCGTGATGTTTTACAGCAGTAACCCAGGAGAGAAGGTAAGAGCACATAACTGTCCACCTGTCTGAGAAGCATGCTTCTTCTCCATCTGCAGGAGTTATTTTACCTCTTCTGGCTTGCTTGTCGTTTGTTTACAGTGACTCAACAGTTACTTCGGGATGAGATTTTTTTAAATCTTTTTTTTTCTGGCACTTTAGTGTTTTAATAAAAAGAGTTAACCTCCCTACATTGTCCTTGGGACTAAGGGGAGAAATTAGTTTTTTAAAATGTCATTTTATTCTCAAGCCAAAAATGCCGGAAGGTATTAAAGCGAGATGAAGGGAATGTGTATGTTCATTGGTTTAAGCATCTGTGGGTAGGGCTGCTCGATTATAGGAAAAAAACATAACGAATAATCACGATAATTTGACACGATTACTCGTTAACTTCTGGAAAGATGTTGCAATTATTGAACTTAAAAAACAGTGGAAAAAGTTAGATAAATCAACAGTCAAAAAAACACATACATCTGTGAAATTTGCCTTTAAACTTTTCCTATTTAAACTT
Organism: Perca fluviatilis; assembly: GCF_010015445.1. Taxonomy (NCBI): domain Eukaryota; kingdom Metazoa; phylum Chordata; class Actinopteri; order Perciformes; family Percidae; genus Perca; species Perca fluviatilis. Next base: position 42,303,828 of record NC_053114.1, on the reverse strand, counting down.
ATTTTTACTAATAATAAACTTAAAGAGAAAATAAGAGTTTACTTGCAAAACGTAATGAGCTAAATGATTGATTGTTTTTCTCGATTATTCTTTTTTTGTGATCGTTGGGAGCCAAAGTCATAATCACGATAAAATTTTGATTAATTGCACAGTCTTTTCTTTTAGCAGCTAAATTATCTAATAAGTTGTGATGCTTGTAATTATTGTGCAGACTGACCTATTAAAAGTCCTTTTTCTGCTATGTTCTGCTATTTTAAAAAGTGTATAACTAATCTTACCTGAATTAGTGGGTTTTATGTTGCCTTTTTGTTTATTTACTGTATAGGTGGTATCTATGCATTTATTTTAAATATAATTCATATATTCTGCTTATTGTTTAATTTTTCTAGGTTAAGATCTGTGACATGCAGATGAGGGGAACACCTCGAGACCTCTTACCTGGTGACCCAGTCTGCAGCCCCATGGCCACTGTCCTGGCCGAGGCCACCACCCAGCTGATCCGTATCTTACATCGCACTGACCACTGGACCCATCGCATCAACAAGACCATGATCGAGCGGCTCCACAAAATCAAACCGTGCTTTCGAGAGTCCGCCAGTGCATCTGGCAGCGGTGGGGGTCAGAGGCTGAAAAAGAGCCGCTCGGTGCAGAGCCGCGAGGAGCACGACGCCCAAAAAGAAAGCCAAGAAACGCCAGTGAGGACAGAGGAGGAGAGGGGACGCCATGGACGGCAGCATGGCTTGGGCGATCTGTCAGAACACCACCTTAGGACACTCTGTACAGAAGTTTGGCCGGTTCTGGCGGTGATCGGGGGGGCGGATGCAGGCCTACGCGTAGGTGGCCGATGTGTGCACAAGCAGACCGGGAGGCATGCTACTCTGCTGGGCGTGGTGAAGGAAGGCAGTACCTCAGCCAAGGTGCAGTGGGACGAGGCCGAGATCACCATCAGGTACTGGGTGAAACGTTTTGCTGTGGCATATTTTTTGTCACATTTTTGGTTATTTATAGGGCTGCCCCTCTGAGTCGATTAGTTGATTAATCGAAACTTATGAGCACATTCGTTGTGAACACAAGATTTAAAGTGGTGCTTTTTGCATGATGTTTTGCAGAGAAACTCAGTTTTACAGATCTGTCCATTAAATCAATGTTCAATGTTAGTCGACTAAGAATTTCTTTAGTCAAGGACGGCCCTAGTTATTTATTGGTATATTATAGTTAGGAATTTATTTTTATTTTTACAATGTCAGCCAGATTTTGGCTGTCACTGCTTTTGGGGAAACATGTTTACTTTGTGACATTTAGGCCTCTGGAACCTGCTTTTACTTCTTGTATATTGTGAAATAACCACTTTAATGGGGGGAAACCACTTTTAAAGGTGCTCTAAGCGATGTTGGGTGACGGCACTTCTTGTTGACGTTCAAAGTATTTCCAAACAAAATGAGGCTAGCTCGCCCCACCCTCCCTCGTCCCCTCCCCCTCCCGTCCGTTCTTCCGTGCACTAATCCCCCCCACCCCCACCCCCAAATCCTTCTTGTCGGTTATTGGCTGGAATGCTGGAAAACTGTTTATGTTTGGTGGTGCAGGTTGGCCAGTTTGTTTTTATTTTTTTATATATTATATAGAGCCTGGGCTGTCTACAGAGACCGCGTTTTTTGCAATGTGTTCAGGGGACTGGCAGCTCGTGGATAGTGAGGAGATGTTTGCTGTATGTGACAAAAAACTCGTGACATCGCTTAGAGCACCTTTAATTCCGATAAGATTATTGTTGGTCCAACAGCAGTGCTATGCATGACTGTTTTGTTCTAGGTACATCAGTGACATATGCTATTGTCTAGGCATACGTTCATTAACAGGATGACCACATGGCTGATAAAGTGTATTTTTAAACACAGTTGAGGCTGAATGTTTCTTCACTGCCTGTAATCACATTCCTCTGACATTCTGTGCCCATTAGCCTTTTAATCACCTTTTTCACCTTCTATTTTCCTTTGCTCTAATTCACTGTTTTCATGTTTGTGTTATTGACTTGCCCTTTTGCATCATTATTAATCCATTACACTTCTGCATGGTCCAAAAAGAGCGGCATGTTTTTACCCACACATTCCATCTCTGTATTTGTCTTGCATGCTGTGCTCTTTCTCTCCTGCCCTTTCCCTCACTTTGTGTTTCCTTCCCCTGTCTCTTTTCACTCTCCACTCCCTTCTATTAAAGCTTCCCAACTTTCTGGTCGCCTAGTGACACTCCGCTGTACAACCTGGAACCCTGCGAGCCGCTGCCCTTCGATGTGGCGTGTTTCCGTGGCCTCACCGCCTCGCTGCTGTTGGACCTCACCTACCTTACCAGCATCCATGAGGAAACCGCCGCCAAGCTCAGCGCACGACGCCACGACAAGAAGCATCGCAACGCAGCCTCCACTGGGCACGAGCCGACCGGTAACGAAGAAAAGGCGGACAATGAGGGGCACAACCGTAATGAACAAAAGGATAACCTTGGCGCCTCGCCCGGAGCAGCGCCAAACACCACAACCTCCGACCTGCGTGTGTCCCACAGTCTGGATGAGGTGAAGGCACATGTGGCACCCAACTCAAAGTCTGAGAGTGAGATCTCCTCTGTGGTTAGCGGAGGGGCAGGCGGAAATGAGACCCTTTTTACTGCAGCTCCTCATACTCCTGCTGAGGGGAACAGGAAGAAAGGCCACGAGCACGGCTCCCGCAGTCATGAGCCTTCTCCTTCCTCCATTGCCACACAGTCGGAAATCCACGCTGTGCAGCTGTCCTACCTCTACCTGGGAGCCATGAAGACCCTCAGCGCCCTGCTTAGCTGTAGCAAGTATGCTGAGCTGCTGCTTATACCAAAGGTACTGCAGCTTGCTTAGTTTAACTACACAAGAGCAGTTTAATCAATCACCTGTTCTTCAGTGGTATCAGAAAATTCTTAAGGCGAATAGTTTAACATTTTGGGAAATCCACGTATTCGCTTTCTTGCCGAGAGTTAGATGAGAAGATCGATACCACCGGTGTATCTTATCTGTTGAATATGAAGTTATTTAGCTTAGCATAAAGACTGAAAACATGAGGAAACAGCAAGCCTACTAGAGCCTCTAAAGCACTATTATAACTCACTATTATTAATATTATATCTCATTTGTTATGTACTGGAGTGTCTTCTGGAGTCAAATGAGTCTCTAAGGAGTCTTATATTTAACGGACAGATATGAGAAAATTATTCATGCAATCTAACTCTCGGCAAGAAAGTGAATAAGTGCATTTCCTCAAAAAAAGCTCAAAATGTTAAACTGTTTCTTTATTGTTTTTCACCCCCTCCCCTCCCTGTTTTTATATTTTGTTTTTATATAAATAGAATAATTGAAATAATATGGAGCAGTTATGCATCATCTGTTTGGCTGATGTGAGTAAAATATCATACCTGATACCTAATTCTCTCCTCTGACATCAAGGTATTACCTGAAGCAGCACCCAGCGGGCACAATGCTGACCTAAATGCCAGCACCAGTGGAAGCACAGCTGCCACCTCGCCAGTATGCCAGGAAGAAGTGGAGATGCGGGCGGCTCTGCAGTTTCTCATGCGCCACATGGTGAAGCGGGCAGTGATGCGCTCCCCCATCAAGCGGGCCTTGGGCCTGGCCGACCTGGAGAGGGCACAGGCCATGATCTACAAACTGGTCGTGAATGGGTTGTTGGAGGAGCACAGTGGGGGAAAGGCCAAGCCTGGTGAGAATATGTCGAGATTTGATGTTGTTCATTGGTGCTCGGGGAGTTCTTACTGTAAAAAAATAACAAAAATTTTTTCAGCTTTGTCTGTCTTGTCATTTCCCTCAGGAGTGAGAAGCGAACCAGAAGGTGAGGGGGAAGGTATAGAGGGTGAGCAGTTGGCACAAACCCCAGTCACCACCAGCCCCTCTGCCTCCAGCACCACCTCCTTCATGAGTTCCTCGCTGGAGGACACCACCACCGCTACCACACCTGTCACAGACACAGAGACTGTCCCTGCCTCGGAGTCTCCGGGGGTCATGCCTCTCAGCCTCCTCAGGTCAGAACAGATGGCTGCACATATTGTCAGTCATCTCGTGTTAATTATCAGCCTCGTTTGTCATGTATAATTAAACTGAGATGATTATTTGAATGCGTCTCTGTGATGTGACAGGCAAATGTTCTCCAGCTACCCGACTACTACCCTGGTTCCAACCCGTCGAGCTCAGACTCCTCCGGTGTCCTCTCTGCCAACCTCTCCCTCAGATGAGGTCGGCCGCCGGCAGAGTCTCACGTCCCCCGACTCGCAGCCCTCCAGACCACAAAACAGAACGGGTACCTGTAAGTATGCCAGACTGCCATGCCCGTAAAGATGGCTGTTGTGCTGGTGAAAAGCTTGTACAGCTTGTTGCAAATTTGCACATGCACATTTTCTACCTTGTTAACTGTGTTTTTCAGTTAATACAAACAAATAGAAGACTGATATCCTTAATGACAACACAGGGTTTCCCAAAGAAAATTATCTTTATATTATATCTGTTTTGATCACAGTCATTGATGCAAACATCACAGAGCTACTGATACAAGTCTAATATCTAACTTTAAATAAACAGAAAGCTCTAAATTTAGTGTCCAGCTGGTGATTATCAAACTAACTTTGGCCTAGTTTCTAATCGACAACACAGCAGTGACTTTTTCCCCCCACACATGCCAAGCAGACTTTCATAATAATTTCATTAATTGTGTTGGTTGTTTGCTACAGCTATGTCGGACCCCAGCAGCAGGCTGTCGACATCTCCCCCTCCTCCTGCTATCGCTGTGCCCTTATTGGAGATGGGCTTCTCCCTGCGCCAGATCACTAAAGCTCTGGAAGCCACCGGTCAGTCTCAGAGAAAAATGCTCCTCACAATTTCCTCCTCATCTCAAGTTGTCATCTTTAAAGGAACACGCCGACTTATTGGAACTTTGTCTTATTCCCCGTATCCCCCAGAGTTAGATAAGTCCATACATACCCTTCTCATCTCCGTGCGTGTCATAACTCTGTCTGACGCACCCACCGCTAGCCTAGCTTAGCACAGATCCTGGAGGCAACCGGCTCCAACTAGCCTACTGCTCCCAATAAGTGACAAAATAACGCCAATATGTTCCTATTTACATGTTGTGATTTGTATAGTTACAGCGTGTACAAATAACAAGGTCACATGACACACAGCCATCTTCTAACCGTATACATACTGGGAACTATATTCTCAGAAAGGCGAAGCACTGCTACTTCTGCTACTCTGGGGGATACGGTGAATAAGCTAAAGTTCCAGTAAGTCGGCGTGTTCCTTTTTAAATATATTCAGTTTACAATTATATAAAACACATGGTTATCAAAATTGTCTGTTTTATACCAAGTAAATCCACAATGCACCACGTTGTTATTAGCAGAGGGTAACATAATTGTGGCGTTGAATTTGGTATTAGTACTTTAACCATGACCTAACAAAGCACAGCAGGTCGTATATCAAAGGTTGGAATTCATGATTTCCCCCAAGAACTGTGTAATAGGACTCTAAATATTGTGGTATGACATGTCATTGTGTGGTTTATTGATGGGTCCGGTGTGTATTCCTGTTATGTCAGGCGCTCGAGGAGAAGCAGACGCTCAGAACATCACGGTGCTGGCCATGTGGATGATCGAGCATCCAGGTACAGAGGACGAGCATGACGAGCCTCACACCAGAGGCAGCGGTGTTGGCGGTGACGGGTCCGACTCGTCCTGTCCGGGTGCAACAGCCTCTGCTGGAGGCAAATCTCTGGACAGGAGCCCGTATCTGTGCTCGCCTGGAGACATCGCCAGTGCAGATACTTCGGAAATGGAGGAGGGCTTCATCGAGAGGTACAGTTGGAATTGTCCAGTGAAAGTGCTTTGTGAGTTAAATAGAGGAGACGAAAGATGGACAGAAGATAAACATTTTCTCTGTCAGTCATATCTTTAGCAATGCCTGTGAATCAAATTCCAAAATAATCATAGTCATTTAATTGCAAGAAAGCTTTTCTATGGTAAACTAATGTCCTAAAACATTTTCTCCTGCATTTTTTGGGATTATGAAGTATGACATTGTACGCAGACCCCGTGGCAGTAAAATTGACCCGAGTAAACTGCGCATAATAGGACCCGGTCCGACTCAGGTCCTTGGTCGGGAACTCTGCCGCTCAGAACTGGACCGTGAAGACCTTATTATCTTAATTCTAAATCGAAAGAATACTATCAAACTTTTTGTACCAGCGACAAAATGTTATAAAAGATGGGCAAAGTATAGACCAATATGTGCAAATTGTTCTCATGTGTTGAGTAAAACAGACTCTGTGGGTAGGTTTGAAATTTGTTAGCAACTACACATTAATAATTCAAAAGAATGTGAAGATCACAGCCATCAGTATCTCCAGAAGAGAGTAAACCAAGTGAGAACCCCTGAAACGTCAGTGAAATCATGATAAACAGCAGAGTATTATGTACTTGGGATTAATTAAAGTAAAAATTCTGTATTGCATCATCAGAAAAAAAATACAGTTTACCACTTTATACTGAATGACAGAAAAAAAAAAAAAAAAAATTGCGGGGGGACCTTTAGCTCACCCAGTGTGGGCTGAGTCCTTTGCTGCGGCCCAGGTTCGAATCTGACCTCGCTGCGTGTTATCCCCCCCCCCCACCTTTCTGGTCTATCTACTATCACTATCTAATAAAATAAAAAGGCAAAAAACAATTCTAAACTTTTTTTTTTTTGTAAATTTGTTAAAGTATATATTAAAAGTCTATATTTGTGTACTTTGTAGTCCTGATGGTCTGGAGCAGGACAGTGCATCAGCCTCCAGCGGTGGTCCACTCAGAGGCCGCTCTGCTGTCGGTAGGAAACACCGCTTTGACCTGGCTGCGCGCACGCTGTTAGCCCGTGCCGGTAAGAATATTCCACAAAGACATCTTTTACCTTTCTTCACACTTTGTCTAAAGAAATTGCAGACAAACCTCCCACTTCCTCACTTCACTTTAAACTTCCTCTCCTTCTAAGCTGGACTGTACCGCTCGGTGCAGGCACACCACAGCCAGTCGCGTCGGGAGGTCTCATCCCTCCAACAGCAACAAGATCCGGGAGCCCTTTACGATTTCAACCTCGATGAAGAGCTGGAGATGGACCTGGACGAGGAGACCATGGAGGCCATGTTTGGCCAGGACCTCGCCAGTGACACTGACATTCTGGGAATGTGGATCCCGGAGGTACTGGACTGGCCAACATGGGTGTGTGTGACTTTCTGCTATGTCCAGAGGGCTGCCATCACCATTCTGCTCGTAACCTGCTCGTTACCTGCCCTGCATCACTTCTCACTCACAGTTTCATTTCATACTATATCTGCACGCTGAAATGGATAGCTTTATGAGACCGTAACTTGTAAAAGCACACTTCCCCTGAAAGCACACTCACTCCACTGATCTAACTGGCATGGAATGAAAGACTTAACACTTTTTCAATAACAAAATGATTATTCTCAGTGCTGGTAATTGGCTGTTGCTTGGAACTCATTAATGCAAAGCTGTTGTCGATTCATATTTCTAGCACATCACATTGTATGGAGACTTAACTGCTGTTCTGAACAACTCTGTCTCGTGTTTGTCTTTATATGTGTGTGTGTGTGTGTGTGTGTGTGTGTGTGTGTGTGTGTGTGTGTGTGTGTGTGTGTGTGTGTGTGTGTGTGTGTGTAATTGTACCACACCTCGCAGCACGTCTGTGAGACAGACGATCGTGATGAAGTGGTGGTGTGCGAGTTGTGCGAGGCTAACGTGGCCAACTTCAATCAACACATGAAGAAGAGTCACCCAGGCTGCGGCCGCAGCGCCAACCGGCAAGGCTACCGCAGTAACGGCTCCTACGTAGACGGCTGGTTCGGAGGCGAGTGTGGGAGTGGAAACCCCTACTACCTGCTGTGTGGTAGCTGCAGGGAGAAGTACCTGGCCATCAAAAGCAAGGCCAAAGTCCCCATTGTGGAGAGGTACGCACAGAAAGATTGAGTGAACGAGGAAGCATATTTGTTTCTGGGCTGTATTTTAGCATAATGAATGATTTGAATGAATGCTTACAACTAAGCTGCTTGTTATGGAGATACTAAAGCTGATAAATTGTGCCGTTATATCTGCGGAAATTAGATTGATATTGCCCTAAAAAAAAATCCGACATTTATTACAGTTATGTTGGAAAATGTAACTGTTATATGTCCTACCTACTTTACTTGTTAAAGGTGCTGTAGGTAAGATTGTGAAGATCCAGGACTTGACCCAAAAATTTGATCTTCGACAACTTCTCAGTCCCTCTTCCCTTTCCGCTAAAGCCCAAAACAGTCTCCTAAGCCCCTCCCCCCACAAGGGAGAATGAATGCGTGTGCATGAGCAGTGATTGATACGAAGTCAGACAACCCCCCCCCCCCCCGGCCCTGATTGGTGCATCTGAACGGAGCGGTGGATTTTTTGCAAATCGTACTACAGGCTGTAGGTGGAGCCAAATTTTTTTTATTTGTATTACCTCATGTAGATCTACTGGAACATAGGGTCAGTTTCAGCAAATATGACAGAAAGTTAGTTTTATTAGGCTTATCTACTGCACCTTTAACTAGAGCTGTTTTGAATTCCAGACAATGTCCGCCAATTCAGGTCCAGACATTGTCCAGAGTTTCCCTTTCCCACACAACAGAAGATTGTCCGTGTCAGCCGGGTTCTCACTTACTGGAAATACTCTGTTTTGTTTAGGCGAGGGGTGGCCCCAGGGTAGAACATGCAGAAGGCAGGACATGACCACGTTATAAACCAATATTTCATTTTTATTTATTTTTTTTATTGTTTTTTGCCACCTGTACCTGTGTGTCATGGAGTCATCAGGCATTATTTTCATTTATATCTGTACTATTCTGTTCTAGCTTGTTATTTAAGTTAAACGGATACATTTTCATGTTCTCCTTGTGTGATACGTATTCAGGTATAAGGGACAGGCTCCTGACCTCCTTGGAAAACAGGACAGTGTCTATGAAGGTAATTGTAAACGTTTGAAACTTAATGTGATGTATTTAATTTGTCTTGCAATGGTACACAAGACGTTTGTGTTTGTCTTTGATTTCAAATTGTTTGCGCCTGTCCGTCCCGCTACAGAGGACTGGGACATGCTGGACGTTGACGAAGAAGAGAAGCTGACAGGGGAGGAGGAGTTTGAGCTTTTGGCTGGACCGCTGGGTCTTAGTGAGCGCAGGATCGTCCCAGAGGCTGTCCAGTTCCCTGACAGCGACCCACTGGGAGCCTCCATTGCCATGGTGACAGCCTCCAACAGCATGGAAGAGACCCTGCTGCAGATAGGTGAGAAGGACAAGATCTAGGGCTGCAACTGATGATTCAACGAGTCATTGACGGTTAATTTGTCGATTATTATTTTTTCGATTTATCGATAAGTTGGATCAGTGTTTCCCAAAAAGCCCAAGATGACGTTCTCAAATGTCATGTTTTGTCCACAACTCAAAGATATTCAGTTTACTGTCACAGAGGAGAGAAGACACTAGAACATATTTATTTATACACGTTTAAGCATTTTTACCTTTTTTTTTTTTCCACTAAAAATGACTCAAACTGATTGTTTGATTATCAAAATAGTTGTTGAATAATTCAATAAATGACAACCAATCGATTAATCTTTGTTGCTCTAAAAAGATCCCATTACTTCTGGAGACGACAACATATTTGATGCATTGATATTATACTGTATAGTCAAGTAAAGCGATTGGTTCACCCCAAAAAAATAGCAGTGAACGGAGTGTGCGTTTTGTGTTTAGGCTGTCAGACCTCGGTGGATAAGAGTTCATCGGGCAGGGTGACCCTCGGCGAGCAGGCAGCAGCCCTCCAGAACCCCCACGACCGAGTGATGGCGCTGAGGAGGGTGACGGCTGCAGCCCAGGTGCTGCTGGCCCGAAGCATGGTGATGAGAGCCCTGTCCCTGCTGTCTGTCAGGTAGTCTGCAAACTCCATCTGTCCGTCTGTGTGGGTCATATATGGCCTGAATATAGAGCTTCATCTTGTTCTACTCTGTCTACTTTGATTAGCTGACATGAACAATAACAACTTTGGAAATTAAATGTTCAGAGGGTAAAGCTTTCTGTAATCTCGCAGACTTCAGTAATGTGGGATTTAAAATGCCCATTTCTTTAATTAGCAAAACATTGACTGAACAAATACATTAGCTGTCTAGCTATTTGTACCGTAAATACGCTATTAGTAGGATTTGAAAATTCACAACCTTTGTGGTAGAGTATCAAAAAAAGACCCTTCTCTAAACAATGTCCAAATGTCATCAGAATATGTTGAAACATAATGACATAAAAAGTGGTTTTAATACAACAAAATTAACATGATAATCTGATTACTTTTGGGAATGACATCTCAGACAAATTAAATTGCTCAGATTACAGTGTATTTCACCAAAATGTATGTGAAAATTGTTTATTTGAGCAACTGTTCTTCATTAATTCAGAAATATTTGCAACCTTTTAACCACTTAAAATATAGTAAATAAAGTAGTTAGATAAAATTAAAGACCTCTATATTCCCAAATTATGTTATTAATTTCAACCCTTTGGATGAAGAAAGTCAAACATTATTTTGAGAGTTTGAAGAATTCTCCTAAAATGCACATGTACACAGGTAGATGGAAGCAGTTTTCTGTCTGTTACGTAAAACATGACTTCCCTCCCTTCTCTCCCAAACAGTGGCTCGAGCTGCAGCCTTGCTGCCGGTCTGGAGTCTCTGGGTTTGACCGACATCAGGACTTTGGTCAGGCTGATGTGCCTGGCAGCAGCAGGCCGAGCCGGTCTTTCCACCAGTCCTACATCAGGCTCCGGCCATGCTGAAAGGCCCCGCGGGGCTGCCAAGGCCAGCAAACCCATCTCCTGTCTGGCTTACCTCAGCACAGCAGTGGGCTGCTTGGCCTCCAACAGTCCCAACGCTGCCAAGCTGCTGGTGCAGCTCTGCACTCAGGTACACAATGTTACTCATCAGCCTTCTGAGTTCATATCATGGCCTTATTGAGATCTGAGGTTTCGTTTAACAGATCATAGTCAAGAGTCAAACATTATTTTCTTTTCTGTGTCTCAGACAGGTAGCTATTTGATTGTTGACTCAGATTATTCAAATTTAAAGTATATTAGGTGGCATTATTTGCCTTCATTTAGATAGAGGACAAAGGAGTAGTGACAGCAACAAAATAAGCATTCTAAAGACAGGAAGCAAAAAAAAATTAGTGCACTAATACCTCAACAATGTCCACTTTTCAGTACATGTAGCCATGCAAGCAATACAAAGCAACAAACAATACTGATTATAGCCATTTTTTGACACAGCAATAAGCAATAGGACCTAGATAAAATACAACAAGCATGATGGAGATCTTAATAAAAATGTTGAAAGATGCATTTACAACATTAGAAAAAATGTTGGTATGACACAACAAGCAAGAAATTAAAGCTGCAACTCACAATCATTTAATATTCATATCTCTCCAGAACCTGATCTCGGCTGCTACCGGCATGAATCTGACCACAGTGGACGACCCCATCCAGAGGAAGTTCCTGCCCAGCTTCCTGCGTGGCGTGGCCGAGGAGAACAAGCTTGTCACCTCTCCCAACTTTGTGGTCACACAGGCTCTGGTGGCCCTGCTGGCAGATAAAGGCGCCAGACTCAGACCTGCTTATGACAAGGCTGATCTGGAGAAAAGAGGTTTGTAGCCTGGAGGAGCAGGAGATCCCAATCAGCTGGTGCTCCATGTTATCCAGTCCATTGCTCATGGTTTATGTGGATTTATTCATCTCATTAGTCTCAGAATCAATAACATTTCATATTTGTGAAAACTAAATAGTTATAAGATGTTTTTCTTGCATATTTTCCAATTACTCTTAATTTCAAATAGCAGTAATTTAACCTACTTAACAGGACACTGCCTTAAGCCACATTACATATTTTTATCTTTCAACAATGTGTCAAAATGATTTACTTTGTGGCCTTTTTAATTTTTAATCATCTCATAATTATCATGTATTTGTGTATTTATTAGTAATGTCTGTTAAGTCTTCATGAACACACAACTCATGCTTGTTCCAGCTTGTTTCTCTCTGTTCATTGGGGTCACCTTTTGGTTTTTCTGTCTGTCACTTTCATTTTTGTTCCTTCTCTCACTCACCGGGCCACCTTGTCACTTTCTGTTCCGTGTCGAGCAGGTCTAATTGCGCACTTGTATGCCCATCCTTCCCATAATCCCTCCGCTGTAGGGCCTCTGGAGCTGGCCAATGCTTTGGCGGCATGTTGCCTGTCCTCCAGGCTCTCCTCGCAGCACCGCCAGTGGGCCGCCCAGCAGCTAGTCCGCACGCTGGCCGCTCACGACCGCGACAACAACCACAGCCGGCCGCAGACCTTTGTCGACATGGCAGGGGACCTGCGAAAGTGCTCCTTCATCAAGCTGGAGGCTCACCAGAGCAGAGTGAGTCAACGTAGGATGAGTACTGTTCCCTGGCTGGGTCAGAACTCAAAATGTTGAATATAAACAGGTATTAAATAAAGTCTGTTTCACTCAGGTCATCACGTGTGGTTGGTGCAGTAAGAAAGGCCTGTTGGCAACGAGTGGTAACGATGGGACCGTAAGGATGTGGAACGTAACCAAGAACCAGTACACCCTCCAGCAGACCTGCATCTTCAATAAGGAGTAAGGCTTTCTGAAACAAATACTACATTCAGCCTCAGTATGTTAATGAAGGGAAAATCTGTGTACAGTTCACTGTGCATCTCTATCAGTGGATTGAGGCTATGTTTAGACGGAAACGATCTGAAGAGAAAACGCAAAAGTGGCGTTGCGTTCTCACTTTTTATTCCGCGTTTAGACAAGCATTTTGGGGGAAAATCTGTGCATATGGTGACGCAAAAGTGAAAAATGAAAATATTGTACTTTTGACTGCACTAAATTTGTTGTTGTTACTTTACAGAAAAAGATTTTCAAAAATGGTTCTTAGATCAAACAAGATGTGACAGATTTATAAAATATGATACTGTGCTTCAGATTAAACTGTCCAATAGTATGTAAGTAGTTAGCAGATTAAAGGTCAACATTCACACATTTGAAATGATAAGTCACTGCCTTGAGTGGACAATGAAGTTGTAAAGTTTCAATTACTTCTGTATCAAAGATACAGGAGAGTGATAATACACACATAGCAGCCAATAAAATCTGTTGTTCAATATCCTCTCAAGGATCACTGTCCCGTTGAAGGGACACTGCGTCGCTGTAACCTCGATAAAACTTCCACTCATGAGCGTTTTTATAACTTTAAAGCATTAAATCTTCCAAATATACACACCAATTGAAAGCTTAGCCTCTAAAACAATTCAGCCATAATCTGCGCAGCTGCCGAGAGTGCAACCATACCTGTTTTCGTTGTCCTTTCAGCAACAAAGTGGTATGTTGCCGAAAACTTGATTTTCATAAATCCCCAAGAGTACAAGGAAATGTAATATCCAAGCTTTATATTCCAAAACGATCTGTTCGCATCACAATGTTGAAGTTTCTGGCCGAATCACAACGGAAAAACGCGAAACAATTTTCCATTTCCGCACTTGTTATCGCCGCTAGCTTCTCTGCCCAGCTTGCTACATGCTCAAAGTGGGCGACATCGAATTCCCTAGCTTCTAAGCTTTTGATAGACATCTCATATGAGCCAATCCGTTCAGGTTTGCCTCTGATATGGCCAATGAAAGCGGACAAGCCGATGACAGCAAAACGGACAGACATTTCTGTAGAAAAATCAATTTTTTTGTCTTTTGGCATCTGGATTTTTTCTATAATAACCTGAGACATGTTGTTATGGCCTGGATGTATCTGTATATCACTAGATGTGTTTATAGTAATTTATTTTTACAGAAAAAAACCTCCATTCTAGCCTCTGTAACTCTGTGTCAGTAAGGCCTAGAATCACCCTGACACTTGTAACAAAAAAATTGAGAGTGTTTCCTTTCCAATGATGTCAGGCACACCCCAGAGTGTCAAAGTATATGGGAGCTGTACCACTTTTAATTTGGGTACGTCGTTTAGACCAAAAAACATGAAATTTCAGCCGAATCTTAACAGGATATCTGACTGATTGCCTCATGACTGATGAAAAATTTGCCTTATTGTGTGCAGTAGAATTTTGATGCATCGCAATGCATCGTAGAATCGAATCGTTACCTGGTGAATCGTAATCGAATCGAATTGTGAGGGCAGTGCCAATGCACACCCCTAGAATGTTGGATTTACAGTACATTTAAATGAATACTAATGTTCTGTTGATGTGTAAATACGCAACCGTGTGCTAACACATTCCCCATAACAACTTTATAGGGTGTTAGTATGTGCTAACATTTCCCCATATAACTTTATAAGGTGATAATATGTCAGATGTTTTATTTAAAGCTGCCTCTAAGTGGCCAAATAAATAAAGTAATGCAGCTTTAAGTTTTGGTCTGATTTGTGTTTATTCTGTGTTCTCTCATCAGTGATGGCTCTTCAGAGGAGGGCGTGTCAGGTTTGGGATCTCCCAGCGATCCTTGTATGTCTCCTCTGGCATGGAGTGTCACTGGAAAATATCTGGCATCTGCCATGGAGAAAATGGTCAACATCTGGCAAGTTAATGGTAAGCATTTCTTTTCTCTAGCTCCTCTGGGGTCTCGACTTTCTGTTTTTTTTTATTTTATTAGACGGCATGTTAATGATAAACTTCTGAGTTGAAAAACGTGTTTCCTTTGAAAATTTGTAATGTGGTTCAGCTTGTAGCACTGGTGTGTGTGTGAGGTCAGCGGAATATGAATGAGACGGCATTAAGAATTTATAGCTCCCATTAAAAATAGATTCACTGGATGTGGTCCAATCGTCATGGCCCTCCTCCCACCACACAGCCTGCAGCATGAACCATCTGTCCTTGGCCACTTTCAGTCGCCTCTAGGATGAACGTCCACAATCCCATTCTTATTAGCTTTCATGAGCACAGTTTCTCTAGTGCCACTGATCTGTGACTGTGTCTGTGCATTACCATCTTTCTGTGGGTATTGCTGTGCAATTAGTTCTTTTCGTCACAGTCCATTATACACATATTCCCGATGTAATAAATTGATCGTGGTAACAGCACTACACTAACGGTGACTTTCGTTCCCTTCCTCTAAGGTGGCAGGGGCCTTTTGGACGTGCAGCCTCACTGGGTGTCGGCGTTGGCTTGGCCTAAAGAGCAGGCAGAGTCCTTGTGGTGCGGGGAACCCAAGGACATGCTGCTGGTGGGACGAATGGATGGATCTCTGGGGCTCATTGAGGTGCTGGATACCTCCAGTATGCACCGCACCGAGCTGGAGCACTGCTACAGGAAAGATGGTACGAAGAGGACGTTTTTGAATGAGTGATACTTGTCGGTGCTGAGTGTTGTTGAGATATTTTCTCACTGTACACTCTAAATGACACAACTCCTGCCAAATTGTTTACAAATGTTTGATAATTCTGCTCCTCTCTCAGTGGCAGTGATGCACATAGCCTGGTACAGTGAAGACAAACCTTTTGCTGTGGGCTACGCAGATGGCAAGCTGCTGATAGGGTCCAAAGAGCCCTTAGAAAAAGGAGCCATTGTGGTCATTGATGCACACAAGGTAAACTAATCCTACTGTCTACTTTATTCCCTTATAATGCCCATATTTAGTGCTGTCTTTTTTTAAAAGTTATCCTTGCACTGCTATAGTTTTTATATTACTATGTCTACATATCCTTGCACTATTGGACTTATTTGCACTACCACCATGACACACACTCTCATAGATCACCTTACCATAGAGCACCTTACCTGCCCTGTCACTGCAAGGGTCTCATGCTTATACGTCCCTTAGTACATTCATGTGGATTTTTTATTTAGTATCTTTTCTTTTATTGTCCATATTATTCATGTGGAATTTTTTCCCCTTGGGGATCAATAAAGTATCTATTTTTTTTTTAAGATTATGTTTTGGGCATTTTAGGCCTTTATTTGACAGGACAGCTAAAGAAATGAAAGGGGAGAGAGGGGGGGAATGACATGCAGCAAAGGGCCGCAGGTCGGAGTCGAACCCAGGCCCTCTGCGTCAAGGAATAAACCTCTATATATGGGCGCCCGCTCTACCAACTGAGCTATCTGGGCGGCCTATCTATTTCTACAAGGGATGTTAATGATTAACCGTTTAACTGTTAACCAACAATAGTTTTGACCGATTATCGCTGTTAAAAACAATATCATTAAAACAAAAATAATTTCTTTTTTCATTGTAAAGAAAAATTGGCTATACAATCTATTTCTACTACTAGTTAACTTGCAAACTTTGCACTAGCAAGTTGCGTTTTTAAGATCTTTTTTTGCTGCCAATTTCGTTGCTCTCTGCTGGACGGACGGCGCTCACAGCGGAGAGCTACGTGACACATGCCACTATATTGATGAGGAGTGGCGGGCAGTTTGCCGGGCAGACACACAGCTGACAACCTCGCAGGTGGATGCGGTGGAAACGTGCTCGGACATATGCTCCGCAGGAAAGTATGTCCGAGCAGCCTGGACGGGTGAACTGGGACTCCGTTGCCTGCTTGTCGGTTAACGGTTAATGATCGGTGAATGAGGGTCGGTTATCGGTCAGAAAAATAAATCTAAATTAGATCATCCCTAATTTAATTTAATCATTTTTTACTCCTTCTCAGAACTGAATACTTCTGAATGTTGTTGTTGTTACAGGAGTCAATCACCAGTATGAAGTGGAATCCTACTGGACAGATCTTGCTGACTTGTGCCAAAGAGGAGACGGTGAAGCTGTGGGCCAGTCCAGACTCTCACTTTGACTCAGGCTCTGGCTGGCGCTGCCTGCAGAGTCTTCGACACCCCTCCCCGGTTAACGGCGTGGCCTGGTGCAGCCTGCTGGGACGTGGCCCAAAGCACCTCAACATGTTAGCCATGTAGGTTGTCCTCAAATACTAGGCAGGACTTTGGATGATTTATACTGTGGTTCTATTAGAGAGTTTATGTGGTGTTTTCTTCCCCTTTACACTCATTTTGCAATCATCCTTTAAAGGAGTTCCTCAAATTGTCTGTCTGAGAAGTCTTTCTTGATATAGTGACAATATTGCTTTAAAATCCATAATAATAGAAAAGTGCAGTTATCACCTGGAGAATATTCTCACAAGCTTTTTCAGATGCATAGATTTAGCCAGTGGTGAAAAGTAACTTGGTACGTTTTTGAGGTACTTTAACTTCATGAGTATTTTGATTTTATCCTACTTTCTACTTCTACTCTTCTCCATCACAGAGGAAAATATTGTACTTTTGACTGCACTAAATTTGTTGTTGTTACTTTACAGAAAAAGATTTTAAAAAATGGTTCTTAGATCAAACAAGATGTGACAAATTTATAAAATATGATACTGTGCTTCAGATTAAACTGTCCAATAGTATGTAAGTAGTTAGCAGATTAAATAGTCAACATTCACACATTTGAAATGATAAGTCACTGCTGACGGTAAGGGCTCCTGCACACACACTGGCTGCGTGGCGTGAGCGTGTCAGCTGCGTGGCGTGTCCATTTTTATTTTGGCTCCCATGGTAACAGGTTAGAGCTTGCACACTGCCTGTGTGACACGCGCGGCTCGAGCCGAAAATGCGTGCATGCTAGAAACAGGACCGACGCCTATTTTTCACGCGACATGCAAGCGTGTTGGAAGCGTTTCCAGGCAAAATAGAATAGGAAAAGATGTTTATGTGTCATTTTGACACAAATACATTTACTAAATGACATTTTGATGTTTGAAAGTCTCTAGGTTTTGACATAAATGCAGATATAAATGTAATTTAAGAAAATAAATAATTATTGATTTTCAAATATTGCACCTGTCAATACAGAACGAAATATTCTGTAGCCTATTTTGCCGTCAATACTGCTGAAGTTGTCTTTGCTATTGACAAAATAAAGTTGAAGAACATGCTATTATTTCATTTTATGCTGCTGCGTCAGACACGTTTCTGGTGTGCAAAGACATAGAAAACGCCACGCTCGCGCCACGCAGGCAGTGTGCAGGAGGTCTAAGTGTTCAGCGTTTGATCTGCTGCATTCTCATTCTCAACCCTGGCATGTTTGTGACACAAGGATAATATATTTCTGTGAAAGAATATTTCCTGTGGTTGGGTGGGTTTTCATGTGTCGCTGTGTTTTTTTCAGATGCTGCCAGAATGGCCTGGTCACAGTCTGGACTGTTCCTCAAAACATCTCTAACTTCCCAGAATCCTCCCCTGAGTCAGAGGGATGGTGGGAGAATGAAGCAAAACCGAAATTCATGGTACTTACACGCATTTATAAATAATTACGTGAGACTTTAATTTGCTTTTTTCATGTTATAATGTAAACGAGGTAAAATTAAATACATTATTTTATTTTTATTCCTGGACATTTGATGAATGTTGATGGGATGTTTGCCTCACTTTCTAAATATTTCTGACCAAACCTGCTGCTTCATGCCAATTTATCATGCTGTTTGTTCCCTCTACATATACATAGAGCCGTAGGAGAAAAGACCGTGCGTTCCCCCACTTACCTGCTGTCACTGTGTTGCAGTCTTCCCGGTGGTCAGGAAATGGAGCAACGTGTGTTTTCCAGCTAAAGGGCCACATCACCCCAGTAAGAACGCTGGCCTTCAGCCCTGATGGTCTGGCTCTGGCATCTGGAGGATTGGGAGGCCTCGTGAACATCTGGTCCCTGCGGGTAAGAAACACTCGCACTCTTAAATACACACACTCACATACACTCACACACACAAATCAAGGTGAAAACGCCTACACATGATACATGCTAATGCTGCAGGTACAAGTCGCATAGATACAAAGATGTGTGACAAGAACAAATGATTCCTTACACACTCATCTTACAGGCACAATGTGGTTCACTCAAGTGTGTGTTTGTGTGTGTGTAACAGGACGGGTCAGTGCTCCAGACCGTAGTAGCCGGTTCAGGTGCGATCCAGAACATTGTCTGGATCCCAGATGTGGGTGTCGCTGTTTGCTCCAACAGGTCAAAGGTACAACATCTTTACCTGATTCGTATTTGACCATGTTTCTATCCACATCCCTGAAAGAGATGAATACTTGCAGTATTTACTCTCTGGTCTGTTTCATTTCCAGGATGTGCTGGTTGTGAACTGCTCCAAAGAGTTCATGGCGTCCAACCACGTGCTGGCCACTTGCCGCACAGCTCTGAAAAAGCAGGGCGTGGTCGGCCTCAACATGGCACCCTGCATGAGGGCCTTCCTGGAGAGACTGCCTGTCATGCTGCAGGAGCAGTACGCCTACGAGAAGGTACAGAGACATTCAATATTTATCTACTGCCAAACACCATTTAAATTTAAATCATCATCTTTAATTATCTCAACAAAACAAAACCATGTGAACATATTTTTAGTTTAGTGTCAAGCAGAAATTTTTTTTTTAAGATAATTCTTTGGGCATTTTAGACCTTTTATTAGATAGGACAGCTGAAGACAGGGAGAGAGAGAGAGAGAGAGAGAGAGAGAGAATGATGTGCAGCGAAGGGCCACAGGTCAGAATCAAACCTGTGGTCGCTGCAGCAGGGACTGCGCACGCTCAACCAGGTGAGCTAACTAGGCGCCCCAGAAAATGGTTTATGTTTCCCACAATTTAAGAATTTTGTGGGATGTGGAGACTTGTGTGGAGACTTGTTTCTCTCCATTATACACAGTTGCAGATGCACAATCCCGGAAAAGGAAGCAGGGCCTTCTTTGTACGGGCATTGATAGATCAATGTTAATAATCATATCCGCAATCATAAAAATAATAATGTTGGTGTGGTGATAAGAGATGTGGTTCACGATTTTGTTAACTGGAAATGGTCTGATTCTGTTAAGTTGTCCCATTTTTCATGCACCAAAACTTAGAATTTTACAAAACGTTTAAATGTGTGTGTGATTAAGACCTACAGTACAACTATAATCATTGGGAATGGTCGGGGCCACTTACTGAGACTCAATATGCAGTGATGTGAGATGTCTTTGTTTTGGATGTGCTGACCTGAGCATACCCCAAATTAAGCCTTGACAGACAATTACATACAGTACATTCTGATTTTAAGACTGGCACAGACAAACCCCAAGATACTGGAAACTGCTCCCACAACCCTAAAGTACAGAATATATTTTTTATTTCCTCACAGTATAGCTGGTATGCCATCAAAAGTGTGAGAGAAATGAAGATAGAGAGTGTGGGCCACACACTCTCTATCTTCATTTCTCTCACACCCTGAGGTTTTTTCACTTATTAAAACATAGAAAGAAGAACAAGGCCTGAACAAGTAAGGAACTTCTCCCTGAGCAACTACAGTAATATCTACACTTCCACTGCCATTAATATCTACACTTCCACTGTCATTAGGCCAACAATTTATTTAGTTTTGTGACCTTTGGGGTTTGTTGAATGGCCTTCTGGGAAACGTGGACTGTAAATCAAAAGAGGTAGACCAGGGTGCCTGAAAAAGATACGACAAAATGCTTCATCACTGCACGAAAAAACAACTCCTAGAATCACTGATATTACTGTGGCGCGCCTGAGGGTGATTTAACTTACAAACTCCATCATTGCCTCTCGTTGCTGATGTCCCCTGTTCTTCTCCCCCTCCAGCCCCACGTCGTATGTGGGGAGCAGCTCGTCCACAGCCCCTATATGCAGTGCCTAGCCTCCCTGGCTGTGGGTCTCCACCTGGACCAGCTCCTGTGTCGCCCCCCTGTGCCTCCTAACCTCCGACACTGCCCACCAGAGTCTGGCACCGCCGTCTGGTGTGCCAGCGAGTGGGCCTGGTTGGACTGCTTCTCTACAACGGTCAAGGCGGCGGAGGCCCTCGCTCGAGGCGCCGCCTTCTCCGAGTCGTTCTCTGTTCCCGACCTGGAACCTGTGCCCAAAGATGATATGGTTCTGCTCATGGTGAGGGAGGCAGCTGCTGCTGCTGCTTTAACTGCTGAAACAGCAGTTTATAATGTAATCAACACCTACTGTTGCATATAATAACCATGTTTGCACTCTGTTTTTACAGGACAACAGTAAATGGGTGTCTGGTATGGATGAACAGATCATGTCCTGGGCCACCTCCAGACCAGAGGTAATTGAGGTTTATACCCAGATTAGCTGTAATAAATGGTTTGTCTGCGTTTATTCTCAGACTCTGGAGGTAATAACTGCTATTTGAACTCTCGTTTTGTCTACACTATTCATGTTTGTGTGTGTTGTGCGTTTGCAGGACTGGCACCTTGGGGGAAAGTGCGATGTGTATCTGTGGGGTGCAGGGCGACACGGCCAGCTGGCAGAGGCTGGCAGAAATATCCTGGTGCCAACCACTGCCCCATCCTTCTCTCTAGCACAACAGGTACACAGACATGTCATGTCTCTGTTACTACACCCACAAAACACCAGCCTGTTGCCTGTAATCGCAACAAGAGTAAATAAAACATGTTATTTTGTATACTTTACTGCAAGAGTAAGTACATTTATTGCCTGTTGCACCGTGTAGATGTTTATTTGTGCAGATCGTAAAGCCTGTTGAGTTTCTGAACAATTTCTGCCAAAGAGCTCAATGGCTAAAAAGACAATCTTACTTGATCTAACACATTTATTTTTGATCCCCTGCCCCCTTGACTTCAGGCGTTTGCTTGCTTTCCTCACTTCTGTTTCTTTTCTCATGTACTGATTTGCTTAAAGCTGAACAGCCAATCAGAGTGATTTCTCTCACTGACTGGCTCCACCGCTGACTAGTGCCAACGGTTTGGGACACGTGACTATCCGGCCTGGTGTGGCAGGGGATTAAGAAAGAAAAGAAACATGTTAAAAATAATATTATGCATGCAGGATCCAGTGTTTTTGGAACCATACCAGAGACAAAAACTCTTATTGCCCCAAACTTTATGTAAGGCTAATATTAAATCACTGGAGTGCCCCTTTTGAGCTAATGAATTTTTGAGTGATTTTCTCAAACTGCATGTATATACCGGCTTTTAACATCTGATCACTGTTGTTGGCCGATGTCATAAAATGTGATTATAATTCCCTGCGTCTGTTTCCTCTTTGTTTTCCTCCTTCAGGTGGTGTGTGGTCAGAACTGCACCTTTGTGATCCAGCCTAACGGGACAGTGTTGGCCTGTGGGGAGGGCAGCTATGGCCGTCTGGGTCAGGGCAACTCTGATGACCTGCATGTTCTCACCGTCATCTCAGCTCTTCAAGGTGGTGCTTAAAAAATCAGTTGTTTCTTACCGTACATGCTGTTAGATGATGGATATAGCTGGAATGGCTGATTCAATATTGTGTGACGCGCTCATGTGTTTGTTCTCTAATGGCACTAGGATAGAGTTGTGGTTAAATAGCATATTATCGAATCTGAATCCTTTCTAATCACTTATCAAATTTAATCAGGTTTAAGTAACTACATTTATTAATAGGGTACCGAGACCCGGCGCTAATACGGCACCGGTGCCTTAACAACCGTTATCTACCGGACCGAATAGCAACTCAGATTTTGGTGCCTCATTTCGGTGCCACTTAAATGCCTGCACTTCTCTCTGATGCTCTGAAACGGACGTTGGAGGCAACCGAAACATCGCAGCATGTCACGCTAGTTAACACTACACTTGGCAGTAGGTAACGTTAGCCTGCCGTTAGCTAGCAGCTGGAGTAAACATGGTTAAAACGCTGACAGCTAAACGGTGTAAAAGTGTGACTGTATTTGTAGAGAATTCCAACAACAGTCTGTAGCTGCCATTGTCTGAAAAACAACACAGATGTCGCGTTCACTTGAAACTCGCCTCGCCAGCCTCGTCCTGCATTCAGTTATTGTAAAATACCCTTTTCCCATCCAGTGGTTGTTTTTGTCATTTAACAGGACTTTTACTGGTGAAATAAGTTATTGTTATTGCATTTTTAATAAATAATTTCATTTTGACCATATGGCCTTAGCAATAAACAAGCCATTCTTTAATGACTGTCGTTTTGGGCTCCTTTTATAAAAATAAATACATATATTTTTAAAAGTATTGGTTCAGGCACCGTTTTAAAAGTATCGTTTTAGCACCGGTATCGGAAAAACTCCAAACGATACCCAACCCTATTTATAAATCACTGAGACTCAAAGATCTGTAATTAGATTTTAAACAATTCAGTGAGTTTCTGCTTGACTCGATTCCCTTTTTTGGTAACAAGACTTTTCTCTTGTCATTTTCTGCTGTGGCTAGTACCCTCCCAGTGTAAGCGGGATTCTCAGCTGATCGCCATAGCGCAGCCACGTGAAACTGCTGTGACATCATCTTTAACACGATGCTGAATCCTTTCATCGGCAGCCAAACAGAGGAGTGTCTGCACTTCGTCAGTTGTCGCGCGTAGTTTTGCAGGCTCCCATTTAAAAAAACAAAAACAAAAACAAAAACAAAACATCTGGGTTGAGTGAATAAAACCATTGCGGCCGCTATTGACGGTAGCTTTGCTGTTTTAAAAATGGTGGGTTTGTGCAGAATGTCCCGTGTCGCGCTTGTGTAACAATTCTCTCTGACCAATCAGTGGTCTGCAGTGTTTTAACTCCACCTTCTAGTATCGACTCAGCTCGCTTGGAGCCTCGACAGAGGTGGAACCAAAGAAAGTACCAGGTACTATCCAGGACTTTTACTGATGGGAAAACCAAAAAAGAATGAGTTAGTTCGTACCGTGCAGTGGAAAACGGCATAAGATGGAACAATGCAAATCCGGTTATTAAAACCCAACCCTGCACTTGGAAATATATCGACGCATTCTACAGTAGTAGAAGTTGTGTTCATCTGTGTTGCTAACATTTACCACGATAACAAGTGGAGCGATGGGTGCGAATGTCTACTAAGATTAAAAACATTTAAAATATGCTGCGTTGAAGTTGCTCCAGAAAAAAAAATAGGCGTTCTTACAAATTATCTTTCCAAATCAATGCAGTGATGAGAAGGCTACTTCAATAACTGTCATTACCTCCATCATGACAGTGTGGTCGTCTCTTTGCCCCTCAGGTTTTGTTGTGACTCAGCTGGTGACGTCATGCGGCAGCGACGGTCATTCCATGGCTCTGACGGAGAGCGGTGAGGTGTTCAGCTGGGGGGACGGGGACTACGGTAAACTGGGCCACGGGAACAGCGACCGCCAGCGCCGACCGAGACAGATCGAAGCGCTGCAAGGAGAGGAGGTGGTGCAGGTCAGTCTTCTCCCTCCTCAAGAGTGTTTAGGAACACAAAGGATTTAGAATAAGGGATTTTATTCAGTTCTGGTAAATGTAGAGACTGCAGTACACCACTTACTTCAAGGGTACCTGATAGTAATATATCATTTTGGTGTCACAATCTTCTTCACTTTGCTCTTTTTGCTCTTCAGATGTCCTGTGGGTTCAAACACTCTGCAGTAGTAACCGCTGATGGGAAGCTTTTCACATTTGGTAACGGTGATTACGGCAGACTGGGTTTGGGAAACACCTCGAACAAGAAGCTACCGGAAAAGGTCACCGCTCTGGAGGGCTACCAAGTCGGACAGGTAAGACAGAAGAGTGTTAGACTTCACCAAGGGGAGAAGTTGACATTTATTTAACGATTTTGCGGATTCTTCTGAGTTTGTATGCCACAATTACCATGTTCACAGACAGGACTACAGAAAGAAGCACTCGTCTGTTAAACACAGATGATTGACACCCTCTCAGAGTTTAGATTGCCATGTGTTCCTTCCTTAGGTGGCTTGTGGTTTGAACCACACTTTAGTCGTCTCCGCTGATGGAACGATGGTTTGGGCTTTTGGTGACGGAGACTACGGAAAACTGGGACTCGGCAATTCCACAGCCAAGTCTTCACCTCAGGTAGGTGCTGTGGCACTGTGTGGCCTCTTAAGTTATTTGAGCTGTTAAAATTTGATGTTCACTTCAGAAAATAATCATGTGATTTTGTTTTTAAATGAATGTAATAAAGTTTTTTTTGGGGGGGGATTTTTTGATTCCTTTAGAAAGTGGACGTGTTGTGTGGAATCGGCATCAAGAAAGTGGCGTGTGGAACACAGTTCTCTGTGGCTTTAACCAAAGATGGCAAAGTTTTCACGTTCGGTCAAGGTACGCTATGGTTTGATGTTGTCTTTACTCCCCAACTGGTCTTTATCATGAGAGTGATTAGAGCTGCAGCGATCAGCTGATCTACAGAAAATTAATCAGCCGTTATTTTGATAACCAATCAATCATTTAACCCTCCTGTTGTCCTCGGGGTCAAATTTGACCCATTTTCAAAAGGTTTCTATATCAGAAATTTAGGTTTCCTTCAACCAAATTGTCAAAAAAAGTAATGTGGATGGTTCCATACAATGCTCTTCACAAGTTAAATAAGTTGAACTTGTACTACTTCATTGAACTTGGGTGTTTTATTTAATTTTATAGCATTTGAAGAAAAAAAATTGATTAAAGAACACTGAAAGTGACAGAACTTTAGGGGAAAAAAACAAACGTCCCAAAAAACTTAGAACAAAGAACTTCGGGAAAAGTGAGAAAACGTCAAAAAGTGACAAAATGTCGGAGAAAGCTTCAAAAACTGGGTCAAAACAACAACAAAAATGTCCAAAATCGACAAAGAACTTGACAAAAGTGTCTGGAGGTTTTAACTTTAAATTTTGAAGTTGCATGTTCTACGGGAAGACAACACAAGGGTTAAGTAATATTCAAGCTAATTTTCCAAATATTTAATGGTCCAGACGCTGTTTTGTGTTGGTTTACATTACAGTAAACTGAATATTTGGGGTTTTGGACTGTTGGTCAGACATAACCTTCGGCTTTAGGAAATCTAGTTTTGCATTTTTCACTACTATCTGATGTTTGCAGCTCTAATAACAATACATACTGTATTCATTTTAACATTTGTATAGCTTTGGTTCTGTTTAGGTTTTTCATATTCATACCCCCCAACTATTTATAACTTTTTGCAGTAAATAAGAAAACCAATAAACAATAAACCTCATGTTAAGATAATTTGTGCTTTTTCAAAAACCTAACATTTAAATATATTTGTTTCCTCCCCTGATTGCAGACCGCCTGATTGGCTTGCCTGAAGGCCGAGCCAGGAACCACAACCGTCCCCAGCAGGTGCCGGCTCTGTCAGGGATCCACATCCAGGATGTGGCTGTCGGAGCTGAGCACACTCTGGTGCTCTCCTCCACAGGAGACGTTTACACCTGGGGCAGCAACTCAGAGGGACAGGTAACCTGCAGGGTTGGGGAAAAAAACGATACAGCGTATTTTCTGTGGCAATACTGTTTGATACATGGACGCCAAATATCAATGTTTTATTATATAAATTGCATATGAGAATTTAACTTTTTGGTACTAGAATAATTAAATCAGTTGTCCTTTCAGTCCACTAGATCAGGGGTTCTCAAACTTTTTTCAATAATTTACCCCCTTTGAATTGTGTTTTTAAGCCAAGTAACCCCTGACCAGCGCAAAACATTTTTACATAGATATAAAGAGGAACAATACAGTGTCGGCAGTGATAGATTTACTAAACAACAACCTTGTAACTGAAAAACATTTAAATGCTACATTTCAAATGTTCAGAATCCATCACCTAATTCATTCATTATTATAGTATAATTATTTTAGGAATTATGCATGACATATTTTTAAATGAGCATTTTGCAAAAAGATCACGGACCCCCTGCAGTACTCCAAAGTACCCCCAGGGCTACGCGTACCACCATTTGAGAAACACTGCACTAGATGTTGCAGTCAGACATTTATTTTTTAACAGATGTTGACAAAGTTTTCCATTGGGGACATCATTTGAAGTTGGAAAATAGCTAATAAATTGCAACATATCGCAGAATATCGAAATATGTTTAAAATCACAATAATATCGTATGGTGATAATATCGTATAATGGGGCCTCTGGTGATTACCACCCCTAGCCTAGTGGACACACACAATGAACCCCAACTGAAATGTTGTCAGTCAGTCTGGGCGCTAATATTGTAAAAAAAAAGAAAAAAAAAAAAAAAAAAAAGCAATAGTCAATAACGTTATTAATTACCTTCTCCAGCCAGCGTCTGCTCTGGAATAAGGATTTTTTAGCATTCAGTTAACGAGAAATAGATCACAGTAAATTAATCGAATCACATTATTCATGTTTAATTTGGGTGATATCTTACTATAAATGATTAATTCACATGACTTTGACCTGGATCTTTGTTGTGTAGCTGGGTCTGGGCCACACCAACCATGTCAGAGAACCTACGGTGGCGACAGTGCTGCAGGGCAAGAACATCCACCAGATCTCTGCTGGACGCTGCCACAGTGCTGCCTGGACGGCTCCCTCTGTACCGCCTCGAGCACCAGGTTAGAAAGAGACACACACACATGTTTGTTTCACTATCTTTGTGGGGACCGTCACTGACATAATGCATTCCCTAGCTCCTTACCCTAACCTTAACCATCACAACTGAAAGCCTAACCTTAACCCTTACCCTCACCCTAACCATAACCTAATTATATCCCTAATCCTAAAACCAATTCTTAACCCTCAAACAGCCCTTTAACCTTGTGGGGACCAGCATTTTGGGCCCCACAAGGCTGTGCAGACCCCACTAGTATACTGTATTCCCCGGTATTTGGACCCCACGAATATAGTAAAACAAGCCCCCCCACACACACACACACACACACACACACACACACACACACAGACGTCCTAACGTCATGGCACTGCTGTCTTAACCGACAGACTTTATCCTGGAGGTCAGATGTCCTGCAGCGCTGCTCAGATGTGTAGTCAATACCAAAATGGGCCACAGCACATTGTTGTCAGATGAGGCACTGCTATTGTTTGGTGGACAAACACTAAGTCATTTCATGTAATGTGGTTAGAAGGCTCCTTCTTCCGGAATATTTTCATGTGAAAATAAAACCGAAAATATGGATGACTGACATGGAGTTCTGCAATGCTGCCACAACAAATGAGGACTCATAATTGAGCATAAACATAATAAACCTGTTTCTTTTTAACTTTTCTATGTTTAGAACTTATATTTTCTGTGTGCTAATTTGTTTTTATACCTAAACTTTGACACACAGACTTGTTTTTTTACATGCCACATTATAATTTAGAATGATGCGTTCAATGTGATTTGTAGCAGCAACTCACCAAGTTCTATTTGTTACATTTTGTTGCAAACAAAATTCTCTCTTAGCCTCTTGTAATACCACCCTGCTCTGCCCTCCACTCCCCTCCCTCGTGGTCGTTGCGTCTCCCTCCTCCCCTTCAGGCTCGTCGGTTCCTCTCCAGCTGGGTCTCCCTGTGGCGGTGCCTCCTCAGTACAGCGGGCTGAGAGAGGTCAGCATCGAGGCGGTGAGGGCTCGCCTGCGACTCCTCTACCACTTCTCTGACCTCATGTACTCCTCGTGGAGACTGCTCAACCTCAGCCCCAACAACCAGGTAGGCAAACAACCAGGACTCCAGGAAAAGGGAAATATCAATAATTAGGATTCCTGCCTCAGCAGCTGGAGGAACACAAATGATTGGGTTGATCCAATGATTTTGAAATGTAATGCCCATCTTCAAACACTATTCAGAGGTGGTCTTTGCTTTAATAAGATGTAACACAAGGAGGTAAAGGTGGCGTTGAATTTAGACTTAAATGTCATTTTATTAAAAGAAATAAACGAGAAGCTTAAGATTTGTGAGGCAGTTAAAGCTACATCACACACTGTTTTACACTATGTAATGATAATGAATGTAATCCTTTTTCTGCAGGGCTGTACGTCCCACTACAACGCCGGTACCTGGGGGATTGTTCAGGGCCAGCTGAGGCCCCTGTTGGCCCCCAGAGTGTACACTCTGCCCATGGTGCGCTCCATAGGCAAGACCATGGTGCAGGGCAAGAACTACGGCCCCCAGATCACCGTCAAACGGATCTCCACACGGTCAGTACTCCAATAGACTTTGTCTTTGTGTCTGTGTGTGTTTGTATGTAACAAAGTTGCATGGTGAAATATAATAAAAAAGGTGGATGAGTATTTCTGTGGAAGCCCAGTACTAATGGTTAAGGTTCTTTTGGGGCTTTTACGCTTTGATTTGAAAGTGGTCAGTAGAGGTGCAGGTTTTTGTCTACTAGCACATGAGCTGTTTGTGGACCACCTAAGCCGAATGAATGTAAAATCAATGTAAGCATCTAAACTAACTGAATGACTTCTATCAGATCTAATGATTGTAGTTTGTCCCAAGTGAACTTATTTAGCAAGTTTTGTCTTTAAGCTTTTTCAGTGTTATTTATTTATTTATCTGCTCTAGCTTTTCCAACATTTTAGACATAGATGTGGTGATAAAAACGGTCCAAAATGATTTGAAATTCCTTTATTTATTTTTTAAAACATTTTCTTGAGGGAGGACCCCTAAACCCGCCGCCAAATATACAAATCTAGGGGAAACACTGAAGGTGACAATAAATGTAAGAAGAGCATGGACCAGGACGAACAATTCTGTATATAAGAGACATTTCAGTTAGAAATTCTAACTAAAATGTCTCTTATATACAGAATTGTTCATTTCATTCCCAATAGTAGTTAAGTCGAGGTATTTGTAAACAACAAACAGTGATGGTCTTTTACAGAGAATTTGAAAATACTGTTTGGTAAATAAATTAAATATTATTCGTTGAATAAGAAAATATTGCACAGAATCAGATAGTAAAGACTTTAAGAGTTGCTGTCGTCCCCATAACATTTGTGTAGACTCAAAAGACAGGATTTGAAAACATGGATAGTTAAGGTTAAATAAAATCTTTGACTTGTTGCTGTTTTTTGTGTTAAACTTCTACTTCTTATTTTAATAACCCTCTGCAGGGGACGGAAGTGTAAACCGATCTTCGTACAGATCGCCCGCCAGGTTGTGAAGCTGAACGCCTCAGACCTCCGACTGCCCTCCAGGGCCTGGAAGGTGAAGCTGGTGGGAGAGGGGGCTGATGACGCAGGCGGGGTCTTTGACGACACCATCACAGAGATGTGTCAGGTATGGACAGATCTGTTAATGGAGCCCGACCGATGACAGATTTTTAAGGCCTATATTGATACAAATATTTGGTGAGTTAAAAATCCGATAAATCGGTCGGGCTCTATGTGTTAAAACGATTGTTGATAAGCCGGGTGTTTACTGGATGCGTTATAAAACAGTGATGTTTCTCTCCTGTAGGAGTTGGAGACGGGAGTGGTCGACCTGCTCATCCCCTCCCCCAACTCCACGGCGGAGGTCGGCTACAACCGAGACAGGTGAGGAGCATGTCCGCCTCTCTTTATCCATTCTGACTGTCCACCCTCAAGTTTCTACTCTAATGAAAGATTTGGAATGTTATATCAATATCAATATGACCTTTTTTTTTACCTATGATGGCTGATATTTGGGATTATTCTTGTGCACAGCATGTCCACTAGGGGTTGGAATCTCTTGGCACCTCACGATTCGATTCCGATTCAGAGGCCAATGATTTTATTCCAAACTGATTATCGATGCAACAATTTTTTTATGTACATTTCCATGTGTGATTTTTAAAAATATACATATAAATCAGAGTTTGCTAATCACTACCTAGACAAAGCTTAGATTTTGACATATATTTGTCACACACAAGTTTTAATGAAATGTTTTGTCTACTTTTTTTTTGTTGTTGTTTTGTAGTCATTCCATGCTTAAGCCTTAAACATGCATGTGAAAGTCCCCTTCTCTCCCAGTAATCTTCCATGTCAGAGGCTGTTTAAAGGTGGATCATTGGCTTCTTAGAACATGAAACATGAGGTGGTCAGATGTAATGTGATAAAGTAGATGAACAGCCTATATGTGTTTTGCCTAATTATTTTATGTACAGTATGTCTTATTAGATCGCGTGTGTGTATGTATATGTATATATATACACACACACACACACACACACACACACACAGACAGACACACACACACACACACACACACACAAAGTTAAATTTTTCTTTTTCTTTTGGCCATTTAAAATTACATTTAAAATAATTTTTAAATCGATTATTAACTTATCTTAATCGAGAATTGAATCGTTCTAGAGAGAAACGCGATGCATCAAATAATCGAATATTTTTCCCACCTTGTTGTATTTTTTAATACAAATGAAAACCAAGCCAGAGCGTTTTTTCCCCCTTTCTCCAGAATAGATTGTTGCTGGCATTGCGAGACTACTGAAATCCCAAATTGTTATATTTTTTTATAGATTACTCTCCTGTTTTAGCTTGTAATGCTGGATGGCAAAGTGTGTTTGTATTCAGGGTGGAGCTTCAAAAAGTGGTGTCCATTTGGCAACAGTAAAACAATATTATAACCTCTCGAAAGAACTTCTCAGAACTGTCATGTAGCATAATCCAAGTCTCCCAGAATGTCCATTTATGTGCTCATTTGTCCTCAAAACATGTATATTTACTCATTTTTTAAATACATAATTTCCAAAAGATCTTCTCATGCCTGCAGCTCCGTCGTTGGCTTACCTGGCACTACGTAGTCCAAGTGTCATTTTAAACTCCTCATTAGAAAACAAACCAAACAACATTTCTGCCTCCTTTAATGTGCCCAGGTTTCTCTTCAACCCGTCTGCCTGCCTGGATGAGCACATGCTCCAGTTTAAGTTCCTGGGTATCCTGATGGGCGTGGCCATCCGCACCAAGAAGCCCCTGGACCTCCACCTGGCTCCCCTGGTGTGGAAACAGCTGTGCTGCATCCCCTTGCTGCTGGAGGATCTGGAGGAAGTGGACCTCCTTTATGTGCAGACGCTCAAAAGCATTCTTCACATTGAAGACAGTGGCATCACCGAGGAGAATTTCCACGAGGTGGGACATGTATTTTTTATTTTGTTATAAGGAGAGAGTGGTTATGTGGATGATTTACATGTTTTGCATTGTTTAATGTGGGGTGGGGACTGAGTATCAGGGCCCTCATGTGAGGAGGGCCCAAAAAGATGCTATAATGAATAGCCGTGGATGCGGTGAGGGGCCCATAGGGAATGCCTTTCTACAGGGCCCAGAATTTTGTGCTACGCCCCTGCTAGTCTATATCCAGAAATATTAAATAATAGATACCTCAGTATTTAAGAGTTGACAAATTTATATCGTCTCATTGTACAAGTCTTCATATTACCCAACCATAGTAAGGCAGGTTCATTGAAGAGAGAGAAGGGAATTAAAACACTTGTGTGATGGGGAAAAGTATTTGTAATATACTGAATTTGAACTAAAGTGCCATACTGTATATTAGAAATGTGGTATAAAGGAAAGTTACAGAAAAGGGGAATACTACAGCTATACATAGAGGCGGGATATATGATGGTGAATGAGATCCGTGAATGAGATTTTATTATACATAAAAACTGGATGAGCGTTGATCCACCTCCTTGAGGCCTCTGCAGTCAGTGCCAGTTAAACACCACCAACACCCTTCCACACATCCTCACTTCATCACTCTGTATTTGAGCTCGATCTCTGGCTTCAACAGCACACTAAAGAACTGAACACAAGTCAGCATTACCATCTTAGTAACTAAAGGCTCACAGGGTGACTGATCATTGTTGTGACAGCGTGTTTACTTCCTCAGCCATGGGAAAATTTGATTCATCACAATCACATGCGTGCTGCTAGAAAGATAATAAGTAGCCAGTTCACAGGTTTTATTCCCAGACTGAAATGTCACAAACCAAAACAGACTTTAAATGATGTCCCATAACGTGACCACACCACACCCAGTGATTTAGAGGAGGGCTGTTTACAGCCGACAGGGTTGAACATTAACCAACCAAACATTGCCATGAATCCGTGTTCACATTTCAGATTTTCAGATTTCAGACTGACTGGTTGGCTGAGAAAACAGAGACAGTAATGTGTCTGTAACCAGTTTGAAGCTTTGTCAGAGCTTGATGTAAGCCCTGGGGGGGGCTGTGGGTAAGCTTTTCAAACACCAGCAGTCAGCTCAGCTGAGGCGGCTTTGCCTCTCTTCCCCGCTCTGGTACACACTGTTTCTGTCTCCCAGCGCTGATAAAACCTCAGCATGACTGTGGCCTCGACCAGTACTGATACACAGACCACACACCCCTCCCGCCCCCCCTTAATATCCACAGATAGGCTGGCTAAAGCAGCAGAAAGCTTAGATATCCCCAGAGGCCGTCTTCTGTCCAAACAACCTCACACAACCCCTGCTCTGTAAAGCCCCGTCCTACAGGAATGCCAGCGCCGCTGTTGCTGTAGCATATCCTGCCTGCCGGAGACTTGGCCCCGCTCCCAGGCTTGTAGAGGAGAGAAAAGGGAGGTTTGGAGCCGCAACACTAGCTCTGTCAGCCAGGCCGAGGGGGGGGGGCGGGAGAGGAAAGGGCTGCATCTGCTGCTTTGGCATGAAAGGAGGAAGAGTGGGAGAGACACGGAATCTGCTCCTCTTGTTGGCCTCGGTTTGAATTCTGCCAGACGAGCCGTCCAATGTCTTACCATGATGTTATAATATCTCGTTGCTTGCCAGGAAGTGAATAAATTATTAGATACATTTCAGTTTTTAACCAATCTGTTTCATCGTTATTCAGTCAAAGGAAAGCTGGCGAGTATTCCATGTTTACTTGCTAGCGGTCTTCTTCTTAACCTTTGCTATGCTTCTTTGTGCGTCACCACCACCATCTATCGATCTGTTGAATAGCGTGACACTGATATGTATCATGTGCATCCCTTTGTGACTGTGTGCATGACACAAACCAACCATAAAAACATAGTTCTGTAGTGCTTCTAATGTACTTGTGGTCAAAAACTCCACTAAGTACCTTTTTTTATTGTAAATGAGCGCAAAAAATAGTTTTCCATTGGAGGAGTCGTCTTCACTATGAAAGTAATTCATGTCAGGTCCACTAACCGTTACATGTATTGGACTAATTATTGTTTGTGTTTGTTTTCCAGATGATTCCCCTGGATTCTTTTGTCGGGCAGAGTGCGGATGGAAAGATGGTGCCCATCATCCCGGGAGGAAACAGCATCCCTCTCACTTTCTCCAACAGGAAGGAATATGTGGAAAGAGCTATCGAGTACCGGCTGCATGAAATCGATCGACAGGTATATTAAAACTCTGCCGCAGAGCCTGGAGGAGAAAAAACAGATAGTGTGTGTTTCATGCTCTGCTTTTCTGTCAGGAGAACGTGAATACAAACATGTTGCTTATTGTTAGTTTCTTTTTACAGTTTTAAAGGTCCCATGACATGGTGCTCTTTGGATGCTTTTATATAGACCTTAGTGGTCCCCTAATACTGTATCTGAAGTCTCTTTTATATAGACCGTAGTGGTCCCCTAATACTGTATCTGAAGTCTCTTTTATATAGACCTTAGTGGTCCCCTAATACTGTATCTGAAGTCTCTTTTATATAGACCTTAGTGGTCCCCTAATACTGTATCTGAAGTCTCTTTTATATAGACCTTAGTGGTCCCCTAATACTGTATCTGAAGTCTCTTTCCCGAAATTCAGCCTCGGTGCAGAATTACAGCCACTAGAGCCAGTCCTTAGGATGTGCCATTTCTGTGTCTGTAGCTATTGAGGAGGAGAGAGGGGGGGACAAGGGGGAGGGTGGGGGTGTGGCTCGTTTGAAAGCCATGATGTCTCTCTCTCTCTCTCTCATGGGTGGGCCAAATTCTCTGGGTGGGCAAAGCAGAGAAAGGGGAGGTAACCTTGCTCCTTATGACCTCATAAGGAGAAGATTCCAGATCGGCCCATCTGAGCTTTCATTTTCTCAAAGGCAGAGCAGGATACCCAGGGCTCGGTTTACACTTATCACCATTTCTAGCCACTGGGGGACCATAGGCAGGCTGGGGGAACGCATATTAATGTTAAAAATCCTCATAAAGTGAAATTTTCATGCCATGGGACCTTTTTAAAGGTCTCAGTTTTAACACTTGCACTCTGTGATCTTGTGCTGTGAAAAGCTGCTTTCCTATTTAAACTTGACTTACTGTACTTACCCCTGTCCTGTCCCTCCCGTATCAGGTGGCGGCGGTGCGTGAGGGCATGTCGTGGATCGTGCCGGTGCCGCTGCTCTCGCTGCTGACGGCCAAGCAGCTGGAGCAGATGGTGTGCGGCATGCCGGAGATCTGTTGCGACGTGCTGAAGAAGGTGGTGCGCTACAGGGAGGTGGACGAGCAGCACTCCCTGGTGCAGTGGTTCTGGCAAACGCTGGAGGAGTTCTCCAACGAGGAGCGGGTCCTCTTCATGCGCTTCGTCTCGGGACGCTCGAGGCTGCCCGCCAACACGGCCGACATCTCTCAGAGGTTTCAGATCATGAAGGTGGACAGGGTGAGTGAAGCCGGATCCATGTGCTGCATGTTGGAGACTCGCCTTGTTTCACTATTTCAGGGGTCCTCAAACATATCACTTAAAGGTCCGCATCTTAATTTAGTTCAAGCTCAGAGGTCCGGAACTATTGGAAGTAACAAAGTAACATTTCATAGATTTACTTTGACCTTTTCAGCAACATACATTCAATTTGAATATTCAATTCAGTTCAGTTCAATTCAATTTTATTTGTAGTGTCAAATCATAACAAGAGTTATCTCAGGACACTTTACAGATAGAGTAGGTCTTGACCACACTCTATAATTTACAAAGACCCAACAATTCCAGTGATTCCCCCAAGAGCAAGCATAAATGCATTAGTGCGACAGTGGCGAGGAAAAACTCCCTTTTAGGGAGAAACCTGGGACAGACCCAGGCTCTTGGTAGGGGGTGTCTGACGGTGCCGGTTGGGGGTGCGATGGACAGTGGCAAATAATAGTCACAATAAAGATAATGACTAGAAATAGTCGTTGTAATAGTTCATGGTGTCGCAGGGCCCAGCAGGGCGTGGCAGGATGTTGGCCGGACGTAGCGAGTCGTAGCTGGGCATTGTAGAGCGTAGTTTTCCTGGTCAACTTTTGTGTTGGTATCGCTACCTGAAATTCGGCAACGGCGCCAGTAACCTACTTCATCTCTTACAGTTTTTTCTCAGTCGCTTTGGTACATTTCTCAGATCAAAACTAACTGTTCAATTGTCACATCAGTGGGTCACTTGTGCACATCAAAAAAGCAGTTTCTCATTTCTTTGAACAAGTTGCAAATGCTTTGGTACATCCACGCAAATGATGATGTACAATTCTCTGCTGTATTATAATGGGTCTCTGTTGAATAGTCCCCCCCACCCCCCAGGCATTAGTTCATAGCATAAGTCTTTACATGCAAAATGGTTGAACAAGTTGTCATAATACGTCAAGCATGTTTCTATACATTTCCATTAGACTTTTTCTAAATCTGTCCTGAATTGGTAAACTTCTCCCAGGTGAATCTTGACTTTCTCTAACGAAGGTGCTTCTCATGAACCATCAACTGGCAAGTGTGTATATATATATATATGTATGTGTGTGTGTGTGTGTGTGTGTGTGTGAGATATATATATATATATATATATAGCGCAACACAATGTTACAATGAACGCCAGGTGACGACTGCACTGTAATTCTTACAGCACTGCATGTACAGTTTTCCCTAAGGAGATGTCCTATGTTCACATTTTTTTCTTTGTGCTATGCAGTGCTGTCTTTTCCTTTCTGTATCGCAATGACACGGTCTGTCAACAAATTACAGTACAAACAGTAAAAGTGTAAATGTGAATCTTCAGTCTCTTGCGATCAAACTCCCACATACACTGAGGTGTAACCTACAATTTACAATAGTTGTCATCAAAACGTTAGCCATAGTTTACATCAGAGCGTCCCTCCAGAGTACACTGTTATACTGACAACATGACTAAGCAATTTGACTGTCTTATCCGTACACAATGACACGTCATTCTGATGGCACTGACGCGTTCATTTGCCGATATTTACTTTGGAGAGATGAACTAAGGATTTTGAGCGAGAGACTGGCTTTCGCAGGTCGTCCGTGGTGTTTTGCTATTTGTACGAATTGTTTTGAGAAATGCACTTAACTGTTTTGCAAACGTCCAGGATGATTCGAGAAATGTACCAAAGCGACTGAGAACAACTGTAATACAGAAAATGTATTTCAGTTGTGAAAATGAGTCCAAACCTATTTATTCTATTTGCATTTTTATTTAGAACATTTCACACACCGAACTAAATAAAACCCCTCCCTAGAACCTCCAGTCTGTCCCCGGGGCATAGAAAACGCTGTCAGCTCAGAGGAAGTGGAACCACACTGCGACTGCTTCCGATTCGCCGTTATACCATATTGCAGCAAACGTCCGCGACGCTTGGGACAGATTTATCGGCATCGCCGTGACTCACTGTGACTTGAAGAAGTCGCAGAGGCAGGATTGAAGAATCAACATTTCTAACGACTTTGTGTGTGTGTGTGTGTGTGTGTGTGTGTGTGTGTGTGTGTGTGTGTGTGTGTGTGTGTGTGTGTGTGTGTGTGTGTGTGTGTGTGTGTGTGTGTGTGTGTGTGTGTGTGTGTGTGTGTGTGTGTGTGTGTGTGTGTGTGTGTGTGTGTGTGTGTGTTCTCCACAGCCCTACGACAGCCTGCCGACCTCTCAGACCTGCTTCTTCCAGCTGCGTCTGCCCCCGTACTCCAGCCAGGCCGTCATGGCGGAGCGGCTGCGCTACGCCATCAACAACTGCCGCTCCATCGACATGGACAACTACATGCTCTCCCGAAACGTGGACAACGCCGAGGGCTCCGACACGGACTACTGACGCAGGCACTTCCACACGTGCACACAAATAAATCACGGACTGGCTTATCTGAACACACACAAACCCAGAGATGCTTGGTCATCTCTGCACCAGTTGTAGGAACTCCCGAGCAGACGGGCCACTTTTTAAATCCATTTTACGTTCTTTCAAACAGCAAATATTATCATTTCTCCTTGTGGTTTATTAGCAATTTTTAAATGACACAAAGATCCACACGAGAAGTACATTGCGTGTTGATTTTTTTTTTGCCCATTACTCCACATCCCATTTTCAGGGTTTCTGCATGGAGATATGTTTATTATTTGGAAATGTGTATAGAATATTCAATCAAGTGGTGGAGGAAAAAAAAAGAATATTGTACATTGTGTAAAATGCTTCATTAGGACAATGTTTTGCATAATATCCATATTTATTGTTTTCATTGCCTATGCCGAGTTTCCCAAAGCCTACAGAAAAAAACAAAACAATAAATGCTGCATAACTGATTGGTTGTTCAGTTTGTTGTAAAGAAAGACATTTACCTCTCCGAAAGCAGACATCACGTTTATTTCAGAAGTACAAAATATGACAAAGGCTATCTTTTTTTAGGGAGTAACTAAAGTGAAAAAAAAAAAATATGTACATAAAGGAAAACACTACACGTCTTAAGTGTGTTCAAACTATCTGCTCATGTTGGCAAGAGCTGTTAGAAGAGATTTTTTTTTTTTTTTTCATCTTTATACAATATTTACTTTGAAAGACTTATTGGCTGCTGTTAGAGCTGTCACTTTAAAGAAAATGTCATTTGAAGTAACAGCTACACAGATTTAGTCAGTCTACACAGGAGGCGACCGTGTATGATCCCCCCCGTACTGAGCCTGAAGGCGAACTTATTCATTTGTGCAAAGACCGAGGATTGTGTTCTCTTTACAGCTTGTATGGAGAGAAATTAAAGATCACAGCAACTAATAACTCTCGAACTACACGCGAGTATTGTTCTTAACTTTCAAAAAATCCGAACCATCTTCTAAATTGTGCCAGAAGAGGTTTCTAAATTTCCTCTGGGGTCCCTGTGATTGTTCTGTTTCACAACCGTGTTAAAGGAACACGGTGACTTATTGGGACTTTGTCTTATTCCCCGTATCCCCCAGAGTTATCCCCGAGAGTTAGCTCCAACTAGCCTAGCTTAGCACAGATCCTGGAGGTAACCGGCTCCATCTAGCCTAGCTTAGCACAGATCCTGGAGGTAACCGGCTCCATCTAGCCTAGCTTAGCCCAGATCCTGGAGGTAGCCGGCTCCATCTAGCCTAGCTTAGCACAGATCCTGGAGGTAACTGGCTCCATTTAGCCTAGCTTAGCACAGATCCTGGAGGTAACCGGCTCCATCTAGCCTACTGCTCCCAATAAGTGACAAAATAACGCCACCATGTTCCTATTTCCATGTTGTGATTTGTATAGTCACAGCATGTACAAATAACAAGGTCACATGACACACAGCCATCTTCTAACCGTATACATACTGGGAACTATATTCTCAGAAGGCGAAGCACTGCTACTCTCTGCTCCTCACCACGGGCCTTCTCAGGTGCTGCGAGCAAATCACTCTGCCCAAGTAGCAGAGAGTAGCAGTGCTTCGGCTTTCTGAGATTATAGTTCTTCTATATAGATCTGTGCTAAGCTAGGCTAGCGGTGGGGGCGTCAGACAGAGTTAGGACACGCACGGAGATGAGAAGGGTCTGTATGGACTTCTCTACCTCTGGGGGATACGGGGAATAAGACAAAGTCCCAATAAGTCCGCGTGTTCCTTTTTAAGATTTTAATGTTTACAGGTACCATGACCAAATACATTTACTGTTTACCAGCCTGAAACTCTCTGAACATGCGAGGCGTGAAAGACAAAAAACTGATGGATAAATAAAAACGAAGAGCTCTTCACCGATCAAAGTTTTGGGTGTTGAGAGATCCAATCGTTCTCCGTGGATCGAGAAACATTACCAACTGCTTGAGCTGATCAAACCTTTTTAAAAGCCTTCTGAGGATTTCAAGCTAATTATAATCAGAAACTGACTTTGGGTAAATTGTGCCACTTGATATTTCAATATTGGAAAGTATATCGAGAAGGAAGGCTGCTTTTCTCAACTCCTGTAAAGTTTTGGTGTTTTTACCCAACAGTGGTGGTGTGCTGATGGTATCAGCAGCATGAGGTAGAGGAATCATTAAAAACCTAAAGAGAAGCAGATCAAACAAGGTAACAAAGTATTCAAAATCCCAAGTCTCCAGATGTAATGCGCCTTCATTAATATTTCGATCCATGTTTTCAGAAGAACCCCCAGAGCTCAGGATTCCTGCTTCATTTGTTCACTCAGTAACAATCTGCCGACATTGTTCCGACAAACTCATCAGAAGATTTAAAAAAAACCTCAAATATTAGTGAAAACTAAAACACAGAGCTCCAGTGTGTCCTCACACAGACGGCTGTCTTTGAAGAGTCCTAAAAGTCAACTTTCTAAAACGGGTTTCATGCTTCTTGCGGGCAGCGCGGTCGGGGCCACGTGGCCACTGGGCGTGGAGGGTCGGAGCGCCGATCATCGCCAAGATCTTGTGACAACGGGCGCCCGGATGGCTCAGTTGGTGGAGCGGGCGCCCATGTGTGGAGTTTCGCTCCTCGACGCATCCGGCCTGGGTTCGACTCCACCCTGCGGCCCTTTACTGCATGTCATCCCTCTCTCCCCTTTCATTTCTTCAGCTGTCCTGTCAATAAAGGCCTAAAATTGCCCCAAAAAAAATCTTAAATGAAAAAAAAAAAAAAAAGAGACTGACAGAAGAAGTGCGTTCTGGGAGCAGCCGCTTCTGACGTCAGTATGAACGACCAGACGGGTCGTCTGCACGCCCCCGACCGCAAGAAGCACGAAACCCATTTAACAGGCCCTGTCACGTCGGACTCTTTCCGCTGGAGTTCCTGACGTCCGAGCAAACTGCACATCAGCTGTAGATAAAAAAATAAATAAAAAAAAAGATGTAGAAGACTTTGAAACATGCTTTTTTTAAGGCCTTGAATCGTCTGTGGAAACCACGATGAGATCCTGTCTCACCCGGGTCAGCCTCTGATTTTCACCACAGCACATGAATCTCTCGCTCTCTCTCTCTCAAGACAGCCAGCCTCCATCTGCCACAGTCCTGGGAGCGACGATGCTCTCCTGCGCCCGCAGGAGTCGTTCCAGACACGGCGAGCTGATCTTGAAGGGCGGCGCCCCCCGGCTGAGGCGGGCGCCGGCACCCGGGCGGCGCCGGGGCCCCGGGTGCGAGTCGGTGCTGGAGGAGACGGCGTTGTCCTGGGTCACCTCCTGGCTCTGGCTGTGGCTGCAGCGCGCGGGCAGACGGGGCGCGGAGGCGGCGCGCTGGCCGAGCGGCGGTTCAGGCGTCTTCAGGGAGCAGGTGGCCGACGCGTGGAGACGCTTGAGGTGGGGGGAGGAGTCTGAGGAGCAGAGCGACGCCGGAGAGGATGGAGGAGGGGAGGCATGAAGCTGCTGCCGAGGAGACAGAACAAAATAATAGCTTTCATTTTATTATCATACTTACAGACAATCCAAGTAAAACGCTGGCAAAAAAGAAATGCACATACAATAAATTTTACGAATAATACGAGACATGTCCGAGTCAGCGCTTTCCAATCCTATCGTTTTAAGATTCCTTTTACTGTACCACATGTTGCATTTATTTGGCCAGTGGTTTCCAGTTATTTTTCACATCAAGGACACTTAAACTGAAAAATTAGACAACGGACTCCCGTGTGACAAGAATTCGTCCCCATCTGATTGGATTTTAGCTTTTAGATGTTTTATAACAAAGTGTATCAAACCCATGATCAAAATAGTCACATCATGTCATTGCGTTAAAGCTTTAGTGCGCAACTTTTTTATATTAATAAACGCCATTGCCAAATGAGTTGCTACAAAGCTAATTAAGACTATCAGCTCCACACAACTCTCTCTGTATCTCTCAGTAGGACTATGTTCAGAAGATTGTGGCGTCCGGTGACTTTCCCGCGCAGAAACTCTAGTGAAAATAATGACCTCTTCAGAAGAGCCCATCATGTTTTTTAATCCTCCGTGTCCTCCTTGGCTACTAGCAACTAGCTGCAATGGAACGTTAATGGGCAATTGCGCACTTACAATTTCCGTCCACTAAAAGTGCTTGCCCTTTAAGAAGCTGTGAATTGCTTACAGAGCTTTTTCTCTTTCCTTTATTGTGTTATATATCTTTTTTGTGCACGTTATAGGTTTACAAAGTGAAAAAGCCCAAAGTCCCCCCCAAAGGGACTTACCATCTCCAACAGAAAACACTGTTCACAAACTGCTCCAAACGAACAAACGCTTCCGTGACGAACGTGTGTCACTTTGTAACACACGTTACAATGCTCGCCTAGCTGCTAGCGTGGCACGCCCTCATACTCTGCTTCTGACTGGCTAGTAGTCCTTACCTAGCTACTGAGCATGTGTGACTCCCAACAAAGATGTAACAGAAGTGAGATGTCTCACTCTGTAGCTAAAACAGAGAGCTCAACACACAGGGTGAAAAGAGGAGCTGCAGCCTAACCTCTAAATACAATTATGAACCTGAAAATGAGCATAATGAGCACCGTTAAACTATAGCTGAAATGGTAAATCGCTTATCAGAATTGTTGCTTCTTCACTAGTAGATTGATGGATTGATCCGTGCGGTTGTATTATTTTAAACATCTTTACCCTTTGCTTCTTAGCCGGAGTGCAGTCGTCTGTCCGCGTCAGGACTGGTCTGATGTGAGGGAACCAACTCTGAAGCATTTCTTCTATCTTCAGTATAATGCTGAGGAAACGTCCACTAGAAGAGAGACAGACAGAGAAAAAAAAGGGTTGTAGAAAGTACCCAGATGCACAAGAACACACTGCCATTAGTTGAACATTATTCCACTGATCTACACGTGGAGGTAACACGCCAAGAAATGCTACCAGCAAAAGCCCCTTTTCACACAATGTACTGCAACCCTGAACTTATCTATTCTAGACGCTAGCTGGCGGAGCTAATGTGAGAACACAAATGTCCGAATCAGTTGAACTAGACATCAGATAGTCTTTACCCTGCCAGCTCGCAAGCATGAAGTCTGTAATGTCCGACTGAGCTGAAAGTGTGAGGGAGTGGCCGGGTTGATGACATTTCATGTGGCTGGTGAAAAACTGGAAGAAAACAGTTCTTACAACATCTGTGGGTAAAGAAGGAGGGCGATATACACACAGACTGCAACGAAAATGTC
Organism: Perca fluviatilis; assembly: GCF_010015445.1. Classification (NCBI taxonomy): domain Eukaryota; kingdom Metazoa; phylum Chordata; class Actinopteri; order Perciformes; family Percidae; genus Perca; species Perca fluviatilis. The sequence continues at coordinate 42,260,708 of NC_053114.1, read as the reverse complement.
GAACTGGAGAGACGACAGGATTCTGGAACTTGTGTCTATAAGCATCGCAGCCGAAATCGTCAATCGACAAATTCAAGAACGGCAACAGACTCTGTTGTTTATGACCGGATTACGAACCGACTCAGTGACCGCTGTGTAATCCCTCCTACCTCCCGCACGCTCCACCCAGGCGCCACCCTTCGCCTAAACCAGACGGAGGATTTCCAGTGAGTGAGAAGGTGGCTGACACAGACAATCTCCTGTAGTTGTGTGCTACACGTGTGAAAGGGAAACTCTGGACAAAGGGACCTGATTTGATGGACTTTGTCCTAAATTCAAATTTGAAAACTGCTTTTTGAAAACTTTCTATGCTAAAGGTTAGCGCTGAATGCTGCTTAATTTACTCCATTATTCCTATACACGGACTATGGATAAGTAGCTAATACAACACACAAAAGACCAAAACTATCCAATAAGCTCTCAGTGACCGATTAAAATGACATGTTAAGGAGATTCACGCAGCTGCTAGTAGCCAAGGAGGACACTGAGGATTAAAAAACATGATGGACTCTCCAGAAGAGGTCATTATCTTCACACGAGTTTCTGCGCGGGAAAGTCACCGGACGCCACAATCTTCTGAACATAGTCCTACTGAGAGATACAGAGAGAGTTGTGGAGGTGATAGTCTTAATTAGGGGTCCATGCCCGAGTCTGGTCCAAGCCCGAGTCTGGAAGAACCGGCAGTAGCAAAGCTACGCCGTTCGCACAGCAGGGCTGTGGAACCCTATTGTAATCCTAAGGATTATTATTATTTTTCTCCGCGTAAAACAGATGCTACAGCCTAAACCGTACATGTTGGGAGGGTGCCGTTTTCAGGACTGGTCCAGATCCCTGCACGGACCTCGGACCAAAAAAAATGTACACCACTAGGTGGCGCTATAGCAGAGATGCGCGTTTGGCTCTATAACTCCCAAACCGTACATCGCACATTAAAAATACACATCCAAATTCAGCTGAATCTCGTGATATAGGCCACACCCATTTCCGCCTAGATTTTTATGTGCGAAAAATCGTGATTTATCGTAAACCTACTTTTTCTAACTCATTCTAGACCGTGCAACCGATCTGCACAAAACTTGGTTGGTAGCATCTCCAGACCGACCTGACAAAAAGTTATCAAATTAATTTGCACAAATTACGCATGACCAAATTTATGTAGCTAGCTACGAAAACACAAACTTTGCCATATCTCGGCCAAAATTAATGCTATCAACCTGAAACTTTATCATATCTCAGCCAAATGAATAGGTATCAGAGCAAAACTTGGTATTGTTGTTAGACATCCCACTCCGAGCCTCTGTACCAAATTTGGTGAAAATGAGCAGTTAGGGGGCGCTATAATGAACGTAGACGCGTTTTGGCAAATAACTCAATGCATTTAAATGGGAAGTTTGCAATGGCAATATCTCTGCCGCAGTAAATGCTATTGCTATTGTCAGATTATTGTTCAACGTCCCACTACAATGATATGTACCAAATTTGGCGAAAATCTGCCATTAGATGGCGCTATAATCAATGTTTATGCGTTTTGGCAGATAACAATGCATGCAAATGGGACACTTTCGATTGCAATTTCTCTGCCGTAGTAATTGCAATAAACGCGGAACTTGTGATGCTTGTTCGGCATGCTGCTTTGAGGCTCTGTACCAAATTTGGCGAAGATCGGCCATTAGGGGCGCTATAATCAACGTAGACCAGGTTCGGCCCTTTTACTCAATCAATGTTAATGGGATATTTGCAACGTACCGCAGACCTTGCGGCTCACGCCATTGATATTTCCCGACGTTTGCCTCCCTACAGCCACGCTTTGGGTCCTGCTTTCGCGCGCTTCCCGGGTCATCGGGGGCGACTGGCGCCGGGAGGCTTGGACCCCGTCATAACTGCTTGAAGTTGTAGTTAGCTTTGTAGCAACTCATTTGGCAATGGCTTGAATGTAACGGACAGTCGTTACTTTACTTTACATGTCATGTAGCTGACGCTTTTATCCAAAGCGACTTACAATTGCTATATATGTCAGCAGTCACACGCCTCTGGGGCAACTAGGGGTTAAGTGCCTTGCTCAGGCACATGTTGGTTGATGTATCACAGAGGGAATTGAACCCAGATCTCCCACACCAAAGGTATGAGTCATATCCACTGCGCCATCACCACCACCATTTAATATCAAAACGTTACGCACTAAAGCTTTAATGTAAAAATGTCTATATCCTTGACGTTCCACATCTGGGATTGCTCCGCCGGATTTCACTCTTTTCAGCCAGATGTCCCGTCCCCTTCCTCTGTCTCTGTGTTGGCGTTCTAACCTCCGGTGGAGTTGTGAGGACTATGGTTAACTTCTCCTCAGATCTCTGCAGGGTAAATCCAGACAGCTAGCTAGACTATCTGTCCAATCGGAGTTTTTCTCTCGCACAACTATTTTACAGCGGCTCCATGCAGCGTTTAGCAACGGCCATGACGATTGTGATTGATTTAACGAAATGCCAATAAACCAGAGCAGGTTTTTCTCCCATCCCGGGATGCTGTGTGGACTAGACAGACCCTCCTCTGCTCCGCAGCGTGTGGATGGTCTGGCAAAGCGAGACTAATGTAAAAGTAACTAAAGGGGTCAGATAAATGTAGTGGAGTAACACGTACAAGATTTCATCTTGAAATCCACTGATGTAGAAGTATCAAATAGTATAAAATGGAAACAATCAAGTAAAGTACAGGTACTTGAGTAAATGTACTTAGTTACAGAGTGCTGACATGTGAACTTCCTTCAGCCTGAATGGGACATTTGAGGAGTTTTCAGATGCAGATTACAGAGTCAGAGCCGCCCTGCAGCTCAGATGGCTTACGGATGTCTCGCCAATGGCCATTACATAAGACCCATAAAGCCTCTGCCAACGCATAGGCTGCTGTGGCTTCATCTGATTGGTTGAACAACATGAAACGGCACAAAGACTGAATAAATAATAAAAAAGCCTGCGAGGGGAGAGAGAGAGAGAGAAAGAGAGAGAGAGAGAGAAAGAGAGGAGGGGAGGGGAGGGGAAATATGGCCGACTGATCGGAGCGTATCTGCATTCCTCTCCCAGCATGTTCAGGTCCACATGAGATGCTGATGCTATCTGACGGCCACGTACGGGCGTCACATGATGCGTACGGAGGCGGACAAGCAGAGCATGTTCAGGTCCACATGAGAAATGTGACCGACCACACACACACGGCAGCAGGAGAAGGGCCTCGTTCCATTCACAGGCTATAAATAGAGCAGTAAGCCTCAGAGCGGCCGCCCAGGCCCCGCCCACCGCCACACATACAGACATAGCCAGATACAGCCAGCAGGCACATACATGTGATATATGAGAAAAATATGTTCAACAGTGTTTGAATGAATGTAAAAAGGTTTTGTAAGTCATGTTAAGTCTTTTATTATGTTCTTTTGATAGCATAGAAGTGAGTAAAAGCATTTAGCAACATGTGGTCACTAGAGTTCTGAAACCGTATAGAGGTCTTGTTGACAAGGTGTAGAAGGTATGTGTTGTGTTCTGCATAGTGTGGCACAAAGTAGGTTTTAGTTTTTAGTTGTTTTTTTTGTGGCATTTCTGCCTTTATTATATAGAAAAGCTAAAACATGAAAGGGGGAGAGAGAGGGGGAGGGGGGGAAGACGTGCAGGAAAACCGTCACAGGTCGGATTCGAACCCTGGACCTTCTGCGTCAAGGACCAAACCTCTGCATATGTGCGCCAGCTCCCCCCACTGAGCCAACCGGCCACACCAAAATAACTATTTTGAACCATGTTTGAACTGCTGTAGTGTATGTTGTGTTTTAATCACATGCTAATCGAGCACATTTTCAGAAACTAGAGGAATTTAGGTTTCAAATGAAGCCTCATATATGCATGTTGGCCTTCCAGTTCTTCTGTTATAAGCGTTTCCCTTTGGGAAAGGGAAATAGACAAAAATCAAGCAAAAGAGGTGGATTTGAACAGGTTAACGGATTGGTTGTTTGGTCTATAAAATCTCAGAAAAATGATGGTCAGTGTTTTCTAAAGCCCACGAGGACATCCTAAAATGTCTTGTTTTGTTCCGTTACTGCTGGATGTGGAAATAAACAGGGCTGTCCTCGATTAAAGACATTCTTAGTCGAATCACACACACGTGAGTTTGTAATCGATCGAGTGATCGATTAGTTGATTTAAGTTAGTTTAATTAGTTGATTCGACAGATGTGTAATCATGCAAAAGCACCAGTTTAGATATTTTGAGTTTACCAGAGATGTGCTCAGAGGTTTGTTAAGTTTTTCAGTATAAAAAACAGACAGACAGCCAGACACACACAGGACAGATTGGGAGCCACCTACGCTGCAGCGCTCCCCGTGTGGTCCAGCTCCGTTCAAACATAGATGATCATTTCACAGCACACACAACACGGTAGATTTACTGCGACCATGTTCAGTATGATGATGTTAAAGCAAACAGTTGACTTCATCGTGTCGAGACTATAAAGAGAGCAGCGGTGGAAAGTATTCAGACCCTTTACTTAAAAGGTCTGGCTGTCATTTTTCTGAAGGAAGTGTGATGGGAACTGACAGATATTTGGTTGAAATACGTAGTAGAAAGTAAAAAAAAAAAAAGCTATTAGGAGGAGCTGGGAGAAAGGAGCGATAAAGGACTAATGGCTGATAGTTGTTGAAGAAATCTTTTTAATGGAAAAAACCTGATGCGTATCTTGAGACAAAAATCACAACTGGAAGAAAAAAAAAGACTTGGTGTGATTAACAATTAGTTGTCTACTATTTCATTAGTCAACTATTTTGATAGTCGATTAATCGGATCGAGTCATTATTTTTTATGAAGAAAAAAAAAGTAAAACTGATGTCAGCTTCTTAAATGTGAACATAGTGTCTTCTCTCCTCTGGGACAGTAAACTGAATATCTTTGAGTTGAGGACAAAACAAGACATTTGAGGACATCATTTTGGGCTTTTTGGGAAACACTGATCAACGTTTTTCACCATTTTCTGACATTTTAGAGACCAAACAACTTATGGAGAAAATCAACAATGAAAGTTATCATTAAATCCATCAATCAAGGGGTAATCTAAGGGGTGGTACGGTTCATGAAAAAACATCCGAACCGTTCGGTTCGCTTGTCTCGGTTCAGAGCGTCTGTCAGTACACCGTTAATGGTCACTAACCACTTACTGCCATAGTGCCCACTTTCGACACATATGTTAAAACACTTACCGGGAATGACGAGCGGGCTGAACGCAACACATGGCAGCCGATTGGACGAACTCTAATGGCGTCTCGTTCTGAATACGATCTCGTATTTTACGAAAATGGTTCAATGAAAACATTTTAAGCGAGAAATAGGCCATACAGTTGCTGAATCTGTCAGTTTTTTTGGATTGATAAAGATTTTTGTCAGATTTTGAGAGGCGCCGAGCGCTCCTCAAGCAGAGTGTGGCGTGCTGCAGGTCACGTCACGTGTAGAAATGGCAAGTGGGGGAGAAAAGGAAGGCTGCCCGGGGTTGGAGGATGGTGTGTGGGAACATTTGGGATTTCATGTTACCTATGATGACAGCGGAAATAAAACAATAGATAGAACTGCCACTGTGTGCATGTATTGTGCAATATGCATTCAATATGCTAATTTTAGCTATATATCATATGCTGAAGTATAGAGTGTTAAAGAAAAAAAAAAATAATAAAAATAGCAAGAACCGTACAGAACCGTGGGTTTTGTGAACCGTGCCACCCCTAATATATATATATATCTGTAAAAAGAGCAAAATGAAATTGGAATTTATTCTTCAACCATTCACACTTTCATTTATTTATTTTTATATATATATTTATATATATAAAAAATAAATATATATATATATATATATATATATTAATATATATATATATTATATATATATATATATATATATATATATTATATATATATATATATATATATATATATATATATATATATATATAAAATAAAAAAAAAAATAAATAAAAGTGTGAATGGTTGAAGAATAAATTCCAATTTCATTTTGCTCTTTTACAGATACTGTTTGATGTTCACTGCCGCTTCTGTTTACTACCAAATAACTCTCCCTGTTTGTTTTAATCTGCACGGAGAAGCACGTGGGTGCAGTGCGTCTGTCCGGTCCTGATAGAGTCGTGCAGATGGGGATTGCGCTGTAAATCACAGTTTGAAATGAGCTTCACATGTTTTCCTGGGATTGTCAAACAACCGTCTCGGCATCAAAGACTGCACCGACGGCGGCCAGCTGGAAACGAGCTCCCTGACGTTTGTGCGTTCGGCCTGTTTGAAGTATTCGGAGTAATTCTTCACGTCTGTGAAGTTACTGGAGGTCGAACAAAGTCCAGGAGGAATACACGACGCAGGGAAAGAGAAATGAGTCTGTGTGGGAAGTGTCTTTTCGACACCGGTAACATTAAAAACGGTTATTTACGGTCGCAGCTCGTTAAACACATTTCTGCCTCGGCATTCTTTCACATTCATGTTTTATTTCGTTCTACAGGTTGATTCATTCTGTGAACTCACAACCAATACTATAATAATTCAAACATTTTAAACTAAAATACAGTTTTATTTTTTTTTATTTAACATTCAGGCCTAGTCCACACGTACACGGGTATTTTTATAAACAGATTTTCCTCCCTCGATTAAAAAAAAATACATATCTCGTCACACGAGCAAGATTGAAAAAACCCTACATAGGGCTGCACAATAGGAGGAAAATATGCAATATGTGATAACGTTGTTGTTCAGAAGTTGTTTTAGTCGTGCAACAGAAAACTCAGATTGGACAGATAGTCTAGCTAGCTGTCTGGATTTACCCTGCAGAGATCTGAGGAGCAGTTAACCATAGTCCTCACAAATCCACCGGAGGTTAGAACGCCAACACAGAGAAAGAGGAAGGGGACGGACATCCGGCAGAATTTCCTGCCGGCAACGGAGCAATCCTGGACGTGAAACGTCGTGGATATAGACTACAGCCCTACAAAACCATTTCATCTCCGAAACGATCCTGACTGGAACCAATCAGCCCTCTGAAGCTTCTAACTGCAGACATGTGGACACTGTTTCTTTCTCCAGGACAGACTGTTCTAGCGTGCTGTTTATGCTGCAGACAGTGAAGCAGGTTGAAGTATTTCTAAAAAGGTATTTACCCCGTGTTTGGATTCTGAAGGACCCCCATAATTCTCTGAATGCGGTCCGTTGCGACGCTCTCCTGGAAACTGCTGAGACCTGCAGCGAGAAAAAAAAAAAAAAAGAGAAATCTGTCAACAGTGAGGCTGTAGACACTTAGTCTGGTTTATGACTTGATACTGCAGTGGTTTGATTTAGTATTAGAAAATATATCAATAACATGATGATTGGATTATAGTTTGTTACAGATTCAGATGAATATTTCACCTGAGAAAATGTCTTATGACGATGATCCCTCATGGGATACGGACTAAATTGTGGTCTGAGTGCATCATCTCCAACGGTGGAATGTAACTAAGTATATTTACTCCAGTACTGTACTTAAAGTGATGGTTCGGAGTAATTCACCCTAGGGTCCTTTGCACCATGACCTGGAGCCAAACACCCCCACCAGAAGCTTTTTTCACCTGGGTCGAACATTGGGAGAGTTAGCGTAGAGTAGCGTTATCAGCTGAATAGCTTAGCGCAGGGGCTAATGGACCCACGTTTGTATCTCTTAAATGACCCCACTAATAATGCCCGAAATGATACCAAACGTCTACACTAGTACAAATAGGTTATGTACTCATAAAACGATGGATTGGAAAGTTTGTAAGTACACCAGAAGTTTATGTAAATAACACTTGCCTGCTGGCTTCTGCTCTCTGCTGTTGTTGTTGCTGCTGTGAGACGAGTGCTTAGGGCCGTCTACAAATTACAACACCGAAAAGAGATGCAACAAAAATATTTTTTAATTTCACTTTTTTTTTTTAAGTAAGTGCTGTAATATAACTAGCAGGAGACAAGTAATAATTGAGGTAAGTTTGGAGACATTACCTTATTTAATCATTAAATTAATAAATATTTTTGTTCTACGCTAACTCTCCCAATGTTCAACCCAGGTGAAAAAAGCTTCTGGGGGGGTGTTTGGCTCGAGGTCATGGTGCAAAGCACCCTAGGGTGAAATTACTCCGAACCATCACTTTAAAGTCCAAATGTTGAGGTACTTGTACTTTACCTGAGTCTTTTCTTTTCATGACACTTTCTACTTCTACTCAGAGAGAAATATTGTACTTTTTACTCCACTACATTCATCTGACAGCTTTAGTTACTTTTGATTGGCCATCGAGAACCGGTTCCAGCTTGGAATCGTTTTTTTAAAAATTGGAATCATTTGGAAAATTCAGTTTTGAATCCGATCATCGGTTCCAAATTTAACATGTGCAAGTTTTGTTTTCCGTAGCAACCACCGTACTTCCTCTATAATACTATAATATTCAAAGAATAGTCTAATATTTAATACTCAAATGCAGCCTGTTATTAATATGTTCTACACTACTCAGGCGTATGCATTGTCAATGCCACTATAAACATGTGGTTGTTGTTACACGTTCTGTCCACTAGAGGGACTTCCAACATCAGCCTGGCCTTGAAGTGGATCTACGTCACGGCGCATTGCATTTCTGGCACGCCGCTCTCCGTTTACATTATATTCCACCACGAGCACACAGCGACAAACACAAATCAACAGAGAACTCTGTAATGTAACATTATCTAACAAGTGTATTGAAACGGCTCTGTTGTAAAGGCTAACGGTGCTCGGTTAGCACAATGACATCATGTTAGAAACCATAGCCGAAACGATTTCTCATAAACTACGTAACAATAGTGTTAGCCACGATGCTAACGGTGGTGCTGTCACTACTATTTTAGTGATTTAAAAGCAACCTGTTTCTTGCAGATTGACATGTTACTGAGAATACAGCTATTAGAAGGTAATATATCAAGTCAAAGCTAACTGACAGCTGTAGGGAAGCTAACATTAACTTTAGCTTCTCCATGAAGCTCCTAAACTACTATAACTCGCGACGCGGTTGCCTTTTCAATGATCCTCCCGACATAATGCACCCCCTGTTGGCTGCCGCTCACATTGCAATTTAACAACAAGTAGAACTATTCAGAGGTTATTGGGCCTGTCCAGTTTCACTCCACATACTGTTGTGTTGATGTAGTTTACTGTCAAAAAGTTCGCTTTCTTATGAGTCAACTACTAAATGAACGGAATGAACAAAAATGTCACCGCGGTGGGTCCGTTCTAATTGGACAACGTTCAACTTGTCAGTTCTGTCAGCTCATCGTCCTGATATCATACATCTGGAAACATTAAAGTGTAAGTGAGTCAGTGTAATATTTCATTCTATACTTTGGGATTCCCTATGAAGAATTTCTTGTAAAAAGCCCTAACTTGCGGTTACTTGTGTTGCAGTAAGCGGCGCTCTAAAGTGTGGTTTTATTTTACGTCAAAAAACCCCGGTAAAAAAACTGTTAAACACCATTGAATGAAAATATAAAAGTTTCCTCTTATCTGTGAAATAAGCTTGTGACACGTTTCAACTCCACCCCTTAAATAATCGAGCATAGAGTACTTTACTTTTAATACTTTAAGTACATTTTCCTGATGATACTTAGATACTTTTTACTTGTAACAGAGTATTTCCACAGTGTGATATTAGTAGCTTTACTGAAGTAAAGGATCTGAATACTTCTTCCACCACTGATCATCTCAAACCTCACACAAGAAAAGAGTTTCGTTGCCAGAATCTATTTCTAAACTTTATCGCTCTCATACTAGGAAGGAGTGCAAACAGCACTCCATCTGAAGCTCATATCTCACCGAAATTATGAGCACAACAGAGCGTCTTTGATCCGCGCTTTCATCTCTGAGGCACTTTTAGTTTAAAAAGGATGTTAAATGACCCGTGAGGCCTTTGAACCTTTTCTTGTTTGTTTGTTCTGCAGCTGTGATATTCAGTCTTCTGCCTCCCCCAGTTCTTTTATCGTGGACGTTCAGTTTTAATTAGGTCTAAATGAACATGTATTAAGTGAGAGAAGAATATTCTTTGAATCAAAAGATAATGTCTTTTAGCATCAGAAGCTTTGTATGACTCTCAAATTGTTTTCTAAGGAATGTTTTATCTTAATTAGATTTTTTTATAATTATGACATATATAGTAATAATAATGCAGGAAACAGAGGTATATTTAGCAGCATTCAGCACATACATTTGGCACAGGAAACACCCTTTTTTTGCTTTCTTGTTGAGAGTTAGAGAAGAAGATTGATGCCACTCTTATATCTCTTTGTTGAAGGGATAGTTTGGATCTTTTGAAGTGTGGTTGGATGAGCTCCTTCTCCATAGTCAACTGAAGCCTAGGCTGTAACAATTATTTAATAATTGTCTAATCGTAATATATTTTAAGTAATCACCGTTTCTTTGTTTAAAGGTGCAGTAGGTAAGCCTTAGTAACCCTAACTTTAATTTGTTTAAATATATATATATATATATATATATATATATATATAAAAAAGATAATTTTTTGATAGGACAGTTTTTAGGCATGAAAGGGGAGAGACATTTAATGACATGCAGCAAAGGGCGGCAGGTTGGAATTGAACCCGCGACCGCTGCGACGAGTGACTGAGCCTCTGTATATGGGGCGCATGCTCTGCCAAGTGAGCTACCCAGTTGCGCCCATCAATTAATATTTTTAAATTTGACTAAATCCCAAATATCACAATTACTTCTGAGACAATTGACTGTACAGAAACATTTGGAATTGTTACAGGCCTACTGAGGCCGTTCTCTCTGCTCTCTTCAAAGCCACCGGACTCCTCTGATAAAAACATTTGAACACGGGAGTTGCTGCTCTACCGCTGCCTCCATCGGTTGGTGTGTTAGTTTTGTTAGTTCCTAACCCTTTAAAACACCAAAGTCATACAGTAACATTAACTAAGTGTTGGACTGACCGACTTCCCCACACGGCAGTAAAATATCCCACATGCTGTCTGGGTCTGATTCAGGAGAACATCCAGTGAAATGCTTTTTATAATCACCCCACCCTCTTGCATCAACCTTCGTCACGATGCGTTTATCTTTAGCAGAGTGATCAGCACAGAACGTGTCCATTAAGGAACCTGCAGAGCGCTACAGGAAGGGATTGGGAAAGCCGGGATTAGACACTTACGTTCAGAGTACCTGCCTGCTCGTAGGCCCCGCAGGATGGCCGACAGAGGCTGGATGTAGCAGCGCAGCTCCACGCACTGTGTGGAACAGATAAGTGAGTTAGCATCCATGCCATCAGTGCTGCAGCCAGTTAAGTGCTCCTGGAAATGTACTTCCGTTGATCCAGACTAAATGCTTTGTAATAGCTACTTGCACTGCTTATTGCTTTCCTCGTTTGCTTGAACAAATCATAAAAGTGCATCATTAATATTGTATTTGTAGGTGTGTGTGTGTGTGTGTGTGTCTAACAGTGTGTATTGCTGCACATGATTTACAGCTTATCTGAATTTCTTAAATTTTCAAAAAGGGCTTACTGATTTACGGCTAAGTGACTGATGATAACCCATTAACGAGCGCCCCCGTTTGATGCCATTAGTCCGGTGTTAACACTGAAGGTTAATGCCCCCACAGGCACTTCAACGAGAGGTGGCCATTAACAGCTGATAGAAGCTGACGGAGAAACTGATCGCAATCGACAGCTTCACACGTGGCTCGCCGGGCTGCGTGCAGCTGTGTGGCGCCTTCATAGATACACGAGACCCAGCAGCACCAGCAAACCATGAAACCCGGGCGCCATCAGATCCTCTTACACCGTTTGATATCAGAGGGCCGGCGTGGGAAGCCTCCGTGCAGCTACTCACTCATCTCGAGCTGTGGTTACTTTTTTAGGGTGCATCCACTTTCTCCCTCGACCTTCCCTGTGCTTCTTACATTTCTGCTACGACTTCCAAGAATGAATTTTTGCCAACGGCGAGGCAGGCAGCAGCTTGTGGCCTTCGGCGGTATACTGCAGGCGAAGAGTAGTCTGGTGCAACGGAAGTACATTTCCAGGATAAAGCCTGACATCCGGCACGTGTCAGGCTTTGCCCTCACCTTCTGCTAGTTACCATTCCTAAATCCCTTCAATGCCATTCAACAATTTCGCTGAGGGCAAAGAAAAAAGAAGAAAATGTCGCAATACTATGCTGTATCGGTTCCCCTCCCCCCCCCCACTCCTAAAAGACATTAGTCAAACTGTTTTTCGAATAACATCTCACCTTCTGCGAAAATAGTTCATTTCCAGCGTCTGGCTGAGTCTTTTCACAGAGTCCGTCTGAACCAGCGCTGTGTGCTCTTTTCCTGGTCGACGGAGGCGTGGACTCCACAGAAAGCTGCTCACAAACAGACGTGAATCCCTGAACCGGAGTGACCGCTGGAGAGTCGGCAGCGACCCCACAGCGGCCTTCATCTTTACGGTCACAGTAGTCCCTCCTCCTCCTCTGCTGGGAGTGGGAGCAGGTTTTAGGAGACTCTCTTAAGGATGAGGTGGATGACGGCGGCAATGGCATCTCCTCTGCACGCTGAGGACTTAATCTCTTTGGGCTGTCGTAGTCATCCTCATCGCTGGCGAGCCAGTCAATGGAGTAATCCGAGTCAGAGGTCGACATGTTGGGAGCTGGACTCTCAGCCAGCAGAGAGCATCACGGACCTGCCGGGCACACAAACACACATGGTGTCAAACGTAGAGCTGGGCAATATATCGATATTATATCGATATCGTGATATGAGACTAGATATCGTCTTAGATTTTGGATATCGTAATATCGGGATATGGCATAAGTTGTTGTCTTTTCCTGGTTTTAAAGGCTGCGTTACAGTAAAGTGATGTACTTTTCTGAACTTACGAGACTGTTTTAACTGTTCTATTATTTGCCTTCGCTTAGTCATTATATCCACATTACTGATGATTATTTATTAAAAATCTCATTGTGTAAATATTTTGTGAAAGCACCAAAAGTCAACCCTACAATATCGATGGAGGTATTTGGTCAAAAATATTGTGATATTTGATTTTCTCCATATCGCCCAGCCCTAGTCCCACGATATATTTTCAATGTGCGCCAAACGTTTTTCTTTGCGGTGTGTCCCCCAAGCGCCAAGTGTCTTTATTTCCGACTAGGGCCCGGCTGGGGGCCAGTCACAGTCTGATGGCAGCATTAATGTAGAGCCCAGTAGTTTCTACGATAACAGAATCATGGACAAAATTGAGAATTTAAAAAAACTTTAAGACAGATTCCCTAGGAAAAGAAGACCAGCTACGCACAACGGAGCGTACACCGATCGCGCTCAGCTTGAGCGAAGCGCTGCCGGCACGAACGAGGTAAAAAAACAAAACAGGAGCGAGTCGGTTCATTCTCCCGGTTCAGTGACACTTCTCGAATTAATTAACCGGCTCTTCCGTCAATTCGTCAACGCTATTGTTGAAGTGCTGCGAGTCACTACAATATCGTTGCGGTATCGATATCGAGGCATTTGGTCAAAAATATTGTGATATTTGATTTTCTCCATATCGCCCAGCCCTAGTCCCACGATATATTTTCAATGTGCGCCAAACGTTTTTCTTTGCGGTGTGTCCCCCAAGCGGCAAGTGTCTTTATTTCCGACGAGGGCCCGGCTGGGGGCCAGTCACAGTCTGATGGCAGCATTAATGTAGAGCGAGTCGGTTCATTCTCCCGGTTCAGTGACACTACTCCAATTAATTAACCGGCTCTTCCGTCAGTTCGTCAACGCTAGTGTTGAAGTGCTGCGAGTCAGTCAACCTCCTCTAATTTAACTACAGCCAGTCAAAAGACAGCATGGCAACTGCAGATGCAGGAGACCCATGGACAGAACTTGAGCCCCCCTCCTCTTTCACTGAAGTCGCCGGTGTGGAAGTATTTTGGATTCCCAGCGAGTTATGTTGACAACGTTGGCGTTGTCGACAAAAAAAGCCACGGTTTGCAAGCTCCGCTACGTGCGTGTACCATAATGTTCCAGTGGCAGCACGACTAACATGGCAGTCAATCTGTGTGGTATACGTTCAACTGTTCGGAAAACGCTTTGGTAAGACACTTAATTGTTCAGAGAAGACTATGGACATGGCTTGAATGTCACCTTCTGTGAAGAAGACTGCAGTTACAAAAGAGAAACTAGATGGCAGGTTAAGTTATTGTTACATTACGTTGTTAGTAAATGTTTTAAATTTGACAATGTAGTGTGGTACATTGCGAACAAAGGTCAGATATTATATTGCATAAAAGTCTAGTCTAAAAATGTCATAGCAACCTGTGCTTTAAAAATAAATAAATGTAAAAATCGAGAATTGAATCGAACCGTGACCTTAGAATCGAAAATGTAATGTAATCGAGGATTTGGAGAATCGTGACACCCCTAGTCATGTCGTCTGTACCCTTTCTGGGAATGTTGGGTTTTTAATAATGTGAGGAGTTTACACACAAATCATACCTCATGTTTGTTTGGCTGATCTCTAGATCTTTAAATGTGACTGCTCTTAGGCATAAAATAGCGCTGAAAGATTAAGAAGAAAATATTTTTGTCTACAAAGCAGCGAATATATGGCATAACCGATGAATCAAAATAGTTGATCTTGTGAAATGCTTCAAAATTATCCTTTTTTTTAAATTAAATAACTCACTTTTATACAGTGGGTTTAAAGAGGTCACCTTGAGCTCTGAGAAAGGCATCATTTTCTAAACTGAACAGGCTGACAGGTAATGAAAATAGTAGTTGTCAGTAGCAGGAAATATAAATACAAAATGTAAAATGTATGTATTCAGTATTTCTCCAGGAGAATTACAATCCAAGCAAAGTGGGGGGAAAACATTTAGAAGCAGCATTTAGATTAGAGTTTACTATTATTTCCATTATGGATTAATCTGGCAATGATCTATTTGGTTCTTTTCTCGCTCAATGGATTAATCTTTTGGTCTATAAAATATCAGAAAATAGGGAAAAACGTCCATCACAATTCCCCAAAACCAAAGTTAACGTCCTCAAAAGCCTTTTCTTTTTTTCATCCAACCTACAGCCCAAAATCCCAAAAATGTTCAGTTTACTATGATAGAAGGATGAGAAAACCAGCAAATATTCACATTTAAGTAGCTTAGTTGTAACCGTTAATTGTTGGCTAAAAAAATGGCTTAAAAGGGTAACTACCGTTTTTTTCAACCCTCTTTTCCTATGTTTTTCAAGTGACTGATGGGAACAACAATATTTGACATTGGTCCAGTATTAAGAGAGATCGCTGCAGTCGGCAGCAGCAAAACAAGCTACTATGTAAGTTAACAGGGCAATTGTCCAGCTTGTATTTACCTTCACAAAACTGCTTGTTTTGCCGCTGACAGACTCAGATTAATATTCTAAGTGTCTGACAACATTATGGAAAGGATTTCTAAGGAGGTCGACCTTTCTGTTAAAGAGTAAGATCCTTTTTTCAACATAAAAATATCCACGAAATTGGGTGGCTAAATCCACCAGACGCTAAACAGTCATTTTAGCATCGTAAAATACACTTAATTCAAAGTCGACAGTATTTTTTTTAAATCCTAGCTGCAGCTCTGGTCTAAACTGCTGCGGTTTGTTTAAATTCCCAGTATAACCAGTATGTATACTGAGTGTATATATGTATGAAGCCTGAATCTTGCAGACAATACAGCACAGCTCCCTGGGATGACTGAACATACAGGCCAGTAGATGTAACACCCCTGCCTCTTCCAAACGGGCAGCTCGTCAAACATTATGTAATTAAACACAACCAAACACATGGACCTGTTTCAGTTCACATGCGGGTACGCTGCTGAAACAAGTGACAAGGTCCATCGTGTAGAGCCACACATTTATTTTCTAGAAGCAACACGTAAATACAGATTTATACCAAGAAAACACATCATACCAGAGTACATTTAAAACATGTAAAACATTTAAAATTGATTAAAAAAAATTAAAATAAAAAACCTGCGGAAACTTAACCAGCAGAGGACACTACAGCTGCAAAGATTAATCGATTAGTCCTCAACTATTAAATTAATCGCCAACTGTTTTAATAATCAATGAAAAGGGTTGAGTCGTTTTAAAAAAAAAAAAAAAGGAGGAAGAGTAAAAATTCCAGCTTGTTAATAAAGTGAATATTGTTCTAGTGTCTTCTCTCCTCTGTGACAGTAAAATGGATATCTTTGCGTTGTGGACACAACAAGACATTTGAGGACGGTTATCGTGGGACTTTGGGAAACACTGATCGACATTTTTTTTTTTAACCATTCACAGAAAATAACCGACAGATTAATCGACAATGAAAATAATCGTTATTACAGCCCTGAGCGGACGAAGATATGAACCTGACCTGTGTGTGTGTTTTCGGCGCGGCGCAGAGCTGCGGTTATGAAACCGCAAACATCACCTCCGGAATCCGGCTTTTAAATGTGTGCACTGCAGCCTCTCGGCTCCGCGGGACCAACCTCTAACGAATGATGAGATCTAATGGATCCAGGTGAGAGTAGCGAGGACTGGGCGCAGACGAGAGGGCGCGTGTGTGAGCAGCAGACCGTCACACTTACCAGAAGTGAACCGCGTGTGTTTCCCGTCCGGCTCGGTGCGTTGGGGACATGCAGCGGGCGGACAGTGCGTGTGTGAACGCGCTGACGGGCCGAGCTCACTGCTGATGGAGTGAAACCATGAAACCAGCAGACGCAGGAAGGTAGGCTTCGGGACGCCGAAAACGTGTATGTTCCATAGAAGGCGGGCGGGCGGGCGTGCAGGAGTCCCATGCAGCCCGTGCAGCCTCTCCCTGGGCAACGTGTCCGAGAGGGGCGGGGCACAACCCTCTCTCCTCTCTGCGCCGGTCTGGAGCTCCTCACCGCCCCTGACTGTCTCTCTCACACACTCACACAAACGAACGAAACTGTCTCTCTTTCTCTCTCACAGGCGCACACACACACACGGTAAAGCATTGCGGAAAAAAATAAATAAAACCAGTTGGAAACTAAAAAAGTACACACGTGTTTACGTCATGACGAAACAATGTACCGCGTCACGGCCCGTGTTCCTTCAATTAAGCTCTCCCATTGGCTCAGAGTCACACTGCAACACGTGACGAGCGCAGGGGCTAAATTAATTCTGCGTTAAAGAACATTCTGGAACTGTCCGTTTTTGTAGGCTAGCTATTTTTCCATGTTTTTGTGTCTAAAAGTGACTGATGGGAGCAACAATCTTTGAATTTGGTCCAGTATTGAGCCACTGCAGTCAGCAGTCAGCTAAACAAGCTACAATGTAATGTTAAGGTTAAGGTTGATCCTTCATTTTCCGTCCACTAAAAGTTTTTTTTTTGCCACTGACAGGCTCAGATTAATATTCTAAGTGTCTGACAACATTATGGAAAGGATCCCTACAGAGATAGACCTTTCTGTTTAAGAGTATTATAATTTTTGTTTAACATTAAACAGCCCAGAAATTGCTATCGCCAAACCCACCAGAAACCATTTAAATAAACAGTAATTTCATCATCGTAAAACACACTTCATTAAAGTCGAAAGAAACGAAATAAAACTATCAAAAGCCGTCTTGGTTCATCTTTCCACTGTTCCAACAATCACCACTCTGGTTTGGTAGAATTAAACCCTTAATTCACCCATTTACATGTGGAAATATGCTGGCTATATACACGCTAAAAGTCCTGATTATTTACATGGAGTCTGGTGGGTTTGGCGATGGTGATTTCAGGACTGTTTCTGGTTAAACAAAAAGGATTTTACATTTTAACAAGTAGGTCTATCTCTGTGAACCCTTTCCATAATGTTGTCAGACACTTATAATAATAATCTGAGCCTGTCAGCGGCAACAAACAAACTTTTAGTGGACAAAATTGAGGGTGAACATTTCTCCTGTAGGATTACATTGCAGCCCGGTTCATGGCTGCCGGTTACAGCGTTTTTCGCTCAACTAATTTTTAAGACTTTTGTTCACATTAGTCACTTAAACACCAATGCATGGGAAAATAGAGTGCAGTTCGAAATATACCATAGTTACCCTTTAATGGACCTTGAGGTGAGATTGTCAGCTGCTGTCAAGAATGAATTTTGAAACTAATCTTGTAATATTATCTTGTCTGTTCCGCAGACCTTGTTTTGTGAGTTCCTTTCCCTATCAGGAGAAATGTATCCTGCTTGTAATCTGTTTGTTGCTGTAAAGTAAACCTATTGCATCCAAAAGGTCAACTTCTTCAGAGCTTATAGAACAGTATCAGTCAGTGTCAGTGTCAGTGTCATTTAGCTGTGATATAACTTGAGAATCACAAGGCGGCAGGTTCCCACATGGCTGCATTGAGTTGTTTATCTCACAGTAACAACAACATAAAGACTTAGTACACTTTGTTAAATAGTAAAATTCATTTTTATTCAACCACAAACAGCTCAGAAATGGCCATCGCCAAACTCACCAGACTCCATTTAAATAAACAGTACTTTTAGCGTGTATAAAGCCAGCATGTTTCCACATGTAAATGGGTGAATTAAGGGTTTATTTTTAACCAAACTAGAGTGGTGATTGTTGGAACAGTGGAAAGACAAATCAAGACAGCTTTTGGTAGGTTTATTTTGTTTCTGTCGACTTTGAATGAAGTGTGTTTTACAATGATAAACTTACGGTTTATTTAAATGTAATCTGGTGGGTTTGGCAATGGTGATTTTGGGGCTGTTTTATGTTACACAAAAAGGATTTTAGTGGACGGAAATGGGAGGTGTGCAATTTCCCAATAACTTACATTGCAGCTTGTTTTGCGGTCTTGCTTAATACTGGACCAATTTCAGCTGTTTTTCCCATTAGTCTTAGACAACATAGGACACATTTAATAAAGATTTCTGAAGGTCAACAACCCCAAATTCCTGACAGCTTCAGTAAGAGCCTGGTGACATGCATTCGATCCCTGGAGTTAACAGTGCTTTGTGTTAAATTCTCTGCGCTCTCTCTGGTGGCCTCCTACCCCTTGCCTATCAGTTGTCCACTACATAGTCTGCTCCTTTTTGCTCGGCAATGACTTGCACTTCTACTCAGCTTAAGACCGCTGAAACCACAATCGTTCGAGTGTATCATATCCTGTTAGTGATAACATTACACTGGAAGAAGGGAAGAAAGGAAACCTTGAGCCTTTTGCACATATTTTCCAACAATGACCTTTAACATTCAGCCATTCACCGAAGTAGAATAAACAATGGACTCATTTCATTTGTCTTTTTTTCAGAGAGGGTTTGGATTTTGGTCTGGGCCACTCATGGGGAACATTCACCGGTAAGTGTGTTTAATCGTTATGATGCACACGCAGACAACGAGCTGTCTACTCGGTGTTTGTTGAGGGAAAACGTGCACATTTAACGTTTGGAGATTTTTTTTTAACTGAGTTCTAGGCTTTTATCCATGTGTTAGTCATAGCCTTTGTGCTGTAGTGGATACTTAGGTGCAGCTGAGTCATCTGATGAGTCAGAAAAAAATATAGTCTGCCTCAACATTCCTGGAAGTACATTTCCAGGAAAATTGCCTGTGAGATGCCATTCTCAAACTCTGTTCGCTTCAGGATACAACAACAAACTTCGAGCTACACGCTGAAAAATTGCAAGTTTTGAAGAAAGTTTGGATGGCGCAACAAGGCAGGCCTGCTCGGTTCTTTCGGGGAATGATGGTAAAGATTTACAAAGAATCTGTTTACGGCATTTCCTCTCTAACTGGGACGTTTTGGGACCAATTGGTGGGATACACGGAGATACACTGGTAAGAGCCAATGAGGTTTAACCTTGTATCCAGCTAATTTAAATAGTTCACGTTGGGGCTCACCCAGTAGAGTGGGCGCCCCATGTAGGCTGGGTTCGAATCCGCCCCGTGGCCCTTTGCTGCGTGTCATCTCTCCTCTCTCTCTCTCTCTCTCTCTCTCTCTCCCCTTTCCTGTCTTCAAGCTATCATGTCAATTATAAGCCCCAAAATAATCTTTAAAAAAACAGCTCACTTTACTGTAGTGTGTGAACAGTTGACTTCATTTAACATTGTATGCAACTTTTTCTTTTGCGGGGTGCAAAAGTTCCACCAAAACAACTTATTTCCAGAGACTATTTAGCAGAGCCACCGTCGCTGCGTCTGAGGCTTAGCGCCACCCAAGACGATTGTGATTGGTTTAAAGAAATGCAAACAACCCAGAGTGTTTTTTCTTGTATCCCAGGATGTATCTGTGTTGTAGCTTTTTCTTTTGTTTTGTCGTTAAGATTGTGGGTCTTTTTTTTGTTGATGTGGAAATTATCGTATATTGAGAAATGCTAGCCTTTCCCACATTTTTTGTCCCAGTGCAAATCAAAAGAAAAAGTGCACCAACAGTATACATTAGGCTTTAGTATTGATAAATCATTTATAAAATACATCATTGAGCACTTAGATTATAAAGTGCTAAGAACGTAAACATTTCTTGCCACATTTTACGGTCCACAGACCAATCAGACAGTAACATCCACGGGGTGAAAGGTCAACTGGTACCTGATATTTAATGAAAGGCCTGATACTGATATATTGGTCTAACTCTAACCTCAGTATGAGACAGCCTTTGTGTGTGTGTGTGTGTGTGTGTGTGTGTGTGTGTGTGTGTGTGTGTGTGTGTGTGTGTGTGTGTGTGTGTGTGTGTGTGTGTGTGTTTTGAGGGAGTGAAATCCTCAGACCACATAATCCTATTCATCCGTAATTAAAAGGGATTTCAGCGGCTGCCCTCCTGCAGCGTCTGGGAGATGAAAAGCCGGTGATCGATGCTGTGTCAGGTCTAATGATGCGCACTAAGTGAAGTTGTGAGGGAGCTTAACCCTGAAGTGCAAACACACAAAGTGTGCGTGTGATGTGAAGACAATAATGTAAGGGGAATAGCTGACACTGGAAGGATTCAATACACAAGCTTTGTCCCATTTTAATATTACAAACTAATTGTAACTATGTGACAATATGAGACTGTCCTCACCCGAAGAACATTCCCATATGGTCATTTATTTAAGCAGCAATTACGACTCATATTTACGTTTAAAGCGGCTCCCTCAAGTGGCTGTAGTAATTATGACGGAAGCAAAGCAGGAAGTAAGGTGACAAAGTATTAGAGCGCCAATGAGGAAGGTTGGGGTGGTGGTGGATGGGTCAAACATAGGATTTTTACCCAGGAGGCCAGGGTTTATGTCCCGTTTGAAAATAAAAGTAAACAATGAGTTTTTTTAACCCTTGTGTTGTCTTTCCATCGACCATGCAACTTTTAGTTTTTCTGGGTAAAAATATATGTTTTTTCTGCACTTTTTTTTCAACGTTTTTGTTGTTTTTTTATAAATTATTTTTTCAAATGCTATACAATTGAATAAACCACCCAAATTCAATGAAAGTAGTGAACTGATCATTTATTTTACTTGTGAAGATGTTGTATGCAACCATCCACATTGTTTTTTGACAATTTGGTTGAAAGAAACCCAAATTTCTGATATAGAAACCTTTTTGAAAATGGGTCAAATTTGACCCGAGGACAACAGGAGGGTTAACTAAACCGAACAAACTGATCTACTACTCGTTCAGCGTCACGTTCTTAACCAGAAGTGAGATAGCGTCTCAAAATTATTAGAATCAGACCATCTGAGTCGCTCTGTTTGACAAGGGATCGCGAGTCGAACCACTGCTAATGTATATAATAATCCTTGAAATAGTATTTTCGTTAATGTGATTAACTGTTTTTCTACTAACAGGACATTAAATGTGCACAAAAAAGAACAAAAATATATAAAAGTATGAAACCTTTAAAAAAACTTGCAGTCGTATTGTGTCTCCACCTCGCTTCTCTCCAGACTCCTTCACATGGCTCTGAATCATTGTGTGTGTGTGTGTGTGTGTGTGTGTGTGTGTGTGTGTGTGTGTGTGTGTGTGTGTGTGTGTGTGTGTGTGTGTGTGTGTGTGTGTGTGTGTGTGTGTGTGTGGCCCTTTACATGTGACTCCAGATATATTTCAACACAGTTACGTAAGTCTGATCCCTCTCTTTCTCTCTTCATGACATGATCTTAAAAATGTCCTGTTGCATAATTTGGGGGTTGGCCGAATTAGAGACTAAAGTTAACCTTGTGTGTGTGTGTGTGTGTGTGTGTGTGTGTGTGTGTGTGTGTTAATTAGCCTAAAATCAGCCCTTTTAACAGCACTAAATTGAACTCTGAATGAGAAAACAGAGGCAATAGAGCAAGCTGGTTTTGTGAGATCTGATTCTCTGTGGGAGTGATACAAAACTAGTTTGACTTCTTTATAACAATGTAAAAATATAAAATACTACTTTAATAAGTGATACAATAACAAGACTAAGAGTCAGCAGCCATGCTCTCTGTGTGATGTACTTAGACACAGCGGTGCTTTGAGCCAAATGCTAACTTCTGCTCACAGTGACAGTCTCTCTGGAGAGAGAGAGAGAGAGAGAGAGAGAGAGAGAGAGAGACGTTCTGTAGAGTGGAGAGGAGAAGGATCGCTTTGTGACCAGCGCGGATATATGCGCGCGATCAGGCACGGATCTACGCTTCGCGGCTATTCGCTGCACTTCAGCGCTTTGCCAGACCATCCACACACTGCGGAGCGCAGGAAGGTCTGGCTACTCCACACAGCATTCCTGGATGGGAGAAAAACGTGCTCTGGTTTATTGGCATTTCTTTAAACCAATCACAATCGTCAAGGGCGGCGCTAAACTCCAATCCGGAGCCGCTGCAAAATAGTCGTACGACAGAAAACTCAGATTGGACAGATAGTCTAGCTAGCTGTCTGGATTTACCCTGCAGAGATCTGAGGAGCAGTTAACAAAATTCCAACAAAAAAGAAAAGGGAAGGAAACTGAAAATACATGCATCCGGCGGAATTTCCTGCGGCACCGGAGCAATCCCGGAAGTAGAACGTCAAGGATATAGACTAGGGGAGGGGAGGAAAGTCTCTAGCCAAATTATCAATTGATACATTTAATATTTGCCGCGTCAATGAAGTAAGCATTCAAATTTCACTTTTATTATGTATTGTAATGAATCATACACGGGTCAGAGTCTAGTTAATTCCTTTATTAGCTACCAACAAAAGCTACAGGTATTACAACACACAGAGAGGGCCGAGACTTGGCCGGAACTCCCCAAGAGAGCGAACTTCCTCTCTCCGTTGGCTATATACCCCCCCGGGAACCGCCCCCCTCTCACCAGGCTGCCAACCTCAGCTTGCAGGGGGACATACGTAGGTGATTGGCAGCCGGTCGCTACATTACCCCCCCCCGTCAAAGTCCCTCGACCCCGAGGGAACAACAACTACGGGCCCACAGTTTAAACAGCTAAAACGGCTAAACAGTTAAACAGATAAACAGTCGAAAACAAACAGTCCTTCAGGTAAGTGGCTAACCACATCAAACAAAGTCTCTCAGATAAGCCGGCGGCCTTCTCTGTCTCTGGGGACATTGAGCGTGGGACTCCTCACCGCCAGGAATGTGGGAGAGAGTGGTACTGGGGAAGGGGGTGTGGTGGGGGTCTGTGAGGGGCCGTGTGGAAGCTGGGGGGTAGCGTCTCCATGATAGGGGGCCAATCTATCTCTGTGTACAGCCACCCGTCTGCCGCGGGGGGGTAGCTGTACTCTGTATACTACCTCCCCTAGCCGTTCCAACACCCTACAGGGGCCTACCCAGTCACTGTCAAGCTTAGGGCAACGTCCCTTTTTCCTCTGCGGGCTGTAGACCCAAACCAGCTCTCCTGAGTCCAGGTGGCGGCCCTTGTGATGCAGGTCGTAGTTTCTGCGTTGTCTTGCCCCTGCGTTCTGCAGCTGTACCCGCGCAAAGTCGTGGGCTGTCTCCAGGCGGTCCTGCAGTCTCCGGGCATACTCGCGTCCTGGTGGCGCAGCTGGGGTGTCAGGGGGGAGGCCAAAGGCCAATGCTGGCGGGGTGCGGAGCTCTCTACCCAGCATTAGCAGAGCTGGTGTGCAGGCGGTTGACTCTTGGACAGCGGACCGACAGGCCATCAGCACGAGTGGGAGGCGCTTGTCCCAGTCCCGCTGGTGTTTAGAGGTGATGATGGCCAGTTGCTGGACCAGGGTCCTGTTGAAGCGCTCCACCAAACCATCACTCTGTGGGTGTAGAGGGGTGGTACGAGTTTTGTTTATGCCCAGTCTGTGGCACAGGTCAGCGAACACCCGCGACTCAAAGTTTCGCCCCTGGTCGCTGTGAATGGTCTGGGGCGTCCCAAACCGGCAGACCATGCCCTCCAGTAGGGCTTCGGCTACTGTTTCTGCCTCCTGGTCAGGGAGGGCATAAGCCTCTGGCCATTTGGTAAAATAGTCCATGACTGACAGTACGCATTCTTGTTTCCGCTGTCCGTGACCGGGAGTGGGGCCGACTATGTCCACCCCGGTCTTTCCATGGGTGTGCCGACTGGAAACTGTTGGAGTTGGGCATGGGACTGTTCAGGTGGGCCTTTCTTTGCTGTGCAGCTGTCACACCGCCTGCAGAAGTCCTCACGTCCCTTTTGAATTGCCCCCAGTAGAAGCTCTGACGTAGGCGCGGAGAGTTTTTGGTGACTGGCGTGACCGGCTCCCGTGGCCCCATGCACTGCCTTAAGCACGGGCCAGCCTCTCTGCCCTGGGGACCACCAACTGCCACCTCAGCTCTCCCGGCCGCTGGATCTTTCCAGGCCCGGCTGTAGCACCCTTCAGTCAGCCGAAAGGGCCTGGAACTTTGCCCACAGCCCTTTGTTGCCGTGGAGCACGGCGCCACCTCTTCCCAAAAGGTCGCCGTGTCTGCCTTTCCACCCACTGGAGCACTGGCTGTATGTCCATATCGGCCTCCTGCTGCCGTTTCCACTGCATCGGTGACATTTCAGTCGCTCGCAGCCCACTGCGACCGCCGGCCCCCGGGCTGACCGGGGCTGCCTCCTGTTCCTGTAGCTCCCTGTCTCGTGTCTCCTTGCGATCACAGTGGCGGCATCCGTCCCTCCGCCAGGGTCGGCGGGGACAGGGCGTCAGCGTTGGAGTGGCGGGCTCCCGCTCTATGCACCACTTTAAAGTCGTAGGATTGTAGCTCCTCCATCCAGCGTGCCACCTGACCCTCCGGTTCTTTAAAGGACATGAGCCACTGGAGGGCAGAGTGGTCACTCCTGATGGTGAATGGCAGCCCGCAAGAGTAGTATTTGAAGTGGCGAATAGATGATAACACAGCTAGGAGTTCTCTGCGTGTGACACAGTAACGGCGTTCATGCTTATTAAAAGCCCTGCTGTAATAGGCCACCACTCTCTCTCCTTCTGGGCTTAGCTGTGCCAGTACCCCGCCCACTCCCTGGCCACTCGCATCACAGTCCAAGATGAACGGGAGGGAGGGGTTAGCCGGAGCCAACACGGGGGCCTCCCCCAGCGCCTTCTGTAGCGAGGTGAATGCTGTTTGGCACTCGTCAGTCCACACATAGCCTTGGCCTTTGCGCAGTAGCTTGAACAGTGGTGCAGCTACGCATGAGAACCCCCTCACAAACCTCCTGTAATAAGAGGCTAAGCCCAGGAAACTTTTCAGCTGTTGCTGGTCAGTTGGAGTGGGCCAGCCTCTGACTGCTTGTATCTTGTCGTCCACTGTGCCAATGCCATCTCTGCCCAGCCTGTGCCCCAGGAATGACACCTCCCTCTGCATGAAGTGGCACTTTTCCGGATGTAGCTTGAGACCCGCAGCTGCTATGCGCTCCAAAACGTGCCGCAGGGACTGGAGAGCTGCCTGAAAGGAGGGGCCGTGGGTGAGAATGTCATCCAAGTACACCACGCACTCACTCTGGGGGACTCCTGACAGCACTTTGTCCATAAGTCTTTCAAATGAGGCTGGTGCATTGCAAAGGCCAAATGGAAGGACTTTGAACTGCCAGTGGCCACGGCTTGTGCAGAATGCAGTCTTTGGTTTGGCAGAAAGAGAGAGAGGCACCTGCCAGTATCCAGACCTCAGGTCCGAGCGATGTGAACCAGGCTGACCCTGCCACCTGGTCCAGGGTTTCGTCAACCCGGTTAGGGGTAGGAGTCCTTCCTTGTCACCCCCCATTGAGACGCCTGTAGTCAACACAGAATCTCCACTGGCCGTTCTTCTTTGGGACCATGACAACGGGTGCGGCCCACGGGCTGTCAGACGGCTCCACAATACCTGCCTGCTGCATCTCCCACAACACCTTATCTGCTGCTTCACGGCGTGCCAGCGGGAGGCGACGTGGGCGTGACTTGATAGGCGGGCTGTCCCCTGTATCTATGTCATGCTGTATTAGGTTGGTGCACCCCATGTCAACATCTTCGAATGCAAAAATGTCCTTGA
The DNA here is from genome assembly GCF_010015445.1 of Perca fluviatilis. Taxonomy (NCBI): domain Eukaryota; kingdom Metazoa; phylum Chordata; class Actinopteri; order Perciformes; family Percidae; genus Perca; species Perca fluviatilis. The sequence continues at coordinate 42,234,271 of NC_053114.1, read as the reverse complement.
AGTGTAGCAACAGTTGCCACAGTTCCTCACCCTGCTGGGGGTCCAGATGAGAACAGTTCCGTTGCCATATGCTCCGCACTGCCGACACGACGCCTCCCTCCTCTCCATCTGGGGGAGCTGGACTGCCAACGGGTCCGAGGCCCGGTTCTCAGGGTCTGTGCGTGCGTGCCGACTGTTGGGCCCCTAGGTGGGGGTGAGGGGCAGGGGCTATGGGGGTCTCGGTAGATGGGTCCCTCGGTCCTCCCAACGGGGTCGCTGGAACCCTCGGCGGTGTCTGCCAACGAGGTGGTTATCTGGGGTGCCGTACAGTTGAAGCCCAGGGGGGGTGGGGTCATGTTGACAGGCCGTTCCCCTGGAAAGCACAGGGTGGCCTCCGCCAGGTCCAGCCGACAGCCCGTGTTCTTCAAAAAATCCAGTCCTAGAATGCAGGGGTCCTGGACAGATGCCACCCAGACCGGGTGGTGCACCGTTTTACCGCCCACCACAATTGTCAGAGTCCCTTTGCCTTTCATGGGTGACAATTCCCCGGTCACTGTCCGCAGGTGGACTGCTGTTGGCTCCAAGACGGTTTGAACAGGGAGGACATCGGGCCGTACTAATGTCACTGTAGAGCCGGTGTCAACCAGCGCCACACATTCCACTCCCTCCACAGTGACTGGGATGTGGCAGAGGTCCCCAATCGAAGTCCGGCCCACCACCGCAACCACCTCCTGGCTGGCCGCGGCTTGAGGGTGTACGGGACTATTTAGTCGTGGTCCGCGTAGTCCCCTCTACACAGACCCCGAGTCGTTTCCCTGGTGTCTGGGTGTTTTCGGGCACGAGCGTACCAGGTGTCCGGGTTTCCCGCAACCCCAGCACAGTCTGGCAGTGTGGTCGGGGCGCCGTTGAGTGCCCAGGGAGGCTGACCGCACCAGCTCTGTCAGCTCCGCTACCCATGCTGCCGTTTGTGGGACCTCAGCTGCTGCCCTGGCATGGGGGCTGTTGTGCTCCGGTGTGGGCATCATGACGTAGGCACGTGCTGTCTCCCTCTCGGACGCCCTCTCCAACGCCTCACTCAGGGACTGTGGATGTGTCAGCTGTACCTCCACACGTAGCTCGGGTGGTGAGAGGGCTTGCATGAATCGGTCGCGGGCTAGCTCGCTTTGCACCGCCGGGGGCATGCTGCTGTATGCTCTGCGGGTGAGGCTCTCAATGTCATTAGCCAATTGCCGTAGCGGTTCCCCATGTCTTCTGTATCTGTTATTCAGTTCATTACGGAGGAGCTCTGCCCCTGTAACGTTCCCAAACCGTCGCTGGAGCGCGCCCACCAGTGCAACATAGCTCTGTCTGTCCTCTGCATCCAACAGCAGCAAGCATGCTAAAGCCTCGTCAGTGAGGCACATAGCCAACTGCAGCGCTTTAGTCTCTTGTGACCAGTTCTGTGACTTAGCGAGCAGTTCGAATTGTGCGTGAAAAGCTTCCCAGCTCACCTTCCCGTCGTACTTCGGGGTTTTCACGGAGCTAGCTGTCACCGCTGTTATCCTGGGACAGGCGCCGCCATCTTTGTTTACATCCGCGCTTCCCGCGCCGGGGGTGACGTAGGCTTCCGCGTCCCCCTCCGACTTTAGCTTGCAAGCAGCAAAGCCTGCATGTCCTTGTCCCCCGAAGCCAGCCTCGGAAGCCATCGCTCCCACGGTGCCCCGAAGGTGGGCTCTGCTGTCCTCCAGCCGACGTAGCTCCTCACTCAGGCCACCAAATGTCCATCCGGAGGCTACGTTCCCCGTCGCCGCCTCCCCGCTGTCTTAACGGATGAGAGCATATCTGCGCCGTGCGCGTGTCGCAGCGGATCTTAACGCTAACCTAAGCTAACTAAACTGGTCGCTAGCTAGCTAACAGTGCGGGGCGCACCCTCGGGCGTCACTAACCTTTCCGTTGCTTTACTTCTGACACCAATGTAATGAATCATACACGGGTCAGAGTCTAGTTAACTCCTTTATTAGCTACCAACAAAAGCTACAGGTATTACAACACACAGAGAGGGCCGAGACTTGGCCGGAACTCCCCAAGAGAGCGAACTTCCTCTCTCCGTTGGCTATATACCCCCCCGGGAACCGCCCCCCTCTCACCAGGCTGCCAACCTCAGCTTGCAGGGGGACATACGTAGGTGATTGGCAGCCGGTCGCTACAGTATGTAAGTTGATTTATAGTAACCTGTATAGCTGAATCTATGTCCTCCATGTAAATCTTTTTCGTCTGTGGCACAGGAAGATGACGTCCATATTCATCAACCTGTCTACAAAGCTCTGATTGGCTTGGTAGTTTTTCAAACCATGAAAACAGCCAACTATGATGCACCAGATGTGACTAAAGAGTCTGGCATGCGGGTAAACAACTGTGGCTTCAGGTTAAACAGTAAAAACTGACTGCTGACTTCGACAGATCGGTGACAGTGATACATTTCGCTTCTTGCAAAACAATATCAACTTTCGGTAAAGGAGATTTATTTTAGGGCAGACACTAAAAAGATATTGGCTGATCACACCTACACATCACATCAAACCTAGAGATTTATTCCACTTCTGAACTCTAAAACTATAAAACTAACTCTCGCCACCTGGAGAACAAAGCTCAAGTCGTTTAGGATGTGTGACGATCGCCACATCCATCAACTCTGGACACTCGACTTCTCTCGTAGGCATAAATCAAAGCTTTACGACAATTCCAGGAAAATTCTGGATCATACGGTGATAAATGTTTGCTCGCCGCCCTACTGCCGTACTTTATGTTTTTTTTTGTGAGAAGTCTCTTCCACAAAAGACTGCAGAGAGAACTTATCATCATGGTCTGAAGATGTTGAAACAAGTATTGCTACTGCGCTTATGTAATACATTGAACTACTTATAGCTAGCACAGCCACTCATGCTGATCTAAATAAAAGACCCTGACGTCAGAACCTGAACAGGAAATATGTTGGATGAGATAAGAGATAAAAGCACTTTCTGTGGAGCTGAGCCAGAAACAGTGTCTCCATCTGTGTTTTGCAGAGTCATAGAGAAATTTGTTTACAACAAGACTGGACACTACATTACTAAATTTGAACTTAGTAATAAACATTTTAGTCCAGGCATTATACAACTTGACCCCATGCAAATTGGAACAGAAGCTCTTTTTCATCAGGCTGTTCTCGTGAACGTATAGCTCGAAAAAGTAAAGCACTGTAATTCCACCTATTGTTTTGCGGTATGCACCACGTTGACTGCTGCTGTATAAGAACTCTCTGGTCAGCGTAAGAAGGAGATCTGCGTGGGTGTGTGGGTCATTAAACACAGCGCTTTAAACCCAGGAAACACATGTTCGTGTCCTGGGAGTGTTTAAATCCAAACCACAACCTTTTTCCTAAACTTAAAGCACTTTTCCGCTTCGGTCCTCCTACAGGTTGGAAGCGGAATTGTCCATTACCGCTGTCGTAATGTTTCATTATGTCTATTCGAACTACAGATCCGTTACCCGATCTGGCAAACTTGCATAGTGCGGTTATAGAGGTATATAGAGGGCCGAAAAGCGAATGCAGAAGTGCTGTTCACCCTGTTACGAGTTGATGAACCACTGAAACGATTTTGGAAACATTATTTTAAGGTACATTATTTTGGTGCAAGTTTGCCAGATAGCGTAGCAGATCTGTAGTTTGAATGAGACATAAGAATAATGGTAATGGTAGCCTAACGGTAATGGAAAATTCCGCTTCTAACCTGTAGGGGGACCGAATCGGAAACGTGCTTTAGTGTTGCTTTAACTAGTCGTTATGTTGCCTAAATCTAACTGCTGTCGCTGAATGACAGTCACCTTTTGTCGGCTAAACTTAACTGCAACGGATGCTGAAATGGCCGGGACCTCACGGTGCCCTTTACAGGCTCACAGTCACCTTTTGTAATGTAACTGTAAAGACTGTTTAATTTAACTGTAATTGTAATCGGTGGTCACCTGACCAGCCAGCGGTTGCCTAATTTTGTAGGATATCTTACGAATTGTTTTTTTGCACGATATCATACAGACCCGTTTATGACCCGTTATTGTTTTCAACTGTTGTAGTCTAAAAAAATTTGTCATTGATAACATATCAAAAGTCCTAAGAAATAAATATGATGTAAAGTATAGAAAAACACTGAAAGCAGCAACCATTTTCCATTGCCACCCGTGTTAAAAATTGATTTGAATTGATATAGACGAAACTTTATCAGTTATAAATATTTGTCAGATTTTCTATTGCAAGTTTTGGGAAATTCCCTTTTTTTTCTCACAAAATGCTTTTATGTACTATTTGAGTTATATGACAAAGCTTAGTTGCAGTTGGTAAATTTCAAGGCAAGATTCTCTGAGTCCTTCCCAAACATTTTTCTGGTTGAATTCAATTTGTATATCGATTCATTAACCCTTATGACAAAAAACAAATTATATATTTTAAATTTAGATTGTGTAAATTTTAGTGTTGATTAAAATACTTTTTTAGCCAAAAGAAAGACATGACAGTAATGTTACATAATTTGCCAGCACAAAATATATGTACCTTGTGTTTAGAGTGTATAGAGAAATTAAAACTCACCTGGAAGAAAACATTATTTTAGTCCTTTTTTAGAACAGAACAAGGAGTAGTGGTGCACTGCAGCCTCTTGTGGCTGAAATGAGTGTTACAACAACAAAGAAAATGATTCTGACCAAAAAGAAATTCACCTGATAAACCCTCTTTGTTTTCATCTGTGTAACTTAGAAAAATGATTCTTGCAAAACCTTTTCAAGTTGTTCAAAGTGATGGTTCGGAGTAATTTCACCCTAGGGTCCTTTGCACCATGACCTCGAGCCAAACACCCCCCCAGAAGCTTTTTTCACCTGGGTCAAACATTGGGAGAGTTAGCGTAGAGTAGCGTTATCAGCTGAATAGCTTAGCCCAGGGGCTAATGGATCCAGTGATGTATCTCGTAAATGACCCCACTAATAATGCCCGAAATGATACCAAACTTCTACACTAGTACAAATAGGTTATGTACTCATAAAACGATGGATTGGAAAGTTTGTAAGTACACCAGAAGTTTATGAACACTTGCCTGCTCTCTTCTGCTCTCTGTTGCTGCTGCTGCTGCTACCTGCAGTTAGACGAGTGCTTAGGGCGGTCTACATATTACTACACCGAAAAGAGATGCAACAAAAATATTTATTAATTTAATGATTAAATAAGGTAATGTCTCCAAACGTACCTCAATTATAACTTGTCTCCTGCTAGTTATACTACAGCACTTACTTAAAAAAAAGAAGTTAAATTAATAAATATTTTTGTTGCATCTCTTTTCGGTGTTGTAATTTGTAGACCACCCTAAGCACTCGGCTTACTGCAGGTAGCAGCAGCAGCGGCAGCTAGCAGAAGAAAGCAGGCAAGTGTTCATAAACTTCTGGTGTACTTACAAACTTTCCAATCCATCGTTTTATGAGTGCATAACCTATATGTACTAGTGTAGAAGTTTGGTATCATTTCGGGCATTATTAGTGGGGTCATTTACGAGATACATCACTGGATCCATTAGCCCCTGCGCTAAGCTATTCAGCTGATAACGCTACTCTACGCTAACTCTCCCAATGTTCGACCCAGGTGAAAAAAGCTTCTGGGGGGGTGTTTGGCTACAGGTCATGGTGCAAAGGACCCTAGGCTGAAATTACTCCAAACCATCACTTTAAGGAAGTTAAGAAAGATATTCCTTGCAAAACAACTTTTATCCCTGGAGGAGAGAAAACTATTTAGATTAAACTGGATCACCAGAATTGAGTTTTCTCTCACTCAGCTCTCAGGGTTTCCGTAGTTGGAAAAGTCTGTGTGTTGTTGTTTTTTTAAATCCCAGAACCTTTGCTCCAGTTTAATTGGCATGTTTGTTGTACTGGATGATCGTTCCAGCTCAGACTAAATATGAAGTGTCCTTGAGTGCTATTCTCGTCCTCCTTTCAACATAGTAACAAATGGACAGAAGAGGAGGTGGATCAGCTCTCTGCTGCTACAGTGTCACGGTTTCTATTTTTCTCCAATGCACACACCTGCATAAATGTCAGAGACGTGGAAATACAAGGTTTTAAGAGCAATTTTTTATTGATCGATGATTTGGCTTTGTTAATCCTTGCTGTAGAGAGCTCAAGCATAACTATGTCTAGAAAATACGCCAACCACTGTTTTATACTAATCGAGTGAGGGGGGAGCCAGCGTTGAGCTATCATTTTCTTGGTTGCAGTTGAGCCGGCCAGCCAAATTTTCTTCGGTCCCCCAAGCAGGTGTAATTTAGAGTCATCATTAAGTAACAAACCAATCGGGTCAGTAGGAATTCGACATCCTATCACATCAGATATTATTGATGTTGTTTTATTACAGAACTCATGCACCTGTTCACATTCCCAGACCATATTCAGGAAAGTTCCAGTTTATTCAGGTGGACAGAACATGCAACAGGGAGTGGGAATGACTTTAGAGACGTATCTCTTCTGAGGAGTCCAATCTGTCCTATGGCATATGTTGAAGTGGATATACTGGTGATTTGGGTTCTTGGAACAGTGGAAAATGTTGTCCCAGACTGTCTACCAATAAGTGCATTCCCCTTAGGGCTCTGCTCTCGCTCCCATTTCTTTACTATTGGGAGTTCTCCTATGGATACTTGCATCAGTTTAGCATAAATCTTGGACACTAATCCCCTCACAGGAAAATCAACAAACGGGGTGCGCCTCAAGACTGTTTCCCCATGGCACTCCATAACATTTTAGGGCTGATCTTAAGCAAGGATAAAAGAAGAAGGATGTCCTGGGGACCTCAAAACTAGCTGTCAGGTCTTCAAAACTCAACATACCGAAATACAAGGTTTAATGACATGCAGTATGTGTTGCTGCTTGGCTATGATTTTTAGACGTTGTTTTCTGTCTTTTAAGCAGAAAAGACTGCCCTGACTCAGGCAGACATACATTCCTTTCATGGTATCATAACTCCATTTGTTTTAGTGCAGTGAAGACGCTGTTTCATTGTTGTTCTGTCTTTATTGTCAACAATTTCCATTAAAGCTTTAGTGCGTAACTTTCTGATGTTAATGAACGTCCATTACATTCAAGCCATTGCCAAATGAGTTGCTACAAAGCTAATTAATTAATCAGCTCCACACAATTCTCTCTGGATTTCAGAAGATTGTGTCGTCCGGTGACTTTCCCGTGCAGAAATTCGTGTGAAGATGATTACCTCTTCTGAAGAGTTCATCATGTTTTTTAATCCTCCGTGTCCTTCTTGGCTACTAGCAGCTGTGTGGAGGAGGAGGGGTGGGGATGCGTGCGTGATCATGGAAGGCTTGTATCATGTGGACGCGCCGACAGTTTTGTTGTCATTACTTCCTCATGGGGGCGACAGAGACTACGCACTATAGCTTTAAAGCTGAATGTAAAAAAAAAACAAGTCCTCCAAACCATTTGATAATATGGGTTGTTTGTGAATGTCGGTCGCGGTAAAAGTCGCTTTTTTAAACACATCTTTAATGTTGTGAAATGGTTGCAGTTTGGTTATGTTTAGGCAAAAAAACTACTTAGTTAAGTTTAGAAAAAGATTGTGGTCTGGGTTAAAATCAGACCTTTCGTCACTTCCAGTTACGGAAGTAAACATTCTTGTTAATTTACATACAATGTTCATAATATTTCAGAGTTTTGTATACAATAAAAAAAAAACAGAAAACTACTTTAAAATGTTATTTTCTGCAAAATTAGGATTTGTTTTTACAGTGACAATAACATAGATTTCCTGTGGCGTAAATAGGCTTCCATATTTGTGACCGACTTTGACTTTACACTTTAGGTTTTGGTTGTTTAATCTTTAACAACACATTATATTTTATAAGCTGATACAATGTTTTCTAACTAGTAACTGCAGCTGAAAGATAAGTGTAGTGGAGTAGAAGTATAAACAAGCATAAAACAGAAATAAATCAAGTACAATAAGTACATTTTTGAAAGAGGACACTTGTTAGTGTTTCTCAGATGGGGGTATGCGCACCTCTTAGGGTACTTTGGAGTACTGCAGGGGTTACATAAGATTTTTCTTAGGGGGGATGACATGCATTTGACATTTCACATACATGCATGAATTTAGTGATTCTAAACATTTAAGGTAGCATTTAAGTGTTTCTCAGTTACAGTATTGTTGTTCAGTAAATCAGACACTGATATGTATACACATTATATACTTTATACATGCAGTAGCCTGACAAAGGTTACATGAGGCCTCTGCTGTCTGTTCATCTGCAAATCCCAGAGTACTCAACAAAAACAAAAGTGAGTAACTCCGGGACGGAAACATTTCGACTCGCCTTATTTGACCCAAGACGTGCAGCCAGTTGCACCATAGGTTTGAGATGCTGAAGTATGCAGCTCACGTGGCCGGCGCAGACACATTCAGTATAACATGAGGTTTCATTCACAGCTTTGGCAGGCGTCCAGCTCGTCCTCAGGAAACCCTGCATCCTGCTGTTGACATAAGGCCATTTATTGGCCTTCTGGGTCGAGCTGACATTGTGGGTTTTGCAGATGCAGATATAATGGAACAAACAGACTTGATCCAGAGCTCTATCAAAACAGAGATGGGTGGTTGTTACGGCCATTCTTGTCATTCGTTTTGATTGGTGTGTGTATGTGTCAACTAAATTCTCACATTATTTAACACGAGGGAAGTGTTAAACCAATCCCAACACCACAAACGTCCTGTGTTACTTCATAAGCAGCTGTTTGTGCGTCAAACTTTATCAGCTGGTATAAATTGGACCAAAATGTTGTTTCACTTGTTGCTGTTTTCGACTCTCGACTGATAAGGGGGAAAAACAACGTAGCAGACGATGACCACGCCGACGACAGTGGTGGATGGGATGGGGATGAAGATAACGTTACACAACTGTGCCTGTGTGCCATGTTTTCAATACGTTGGAGTGAAAGATTCTTCCTCACAAAAAAGTTTTCTTTCTGTTTGATGTCAGCTCTCTGAAAATATGCAGTGTTTAGTCCTTTAGCTTGAGGGGATTGTACCTGGAAAGTCTTGAAAAGACTTTGAATTTGATGTTTAAGAAGGTGTGGAAACCCTGAATATTATGCTTTACTATAAGGAAGCCACAATAAAGTTCTTCTAATAATTAAGTACATTTATATGGCTTTTGATGCTTAAGTACAGTAAATATCAGATACTTTAAGACTTTAACTCAAGTATTATTCTAAAAGTTGACTTTAACTTCTACCAAAGTCATTTTCTGGTAAGATACTTACTATCTTATCTTATCAATCGAGTATTTCAAGAACTTTATACAACATACGAATTACAGTGCATTACTTTTCGTAGCTATATGTATGAATGGTTCATGAGAACAGCCTGGTTTCCTACATGTGTTATGAAAATCAGAAAGCACATCTGCTCCTGATACCCAAAGCTCAGCATCCAATACCTGTACTGTAGCTTAAAATCCCTCTTTGGTGCTTGTTGATCACTGTTGTGTTGTCAACCATGGGAAAATGAAACCATTAATCTATATGTGTGACAGTGACATTGATTAAAATGGCATGGGTGTAATGTGATAAGAGGTCGCTGGCAGTGATGAAATCACAGAATTACACAACAATGTGGAAGCTGTCAGTGTGTTTTGATGTTTGCCTGCCACCTAGTGGACTAAAAACAGATTCCTGCAGCTTTAAAGGAAAAGTCTGGTGATATATTTTCTTATTGTCAACAAACCAACAGTGAAGTATAATACCAACAAGCAAGGTGTGATTTTGCCAGGGGGATCCCTTTACTTTCCTCCTTTTTGGTCTATATATCCCTGCCTCTGCTGAATTATTTTTATCCATATACTTATTTATATCAATACATATTTAAGTGTTTGGTATGGCTGGCCGAATCACACTATATCCATGGTATTGCAAGTGGGGTTTAATTATTGCATGTTTTGTTTTGTCGTGATAACATCGCCGTCAAGAAGAACATGTCAGTATTATAGCCTGTAGTGTCTTCCCTTCAAATATAGAGTTGAGTTATTTTACATAGAAAACAAAATACACAATACATGATGTCAGGTTGCCATTAAGCGAGTATATTTCAGTTTCTCTTTGGCTAAGAGTGCAACTATAACAGCATATATTAGTCATGATGTCAAACGATGAGTAAAATTGGAAAGAAAAAGTTTAACCCTATAATTTAGAAGGGGGAATTGAAAAGACATTTCAGAGGTGGCCCTTTAATTTCCCAGTGTATGAAAGACGCCACTCTTTCTTTTACATCCTCAAACCTTTTGTACAGCCGCAGAGTTTTTCTACTGAATTTTCCACAGGTTTACAAACGATGACAGGCAACCACAGGCTCTGAAATTCATCACCAAACATCATCTTACAAACCTTTTTGACCCTAACCTGAGGCCACACACGTGCTCAGTTGTCTCTGCACATCTGCAGTGTGTATCAGGCCAGAGGAAGCTCAGTTATGTAATTTAAAGCCCCCTACAGTCTTTTAAGGAATCATTCCTTCAGCTATTCCTGGAAATGTTTCTGGTGCCAGTGCAGAGAGCGCAGACAGTGTGCTGGAAAAAATAGATAGTGATAGCAAAGCATGGTCAACAAATAGACGCTGAAAAGCTTGTATTTAATGGGGAAAACATGTATTCAGTTGCAATGAATGGTTTTGAGACTGTCCTCCCCCACAATATGCTCCCATAGGTTGATTGTTCAAACAGTAACGTCTGTTTTAACCCAAACCATGATCTTTTCCTAAACTTAACTAATTAGTTTTGGTGCCTAAACCTAACCAAACTGCGAGCGTTTCATAATGTTAACGGTGTGTTTAAAGCCGCAACCGTTACATTCTCTGGTTTATATATGAGGATGGAAAACGCTCCTGTGGGTCGTATTAGAGGGTAGGAATAAACTACCTTTATTGTTGTATTGTTTGGAGGACTTGTTGATGGTTTTACATACACTGTATGAATATGTATGAAGGATGTCCTGCTCTCTTCTTTTGATTGAAAACAATAATTCATGGTTTTAATTTAGCTTCTTTTTTCTTTCTTTTGCTCTGCTTTGAAATTATTAAAAAGGTCATTGAGGCCCCACTGACCCAGTTTCAATGTCAACTTACACAACACACACACACACCCACCCGCATGCACACATGCACGCACGGATGCACCTAAACATGCTTACACGCGCACAGACTGTCAAATAAGAAGCTCTGAAATCCCATGATGTTTCCACACAGCGACACAGCAGAAACAATGATGCACGTTCACGTGTGCAGACATGCTAGAGGCTGCTTCTGTACATCGTGAGTACACACACACACACACACACACACATTCATATGCAACATAACATCCCGTACCACCACATTTATTAAGAGTTATGTAGAGAGCATGTGTAGATTCTGTGTGGATTTTACAGGTTTTCTTTTATTTCAAGCTCAGTGAAGCGTGTTTGTCTGCAGCTGCATCAACATTCATTGAATAAATATTGTATAAATATAATTTCTACTGCTCTTCTCCTACATGCAAACAAATATCAAAGTGTGGAGAAGAATGATTGTCCAAGTGGGACCTGAAAAGACAAAGGCACACATTAGTTTAGTTTGTTCACATTCTGTTTGGTTTATTTGCAAGAAAGCTTTCTTATTCTTTAATAAATTATTCAATGTTTTATACTGTAAGAGGACAAAAAGCCTGGTAACAATTGTCACTAGAGAGTGTTCTCTTAAAAAAATTGACATTATGCTATATTTTTCTTCTTGTCAATGAATCCCAATAAAAGACTAAAACCAACAGTGAATGTACGAACACATGTAGTGCTTTACCTGCCCAGGGACTACAGGTGGATAGTGATGATAGTAATGTATTAAACAAAAGTGGAATACATTAGTTTTTTCATAAAAGTCATAACATAGTATATCAAAAACGTGATAAAAAAGTCATAGTGTAGTATGTCGAAAAAAGGGATAAAAAAGTCATAGTATAATATGTTGAAAAAAGTCATCATATAGTATGTTGAAAAAAGGGATAAAAAGTCATAGTATAGTATGTTGAAAAAAGGGATAAAAAGTCATACTATAGTATGTTGAAAAAAGGCATAAAAAGTCATAGTATAGTATGTTGAAAAAAGTAATAAAAAGTCATAGTATAGTATGTTGAAAAAAGGCATAAAAAGTCATAGTATAATATGTTGAAAAAAGGCATAAAAAGTCATAGTATAATATGTTGAAAAATATCAAAATATTGTATGTCGAAAAAAACATCATGAAAAGGACTTGCCTGGAACCTTGGTCAGAGTATACAGTGATTTGTTAATGTTTCTCTGTCAGAAGAGTACTACGTAACTACTATTATTGCTGGTTGCCTGCCGGAAGCAGTCATAGTATTTCGAAAAAAGTGATGACAAAGTCATACAACAGTATGTCTAATAAAGTGATAAAAAGTCATAGCTTAGTATGTCGAAAAAAGCCATTAAAAAGTCATAGTATAGTATGTCAAAAAAAGTGATAAAAAGTCATAGTATAGTATGTTGAAAAAAAGCAAAAAAGGCATCGTATAGTATGTTGAAAAAAGGCATAAAAAGTCATAGTATATGTTGAAAAAAGGGATAAAAAGTCATAGTATAGTATGTTGAAAAAAGGCATAAAAAGTCATAGTATAGTATGTTGAAAAAAGGGATAAAAAAGTCATAGACTAGTATGTCGAAAAAAGAGACAAGAAAGTCATAGTATAGTATGTTGAAAAAAGTAATAGTATAGTATATATAAAAAAAGTGCTAAGAAAGTCATAGTATAGTATGTTGAAAAAAGTCATTAAAAAATCATAGTATAGTATGTCGAAAAGAAGTGATGAAAAAGTCATAGTATAGTATGTTGAAAAATATCAAAATATTGTATGTCGAAAAAAACATCATGAAAAGGACTTGCCTGGAACCTTGGTCAGAGTATACAGTGATTTGTTAATGTTTCTCTGTCAGAAGAGTACTATGTAACTACTATTATTGCTGGTTGCCTGCCGGAAGCAGTCATAGTATTTCGAAAAAAGTGATGACAAAGTCATAGAATAGTATGTCTAATAAAGTGATAAAAAGTCATAGTTTAGTATGTCGAAAAAAGCCATTAAAAAGTAATAGTGTAGTATGTCGATAAAAGTCATAAAAAAGTCATAGTATGGTATGTTAAAAAAAGCCATTAAAAAGTAAAAGTATTGTATGTCAACATTTCTTTTGTAAAAACCTCATGAAAAGGGCCTGCCCGGACTGTGAATCGAACCTGGGTCAGAGTCTGCAGTGACTACTTGCTGGTTGCCTGGTGGAGGAGTAATAACCACTGCGCATCTGTACCACAAAATTAATTATGTCAAAAACAGTCATAGCATAGTAGGTTGAATAAAAACATTAAAAAGTCATACTATGGTATATCGAAAAAAAGTCAACCAGTAGTGTGTCTAAAAACGTGATAAAAAGTAAAAGTATAGTGTATCGAAAAAGTAATAGAATAGGTTTTCGAAAATAGTCAGAAAAAGTGAGTCCTATTGCTTAAATGAGCCTGAAAGTAGACAAGAACATATACTTTTTGATGTATAAATGGTGTATGAGAAGTAAGAATTATGGTTGTGAGAGCAAGTTAAAGAGAAAGTTTTAGGACGCTGTTCTCTCTCCTCTGCACTGTAGCTGTGACATCATCCACACTGAGCAGCCCTTAAAAACGCAGAAAAAGCCTAAAAAGCACTAAATGTAAACAGTGATAACAATAAAACTGTAAAAGATATCATGAAGCTGAATCAGTTTGTAATAGCTGAAGGTTGGGTGAATAGTTTAAAGTTTGAATGTTGTTGGAAGGTGAAAGTATGTGGGAGGAGTAGCATTTAGAAGTGGAAGAAGCCTGAAGAGGATTTAAAAATGCTCCATTGACTTTCAGTGCAAAAAGAAAAAAGCTTAATATTTTAAAAACTATAAATCGTGGAGAAAAGTTTAATACAAGCACAAATGTCCTTAAAGAGCTGAACATTTTGATATTTGAATGCTTTTTGTAGCTGAAAGTATGGAGAAGTAGTAGGTGACCGAAAATCAGCATTCACACAATAAAGTTTTTCCAAAGCCTCTTAGATCAGCTGAAAAATGTATCGGCACAAAGCTGTTGCAACTTTTACTTAAGTAAAGGAGCTGAATACGTCTTCCACTGTTGCATTTAACTAAAAGGGCCATGGCTTACTGTGTGTTTGATGGCTGAAATGTGGTGAAATATACTTTAACAGTGAAAATTTTGCTGTGTAAGGAAAAATAAGTGTGACGTGTGCTGCATGTAAACATACCTGACTGTTTCCCTCCACTCTTTGGTGCTGAAGTGACCGACTCTAAAGAAACAAACCAAACAAACAAATAAAACATTCTGTTACCACACAGTATCCCAGCTCACATCTATGAAAGCGAGGACCCTCTGTGTGTGTGTGTGTGTGTCAGTTGTCTTTCAAATATCTCCAGAACCGATTGTTAAATATTAATAAATATGAATGAATCTAAGCGACCGAACAATAAAGGTTGAGGGATAAAAAAACAACAGTTGAATTCACTTCTTAATAAAAGCCCAGCTGAGTGGCTGGGTTGGCTCGGGTGGGTGGAGCGGGCGCACATATAATGAGAGACTTGTGCCTTGGCGCAGGGGTCTGGGGTTCGGGTCTGACCTGTGGCGATTTCCTGCATGTCTTCCCCCTCTCTCTCCGCTTTCTTGCCTGGCTGTCCTGTCAATTAAAGGCAGAAAAAGCCCCCCAAAAAAACAAATAATAATAAAAGCCCAGCTGAAATTCACTCGCTTTTTTCAGATATTCACTCACATTCAAATATAATGATTTCCAGTTGCCTTTTTGTCATTTATTAAGACATACATTTTTTGTCAGATATGGAGGTCTACTGCTATGAAATTCATTGAATGTGTCTGTTTGATTGTTTTATTGCTTTTTAATTTTAAATTTTTTCTCTCTTTTGTATAAGGGGAGGACTCTGGATAAGCCTTTTAGGCTTCTTTCCTCTCCCGCACTGAAATTGCTTCTTTCAAAAAAATCTATTGCATGTACTTTATATCTTTGTGCAACTAAACTAAACTAAACTAAACTAAACTAAACTACCGACACTAGATACCAAACACAAGCCAGACTCTGTATCGTATTAAGTTGCTTTGAGCTGTAAATTTGTATATTTTGTCTGTAAAATCTGAATCTGCAGCGTGACCAGTAACATTTCTCTTTCAGGTAAATGTAGTTGTACAAGGTTTTACTCTCGCTATGTTTTACTCTTGCCATACAGTTGAGTTGCATATTAACTGCCTTGGCGTCCTTCTGTAAGTTATTTCGGAATACATTGGTTCTGGAGAAAGCTACAAGCACACAGGCCAAACAATCGGCCGTTTCCAAACAGGCCCGTTTCAAACAGGCACTAAACTAATGCTCTTTAAAGCGCCCATATTATGCTCATTTTCAGGTTCATAACTGTATTTTAAGGTTGTACCAGAATAGGTTTACATGGTTTAATTTTCAAAAAACACCATATTTTTGTTGTACTGCACAGCTCTCTCTCACTGCTGCAGATCCTCTTTTCACCTGGTTTCTGTTTTAGCTACAGAGTGAGACCTCTTTTCTTCTTCTTCTTCTGTACTATCTTTGATTGCACTTGCACATGCGCAGTAGCTCAGATCTAGATCATGTCAGCTAGCTAGCTCTAGAGACAGTAAAAGAAAGCCTGTTTCTCCAACGTTGGTCAGTTACAAGGCAGGATTAGCTGGGAGACTTCTAAATGAGGGCGCACATGTAAGTAGTTCTTTTGTAGATTATGGTGAACTTGTGTGTGTTGTAGCAGTGCTTTGCTATTGAGAACGACGTAGCATGCTAGCGTTAGCATGCTAACGCTTACGCTACGAGCTAACGGTTGTGGTTAGCCAGCTCATTTCGGACTGTGATGTCACAGTCCGAGCCGATTTTGAACAGCTCACCAGGAGACTGAAGGCAGGACACATTCAGAAACCGTATCTCACTCAAAACAGCATGGATGGATTTTTTTCAAAGTTTGTATGTGTGTGGAAGCACCAGAGACACAAAAGAACACCCCAAATCCCAGAAAAAGTGTTTTTTTCATAATATGGGCACTTTAATGTGTACGGAAGAAGGAGTGGGAGAGGGAAAAGAAGGGGCGGCATTATTATAGCAATCAGAAAAGTTTGATAACGGGCCAGTGGTATTTGGGGAAGGAAAGAAGAGACACAGTCGGGATGACTAGGCTGAGGCTGGGGCATTGTGGGACTTGGAAAAAATAGTAAAGCATGAAGATGGGCTTTGTGAAATATGCAAAGAGGGTGAAACATCTACTAATGGAATGAGCTGGTTTTGCAGAAGAACGGGAAAGACTGCATGCGGAAGTGAAAAGCCTGGGCACAAAAACAAGAGCACTAAAGAAGCTGTTAAATCCTATGGAGAACCAACCTGGGACTATAAAAGCTGTCCTTGAATACATCAAGGCAACCGGATTATTCCTACGGAAATAGGATACTAAATGGGAACATATTTTTTCCCTGTGGGAGGCAGCAATGTGCCATAAAGGCATCCAGACTGCAAGTGCTCTGACACAAACGTCAGACTCACCTGACATCCTGGCCAGCTCCACGCTGTAGTCAGAGAACTCATGTGGTTTGCTCACAGAACAAACATGAGCCCCAAAATCCTCCATGCTGACGTTTTGGATGGTGAGTGCGATGCTGCCGGGGCGGTAGGTGATGGTGTAGCCCTCGGTGCAGTTCTGGTAAGCTTTATGTTTGATGTAGTGACACAGCAGCTCGTTGTGTGGACTCCTCCACTGCACGGACAGCTGAGAGATGTGTGTGTGGTCCTCATAGTGGTACGAACAGGAAAAAGTGACCTGCTGACCCTGCTGACAGAGCACTTTCACAACGCTGCCTGGAGACAGAGGAGCGTCAAAGAGAGATTCACTGTCACAAAACCCAGACAAAAAAAAATATCTCTAACTATGCAGCTCTACGGTGCTTTTTAGCCTCTTTTAGCTCATAGTTTCTATTTTACACAGAGGTGGTAGAAGTATTCAGATCCTTTACTTAAGTAAAAGTACTTCAAAAAAAATGATATATATAAAAATATTATACATAAAAATACTCCACTACAAGTAAGTCTTGCATGCAAAACCTAAATGAGTTAACAGCTAAATGTACTTAAAGCTAATGTACTCACTACTTTTCATGAGATTGTTTGTACAAGCAGCAATTACGACTTATATTTACATTTCTAGTGGTGGCCGCAGTAGTTATTACACAGAGGTTACGTCTGCTGTTGCCAGGGGGTACATAGAAAGATTGTGGAGAAGCTCAACTAACAACATTTTTTTTAAATTATGATTTGATTAAAAGAATATATCAACTGTAACATATTACGGAACACTACATGTTGCAGTTATCTAAAAGTTTGTGAAAACTAGTTACAGTAGCAAGTTTAAAGAGGTAGAGCTAGTTAAAAGTAATGAATAAATTGTAGAAATCAATAGCTAAAAGTACCGCCTAAACTGCCAAAGTTGTTAGTAAACTTAGAGTAATGATTAAACGGTTAAAATAGTTAGCTAAAAGTAATGATTAAACGGTTGAAATAGTTAGCTAAAAGTAATGATTAAACGGTTGAAATAGTTAGCTTAAAGTAATTATTAAACGGTTGAAATAGTTAGCTTAAAGTAATTATTAAACGGTTGAAATAGTTAGCTTAAAGTAATTATTAAACGGTTGAAATAGTTAGCTTAAAGTAATTATTAAACGGTTGAAATACTTAACCAAAAGTAATGATTAAATGGTTGAAATAGTTAGCTTAAAGTAATGATTAAACGGTAGAAATAGTTAGCTTAAAAGTAATGATTAAACGGTAGAAATAGTTAGCTTAAAAGTAATGATTAAACGGTAGAAATAGTTAGCTAAAAGTAATGATTAAACGGTAGAAATAGTTAGCTTACAGTAATGATTAAATGGTAGAAATAGCTAGAAGTAATGATTAAACACTTCAAATTATGTGCCTGGGTAGCTCAGTTGGTTGAGCGTGTGCACATATGCAGAGGCTCAGTCCTCAACGCAGTGGCCGCAAGTTTGGTTCCGACCTGTGGTCCTTTGCTGCATGTCATTCCCCCTCTCTCTCCCCTTTCATGTCTAAGCTGTCCTACCCAATAAATGCCTGAAATGGCAACAAAAAAAATACATTTCAAATTATTTGCTAAAATTAATAGATAAACGGTTGAAACTACAGTTATACAATTGCTGACCAAACTAAATATTGACAGCTCAACAATCACAAAATACATTTGGAAATTAATGATGGGTACGTGAGTTCATCTGCAAGGGCTGTGGGGGTACCTCAGACCTAAAAGTTTGGGAACCATTGCTTTAGTAATTCAGAAATGTGAATAATCTAATAAATAAAATCATCATGTGATACAGTTATCTAAACAAATAGACACTTTCAACTTGCTGAATTACATCCGATTCTTTTTGTCATAAAACGTACCTTCTCCAACCAAATGTGACAGGACCAGTCCGAGGTACAGTGCAGCCGTCCCAGTCTGTTCGAGAGGTGTTCTCCACATTTGGTGATGGATTCACTCCACACGTTCAAATACTTGAATGTGTGAATATAATTCAGGAATATCAAGGACCTGCGGCACAAAGTTCAGAAACGTTGCCTGCCTCGTATCACTTTTGTTTTCACAGTTATATCAGTTTACAAGCCGCAACATCATGGTGATGCACTGAATCTATGGTTACCAGGCACCACAAGACTCCTTGATATGTGATCCTGTGTTTTGGTTTGTTGTTTGAGGAGTCAGCAGTATTTGTGCGATGGGGGAAATCCTAACGGACGTTCCAAAAGAATATGTCCATGTTTCATCAAGTTAATCATGTGTTACGGAAGGAGTTAACAAAAACAGCCCATACTGTATAAACACCCAAAGATGGCTGAATCATTCAAAATGATAAGTTAAAATGATAAGTTAAAAATGATTAGGGTCAGAGGTGGAAAGTAACTAATTACAATTACTCAGGTTACTGTAATTGAGTAGTTTTTTTGTGAACTTTTACTTTTTAAAGTAGTTTTTAAAATGTTATTTTACTTTTACATACAGTAAGTATGTTTTGTTTAAAGTATAGTACTTTGCTACATTTTAAAGTGACTTTATGTAACTTTTTAATGTTTCTGAAGCTCTGTCATTTTTCTTACAATGATCATAAATGACCTGTAACAGCGAGACTAACAGTGAAAGAATGCCATTTTGATATAGTTTTTAGTAAGGCCTCTGCCCGGGTTTGATTTTTCCCGCCAAGTCACAGAATGATTTGCGACAGAAAGACGGTGCTACAGTCACACATTCTTAAGGGTCACAGATTTCTTGGTTACACCGAAAAAGCCTGTGTTAGCGTACCCAGCCTTTTGAGCCAGGTAAAAGGAAGCAGGAGATTTATTTATATAGGCCTAACTGTATTTTAATGTAAATTGTACAATTGTAACTGTAGTTATGGCTGATACTGGGGCAGGGCCATCACAGAAAAGAAGGAAATTAAATGAAGAACCAAAAGCTAAAAGGGAAAGTGAAAGACAACGGCGATAACGTGAGTCAACTTCGCTCGGGCTTTCAACAGATGGAGGCATTTACGGGATTGTAAATAATTAAAAAACAACCCCGAATTGGCCCTCAGGTATGCAATATGTCTATTTCATTCATAAAATAACTTTACAATGCGCAATGTGGTTGTACGTCAGTAGCCGACATATAATTGGAGCCCCCTTCCATTTAGCGTGAAGGTTTCGCCTTTACTCCGTGTTTGTGTTGGCCTACTATTTTTACAGTGGGCACTACAGCACCGTATAGAAAAGAGCTTTATGACAGGTGTGGTAAAAACACTACCGCTTTTGTCCAGAGCGGCCAATAGAATCAACACTAACTGAAAGTTACATATAACCATGTAAAAGTTCATCAAAGTAATCATACTAAGTAAAATACTTTTGTACTCTTTCCACCTCTGCTTAGGGTTAACTAAACAGGCATTATGAGGTCGGTTTGGACCCTCATGGGGCAAAAATAACATTTGTGTATGTAGGATGAATAAAATGTCACACCACTAAAATCACAGAAATTAGTTTAATATCAATCAGTGCCATTTATACAAATCAACTGAAAACACATTTAACAGTAAAATGTTAGCCAAATGTTTAGCCAAACTTCCATTTCATTTAACTACTGACAACATCAACATGATCACACTGTACACTGGCACAGCCCCACTGAGGCATATTTACATATGAACACATTCAATCTCATGTTGTGAAGTTGCATTTATTTACAGGTGCTCCACGACAAACTTAAATACGGAAAACTCCTCATAGTAATACTTTACACTGAACCCTGCATGGGTGTACAGACTATTGTAAACAAACATTTTAGTTTTTTTAAATGTGAAGAGACTCTGACGTCACGTTTAATGATTTAACTTGTGTTGTTGACAGTGAGCCTCATGCAAGAACCTTTTGTACGGAGACTGAATTTGTTGCCTTCAGAAATGTATAAATGAAATTCACGAGTCCTTTCGTACGAGCCGTGTACAGATAGTTTGCATTTCTCTACAGGGGAAAAAACATAATTGAGAATCACAATGTTTACTTAATTTATGTTTAGGTGATATTTTATTTATATTCTGTGGCATTAGTTGGTCTGGAAATGTTGTCACTCTGACTCCAGCAGCTCCTTTAGAGTCTGTACTGTATGAAGAACTCTGTTCACACCTGACACTTTAACATCATGCATACATTCTCTCATCTGCGACAGTCACGTCACCTTTACCACCTCACTTCTAACTCTTGAACCGCGGCCTTCTTTAAAACAACGCAAAGGGTCTGTACAGGACGCTTCAGGTATCAGTGAGACATGAAAGTTTGAGTAACGGATGCAGGAGACTGAAGCAGTGTTTCCTCTGTGTTGATTTTTGTAGTGGTGGCCCACCATGGCAAAATTTCTGCCGCCACGGTATCAGAAATGGGGCCGACGCACAATGCAGTCGCGGTTGCCTTTTAAATTGTCCTGCCGACATAATGCACTGGCTGCCGCTCCCATTGCAATTTAACAAGTAGAACTATTCAGAGGTTATTGGGCCCGTCCAGTTTAACTACACATACTGTTGTGTTGATGGAGTTTTTTGTCAAAACGTTGGTTGTTGTTCGGATAGACCTGCCCCCACTGCTAAAAAAAAAATCCTAAAGGAAATACTGTGAAGGCTTATCGGACTCCAAAACACAGTGCAGCGGTAAGAAACACTATGAGACAGCGGCACGGTGGCGCAGTGGTTAGCACTGCTGAGTACCGGGTCCTATCGGTCCGGGCAGGGCCTATCTGTGGGGAGTTTGCATGTTCTCTTCTCCCTTTGTGTGTTGTGTGCTTTGGTTTCCTCCCACTAAGTCTGGCTCAACGGATGTACAATGATGGGATAAAGCCTGAAGTCCCTCCCCTCTCGCTATTTCTGCTATCAGGGCTCAGCGCTGCCCAGCACGGTTGTGATTGGTTTAAAAAAAATTAATTTTTCCCCTCTCCCAGACCAAGGTGCATGGCGTCAGATTTATTTCATATCTCGCAAGCACTATAAAACATGCTCCACGAGCAAATTATATCATTTCACACGCGCAGATATCACTCTTCGCGCACCAATTCAACGATCAAGAGTGCACAGTACAGGTGGCTGCGGGCGTAAAATTAAACATAGGGAGAGGGAAAGAATGGCACCTGCGCGTATAAAACTAAGCAGCACGCGCACAGAGCAGCCAACCACGCGCCCGCCAGTGTCTGCTGTGCTCGCGGCGGTAAACTCTGCTCGCAAAGTTGATTTCTTCGCGCGCGGATGAAACTGACTTTTGACATTTTGGGGCGGAAACTGAGGGAGGTGACAAACTTTTTTAACGTTCGTTGAGACGATTGTGAGTTGAACCGCAGAAATACAGCATCCATCTTACAAAGTCATCTACCAGGAATGTGATTGGCCAGCGCTGGGCCTTTGTGGCTTTAACAAGATTTCAAGAGGTTTTGTATCCTCATGTCAAACCATCCCTCCTTTATTTGTGTCACAACACACCTCTGCTCTGGACACAATGTTTTATTTTTTATTTTTAAGGTGATTATTTTTGGGCATTTTTAGGCCTTTATTGACAGGACAGCTGAAGAAACGAAAGGGGAGATGACATGCAGCAAAGGGCCGCAGGTCGGAGTCGGACCCGGGCCCGCTGCGTCGAGGAGTAAACCTCTATATATGGGCGCCCGCTCTACCAACTGAGCAATCCGGGCGCCCGTAAGGACACAATGTTGGCAGCGGTATTAATATTTTCTACTACTGTTCTTTTTTCGTCTGCTGATTTCTGAAAGCAGAAGACTTGAAGATGCACTGTGTGAAATTCTTCGTTTTGGTCCTGTATGATATTTTCGTGAATGAACAAGCAGGCCTTTTAAAGCAAATCGGGGGCGTTGATTAGTGTACTCATGAACAGGAATCTTTCATCACGTTCAAACGAGTGATTGACAACAAATTTGTGCAGTTAAAGTGATGGTTCGGAGTAATTCACCCTAGGGTCCTTTGCACCATGACCTCGAGCCAAACACCCCCCCAGAAGCTTTTTTCACCTGGGTCTAACATTGGGAGAGTTAGCTAGAGTAGCGTTATCAGCTGAATAGCTTAGCGCAGGGGCTAACGGACCCACGTTTGTATCTTGTAAGTTACCCCACTAATAATGCCCGAAATGATACCAAACGTCTACAAGTAGTACAAATAGGTTATGCTCTCATAACAACGATGGATTGGAAAGTTTGTAAGTACACCAGAAGTTTATGAAGAAGTTTAATAAATATTTTTGTTGCATCTCTTTTCGGAGTTGTAATTTGTAGATGTCCCTAAGCACTCGTCTCACAGCAGCAACAACAACAGCAGAGAGCAGAAGCCAGCAGGCAAGTGTTATTTACATAAACTTCTGGTGTACTTACAAACATTCCAGTCCATCGTTTTATGAGAGCATAACCTATTTGTACTACTTGTAGACGTTTGGTATCATTTCGGGCATTATTAGTGGGGTCATTTACGAGATACAAACGTGGGTCCGTTAGCCCCTGCGCTAAGCTATTCAGCGGCTAACGCTACTCTAGCTAACTCTCCCAATGTTCGACCCAGGTGAAAAAAGCTTCTGGGGGGGTGTTTGGCTCGAGGTCACGGTGCAAAGGACCCTAGGGTGAATTACTCCGAACCATCACTTTAAGCAAACCTCACGGTAAAAAGAGAAGGTTTATGATGGGAGTACAAAAAATGTTCTTGCGTGAGGCCCCATTATGCATCTCATGTCCACTGCTGATTCACATTTCTGTTGTAATCCTGACAGCTTTGACTATTCTGAAGCTCACATGTGCTTGTTGTACCTGAACTGTGTTGTGCAGACCCTCCAAGATCCTGAAAAATCAATCAATCGGGCAATAGATCATGTGTGTTTCCAGCTTTGGGACCAGTTTCCAGGACACAGATTGGTCCGGGACTGAAGTGGCCATCTATAAACCAGTCTGCCCTCAGTGTTTAGCTTGAAGAACTTGACTTAGCACCAGTGTTAATCCTTTACTTTTGAGAAAAACCTCATCCTCAGGTGGTGGATTACTTCCTGTGTGACTACAGCAGTACCTCAAACGCCCCGCTGTTGCTGCTGCGAAGTACAAAATGATGTCACAAAACCAATGAGACACGTAAACTATCACTGTACAAAATACATTCCATATTTTACAGTTTTTGTTTTCCTTCTGCTTGTGCCTTTCCGACGGCTGGTGATGATGCGTGTGGACGCAGCGGTTACTGGATGCCTCTGAACAAACACATGGCAAACACCATGGCGAAGAGCTGCAGAGAGACACGGGACACACATCAGAAAGGGTTTAAAAAAAAAAAATAAATGCTGGAAAAACATCATTCCGTACAGTTATGTTTCTATAACATTCACCTGTAGGGTCTTCAACATGTCTGAATTTTACAATCTATATCTTTATAGGTTTTGTGGTTACACTTTACTTGAAGGTATCTACATAAGAGTGGCATGATACTTGGTCATGAATGGGACATAAACATTATACACAAGTCATAAACGTTTATGACATAACGCTTCTTTTAGTAAGTGTCATTCGGTTTTTGTCATGTCAGTTAGGGTTAGGGTTCATGTGTCATGACAGTGTCATGTCACTCTTATGTAGATACCTTCAAGTAAAGTGTTACCTGTTTTGTTCTCAGACTCTCCACTTCAGCAACACTAACACATCAAACTTTCCACTTTCATTCCTATCGGTATCTGTATTTTTAAATGGCTGTCGAGAGTATTTTCTGATGTATGGGGTGATAAAAAGATCCAGAATCCCCTCTTTAAAAACCTTTGACTCTAATATGTCAACACGCATTTTCAACCTGGCTTAAAACAATGTTCACATTTCTGTTGTAAGCAAATTAGGATATATTTAATATGCGATGCCTCATTTGCATATTTGAACAAAACATTTTAGAACACTTGTAATACAAAAAACTATTGTCTTAATGTCAGTAATCAAATGGGGAAAGTAACCGATAATTTAGGGCCCTACTCTTGTTTACTACAAACAAAATAAAGATTCCAGCAGTTCTGCAGAATATTAGACTCTTTAAATATTGATTTAAGATTAACTACCGTTTTTTTCCACCTGGACCCTATTCTCCTATGTGTGTCTAAGTGACTGATGAGAACAACAATCTTTGACATTGGTCCAGCATTAAGAGAGATCGCTGCAGTCGGCAGCGGAGAAACAAGCTACAATGTAAGTTAATAGGACAATTGTCCAGCTTGTATTTACCTTCACAAAAGTGCTGTTTTACCGCTGACAGGCTCAGATTATTATTCTAAGTGTCTGACAACATTATGGAAAGGATCCCTACAGAGACAGACCTTTAAAACCTCTTTGAGACCTTTCTGTTTAACCAGAAACTGCTCTGAAGTCGCTAGCTCTAAAACCACCAGACTCCATTTAAAAAAACAATACTTTTAGCGTGTTTAGAGCCGAAATATTTTCACATATAACTCGGTAAACTATGTGTTTATTTCAACCCAAACTAGAGTTGTGATGGTTGGGAAAGTAGAAAGACGACTCAAAACGGCTTTTCATAGTTTTATTTTGTGTCTGTCGACTTTAAATGAAGTGTATTTTACGATGCTAAAATGACTGTTTATTTACATGGAGTCTGGTGGGTTTAGCGAACGCAATTTTGTGGATGTTTTTATGTTTAAAAAAAGGATCTTACTCTTTAGCAGAAAGATCGACCTCCTTAGAAATCCTTTCCATAATGTTGTCAGACACTTAGAATAATAATCTGAGTCTGTCAGCGCCAGAACGAGCACTTTTGTGAAGGTAAATACAAGCTGGACAGTTTTCCTATTAACTTACATTGTAGCTTGTTTCTCTGCTGCCGACTGCAGCGATCTCTCTAATACTGGACCAATGTCAAAGATTGTTGTTCCCATCAGTCACTTAGACACAAAAACATAGGAACATAGGGTTGAAAAAAATGGTAGTTACCCTTTAAGCTCCTTCTGTCATCTTAAAAACTAACCTGCAACATTCAGTCTTCATTATTATGATGTAGAATGTGGAATGTTTCAATGTCTTGTTGCTGTTTTTAACTTGTTTTCTTGTAATTTAAAAAACCGACATCACTGTCCTGAATCCCTTACATCAAAATAAGAACAATCTTTTAAAATGATTCAGTATTTTAATATAAAGAAGGGAGAAAACCTACTTCAATTGTCAGCACCACGATGGCCAGAGCTCCTGCTGTGTAAATGTACGTCTCAAAGTAGTCCACCACCGCAGAGTAACAGCCCTGCAGGAACAAAACACACAGATATGAAGAAGGCTAACTGGTTATACAACCATATTTCATTATTCTGACACTGTGGTGTGTCCATTTTTCGGTTATAACATGTTTTAGACTATGCATTTAAATGTGCATGGCATTATAATACTCACCTGGGTGTAAATCATTTTTAACGTAACATTGAACTCCTTTTCAAGCAAGGTTTTAGTCAATTATGAAACAATATCATGTTTTAGAGATGGCAACACTGATTTACACAGTTTTTTCTTGGAATCACTGCCTTGACAGACCAGCACAGTATATAAAGTAGTTGAAGGGTAGCTTCAGTTTTTTCAACCTGGACCTATTTTCCCATATTTTTGTGTGACTGATGTTTGACATTGGCCCAGTATTAGGCAAGAATGCTGCAGTCGGCAGCGGCGAAACAAGCTACAATATAAGTTAATAGGGCAATTCTGCACCTTCAATTTACATCGTCAAATGTGCTGGGGTCTCATTTATAAACGTGGCGTACGCACAAAACAGGGCTGAAAACGTGCGTACGCCACTTCCCACGCAAAGGTTGTGATTTATAAAAAACACATAATTTGGGAGACAAAATAGGAATTGGCGACGCAGATGGTGAGGTGGTGAACTGAAGTCAGACTGCAGAAAGTACATGTGGGAATAAGGGTTAGGCTACTCTTAATATGTTTAAGTATTAAAAAATAATGCCTCACGCACATTTCTTCACACCATATGAAGATGAAATCCAGCAGTGTTATTTGCGCTTGTACTGAGTGATAATTGTTCCATAAACACCTCCAACTCAAATCTTAAATAAAAACTCATTCTTAATATTTAATCAGCGCTGTCTCGCCGTCACATTGTCTGTGGCTACGGAGCGCAGGAGTAGGAGATGGCCCGACTGTATGGAATACAGGATAGCATCAAATACCCTACCATTAGATAACTGAACAACACAGTGTAAATAACTAAATATCTGTCTTTAAAACTGTGCATATATCATCAAATGTCAAAGTCTGGAAATACAGCCGTTAATCTCTCGCGCAATCGTTACGCTCTATATGTCCTTGTTATCGTTCTAAAATTTAATACAGTTTATAACAAACCCTGCATGAAGAAAAGTGTGTTTGCCTATTACATTTCGATTTCAAATTGTATCTCAGTTGTTGCTGTGATTTTAGCAAGGTGTTAACAATCACAAATTGTTGTAGACTAAACATAAATACTGCGGTGAACCCGTGCGTAATGCTGCATGATGGCACTGCTGGCCCTGCAAGAGGACAGCAATGGAAGAATCAGGAGAAAAAGAGACTTCAGGCACCATGACGATGACTGGCTAATATGCCGATTTAAATTCCCTAATTTAGCTGTAATAGTAATATAGCTGCGCTCTTGGCTCTATGTACCGAATTGGGTCCAGTAGAGAGGGCAACGCGCCAGAACCGTGCCATCCCGGTCCATCCCGGTCCAAATACAGGTCCTCGCCACTCTGGGTGAAACCGGCTGTTTCCAGAGGGAAATGGCTGACCGCTAAGTGTTTTTTTAAATAAATATTATATATAATCTTCAACTTCATCACTAAGGCTTGTTTGGATATAATATATAGTTCTGTTAAGTCTTATTATATACGTCTGGTATATCGAAGCTGTCCCCCAGTACCGTAATGCCTGCTGATTTGGAAGATTTTACGAATAAAGGTAGTCTATAGATCCGGTTTCCATACGCTGTGCGACAACAGGCTGAAATTATAATTCAATTGGCAGCAATTCCCGAGCGCCTGAGAGGATTTTTTCTTTTTGTTTGTTTTCTCCGCCAGTCGTCATGATTCGGCATGTTTCGGTGTAACGAAGAACAACCGCCAGGGTCATTAACATACTGATCAGCATTCACGAGGTGCTTTACATCGACTATTTATGGTTAAAAATGGGCGTGTACAGGGCGGGATAAGAGGCTGATCCACGTACGCACACTTGTAGTCAATCTGTGATTTATAAAGGGAACATTGCTTACAGGTGTGCGTACGCACGGTTTTATAAATGAGACCCCTGGTTTTGCCGCTGACAGACTCAGATTATTATTCTAAGTGTCTGACAACATTATGGAAAGGAGCCCTACAGAGATACATCTATCTGTTAAAGATCAAGATTCTTTTTGTTTTACATAAAAACAGCCATAGAAATCGCTATTGCCAAACCCACCAGACTCCATTTAAATGGACATTAATTTTATCCTCGTAAAACACGCTTCATTCAAAGTCGACAGAAACAAAATAAAACTTTTAAAAGCTGTCTTTGTTCGTCTTTACACTGTTCCAACAATCACCGCTCTGGTTTTGTTGAAATAAACACACCATTTACATGTGGAAATATGCTGGCTCTATACACGCTAAAAGTATTGTTTATTTGAATGGAGTCTGGTGGGTTAGGCATAGCGACCTCTGAGCTGTTTCTGGTTAACAAAAAAATTTAATTTTTTTTTTTTGTTTTTCAGATTTTACTCTTAGAATATATAATCTGAGCCTGTTAATTGTAAAAAAAAACACTTTTATGGATGGGTGGAATATTCGTTGCTGTTTGTCCGGGTAACATGTTATTGCAGCCGGTTTTGTAGTTTATGTATTGTTCTCAAATTGCTGAACTTCTACTTCCACTTAAAGGGTCTTCCAGCGCTCTGCTTTCAGGCCTTTTTTTTTTTTAACCCTGAGGTGTGTACATTTCTCATGTTTTCTCTACTGACCTTGTTGTGTCTGAAGACCATGCTGCCGCTCACACACTGCTCCACACTGACGTCTCCGGGGTAACTGTTCCTCTGGCAACAGGCCTCGGGGACCATCTTACTGGGGCTGAGGAGCCTGAAGAGGCTCTCCTCAAAGTCCTCGGGGCCACTTACGCCACAGCAGTCGAACTGTATGGAGAGGGAACGGCACGTCGTACACACGGATGGTGTTGTTGGCACACTGGGTTGATCATATAAGGTGGGACGAAGGCAAAAGAAAGGAGTGCTAATTATGAAATGGATGCCTCACCGTGGTCATGATGGCGTTCCATGTGGATGTGAAGACGTCGGTGTTGTTGTGTCCTTGGTAGTGACGCTTCAGCTCCCGGCTGAAATACTCTCTGGTTAACTGGACACACACACAGACGCAGTTCAGTAAACAAGTAACCAGGTATCCATCCAACTCCAGCTCAAACTAGATTTTCTGTAACCATGAAGCTGCGACGGTTTTGCATGTCGTAAATTCTGTAACCTGCTCATGTTCGTGTAGGGCTGGGCAATATATCGATATTATATCGATATCGTGATATGAGACTAGATATCGTCTTAGATTTTGGATATCGTAATATCGTGATATGACATAAGTGTTGTCTTTTCCTGGTTTTACAGGCTGCATTACAGTAAAGTGATGTACTTTTCTGAACTTACCAGACTGTTCTATTATTTGCCTTTTCCCCACTTAGACATTATATCCACATTACTGATGATTCTAAGTGTAAAAATCTAAGTGTAAAATCTAAGTGTGAAGATATTTTGTTGGAGCACCAATTGTCAACCCTACAATATCGCCGCAATATCGATATCGAGGTATTTGGTCAAGAATATCGTGATATCTGATTTTCTCAATATCGCCCAGCCCTATGTTCGTGAGGGTTTGTATAGATGTCCACGTGCAGCTCAAAATGTATGACCACACATACTGAACACGTTGACTGCACCTGAGCAAACACGTCTGATGCAAACACTGATGCCAACGTACGGTAGCATAAACTGAAGTGTGTGTGTGACGGCTGTCCACATCTGTGAGTATGAGGGGGAAACATTCAGTACGTTTACATGCACACCAATATTCCACTATTATTCCGAATATGACAATATTCAGAATTTGATACATGTCATGTAAACAGCATATTCTGGTTGGATATCCCGAATAAGGCCCTTTTCTGATAAAAAGATTTTCCGATTAAGACATGTGGGATATTCTGGTATTATTCAGGTTTTAGAGGCATTGTTTGGACATGTATACAGCACATCCAGAATATGAGTCTCAATCAGGGTTTTCACCGCAGGCTTATGGTCAGCTCTGTGCGTTGCTATGATTGCTGTTAACAGGGGTGTAGCACAACATTCTGGGCCCTGTAGAAAGGCATTTCCTATGGGCCCCTCCCCGCATCCACAGCTATTCATTCTAGCATCTTTTTGGGCCCTCCTCACATGAGGGCTGTGGGTATTCAGTCCCCTTGTTCCCCCCAGTCCGACGCCCCTGGCTGTAAACAAACCAACCAGCCAACAGTTTGCAAAGCTTCAGACCCGATAAGAAGGAGAAACACAGCTATTTCTAAACATTATCAAAGACTTGGATATTAACAGGTTTTTGGATTTTCACACACATCGTTATGCCGACCTTTTCAAGAAGCTGGTTGAAGGAATGAAAGAGAGACGATGTGTTCACACGGCCCAACAAGTCTGCCGCCGCTCGTAATTTTGAAAAAATCCTGTTTTTGCACGGCTACATGTAAACGGGAATACTCACTTTCGTTAGCCATGTAAACAGCTTAGTCGCAATATCGTCTTTTTCAGAATAAGGGCAAAAAATGAAAAAATGAATATTATGTGCATGTAAACGTAGTGACTGTTTAGCGTTAAAGGAAAAACTGCACACTGCACAGAAAGGTTTGGCTGCTCCTTTGCTGCTCAACGCTTTGAAACGCTCGGGCGCGACGAGCCGGCACAGACAGTCGCTTCAGTGTCGTGTGAATGGTGTCATCACGGGAGCGCCATGCTGACGTGACGTTTGTGGTCTAGACTTTGGGTAAGATTTAGGGGGCGATCTCCAATTAAAATTTTTCTTTTGATAATATAATAATAATCCGTCTATAATGTAGGATAACTCCACAGAAAGAAACTGCATCACATCAGTTCCGGTCTCTGTCTTCTTGTTACGGCACAACTAGTCTATATATCTACAACGTTCCACTTCCAGGATCGTTCATTTTCGGCCAGATGTGCGTCCCCTTCCTCTTTCTTTGTGTTGGAGTTCTAACCTCCGGTGGATTTGTGAGGACTGGTTAACTGCTCCTCAGATCTCTGCAGGGTAAATCCAGACAGCTAGCTAGACTATCTGTCCAATCTGAGTTTTCTGTTGCACGACTAAAACAACCTTTGAATGTACACACGTTCCACCAAAACAAGTTCCTTCCAGAGGCTATTTTGCAGCGGCTCCGTGCGGAGCTTAGCACCGCCCAAGACGATTGTGATTGGTTTAAAGAAATGCCAATAAACCAGAGCATGTTTTTCTCCCATCCCAGAATGCTGTGTGGACTAGCCAGACCCTCCTCCGCAGCGCTGTGGAGAATCGTCCGTACTGATTAACTTCAAGCTCCATTTACAACAGACTGATGCAGAGACTGTACTCACATGTTCCCTGAAGAGGAACGCCAGGATGGCAGCTGCCAGCTCGGCCAGGAAGATGAAGAGGATGAGCATGAAGAACTGAAACCAGTAAAGACAAAAAGTCATAAGTGTTAAACACGGAACTAATTGAATAATACTCCAATAACAAAAATACTCTGCACAGCCTTTCTGAACAAATGCTTCATTATGACTCTAAACATATCAGTCATGATTATATTTTAATAGATTTTAGCAAAAAGATTGTCTCAGTTTGCACAACATACATAATATTGTGTAAGTTATCTATTGGTTGAAAATAAAGATTTATTAAATAAACACTGATAGTAATAATCTCATACTTGTCTTGCAGATATGCAGCATTACATTCCTCTAGATGGCGCACTTGTATTGTTTCACTCTGCTCTTACATAACTGAGAAGCAGCATTTAATGGAGGATGAAGAGTGACTCTAACTCGGTTTCCTTCTTGTTGCAGCTTCACCACTGCATCACACATACAAATAAAGTGATTATGAAATGAAATGACACACAGGGATAGCGTCTTTAACGGTATTTCACAGCGTATACTAGGCCCATTTCTACCAGATTTATTTATTTATTTAAAATATAACAACATATGATGTGTAAGTGAGGGATATTGTATTTCTGTTCAATATGGACTCTTGAGACACTGGCCTTGAGCTAAAAGAGATGAAAAATAAATACGATCTGACTGCATGTTGATTGCTTCACTTTACTTACATTGTGCTCTTACTTAGACTTCTCTTTATTGATGATTTGGGATCAATAAAGAGATCCTACTACTGTGTGTGGACTTCTCAGACCTAAAGAGTGAGTCAATACTAAATCTAAACCAAACAAATCAACTTCTTCTTTGTTCTTTAACAAGCTGATGTTTCTCTGTGAGGAGGCGTTCGTTCTGCACGTTTCAGTCATTTTATCCACAAATACAGAGTTACATGACTTCACACGGCAGTGCAGGTGAACAGCCGGAAAGCCTGATTTATGGTTTTGTGTCTACGTCGTAGGAACGTATGTAAGTACAGGTACATAGGGACCCTATGCCGTAGCCCGACGTGCACCTCTCAACAAATGGTAGACTGCAACAACTGTGATTGGTCCGCTTGGCTGTGGCTTTGTAGCACTAGAACTACAGAAGTGTCCTCAGATCGCAAAATAGCTGCAAAGCCAACATCGCTGGGAGCTGCATCTAAATCAAATCCAACTCCTCCCATATAATCCACTCCTATAATCGATTCAGCTGATTTAATTCAAATCAATTAGTTTACATCTGGTTTCACTTGTTATTTAGATGCTACAGATACATGCTACATAAAGCTGCTTAGTGTCTCTACGTGATCGGCATGCGTGAAAACTCCCGAGTGAAGTTTCCTGTTTGTCCCTTTCTGCAGACAATGGGCTAGATTTATCAAGCCGTTTGCGCCTGTTTCCAGGCGCTAATTGGTCGCAAAGACGGACGTAACCGATGCGGCATATTTACAAACAGGGCGCACTTGGGTAGAATCGCAGATTGTCTGCCACATGAGCAAGAAGAGACAGATGCGTTCGTGGGAGGGTCGTGGGGAAAGTGGGAGTTCCACCCAAAAAGGTGGGAGGATAAGCGCAAAGTGCACCTAATTATATATTCCGTGGTATTTACAAAGACTGTCAGTAAGAGCGCGCCTCTATTCTGCGGGGGAAATTCTCCGCCTCTTTAAAGCAGGTCTAAACCAGCCGCAATCGAGTTTCCTCGTAGACCTTTATGCCGCTGGTGAAATGGCAACAGTAATTTGAGCAAGACGAAGACATAGGCGAGGCTGAAAATATTTTTAAACACAAGAATCACACTTTGTCAGTGAATACAACATCATTTAGCGTTACAGATCAAGCAGCCGTGCAATATTAGAGTTACTGGAAGAAATCAAAGATGAAATTGAATCTCCCACTCAGCGTTCACATCCCACTCCAGCAGTTGTTAAACTCCTCGCTACATTACAAATATTGGCATCAGGATCGTTTCAAACAGTCATAGCATCAGCAGTGGGAATATCGCAGTCTGCACTCAGCCATATCATAGCACCAGTACCGCTTTGCTACAGCGCAATTTACGGTATAGTGGGCGGAGAAAGACGCTGATTGGCTGATGGGTGTCAGGGTTGATAAATACTACGCAACATGTGGAAGCATAGCGTGCGCTATTACCGAACTCGCATAAACAGACGCAGCGCAAACTGCGCTAGTGTTAGTAAATCAGGCCCAATGTGTCTGTTGTGGAAGAAATACTTAGAAATTTAACTTCAAGTAGTAATACTACAGTACAGTCCTTAAAAGGTCCAATGTGTGGGAATATATATATATCGCAATCAACTCTCTCGCGCCACACAGTTCAAAGTACTTATTACAGCTACGGTAGCATTCAAGCTTCAAAAAGCCGGTCTCTTGCTCTTTTCAATCTCCTTTTTCTTTTTCTGGGTGGAGAAGAAGAAGAAGACTCATGTTCCTGAAATTTGGATTTTGAATACGTGTGGTCCTCCATGTTTCCTTCTTCAAACTTGCCGGGGCCGGGAAGCTACGATACCCATTAGCAGCATTAGCAGCACCTGTGAGTTTATCATGTGACAGCAGTATGTCCTTTATGTCCCTTACCGGCTAACGTATTTCAAGATGGCGCATGAATATGGAGCGTCTACCCCAGTTCATGCAAATGTAACATTTCAAGCCAATAGGAATACTTGGAATTGATGGTGGTGGTAAATATTCATGAAAAAGGACAAGTTTGTGAACGGGCAATACATATTTTGATAATGAACAACTAAAAACGTTACACACTGGGACTTTAAGTACATTACTTAGACTTCATATTTAGTTACTTTCCACCCCCGTAAGGTGTGAATGCAGGTACGAAAGGCAGATGAAGACTCACAAAGAGCAGGAGACACTTGTTCTCCCGGATGGCTCCGCAGCAGCCCAGGAAGCCCAGCAGGAACAGCATGCTGCCCATGGCCAGGATGACGTAGACGCCGGTGAACAGGAGCGGGTTGGCCGCCACGATGTCCCTGAAGCCCATCGGGTCCACCAGCACCCAAACGCCGACACCCAGCAGGAAGGAGCCACCCAGCTGGGAGAGGAAGGGTTCATTATTCAGGCAGAGAGGGTATCTACTTCAGATGTTAACTGGACCGAGGGTTCAGATTCTCCACCCACTGCTGGGCAAGAGGAGTCTCCCTTCCTGTCTGACCCTTTTTAGCTTTTTAGCTTCTGTTTTGCTGCTTTATGTTGACCTGATTATTTCCACTGTTCTGATTTTAATGATTGTTTTATTGTTGTATCTAACTTTTTCTTTAGTTTTCTTTAAATGTAAACTCCAAAGCTCAATCAAATGTAAATAATCAAAGTTATGCAACCTTGACATCTTGTCAGAAAACTGTTAAAAGACCATGAACGTGTCCCTGAAGTGAGGAGTTCAAATCTGGAGTGATTTCCAAATCTGGAGTGATTGAGTCCAAACGGATCCATTTGTAAATGACTCAACATGCCACTTCATATTCCACGCCTATAGGTGGCGCTGTTTCTGCTACAGAAATTCACCAAAAAACAGAGAAGAAGATTTATATAGGCCTTAGTGGTCCCCTAATACTGTATCTGAAGTCTCTTTTATATAGACCTTAGTGGTCCCCTAATACTGTATCTGAAGTCTCTTTTATATAGGCCTTAGTGGTCCCCTAATACTGTATCTGAAGTCTCTTTTATATAGACCTTAGTGGTCCCCTAATACTGTATCTGAAGTCTCTTTTATATAGACCTTAGTGGTCCCCTAATACTGTATCTGAAGTCTCTTTTATATAGACCTTAGTGGTCCCCTAATACTGTATCTGAAGTCTCTTTTATATAGGCCGTAGTGGTCCCCTAATACTGTATCTGAAGTCTCTTTTATATAGACCTTAGTGGTCCCCTAATACTGTATCTGAAGTCTCTTTTATATAGACCTTAGTGGTCCCCTAATACTGTATCTGAAGTCTCTTTTATATAGACCTTAGTGGTCCCCTAATACTGTATCTGAAGTCTCTTTTATATAGACCTTAGTGGTCCCCTAATACTGTATCTGAAGTCTCTTTTATATAGACCTTAGTGGTCCCCTAATACTGTATCCGAAGTCTCTTTTATATAGACCTTAGTGGTCCCCTAATACTGTATCTGAAGTCTCTTTCCCGAAATTCAGCCTTGGTGCAGAATTACAGCCACTAGAGCCAGTCCCACAATGAGCTTTCCTTAGGATGTGCCATTTCTGTGTCTGTAGCTATTGAGGAGGAGAGGGGGGCAAGGTGGAGGGTGGGGGTGTGGCCTTGACCAACTGCCACTTTGCTCGTTTGAAAGCCATGATGTCTCTCTCTCTCATGGGTGGGCCAAATTCTCTGGGTGGGCAAAGCAGAGAAAGGGGAGGTAACCTTGCTCCTTATGACCTCATAAGGAGAAGATTCCAGATCGGCCCATCTGAGCTTTCATTTTCTCAAAGGCAGAGCAGGATACCCAGGGCTCGGTTTACACCTATCACCATTTCTAGCCACTGGGGGACCATAGGCAGGCTGGTGGAACCTCATTGTGAAATTTTCATGCCATGGGACCTTTAAACCACAGGGAAAAAAAGAGCAGAGAACTCACAAAGATGAAGAAGTTGAAGATGAACATGAGGTACTTCATACAGCTGAGGCAGTCCCCCTCCATGGCTGAGCCTCGAGCTGAAACCTCCCCCTGCAAAGACACACACACACACACACACACACACACACACACACACACACACACACACACACACACACACACACACACACACACACACACACACACACACACACACACACACACACACACACACACACACACACACACGTAAAAAATATATAAATTAGATTACAATCGATGAATAAACTGCAAGATGCATGAATGTTACTTTATCACTGTTGTTGTGAAAAAGAAAGTGTACAGGAAGCTGCACCAGTTGCACTTTGTTGCAAATGAAAAGCATATAAGCAGCGAGTATTCAGCGGTGGATTGATTTTGACGTATATGATTGTAATCCTCGCCAGGGTCATATTTAAAAAGGGGCTTAACTGTGGTATTTTAATAACAATAAAAAAAAAAAGAAAAGATTAAAGCTGCTACAATCAATACTGAGTTGATGGTTTTGGTTTTGCCGCCCACAGCTTTACTGTTTTGGCTCCCTCTCATCAGCTTTGTTCCAGACACAGTTGGAGAGTAGAGACTATCTGGTGAACATAGTGGAGCATTTAGCAGCCAAAGAGACAGAGGTTTCCCTCAGGAGTTGGTAGAGACCAAAAACCGAGCTAAAAGAGAGAGAATATTGTACTTAGATTCGTCAGGTGGACACAAACACAAAGGGCCCTATTTTAACGATCTAAGCGCACTGCGTGAGGCGCCTGGTGCAGGTGTGTTTAGGGCGTGTCCAAATCCACTTTTGCTAGTTCGACGGTGGAAAAAAGGGTCTGTATCCCGGGCGCATGGTTCAAAAGAGTTGTACTTAGTGTCTTAACTAATCATAGGTGTGTTTTGGGCGTAACATGCAATTAACCAATCAGAGATCATCTCCCATTCCCTTTAAAAACCAGGCACGTTTGGACCTCGGCGCATTGCTGTTATGATGGAGGATTTACTGAGCAGGAAGGAGAGATTTTCAGGAGAAGAAACCGATCTGCTCGTACGTGAAGTGAAAGTGTGCGAGCAGATCATATATGGCACGAGCACTATGCCACCAAAACTACACGAGGTGAAGCAGGCATTAAAATAACAATGAAATGCTGCGTTATTGACTTTATTATAATTATTTTTAGTATTTCCATCAAGAAGCAATACATACAGTACAGGCCAAGAGTTTGGACACACCTTCTCCTTCAATTTGTTTCGTTATTTTCATGACTATTTACATTGTAGATTCTCACTGAAAGCATCAAAACTATGAATGAACACATATGGAATTATGTACTTAACAATAAAGTGTGAAATAACTGAAAACATGTCTTATATTTTAGATTCTTCAAAGTAGCCACCCTTTGCTTTTTTGATAACTCTGCAAACCCTTGGTGTTCTCTCAATGAGCTTCATGAGGTAGTCACCTGAAATGGTTTTACCTTCACAGGTGTGCTTTGTCAGGGTTAATTAGTGGAAGTTTTTCCCTTATTAATAAAAAAAAGCAAAGGGTGGCTACTTTGAAGAATCTAAAATATAAGACATGTTTTCAGTTATTTCACACTTTTTTCTTAAGTACATAATTCCATATGTGTTCATTCATAGTTTTGATGCCTTCAGTGAGAATCTACAATGTAAATAGTCATGAAAATAAAAAAGAAACGCATTGAATGACAAGGTGTGTCCAAACTTTTGGCCTGTACTGTATATCAGCATACTGTGTAATTTCACACTCCAGACAGGATACATGTCCTACCAGTATCAGCATTCTTCTACTCCACATATTTGACACACAAACCCAAACACACACATTTTGACACAAATCCACCCACATCCACCCCCCCACACACACACACACACACACACACACACACACACACACACACACACACACACACACACACACACACACACACACACACACACACACACACACACACACACACACACACACACACACACACACACACACACACACACGATTTCCAGCTCTCAGTCACCATACCTAGTTCTTATTTCTTAGCCATTAAATTTACAACGCTTCATATATGTCCTGCCACACCTTGTCGAATTGTTGCCTTTTGTTCCGGTCTTCAAACATAGATTTTTCTATACTTAAATAGTATTTCATTCATTCATCGTGTTGGTTATATTTAGGCAATCTTTCCAGATTATATCAGAGTTCTTTATTTGAAGTTCTTTGTTCCAACCCTCATATATTTTTTGGAGAGAATAATTATCTGCCTGTGCTTCTATAAGGTGTTTGTACACTTTCCCTATTCATTTATTGTTTTCTCCTGAGTTTAGAAATAGCCTGCGAGTAGCTGAGGGTTCTGTAGTCCTATTATAGTTTAGATTAGATTAGACAAAGTTATCTGTGATCCAGCTCTTTAACTGAAGATGAAAAACTAATCTGCTCGTGTGTGAAGTGAAAGCGCCAGTAACCCTAATAAAGTGTGATATAAAATATATAGATATACACAATAATACTATTTCACATTGTAATATTTTTATTTTTAATCTTTTGCATGTTTGTGTGCTGCTGTGTGTCCCTGTGCTGTGCATAAGCCTAGGCGCATTTTACAAATTTGCTGTTAAAATAACAATGAAATGCTGCGTTATTGACTTTAGACCAGGTTTTTGTTGGTCAATGGCACGATCACTTCCCACTGCCTCAAGATAGCAATACTCCAAGAATGCACCTGAACACACCTCCCTGTTTAAATTACATGAATTGATTTATAAAATAATAAAAGAAATTAGAGCAACATCAGTGTACTGTACTGTACACTTCAGAACATTCCTTAAAACCAGAGGATTCATTTCAGAATATTTTTATATATTGATTAATTGTTTGAGTCACCTTTTAAGCAAAGATTTGTTGGTACCGGCTTCTTAGATTTGAGTATTTTCTGCTTTTTATCTGTTTCATATCTTTGTAAATTTAATATCTTTGGGTTTTGGACTGTTGGTGACACAAAATGAGCAATCTGAATAGGTTACTTTTTTTTTTTTTTTCTTACAATTTTCTGACAATTTAAAGAAAAAATGAATCCAGAAAATAGTCCGCAGAATAACAGAAAATGAAAATAATTAGTTAGCTGCAGCTCTACCAATACCTAAATCCAAAATGTTGATGCTTTTTGAGTTAATTGTGCAGGATTCAATAATATATTACTTATAACTTTAACAAAATTGTCTTGCAGCATAAATAAATGTAAAAATCAAATAGTGTAACTTTATGCAGCATGTTGCATAAAGCTGCTGAAGACATATCAATGCAATCTGCAGTCAATATGAGCAAACACAAGAAGCAGGACAGAGAAAAGCACGGTGACACATCGTCAGTCACAGTTTTTGTCAGTTCTGGGGACGTGACACTGACAGCCTGTCCCTGTGGGATCGTTTGACACATGGAGGGACACTGGCTGTTGCCGAGGAGGACATGTTGGTGTAAGTGGGGCCTTCACTGGGGGTGTGAAGAGGACCAACTGTGCACTTATGGTCCCTGATGGTGTTTACCAGTTAAAACTAACACTCCGCCAGCTGTCACATCTGAGGGGATGGCGAGCAGTTTAGTTTAATAACAGCAAATAATTAAAATCAAGAGCACGACTACCGTGAGACATCTAACTTATTTTGTCCAATTTAGGCTTTTTAATAAGATCATGTTAAAACATAAAAAAAATACTGTTTTTAGTCGAAGGAGTCTGGTGGCTTTGAAGAGAGCAGAGATAACGGCTTCAGTTCCCCGTCGTAAAGGGCTGTCTGACAGCAAGGTGAAGCGCTGAAAATATTCTAAATACAGCGTGCACTCAAAGCCGTCCAAAGCGGTCGGGGCGCTGCGGACGGCGAGCACGGTCCCCGCGAACCGTTTGGTCTTTCATGCTGAGGTGTGTCAGAGCGGCTCAAAGAGCAGACTTCTTCTCTCCTTTCTGTAATCCTGCTGACAGACAGACTAACAAACCCAACTAAACTCCTTGGTGTCAATAATATAAACATAGCCTAAAATAAACTGCAGGAAAAGAGGTGTAACATTCAGTTTGGACGGTGAGACTTGTAAGATAGATGGAGCCATTTCTTGAAGGTTTTCAGGTCTCTCAGATTAAAACTAAACAGCTGTGTTCTGGTGCTCCCTTTTAACAGCGTTGACACAACGGTTAACACCAGTTATTCCTGCTTATTTCCCGTCTCGCTCTTTGTCTCCCTGTGGCGAGGTCTCAGCTGCGTAAATGTGTATATACTGCTAATTTGACGGCTCTGCGTGGAGCTTTTACTTTAATGCAGTAAAATGCCGGGTGCTCTGCTCTCACTGCAATTAAACACAGGTTTTGTGACTGCCAGTGCACTCTGGGTAATTGCTGCCTCTTTGGGTGAGGTCAGGGTTAATAAAATTAGGGCATGTGTGGTGTGTTGGGAATTTGTCTGCACACGCACTCAGCATTATTAGCACATCTTTACAAATCACTCATGTCAGCACAATTACACATATAGATCTGTGATAATGAAATGAACAAAGAAAGACAGCGTTGCAGGGAAAAATAACAAGAATACATGAAGAGCTGTCACCCAAAAAACAACAACAAGCATTGTAGCGAAGTCAGAGAGAAAACATGATTACAGTCCCATTTACTGCAATCACAAAACATGATCACAAAGACGTAGGCTGAAACAGACGTCCTGGTTAAACCAACAGGAGTCATCGATGCAAAAACAAACAAAAAACCCCCCCAAAAAAACAGCTGCCACAATTACCAGTAATCATGATTTAATCCTTAATAATTCAATTACTACAATTAGAATTACATGATTACATTTGAAACAGCTGTTACAGAAGGAAAAACTGTTCAAATTTCACACCAGCTGCAGTCTGAATCACAAAAACGTTTTTTTTTTGCACTTCAAAACGGTAACCTTTTCCAAGACTGAAAACACATACGAAGTGTGAAGAAGGGTGTAATTATCTTCTCAGCTCAGCGGGATCATCATCATTTCCTGGCAATTACTTAAGCCACTTAAATTTTATTTATTTTATTTCATTTAAAGTAGTCACCCATGAGAGCGACGTGTTCTTAAAAAGGGTTGAAGGAAGGAAAGAAGTGTCCATTAAGCCACTGTTGACTGACTGACTCGTGTAACCTGTGTCTTCTATTTCTCTTTATTAAATGAAATGCAACGCTCATATTGAAATTACGATATTGTGGATTCAAACTGACTACATTTTTGTAAATTTTAAATGATGACATTTTGGGAACAAACAGCCCTAGACTTTTTGGGGACTGTAACTGTACGTACACACACCGCCGCCGCCTTGAGCTGCAAAGAAGCTCTGGCCGCCCTGTCAAGGACGCTTGTCAAAAAGTACGGGGAAGCTTTTTTGACGCTTTGGCCGCTCTGACGCGGCAGCGTTCTTCGATCGTGTTCAACACACGACGGGTTACATCAATATACGGCTTTCATGTTTTTTTTTTTTTTTCTTTTTTTTTTTTTGGCGAAGTAACTTTTGCTTCGATATAATTAATTTTCTAGCTTAGGGCTGCTTTCTGTTACAGACTCTTTCTCTACCTTGAACACAAAGACACTCACACATACGCAGCGACACAGCGTAGTGCTCAGGTTCCTTTTAGCAGCTGTGGCTCCTTTCAAAAATAGGTCTGGGGGGCAGCTGGGTAATTTCACACAGCCAGACAGAGAATGGCCGCAAATAATTCCCTCTCCCTCTGTGCGGTCATGGAGAATCGCTCCGGTTGGATTCAATAATCCTGCAGCAGCTTCCTGTGGGCCAACACCGGAGATCATTCAGGTGTTGAGTTTGATCAGCTCACACTGGGACGGCCTCAGCATGCAGCAGATGTGTATGTATTAGCATCTCATGTGCGTCCGTGTGGGTTTGCCTGCCTGATTCAGATTCACTTTATTAGCCATTTGCAGTGTGCACCCGTGTGATGTTGTGTGTCCTGTCATCAAACTAGGGCTGGGTGATATGAGAAAAAAAAATATATAAATAAATCATATCTCTGTAGTTTTACATATACATGGTACGATTGTGGTGGAATTTCCAGAAACATTATGTTGTGGTAAGATGAGACAAGGGGCCTGAGACACTTTAGATTACATCCCAGAGAGAAATCGACTTAAAGCAACACTAGAGAACTTTTCCCGCTTCAGTCCCCCTACAGGTTGGAAGCGAATTGTCCATTACATTACACTGTCCAGTTCATTCGAACTACAGATCCGCTACCCGATCTGGCAAACTTGCATAATGTAATGTAATGGACAATTCTGCTTCCAACCTGTAGGGGGACCGAAGCGGGAAAAGTTCTCTAGTGTTGCATTAACTAGGTTTTAGGTGAGCATCTTTTGTTTTGGTGCCATCAATATCTTGGCATAACAAAACTTGACAGCTTGAGCGAGAGATATATGCATCTGGGGAAAGACACAGAAACCTCAGAGTTGGGGACGATAACACATCATGGTTAAACTGTACCGTCTGCCTAAATCTCTTCTCCTATCCCAGAATGTATCTGTGGTGTAGCCAGACCTTACTCCACAGCGCTGTGGAGATGCGAGACTAGCCGGAGAGCAACTACTAAAGTTGCAACACTTTGTACTGCACAAATATAAAATATCTATAAATCATTAAAGGCTATTTTCTCCCAATGGTCTGCTCCCACCAAAGTAATGCTAACAAGTTACAAATTGGTGGCCTAGACGTTAAAGAAGTGAGCTTGTGACCGGGAGGGCATCGGTTCAATCCTTGCAGGTTCAGTCCCCAGTACGACAGGATAAAATCTGGGTGGGGAAAGTGAAAGAGCAGAACTTGTCCCTCCCTCATTACCACCACTTAGGTGCCCTTGAGCAAGGCCCTTAACCCCAACCGCTCCAGTGGAGCTGCTTAGTGGCCAGCAGATCAGACTGTGATTGTACTGGGCAGCTTCCAGGTATGAAAGTGTAACTGTGTGAATGTGACAGGTTGTCGGTGCAAATGAGAATTTGTTCTCAAATTTTTTACCTGGTTAAATAAAGGTTAAATAATAAAAATAAACAAATGATTCAGTGAAATATTTCCTTTAACTTTCCATTTAAAGATATTAATTTTGCTGATGTGAAATATTTCACTTCAGTTTTACTTCCACAGTGACACTAATAGCCTGCGACACCTTTATTATGATTTATAATACAACCACTAGCCCACAGTGTTGAGGACCGCCCAGTCAGCATATTGCAGCAGTGAAACTGGATCCCAGTGTGAATCCCCCGGCTTCCCACAGCCAGACTATGTAACTGTTTCTGCAGAGATTACCCACCAGCGACAGGACGCTCCAGTCCAATAAATCAACAGGGTGAGCGGCTGAAAGGAAGTGCAGCGTCTACAGAAGTGTGTTTCCTCAGCAGACCTGACTGCCTTCATCCGTCAGAGCTGAGCAGCAGTGAACGAGGACAGAAGGATAAACCCAGCGGATTGAATCTTTCTGCATCCTTACATCAGTAATGAGAGTGGAGGAAGACTCGTATTGATGATGTTGGTAGAGCTCAGGTAAATTGGTGTGGCTGCTGCTTTTCTGTAAGGGTCCTGATATTCTGAAGATATCCGAGTTTCATCCATTTGTTCAAATATTTTGCCACCACGGACTGTGAAGAAGTATCAATATCCATCCGATATTCCTTTTATATTATTCATACGTTTGTTTTTTATACATGATATAAGTCTTTTAAACTATATGTAATGAGCTTTAATTTGTTGTACATAAGACAAGAATGTAATGTAGGCCTAATATTATCTGATGTACATGCATTTGTATTTTTTGTATTTGTATTGTTTTCACCTTAGGATAATTATTAACAACAGGTGAAGGGACTGCCTATGAAAACTAGATTTTAAAGCTACAGTGCGTAGTTTCTGTCACCCCCATGAGGAATTCTACAGTCCCTCCAGAAAAACGCAATTATGCGATCGCATTCAAAGTCTGCATATTTATGCGGGGGCCGAATTTTTTCAAATATGCCCCACTTTTGCCACATAAATTGCCGATTTCCGCGCAAAATATGCGGGGCTTGATTGATTTCATAATCCCCGCATTTTCG
This sequence comes from Perca fluviatilis, assembly GCF_010015445.1. Lineage (NCBI taxonomy): Eukaryota > Metazoa > Chordata > Actinopteri > Perciformes > Percidae > Perca > Perca fluviatilis. Next base: position 42,190,117 of record NC_053114.1, on the reverse strand, counting down.
TAGCAAAAAACTCACATATATCTTAACAGAAAGTTGAAAAATGTTGCTTTTACTTCACACAACAGCAGCCATTTTCCCTGTTGCCATGGGAACGTTACTTACGAAGTGACGTTACGAAGTGACGTTACGAAGTGACGTTACGAAGTGACGTTACGAAGTGACGTTACGAAGTGACGTTACAGGGTGTTGTATTCCATCGCATTTTTTAAGAAAACGTGCCGCATAATCAAGGATTTTTGCCCGCAACAATCACAAAAAAACTCTGCATTTTTCTGGAAGGACTGATTCTAAATAATGACAGCTAAACTGTCAGCACGTCCATGTGATACAAGCCTTCCGTGATGTACTTATAAGTCTGTATTCTGATCTTGTGTCTCCATTTTAAGTCATGTTTGTTTTATGTCTGAAACCATGTTCATTCATTCATTCATTCAACCTTTATTTATCCTTGAGAGATCATCGAGGGCCAACGCTCAATTTCAATGTCATCGAGTCAGATTAGAAAGACAAAAACAGAACAACGCAGAAAGTACAATCAAAAGAAATATAGAAAAATTATTTAACAAAGTTAGGATAATAAGGATGCAAAAGAAAATACAAGTATGTAAAGAAGTTACAAGTAGAAGTTTGCAGGTTTAGAACCAGATTTCTAAATTGTCCGAGAGGCCCAATTGAGTTGATTTTAAGAAAGTGCTGTAATTTGTTCCAGGACTCGGGTGCACTAAAACTAAAAGCCCTTTTTCCAAGTTCAGACCGAGCTCATGGAACATGAAGTAAAAGCCCAACCGCAGAGCGAGTCTGATAATGTCCCTCTGAGTAACAGAGAAGTTCTGTAAGGGAAGATGGCAGTTTTCCAATAAGAGCCTTATAGATAAAGAGATACCAGTGAGTATGAAGAGAGAGAAGACCACCCAACACTTTCATATTAAATACAATTGTGTACAAAATTATCAATGTCTTGGCGAGAAAACTCTTTAAAAAGATAGTTTTAATCTCAAAGAGTCTTATTCCTGGTTAAAAAAAGGTTAAATTAAAAAAAGTAACTGCATGAAGGTGGATGAGTAATACTGGAAAAGAGCATTTGGACAAAGCGAGCGTCAAGATAGGGTTTTCAAAAGTTAATTATTACCACTCCCCACTCTCTCTGTCCTTGCTGAAAGCGAGCCGGTATGAAAACCAGTCACGTTGACAGCTTTCTCCCTCTAAGGGACCGCCACCGTGCCTCATAACCATAAATATAGTCGGGCAGGGGAGACATCAAATTATCTTCCTTCACACACTTTGATTTTGTAAAGGCTCGGAGATGCATACCAAATAAAAGCAGGTGGATGAAGAATGCATAAAAGGTTGGAGGTGGTGTAAGCCTCTTTCGGAGGGTCCGTGCGGACTGAAGTTCCTGCTCTGAATGCTAAACAGATGTGGAAGCACAGAAGTGGAGAAGGAAGGAGAAATGAAGCTCTCCAGGGGTCACCAGCAATTCCAGGAAATTAGTCAAATCATCAACTACTTTAACAAGGCTCTCCACTTTGGGTCAATAAAGTCTCACTTCTTTCCTCGTTAAGCGCAGCGTAGAAGATACTGCCATGGAAGCAATTTTAAACACTCCGCATTAAACACCTGACGAGAACCAAGGGCTCTCATACTGCTGCTTTAAGTAATAGTATCATCATGAAAAATGTGGAAAATGACAAAAATGTATTATCCTTTCTGCATTTCTCTGCAGGAAATAAACTGACTCTAAACTATAGTGAGCTTTTGTGATTCTTCTGGATTCTGGATTTTAGCCTTTGCTGAACGATATAGTTACATAAAAAGATTTAGTCTAAGGGCAGTGCTGTTAAATCCTTTATGTAGCGCACGCAGAAGAAAACCCGGAAGTTCCTGTTATTTCAATATGACATCATGGCTTTGCGTAAACATACATGTCACTTTCCTAAAGCCAAGTGGCATGTTATCGGTACGCATTTTGAGCTATCCGCGTGTATGTCCACGCTGTAGACAGCAGATGTAAACATACACACCACGTGGCGTCGCCATGTGCCGTGCTATTGCGAGAAAAACATCACACGCGTCTAAAAAATAAAAGGTCGGGTTTAGGAAAAGATTGGGAAAGGCTTTAGTAACACACAAAAACGACCAACGTCACACGCTGAGGAAAACAATAAACGGTTGGGTTTAGGAAAAGAACATGGGGAAGGCTTTATTAAAGCGCCCATATTCTGCTCATTTTCAGGTTCATAACTGTATTTTAAGGTTGTACCAGAATAGGTTTACATGGTTTAATTTTCAAAAAATACCATATTTTAGTTGTACTGCACAGCTCTCTCTCACTGCTGCAGATCCTCTTTTCACCTGGTCTCTGTTTTAGCTACAGAGTGAGACCTCTTTTCTTCTTCTTCTTCTGTACTATCTTTGATTGCACTCGCACATGCTCAGTAGCTCAGATGTAGATCATGTCAGCTAGCTAACTCTAGAGACAGTAAAAGAAAGGCTGTTTCTCCAACTTTGGTCAGTTACAAGGCAGGATTAGCTGGGAGACTTCTAAATGAGGGCGCACATGTAAGTAGTTCTTTTGTAGATTATGGTGAACTTGTGTGTTGTAGCAGTGCTTTGCTATTGAGAACGACGTAGCATGCTAACGTTAGCATGCTAACGCTAACGCTACGAGCTAACGGTTGTGGTTAGCCAGCTCATTTCGGACTGTGACGATCCCGGCTCTTCTGGGTGATAGTCCTGCGTTGTACCCATCCGCGGACTTCCCTCCTTTCATACTACTCGCTACGGCGATAATTCACACATAATGCACGCCAATGGAGGCCAAACGGCATCTTGATAACACACCAAAATGGAATACGAATTGGCGTGTCATACATACGCCACTTTATGAGATCAGTCTGGTTATTTAACAAACAGAGGTAATTCCATCCGGACACAAAGGGGCGGACCAACAGACCGACATTGAGCCGCGTAAAAATAATAATAATAATAATAATAAGGACTACTTCCTCCTGGGACTAACAGTATCTCATGGAGTACTTTGTATCTTCAAAAAGTCTCAAAAACAGGTGTTGGAAAAGGAGGTCTTCTTACAATCTGTCTCATTTTATATTTAAACCAATATGACATTCACTTGGTTAAGGTTTTGACCTCTTTCAGCACCAGGAGCCGTCCACTGTCTGGTCTGTATTAACAGTTGAGGCCCTGTATCTGTCTGTAGCCAAGTTATTAATGATTTCGAAATTCCACCGGATGTCCCTCTTTTCGGCCGGATGTCCCTCACCTTCCTCTTTCTTTGTGTTGGCGTTCTAACCTCCGGTGGATTTGTGAGGACTATGGTTAACTGCTCCTCAGATCTCTAAAACTACTTTTGAACGTACACACGTTCCTTCCAGAGGCTATTTTGCAGCAGCACCGTGGCTCCGTCCAGCAAAACACCGCCCAAAACGATTGTGATTGATTTAAAGAAATGTCAAATAAACCAGAGCACGTTTTTCTCCCATCCCAGAATGCTGTGTGGACTAGCCAGACCTTCCTCCGCAGCGCTGTGGAGGAAGGTCTGGCATTGCGAGACTATTGATTATTAGATTAGGGAATTGCATGAGCCTCATACTTCTTTTGTCACATCTGCAGCAGAGTTTTGTGAAATACCACAAAGGCTGTGACGAGGTGAAGATCCACATTTTATTTAGTAATATAGTAGGTTTTGTATGAATCAAACGTAATTTGATCACAAATTCTTGGTAGTTTGTGTAAAAAAAACACATCTGTTGGCTCATTTGTTATAAAATGCCTGAAGTTGAGTCACGCAAATGTTCTTTGACAAAGTGAACAAGACGTACTGCTCCAAGGTGAATTGAGGAGAAAGTGATGTAATGGTGTGTGCTGACTGTGCAGATGCGGACAAGTTGTGTCTTAAAATTCCTTTAATTATTCAATGCATACCAAAAATACAACTTGACTCACTATTGAAAACATGTCATGTTTCAGTGAGCGCTGCGGGTTCTGCTGTTCCAGCCTGTCAGTTCAGAGCTCTTAGTGATGTGGACCTAAGGAAGACGTCATCCTCTCCTCTCTGATGGCTGCTTCAAAGTCATAATAACAACTTTCATTTATTTTCTTCTATCTTCTTCTTCTTTAATAACGAGAAGTCTCAATGGGCACAGTCAGAAGCTTCAGCAGCAGTGGGGGAAAGTATATTTAATATTATACATATTTTATTTTGTTATATATGTATGCAGGTTGTACATTTTAATCAACACTTGTATATACTTGTACATTATTTCATTCCTCTAACTATATATATATATATATATATATATATATATATATAGAACAGCTGACTCCCTCGATCTCTTTTCATTTCTCTCTTTCTTCGTGAAATGAAGCTGCCTTCAAGTGCGGTCGGAAATGTTGAGATCTTACAAAATAATAATAATCGTGAAACAGTCTACTTCGTTCTACATTGGAGGGTTATAAAAGAACCAAGAGGACATCACACAAATGGGCCATTTAAGGGACACTCAATGACACTGGATCGCTTTTTGTGGTGTGAACGTGCCCTGACGCTTGTGTGCGCGCATAACTGTGTGGGCATGACCACATGCTGCACGTGTCACCAGCTGGTTTAGTCCATGCAGTAGTACACACAGTGAGAAGATGATACTTTGATGATACTTTCCATACTGCAACAGTCAATCATACTGCTCTTTTAGTAAAACTGCATAAATAAACTCTAACGTGCTTCTATTGAAGTGGATGGAGCTGAACATCAAAAGACATCTAACAGCGTAAATAAGTTAGTTTTAATTGGACTAAATTTGATCAGTCTGGCCTCTGTGGGGGTTTACATTCATTACTCTGTCTGCAGCGAGCGGTTTGAGTTTGAAGTAAACCAGAACAAAGTTATGTTTGTACAGTGTACCGCAATAGACAAAAAGAAGCACTGTGGCATGTGAAGTCTAACACTAATGTCCTGCAAACTGGGTGTCTGGCATGACATTTCCCAGACATTTTCTTAATTGTGCACACACAAAATGGAACTATGTACACAGTTCTTAAAGAGCTCATATTATGCTCGGTTTCAGGTTCATAATTGTATTTATAGGTTATATCAGAATAGGTTCATGTGGTTTAATTTTCAAAAAAACACTAGGCGCGCATTATAACGTGTGTTACAAAGTGACCACGTTTGTCTCTGAAGTAAAGGCTGGACTACAATAGAGCTGTTTGGAGCAGTTGGTGAACAGAGTTTTCTGTTGGAGGTGGTAAGTCCAAATCACAATATGGACTAGTACATTAGTGCAGGGGTCTTCAACATATTTTAGGCCAGGGACCCCTAAGCTGAAAGAGAGACAGAGTAGGGACCCCCTACCGCATATATTGTATACAATTGAGTTGCATATTAAACAGTCCATCCAGAAAAAACGCGATTATGCGATTGCATAATTCAATGCATAATCAGCCAAAGTCCACATATTTATGCAGGGGCTGCATTTTTTCAAATATGCCACACTTTTGCCGCATAAATTGCCGATTTCCGCGCAAAATATGCACGGTTTGCATGATTTCATAATCCCTGCATTTTCGTTACAAAAAAGTCATATATATATCTTAGCAGAAAGTTGAAAAATGTTGCGTTTACTTCACACAAAAGCAGCCATTTTCCACTGTTGCCATGGGAAGTTATGAAGTGATGTAATTACACGATGTGAACATCATCATCAAGGATGAAAAGAAATGGATATTATTTATGCATCGTGTTAAAGGTTAAACAAACATCTGGAAGGCACAGTGAGTCCTTAAGTTTAACTGTATGGCTACCATAGCAACCTATAGTAAGCTTATCTTCAATGTGTAGCCTAAATAAATAAAAGATTTCACAAATAGGACAATTTATCTTTGATGTTAAAATTTTGCATTCATATTGATGTACATTTTTAGACTTATTTAATTTTTTGAAATAAGAAACTTTCTCTGGACTAGTGCAATATCAAAATTGCAGGGGGTGCGCAATATTTGTTAGAGGTTAAATATGTGTCAAACCATTTTAAATGAAGTACCATGGGGCTGCAGAGACGTCCCGGCCTACACATCGTATCCTACAAACTAAAGAAAAAATCTTTGCTTGATACAGATCCTCGCAAAAATCACACTATAATAATTGTATCGATGTAATCGACGTCAGTGGGAGGATACTTCAATGGCTACTGATCGATTAGTGAAAAACAGACCAAGACTTTCACCAAGACATCAGCTGATATGAAACTAAATGATAAGTCAGTCCGATAAGGAATTCAAGAAATCAATAATTTTGCCTCCACGCCCCAGGGTTCAGGAGTTATTGGCGAAAACAGATAAAGAAATGTCTACAACGGTCTACCAAAGTTCACTGAAATCCCAAAGTTCTTCCCTTTAACTAACAACAGAGGGACGAAAGCACGAGCTCCTAAGCCGCCTACACATGATCAGGTTACTTATTGGTACCCATAGGCAAACTAGGTTTTCTGTCTAAGAGGCAGGACATCCTTAAAAAAAAATGACCACATTGACTTGTGCAGTTATATCGGCGGTAAAACGACAAAGTAGGGCGCAGAGCATAGACACTTTAGGCTGCTTTCACACCTACCTTGCTTGGTACGTTTAAAAGGCACCCTTGGTCTTGGTCTGCTTCCAAGTGAACTAGAGTTTGCGATCCAATCCAAATACAGGAAGTGAACCAAAAACAGAGCAGTTACTAGCCTGCAATTTCAACCTAGTACACAATTTACGGACTTATAATATATGTGTCAAGGTTCGAAGGTGGCACCTTCTCCGAGTTGTCTTCATAAGAAAACAATGGCACAGCCAGCGCAGAGCGGTTTCACCGCGGGTCATGTGTACGCAGCTTTAGCTAATAGGGGTGGTACGGTTCATAAAAAAACACCCGAACCGCTCGGTTCGCTAGTCTCGGTTCGGAGCGTGTGTGTACCGCACGGTTCGTCAGTACACTGTTAAGCTGCACTAACCTCTTACTGCCGTAGTGCCCACTTTATACACCTATGTTAAAACACTTACTGGAAATGACGAGCGGGATGGGCGTGACAAACGCAACCCATGGCAACTGATTGGATGATCGCGTCACATGGGACTGTCATGGCGGCTCGTTCAGAATACGATCTCATATTGTACTAAAATAGTTCACCGAAACGTGTTTCTGAAAACATTTTAAGCGAGAAATAGGCCGTGCAGCTGCTGAATCGGTCTTCATTTCAGCTCAGCAAAGGTCAGTTTAAAAGATTTTCCTCAGATTTTGAGAGACACCGAGCCGACCGCTCCTCAAGTGGAGTGGGGCGCCGCTGCAGGTCACGTCACGTCACCTGCAGAAATGTCCAGTGGGAGAGAGGCTGCCCAGAGCTGGAGGATGCGCCAGCGTCGTTTATAGTCTGGTGTGTGGGAACATTTTGGATTTCATGGTACCTATGATGAAATAAAACAATAGATAGAACTGCCACTGTGTGCATGTTTTGTGCAACATGCATTCAATATGCTAATTTTAGCTATATATCATATGCTGAAGTATATTCTGGAGTGTTAAAGATTAAAAGAAAAAATAACAAGAACCGTACAGAACCGAAAACCGTGACCCTAAAACCGTGATACGAACCGAACCGTGGGATTTGTGAACCGTACCACCCCTATTAGGTAAAGGTAAAAAAAACTCAAAAACAAAGCTGAACCACAATGAAATGAAGAGTGAAAGGGAGACTGTCCTCCCCCGAAAAAGCCTACATAAGTCATTCGTTCAAGCAGCAGTTGTGAAGAAGATCTACGTTAATGTTGGCGGCGCCCTCTAGTGGCCACCTCTAGGGTGCGCCAACTTGACCCTTGTGTTAGTCAGCACAAGGGTTAAACGCACCCGTTGGTCGTATTAGAGGGGAGGAATAAACGACCTGTATCGTCGTATGGTTTGGAGGACTTGTTGGCGAAAGGACAATGTGACGGAATAGCAAGAGAAAGCCTCGTACCATATGTACCTGTTTAATGGCTCTTGGGTTCAAATGTAGCTGGGAGAACGGGGGTCTTTGACCTTTGACCTGGGACTGCTTTACATCAGCTGCAGAGAAGAGAAAACAGAGAGGAGTTAGGCTGGTTGGGCTGTACAGAGGTAACACGCTCATAAAGAAATCAAAAGGTAGAAACATCACATTAAGGCTACATTTATATTGCTACGTTTTGGTTTGAAAACTAATATCTTTCGCTACGTTTCCCCCTCTCATTCCCCCTGCTCTGGTGTTTCCCCCTCTCATTCCCCCTGCTCTGGCGTTTCCCCTCTCATTCCCCCTGCTCTGGCCCCTTCATTCCCCTGCTCTGGCGTTTCCTCTCTTATTTCCTCCTGCTCGGCGTTTCCCCTCTCATTCCCCCTGCTCTGGCGCCCTTTCATTCCCCTGCTCTGGCGTTCCCTTCTCATTCCCCCGGCTCTGGCGTTTCCCCTTCATTCCCCCGCTCTGGCTCTCTCATTCCTCCTGCTCTAGCGTTTCCCCTCTTATTACCCCTGCTCTGGCTTCCCCCTCATTCCCCCTGCTTTACGTTTCCCCTCTCATTCCCCTGCTCTGGTGTTTCCCCCTCTCATTCCCCCTGCTCTGGTGTTTCCCCTATAATTCCCCCTGCTCTGTTTTTCCCCTCTCATTTTCCCCTGCTCTGGTGTTTCCCCTATAATTCCCCTGCTCTGGTGTTTCCCCTCTCATTCCCCTGCTCTGGTGTTTTCCCCTCTCATTCCTCCTGCTCTGGTGTTTCCCCCTCATTCCCTGCCTGTGTGTTTCCCCTCTCATTCCCCCTGCTCTGGTGTTTCCCCTATAATTCCCCCTGCTTTGGCGTTCCCCTCTCATTCCCCTGCTCTGGTGTTTTCCCCTCTCATTCCTCCTGCTCTGGTGTTTCCCCTCTCATTTCTCCTGCTCTGGTGTTTCCCCTCTCATTCCCCCTGCTCTGGTGTTTCCCCTCTCATTCCCCTGCTCTGGTGTTTCCCCCTCTCATTCCCCCTGCTCTGGTGTTTCCGAGCCCCTAAACCGGAGACATTTGGAAACACCTCTGATCCCGGTTTGGTTTGGATTCTGCCGGGTTGTCTCAACGTCGGCAAACCGAGACAACACCGACACTGACGCCAACGTTTCGCCTCCTGATTGGTGCATGTTATTATTGTCATTGTGAGCATTTTAGCATGCTGACCCAGCTAAAATATAATTTTGACAATGTTATTACAGCACTCCTCTAGCCATTTAAATGAAAAACAAACTATTTTTTAAATAAAAAGAATAAATAAAAAAGTGGGAATTTCAAAATAAAGGCGCATCTTAAAGATGATAGTAACCGCAGCCCCCTTCCCTGTCTATCTGCAACACAAAAAATATATATATATTGTTACTTTGCATCGAGGATGATTGAATCGAGATATATATATATATATGTACACCCCTGGCTAAGATGTGACACTACAGCTGCAAACATGAATCGATTAGTTGTCAACTTTTAAATGAAAGGTGCTCTAAGCGATGTTGGGTGACGTTACTTCTTGTTGACATTCAAAGTCTTGTCAAACTAAACGCAGGCTAGCTCGCCCCTCCCTCCTCCTCATCCTGGCCCCTCCTCCTCCCTTCCGTGCTTCCTGAAACAGTCGTGAACGCGCATTGTGGAAGTAGCCTACATGCTACATGCTGCTGGCTCAACCAAATCCTTCTTGTCGGTTATTGGCTGGAACGCTGTTTGTTATGTTTGGTGGTGCAGGTTGGCTACAGAGACCGCGTTTTTTTACAGTGTGTTCAGGGGACAGGCAGCTAGCGGATAGTGAGGAGATGTTTGTAGCCTAAAAAACGCGTGAAATCGCTTAGAGCACCTTTAAATCACCAACTATTTTGATTAGCGATTATTCGTTCATTTTTCATGGAGAAAAAACAGTAAATTTTCTCTGATGTCAGCTTCTTAATTAATTGTGTACCGTTTCATACCATCTTTAGTATAGAGGATCTTTGTCTAGAGCTGCAAAGATTATTCGCTCAATGGATTAGTTGTCAACTATTAAATTAATCAACTTTTTTTGAGTCCATTTTTTTATGAAAAGAGTAACTACATTCTCTGATGTCAGCTTGTTAAATGTGAATATTGTTCTAGTTTCTTCTCTCCTCTGGGACGGTAAACTGAATATCTTTGAGTTGTGGACAGAACAAGACATTTGAGGACGTCATCTTGGGCTTTTTGGAAAACACTGATCCACATTTTTCACCATTTTCTGACATTTTAGAGAACCGACAAGTAATCCATTAATCGAGAAAAGAATCGACAGATTGCATCCCTGCGTGACACAGTCGAGGAGATGCAGTGTGTGGCCCGCGCCTCGTTTATCACACAAGTCTGACATGTATTAACACATTGTATAAGCCATGATTCATAAGTTTTCAAAGCTCTGCCTCTAGACAAAAGCACCGATGAGTTCACACTGACCCTTGTACTCTACCTAATGTGTAGCTGTTTCTATAGCAACCACCACATGCGGGCAGGAGTGAAATGATGGATGCTGCTGCTGCGTTGGTACTGTACGCTACCTACAGTCCATCAGGCTGCGGGAAACGCTGAAGAAAAGGAAAAATCACTTCAGTAATGAGAGTGATTCATCATGTGTGTTTGTGCTGCATGATTCATGTTTTTTTGTTGTTGTGTTTTTAAGACAATGTGGGACTCAAAACTGCCGGACTATGTGTCACATGAATGTGTCGTGAAGCTGTAAAGTTAACCATTATTCAGCTCGCATTCATAAACACAATAGTGCAGCCAAATTAAAAGTGCACGGACTAATCCTTCAGTACTTCAGCAGCTCTTTTGTTAGGATCTCACCGCTGACAAAAGCTTTTGTTACACATTGGACATGACAAGCGTTTCCCCTGAGGGTCACCATGTATTGATCTGTGGGCCAGCTGATTGTTTCCAGCTCATTCTGGATCAAACAAACAAAAACAGCTTCATGATGCAGAGATTGTCTCTGAGTTTGACTTTGCGTTAATGAATCTGTATTCAGGGTATTTCCCCCCGCCATTTGAAGGTTTAGATGCAGTACACGAGCCGTTTTGTGCACCACCTTAAGCCAAATTAATGTGACTAAAAGGATTTTCTGAGATCTAGTGACTGTAGTTGGATTTACTCTGGCAAGTTTTGTCTTTAAGCTTTTAGAGTGCTCTAGCTTTGCCAACATTTTAGACACAGATATGGTTATAACAACGGTCCAAAATTATGTGAAAAAGATATGCAAAAGTACCACAAAAGGGACACAGACTACAAAGAGACGCCAAATGACCACAGAGACCCAAAGCAAAAAATAAAAAGACAACACGACTACAAAGAGACACAAAGAGAATCAGCCATACATGTTTGAGCCTCACGCCAGGTTCATTAATTGGCAACTATTTTGAAAGTCAATTGATTGGTTTGAGTCCTCTTTTTTTTTATCCAACAAAAAAAAGGTAAACAAATCCAGCTTGTTAAATGTGAATATGTTGTAGTTTATTCTCTCCTCTGTGACAATAAACTGAATATCTTTGAGTTGTGGGCAAAACAAGACATTTGAGGACGTCATTTTGGGCTTTGGGATCCACATTTATCACAATTTTCTGACATTTTAGAGACCAAACAACTAATCCATTCATCCAGAAAATAATTGTTAGTTGCAGCCCTGGAGGAGTATAATTGTGGTTAAATATTTTAATATTTCCGGAGGAAGACATTGTCTTGTAATCCTGCGTATACAGCTGCAGGTTTCTGCTGGCAGCTGTGCAGATGATGCAGGCGTTTCAAACACAAGGCTCGTGACTCACGGATGTGGAGGACCGTCCAAATCTGTTGACGGCAGCCGCTGCCCACACAGCACGAAGCCCTTCTCCCTGCTTCTTACTTGCTCCGTTTCCTCAGTGTGTGGAAAAAAAAAGTAAATCAAATTCATGTGCAGATAAGGTGGAATGGTGACTAATGCTGCATCGGCTGAACATTTCTTTTGGGGAGACCTGAATAACAGTTTTCCATCTCTGAAGTGCTTAATGATGAGTTTGAAATGCAGATTCAAGCTGCATCAAACGCACCTGAAAGCAAGTTCAAAGCCGAGGCCTGCTCCTGCCTTTTTAATGTGTGCATCAAATGATTCACAGATGACAAAATGACTGCTCCGGTGAACCTTTCAGTAAGAGAAAGAGTGAAAGTTTGTAGAAGGAGACTGACTCCCAAACAATATATAAAACGATCTGCTATTAAAACTCCATCAAAGCTGTGTTTTATTTATTTATTTTTTTTTTTTTACTTTATTTATCCAGGTAAACTCAATTGAGAACAACTTCATATTTGCAACGACGACCTGTCACATTCACACAGTTACACATTCACACCTGGAAGCTGCCCGGTACAACCCCAGTCTGATCTGCTGGCCACTGAGCAGCTCCACTGGAGCCGTTGGGGTTAAAGGCCTTGCTCAAGGGCACCTCAGTGGTGGTAATGAGGGAGGGACAAGTTCCACTTTTCCCCACCCAGATTTTATCCTGCTGGTCTGGGTACTGAACCAGCGACCTCCCAGTCCCAAGCTCGCTTCCTTAAACAGTCCTTCCAGAAAAATGTGATGTTTTTTGTGATTGTTGCGGGCAAAAATCCTTGCAAAAATTGCGGTTTGATGAAAAAGAGAAAATAAAAGTGATTCCCCCTCCCCCCCAACACGCTGCTTTTCGATGATGTTCACATCGTGTAATTACGTCACTTCATAACGTTCCCATGGCAACAGTGGAAAATGGCTGCTCTTGTGTGTAGTAAACGCAACATTTTTCAACTTTCTGCTAAGATATATTATGTGACTTTTTTGCAACGAAAATCCGGGGATTATGAAATCATGCAAGCCCCGCATATTTTGCGCGAAAATCTGCAATTTATGTGGCGAAAGTGCGATGTATTTGAAAAAAATGCGGCCCCCGCATAAATATGCGGACTTTGGCTGATTATGCATTGAATTATGCGATCGCATAATCGCGTTTTTCTGGAGGGACTGCTTAACCGCTAGACAACCACTGCCCCCCCATCTGCAGGAGTATCAAAAACTGACAACCACCTGCATGAACGTTAAGAGCTGGTTTCAAACTAAAAGTTGTTATCCATTTGCTTTAAAAGCTAGAAAAGAATAGCTAAAAGAATAGCTTGACCCCTGATGGAAGATGTGGTGAAAAGAGAATTACTCCCAATTTTCTGCCGACGCTTCAGCACCTCGGTGCCATTTCAGAGTGCCGAGCTGTCAGCCGGTTCGAGGACAAACCAAACCTTAAAAAGATGAAAGTAAAAATGTGGAGCGCACTGAGGTAGACACGTAATCCTCCAGGGACCCAATTACACTCAAAACCCCGAGAGGTGCCTGCAGAGGCGGAGAAGGGAGGCGTCCCCTCTCCTCAGACAGCTGAGCGCCCTGCACACTATTAACTCCTGTTTATTAAGTGAAATCAATCCCCCATGTAGGGCTGCAACCAGAAAAAATGTCGATCAGTGTTTCCCAAAGCCTAGTCTATATCGACTACGTTTCGTTTCCGGGATTGTTTAGGTGTTGCTAGAAATTCCGCCGGATGCCCCTCATTTTCGGCCGGATGTCCCGTCCCCTTCCTCTGTCTCTGTGTTGGCGTTCTAACCTCCGGTGGGTTTCTGAGGACTATGGTTAACTGCTCCTCAGATCTCTGCAGGGTAAATCCAGACAGCTAGCTAGACTATCTGTCCAATCTGAGTTTTCTGTCGCACGACTAAAACTACTTTTGAACGTACACGTTCCACCAAAACAAGCTCCTTCCCGAGGCTATTTTGCAGCGGCACCGTGGCTCTGTCTGGCGCTTAGCGTCACCCAAAACGATTGTGATTGGTTTAAAGAAATGCCAATAAACCAGAGCAGGTTTTTCTCCCATCTAGGAAGGCTGTGTGGACTAGCCAGACCCTCCTCCGCAGCACTGTGAAGGAAGGTCTGGCAATGGCGAGACTACCCAAAAGTCCAAGGTGACATCCTCAAATGTCTTGTTTTGTCCACAACTCAAAGACATTCAGTTTACTGTCACAGAGGAGAGCAGAAACAGAGTGAGACATCTCAACTTCTGGAACATCTTTGTTGTCAGTCGCACATGCTCAGTAGCTAGGTAAGGACTACATGAGCTAGCTAGCTGTTTCTGCAACTTCGGCCTGTACAAGGCAGGATTAGCCGGGAGGGCGCACTTCCAACTTTGTGTGGAATACCTGCAGAACAGGGACATGGAAGTAGTTCTATACAATTTATTTTGTAGATTAGGGTGAATTTGTGGGTGTTGTAGCAGGGTTTTGCCATTGAGAACGAGCTAGCGCTAGCATGCTAATGGTTAGCCATTTCGGCTAGTGACGTAGAAAGCCGTGCAGCTTTTGAACAGCTCACCCGGAGACTGAAGGCAGGACACATTCAGAAACCGTATCTCACTCAAAACAGCATGGGTGGTTTGTTTTTTTCAAAGTGTGTATGTGTGTGGTAGCACCAGAGAGACAAAATAATACCCAGAAAAAGTGATTTTTTCATAACATGGGCACTTTAAGGCTACATCTACACTACTACGCTTTCATTTTTAAGCAGTGTTTTGAGACAAAAACTAACCTACGTCCACACAAGAGTTTTAGCTCCACTAGAAGAATTAATCATTGCTGACAACACGTTTCACATGACCATTCACACACACCGGGCAGGTGCGCATCGGTGTAATCAGGGAGCAGATTGTTTAACGTTATTCTGCGGTTGAAAATCACGGATGTATACGTTTAAAAAAAACACAGATAATACTTTGGAGAAAGAACAACAACGGTGAAAAGTAAGAGCAGGGATTTATTAGCTTGGAGCGATGACGCGGGGGAACTGTAACTGAAAGGTCTGTAAGCTACCGAACCGATAAGACTGATGGATGTGCGTTTCTAAAGGTCTCCGTTTGTGTCCGTCTAGACTAAAATGCAACCATGGAGTTTTCAAACCAAAACGGGGGCAGCAGTAGCCTGGCTGACACCAGACCCTTCTCAGTTGTAAAAAATGCCTCTGGGCGCATTGGATAGTCCTTCAACCAATCAGACCCACGATCCGGGTGACGCTTTTCCCATCTAATATCCCCCCAAAAAAAATTTGATTTTGGTTTTTGCCGTCGTCCCTCCACGCCCTACTTTTTCCTTGCAGGTGTTACATATTGCAAACTTGTTATCTTCTGCACACACGCTGAAGAATTCCCAAACAGCTGACATGTTGCAGGTTAACTCACGAGGTTCCCTACATGTGGGAGAACAGCGCCGACACACGCTTCACACTGCGAGCGGTTACGCGCCACACACGGCGGAAAAGTTGAGAGAAAGGAAAAAGAGACCGCGCTGTGGCGTCCGTGTGTGCGTGCGTCCTTATGTTGTCAGTTAATTGTAGCGTTGACCTCCATGAAATCGCCATATGTCAGACTGACCTGCCGGTGGCCGGTCATGGCCGAGCATGAGAAGCACGGCTTCGGTAGCGGTCATGTTGAATGGAAACAAAAAGCTGCTCGCCGCCGCTGCGCTATCGTCTTCGCGTAAAGCCCGCCTCAACGCAAATCTACAAATTTGCCGGAAGTTCGTCAGGGTTTACCCAGGCTAGGGCAGCTGTGTTTCCAGATGTTAAAGTTTTAGGGGCTCGGAAACGCTGCAGTAGTGCAGGCACGAGGCGTGAACGTAGCAAAAGATATTCTTTTCTTTTTTAACCAAAACGTAGTTGTGATGTAGCCCGACGGGCCGGCTACACTGCGGAGCGGATGTTCCAAACTACGCTTCCACTTTTATCAATTCAACTGGCTACACCGGACACAAGAGCACCGTGTTAGTGGTGCGTCTGCTCCGCAGAGATCCGCTCTACCAAGTGTAAAAATAGGACAGTCTCTTGTCTTTATATTATTTACGCGGCCCCTATATTATATGTGTGCGGCCCTTTTACACAGAAATGGATCATAAAGTGTCTGTTTAAATTAAACAACAGTTATATAGAAGAGTTTCTGTTTTTATTTCTCATTTCCCTCACCTGCGTCCTCTGAAGAAATACTAACAATCCCAGAAGGAAAGCTCACTGCGTCACACAATCCTAAGCAGGTGCAGGTGTAGACAGTTAAAAGATGCACGCGCTCCGCGAACCGTCCGCATACGTTACGCGTTCAATGTAGCCGAAACGTAAGTGAACTCAATGCACCGGCTGTGACTATATGCTGCCTTCCATGCAGATGATCCAACACTCAGACTGGTCACAAAGTGAACCTCGAGTCTGAGCAGGACCACACACGCAGCAGGCCCCTCTCGCTGTAATTGCCTCGCAGGGTAAAAAAACCCCAACTTTACCTTCATTACAGCCGAGGACATCTGGTTCACGTTTGGGAGAATAAACTGAGAAATACTGTCTGCCGGTTTCTCTCAGACTCTGCTCTGAATTATTGGCCTTCACGTGTTAAAGAGTGTGTACGAGTGGCTCTGTGCCAAATGCTCTGGTGATTTAGCCACTGTGTTACAGCTGCACCGCTTCTTTTTTTATTTAATAAACCGCAGTGACTGAACCACCGAAGCATTCGGTCGTGGCAGAGTGCACTAAAAGCTACCGCGCTGCGTGCAAAGTTTGATGTTCTGTTGGATATTGTGGTTACATTGCAAATTCTTTGATTTAACTAGCCCAAACTAGGCCTTTTAAACCCAGGAGTGACTTCTGATTCACAGCTGAACAGCAGGAAACACGTGTGATATTTCCAAATCGCAAAATATTCCACCAGCTACAACAACTTTTCTTTTTCGTTTCCTCACTTCTTGATTTTTATAATGCGCTGTGTGAACTTAGGTCAAGACGCGGCTGGATCACTATTAAGTCCAAAGTTCTCCTGCAGGATTCCCAACTAACTCTACATGTAGACGACTGAAATGCATCACACAACAAGTCAAACCATCAACTAGGCCTGTAACAATTCAACATTTTGCTGGACAATAGAGCTTTTTATTGTCATTGCGACTTAATAAACACATTGCGAAAGTCTGCGACAAACACTGAAAGAGCTTTTGTGTTAGTTGAAAGAAAATATCAGCAGAAAACTGCACTTCATAACGTAGCCTAACGCTTTGGCTACATTGAACGCTTAACGTCTGCGGACCGTTAGCGGAGCGTATGTGCCGCAGAATGTATCTTTTAACTGGCTACACCAGCTGCGCACGCACGTCGTAGGATTGTGCGAGTCATCGGCGAGAAGGAGTGCTTTTGCTTTGGGATAGTTGGTATGTCTTCAGTTTTTGGCGCCGGCACAGCGCGGTGATCTACTGTCAGCTGTTCACGCAGGTTCAATTCAATTTTATTTATAGTATCAAATCATAATGTAAGATGAGATTTGTTTTGTGACGATTTAGTTAACAAATAACATTTTTAGGCTTACTGAAATAAGTCACATATTTTCATTAATTGTAGCTTCATAATGTGTTCTGTTGAGTTAACAAGGGAACTATCTAACCTGCTATACCTTGCCTGTAATTCAGTAACAGTTATGTTGGCGGAGGGATATGATGTTGAGATGATGAAGCATGTTTTGTGATTAGTTTTGAGTTGTCCTACACTTGAGGAGTGTCATTAAAGTGAACCAAGTTTTACAGTCGAAGCTGTCTCCGTGCGCTTTCTCTACCCACGGCCCGAAAATATATATATTTAATAATGACGAGTAAATAGTTAACGCTAACAAGAACTAGCGTTACAATAACAAGAGTTATCTCGAGACACTTTACAGATAGAGTAGGTCTAGACCACACTCTATAATTAACAAAGCCCCAACAATTCCAGTAATTCCCCCAAGAGCAAGCATTTAGTGAGACGGTGGCGAGGAGAAACTCCCTTTTAGGGAGAAACCTGGGACAGACCCAGGCTCTTGGTAAGGGGTGTCTGACGGGGCCGGTTGGGGGGGGGGTGTGATGAACAAGTGAGGGAAACAAGAAATAAAAACAGAATTCTACAAAAGTGCCAATACGCTCACTGACAGTCATTAAGTTGTTTGCTGTATACCTGTAGTTTAATTTAAAAGAAATATTTATATACACTTTATGATCCATTTCTGTGTGAAAGGGCCGCACACACCTCGCGTGCAGACGCACCAATAATGCGCTGCTCTCGTGTCCGGTGGCGCCGGTTTAATTGATTATAGTGGAAGCGTAATTTTTGAAATTTTCCGCTCGGCATACTTTACGCGTGCAATGTAGCCGGGCCGTAAATGTCATTCTGTTTGTAGTGGTTCCTTTTATATTCAATTCAATGTTTACTTTGTTCAATAAAAGAATGTTAGACATGATTTCCTTTCATTTGTTTTAAATTGAATTAGTTTTTTTAGCAGAATACTGAAAGCAGAAAGCAGAACTGAGAACACTTTAATATCTGTTTATTTATCGCAAGTAATGTCGTTATCGCGATATTCAACAACATTATGGCATATTTCCCTCGTATCGTGCAGCCCCTTATGTTCCATTTTATAATTCATTGTGAAGCTCTTTGTAACACGGACACAGAAACTGAAACTGGGGTTTTAAAAGACCACCGACAGAAAAGAAAAGCTGGTAAAGCCCCCCCCAGCGCTGAGGCAGAGCAGAGTTCAGGCTCGGGGGTCGCTGTGCGGACAGCCGACCATCTGCTTTTTAATTCACTTTGCTCAACTTAATCTCATTAAAACTAGAAACCGTTGAAAGAGCATTGTGTGTCGCCAGTGTTTGAGGAGAATAGGTCGTGTTAAAGGCTCCTAATTTAATCAACGAATCAGGGAAACGACCCTCTTCCTTCTTTCTTTCTTACCAGATTGAGCCGGCTGAAATCCGATGGGTCACCGCATGATTATAGAAGGAAATCTATTACACAGAATTATTAATTTTTGTCTTACTTTTTTCTAGTGGTTTGTCTTGTGAAATACTGGAAATGTTCACCTCTTCTGGCCTCTACAAAATCCTCCAAACAACACAAATCCAAGAAGTAAAAATCACACTTTGGTTGATCTCATGTCCAAATACTTTTTGGAATAATTTTAAATGATCACAAGCAAAAAAATTTAGAAATAAATAAAAAACGGTTTAGACAATCAACTAACTGAAATCCAGGTTTGTTTCATGGCTTCTTCTGGACAAAACCAACAGGTCTGAAACAGTTTCTTTAAATCAGTTGATTTCTAATTGACTGATTGTTTCAATCTAAATGTTCAATTACATTTATAAAAGATATAACCCAAGGTCAAATTTATTGACGCTGCTTAGCATAGTTTCAGGAGCAGGGCCACACCTCAAACACACCTCTTCCGTCATTCCTATAAATACCCACCATAGCGTGATTTATACGTCTGCGTAAAATCTACGCCGTGGCTATGTACGTAGTTACGTGGAGACACGGACCTACGCCGGACACCAAGCAAAGAGCTTCCATTACTTCTAATTTGAAGAAACTTTGTTTAAAAAGGATAAACTAACAACAACAGCCTGATAATTATTTTTAGTATTTAGTTTCAGGTCACAGGGTTTAACATTAAGGTTGACTTGCCCGACGGCAGTTTTTATAGGCCTCTATACTAATTTATTTTTATAGAAACCATTTTTTTTGGGGGATGTAGAATTTTTTTTTTTTTAAAGTCAAAAATGCCGGATTTTTTATTTATTTTTTTTAAACACCAAAAACATAAATAAATAAAAAAGTTAAACTTCGGAAAAATACGTCAACAATTTTGCAAAAAAAAAATGTCGAAAAAAAGTCGAAAAAACCAACTCAATTCTTCATTGGCCAACGGCACTTTCAAATCAAATCATTCAACAAGCAATCTCCGACGGGGGCCGTCATTTATGACACCATGATGCCCGAACGGGTAAGTGGGTTGTCATAGTTACTTGTCCTATAGCTCTACCTCGGGCCAACCAGCAGCTCCGTTTACCCTAAAGACGCTCTGCAGGCAGAATGGGAGGTAAAGTAACAGCCAGTCCTGGAGGACCGCTCCCCCTGAGCCTCGCCAGTCCTTTTGTCAGGCCGCAGCGGCCACGCTGTGATCCACAAATAGACCGAGTGCCTCGGTGCTGCACATGGAGGGAAGGGACAGATGGACCTGTGGTTCCCCGTCGACATCCTCCAGAGACACGACCTGAACTCTCAGGATGTGGAGGTGGCGAGACCACCTTGTCCTGTGGCTGAACTGTATTTGAGAGGGCTTTATCCCCACATGGCTGCTTTCTTAACGATTATTTTAAGGGCTTGACAGCCAGTAGATTGAGACAGAAACACGGGCAGACAGAGAGAGACACGACATGCAACAAAAAGTCTAATGTCCGGAAATCGAACCGTGGATCAGGGCTGCACGATATGAGGAAAATGTCTAGTTGCGATTATTTTTGACTGATATTGCGATTGCGATATGATTCACGATGTTGGAGGGAATTACCGTTTTTTCATCATTATTCTCAGATGCATTGAAAAATATTAAAACTGAAAACATTGTAATGATTATAGTATGATTAATATGAGGATCTAACCCTAACCCCCCTGCGATTTGGATATTGCGATTTGGATAAAAATGCGATTAATTGTGCAGCCCTACCGTGGATGTTGCGGTTACATGGCCTGTGCCCTAGTCTGGATCAACGGAAGTACATTTCCAGGATAAGGCCGCATTCAGACTGCCTGCGTCTGCCATCCGGCTGCAGCAGGGGTTGCTGCAAGGGGGACCCTCAACAATCAAAACACAGCGAGCCTGTCGCCAAAAGTCGAGACTGACTCAACTTTTGAAGAAACGCAACCCCACGTCACGCTGCGTAAGCGGCGATCAGAATTGTCGGTGTGATTTGAGCTATGGTTTGAGGGGGTGTGAGAGTCCCGTACAGTAAACAGGAAACATCACTTCCTCTATCTCTGCCACAAGAAAGGTTTAAAGTGCCCATATTATGAAAAAAAAAAATCACTTTTTCTGGGATTTGGGGTGTTATTTTGTGTCTCTGGTGCTTCCACACGCATACAAACTTTGAAAAAAAAAAAAACATCCATGGTGTTCTGAGTGAGATACGGTTTCTGAATGTGTCCTGGGACAAATGGCACATTTTGAAGAAAATTTAGATCGTGCAACAAGGCAGATAGAGCTGGGCAATATATCATATATATTATATCATTATATTGATATCGCGATATGAGACTAGATATCGTCTTAAATTTCGTAATATCGTAATATGGTAAGTGTTGTCTTTTCCTGGTTTTACAGGCTGCATTACAGTAGAGTGATGTAATTTTCTGAACTTACCAGACTGTTCTAGCTGCTATATTATTTACCTTTACCCACTAAGTCATTAAATCATTTCTGGAGATTATTTATCAAAAATCTCATTGTGTAAATAACATTTTGTTAAAGCACCAATAGTCAACCATAACATATCGTCAATAGGGTTGGGTACCGTTTGGATTTTTACGATTCCGATGCCGAACTGGTACTTTTAAAACGATTCAGATTCCTAACCGATTCCTAAATCGATTCTTGAAAAACTAAAAATGACATCAAAGAAAGGCTCTTTTATGGATTTTTTTAAAATTGAAAATTATTGAAAAATTTAACAATATATTAACGTTTTAAAGTACTTACATATATAATAAGTAAACCTAAGTCACCTAACACACAACTACAATAATGTAACAACAAATAACAGTTACACTATTAACAAGTAACAATAAATGTTGTTGAGTACGCCAACCGGCTTCAAACTTTAGCAGTTCTTTTGCAGAAAAATTACCATATTTGCCTTCTCTGGCAAGATAGGACACCCTTAAAAAAGGAAGATGTGTTCAGAGTTTTGCCGACCGGATACGGCAAAAGTTTAATCTATCAACTAGCGTTGCTCTGGTTGGCTACGAGTGCAGAGGGAATTTGAAAGACAACCGTTTATCACGCCCCCTCGGATTAAGCCCTGCCAATGGGGAGTTCCCAGACCCAACATCTGGATGTGGGTCTCAGTACCCGATCCATTCCACCTACCCGATCTGTTCCACGCTAGCCTCCACCGGGAAGCTAATGTTAGTTTAGCAAATAGCTAATTCGGCTAACCGCTAGCTGATTGTACCGGTCTGCCGTTAGCCTCCACAGGCAAGCTAATGTTAGTTTAGACACTAAAAAAAAAAAAAAACTAGTGTGAGGCTGAATTGAGTTAAGTGACATCTGTTAATTGCAGGCAAGTAATCAGGTAAGTAATCACAACAAACAACATCATCCAAAAGCGACAGCAGGCGGCAGGAAACAGGGAGCCGGCAGCTGCCTCCACTCTCCTACCCATCGGCTCTATAGCCTAGTTTCTATTACATTAATATAGCGTTTAAAAAAAAAAAAAAGATACATCTGTACATGTAGTAAGCATTTAGCTTCACGCTAAATTATTAATTTTTTTTTTTTTTTTTTTTTTTTTTTTTTTTTTTTTTTTTTTTTTTTTTTTTTTTTTTTTTTTTTTTTTTTTTTAAAGACTAGACCAACGGGCTAAACCAACGCTAGCCCTATGGCTGCCTCTACACTTGGCGAGTCACCACTCCCACACAAAATTTCCTCATTTTTAAAGAACGCAAATAAAGAAATTGCTGACCTCAAGGAAGATGTTCGCCGACTCTCCAAGGACTTAAAGACCAAAGATCCTTTGTTAACCGCCTGCTTGGATGTGACTCATAACCAGTCGCTCCGGATCTCATCGCTCACGGCGGCCTTTCAGGATACAGCGCTATGGGACCCAACCGGCCAGCCAACACCTGTCTTCTTGCTCGACACCGGTCATCGAGTCATCCTGGACTGAGGTGGTTCGCGGCCAAAAGAGAGCCCCGAGTAGGGCTCCATCGCCTCCTGCCCTTAGCCTCTCCAACCGTTTCATCGCCCTGTCTGAATCGGACCTAGTAGCGGCCGATGTGGTTCGCCGGGCTGGCCCCGCTTCAAAGCCGACTGACCAGACGCCATCACAGAAGAGGACCGCTACCCCGCAGCTACAGCTTCTGAGGGAAGCGGTAGCCAGACGATCCAGTGGCGTACACTGCCTGGACCGGCCACACGACAACGTTCCTCAAAAACAATCTCCCGAACCGAACGGTAAGCAGTCGTCCTCTTCTTTTCCTTGTCCATCTGTACCCGACACTGACTGTTTCGCTCCCGTCAGCGGCCATCCACACCCCCTCACTCCTCGTCCGCTCTTCCCTCCAACCACAGTAATTATCGGTGACTCCATCACCAGAGATTTAACGTTTCATAATGCTGTCACACACTGCTTTCCTGGAGCCAAAGTTGCAGACATCCTGGCTAAAGTTGTGGATCTGACACCCTCATTCCCGACCTCTATTAAACGCATCGTGGCCCACTCCCATCTCTAGGTCGCGGATCGCGCCTCTTTAGCCGGCTACTTTCCCTTAACACCTGGCTCCAGCTTACATGCAGCATTCACAAGCTAGGTTTTATTGACAATTTTAATCTGTTTTGGTAACGTGGCTCCCTGTACAGCAGGGATGGGACCCATCCCAATACATGCGGAAACCAGGTGCTCCGTGAGAATTTGCACCACGCCTTGCACACTCAGAACTATGATTGACTGTGCTCCTCTGTGCTTGCTCCTTTGGAACAACCACCCGTTCATAATCCCATAACCACGGGGTCTGTTCCCCGACTGAGATCGATTAACATAAACAAAAGAGGTGCTATACTCAACAACCTAATTGGAATTAAAACAACCACTGCACTGACAGAACAGAATAGGAAAATCAAATGTGGACTATTAAACATTAGATCTCTGTCTTCTAAAGCAATATTGGTAAACGAATTGATATCAGATAACCAAATTGATTTATTTTTTCTCACCGAAACATGGCTGAGCCACGATGAATACGTTAGTCTAAATGAAGCCACTCCTCCCAGTCATAATAATACTCAAATTCCACGAGGCTCAGGCCGAGGAGGCGGAGTTGCAGCCATATTCGACTCAAGCCTGTTAATTAATCCTAAACCTAAATTATAACTCGTTTGAAAGCCTTGTTCTTAATCTTCAACACCCAACGTGGAAAAAGGTACAGCCAATTATATTTGTTGTTGTTTACCACCCACCAGGTCCGTATTCTGAATTTTTATCTGAATTCTCTGAGCTCTTATCAAGCATAGTCCTTCAATCAGACAAAGTACTTATTGTAGGTGATTTTAATATCCATGTGGACGATGACAGCAATAGCCTTAGTACTGCTTTCAATTCACTACTAGATTCAATTGGTTTCAGTCAGAATGTGCATGCACCGTTTTAACCACACCTTCGACCTTGTGCTAGAATATGGAATCAAAATTGAAGATTTAATAGTATTTCCGCAGAATCCTCTATTATCAGATCATTTTTTAATGACTTTCGAATTCCTATTACCAGACCATAAGAAATTAAATAAAAGTTTCTACACTAGATGCCTATCTGACAGTGCTACAACTAAATTTAAGGAAGATATTCCAACAGCACTTAATTCAATGTCGTGCCTTAATATAACAGAGGACCTTTATGTTAACTTTAGTCCCTCCCAAATTGATAACTTCGTAGACGCTGCTACGGCCTGCCTACGGACAACTTTAGACTTGGTTGCTCCTCTCAAAAAGAAGACGATGAAGCAAAGGAAATTAGCACCTTGGTATAACTCCCAAACTCGCAAATTAAAACAAATCTCACGAAAACTTGAAAGTAAATGGCGTTCCACTAAACTGGAAGAATCTCGTGTGGATTGGCAACATAGTTTGAAAACCTATAGGAAGGCCCTCAGAATTGCCAGATCAGACTATTACTCAACACTAATAGAAGAAAATAAGAACAACCCAAGGTTTCTTTTCAGCACTATAGCCAGGCTGACAGATAGCCACAGCTCTACTGAACCATCTATTCCTGTAGCTCTGAGTAGTGATGACTTAATGACCTTCTTTAATGATAAAATTATAACAATTAGAGTTAAAATTCATCACCTTTCGCCCTCAACTTCGAACAGCTCACCACTGGGCGCAGGAGGACTGGAGAGAACGATAAGACCCGATACATACTTAAGCTGCTTTTATCCTATGGACCTTCAACAATTAATGTTAAAGGTCTCTTCAGCCAAGCCAACTACCTGTCTCTTTGACCCTATTCCAACGAGGCTACTTAAAGAAGCACTACCTGTGGTCAACACCACAATATTAAATACAATCAATTTGTCTTTATTAACAGGTCATGTACCGCAGTCATTTAAAATAGCTGTGATAAAACCTATTCTGAAAAAACCTACCCTCGATCCTGAAGTCTTAGCCAACTATAGACCTATATCTAACCTTCCCTTTCTCTCCAAAATCCTTGAGAAGGTAGTCGCTAACCAACTATGTGACTTTCTACATAGGAACAATCTATTTGAAGACTTTCAGTCAGGATTTAGAATGCATCATAGCACAGAGACGGCACTGGTGAAAATTACTAACGACCTTCTAACTGCTGCTGACAAAGGACTTGTCTCCATACTTGTTTTATTAGATCTTAGTGCTGCTTTCGACAATATTGACCATACCATCCTGTTACAGAGACTGGAACACTTAGTTGGCATTAAAGGAATCGCACTAAGCTGGTTTAAGTCCTATTTCTCTGAGCGATCCCAATTTGTTAACATTAACGATAAATCCTCCAAGTACGCTAAAGTTAGCCATGGCGTTCCTCAAGGCTCAGTGCTTGGACCAATTCTATTTTCCTTATATATGCTTCCTCTAGGTAATATTATTAGGAAACACTCAATTAACTTTCACTGTTATGCAGACAACACCCAATTATATCTGTCAATTAAGGCAGACGAAAGTGGACAGTTAGCTAAACTTCAAGCGTGTATTAAAGATATAAAATCCTGGATGACCCACAAGTTATTGGGATGGGACCAAAGCACCTCCGAACTTCATTATCTAAAGATATAGCTACTCTGGATGGTATTGCCCTGGCCTCCAGCACTACTGTCAGAAATTTAGGAGTTATTTTTTATCAGGATATATCCCTCAATGTCCACTTAAAACAAACCTCAAGAACAGCCTTTTTCCATCTTTGTAACATTGCCAAAATTAGGAATATCCTGTCTCAAAATGATGCTGAAAAACTAGTCCATGCATTCATTACTTCTAGACTAGACTACTGCAATTCCTTACTATCAGGTTGCTCAAATAAGTCCCTTAAGACTCTCCAGCTGATCCAGAATGCTGCAGCGCATGTTCTGACGAGAACTAAGAGAAGAGATCATATTTCTCCTGCATTAGCTTCTCTGCACTGGCTTTTTTTTTTATTTTTAAATTTAAAATCCTCCTCCTGACCTACAAAGCTCTAAATGGTCAAGCACCATCATACCTAGAAGAGCTCTTAGTACCTTATTTTCCTAGTAGAGTACTACGCTCCCAGAATGCAGAGCTACTTGTGGTTCCTAGAGTCTCTAAAAGTAGACTGGGGGCCAGAGCCTTCAACTATCAGGCTCCGCTCCTGTGGAACCAGCTCCCAATTTGGGTTCAAGGGGCAAACACCGTCACCACATTTAAGAGTAAACTGAAAACCCTCCTCTTTGATAAAGCTTATAGTTAAGGAGTGAGGAGTTGCAGTATCCGCCTAACCGGCCCATCTGCTCCTCTTCGTTGTCATCGGTTTTATTTATCATATAATCAATAATATAGTGAGAGTAGAGGGAGGCAGGCCAGTACAGCCCGATCCGGTTGGGGAGAGTTCTAGCCCGACCAGGCACTTCTCTTTAACCTGCCTCTCTTAGCTATGCTATTATAATTCTAGACTGCCGGGGAAGTTCCTTCCTTCCTATGACACACTGAGCTGTGCTCTCATCTCTGTTTTCACTTGTTTCCTTTTGTATGCATCCTGTCCCAGAAATGCTTGTTACTAACCTATCTCTGGGGAGTTTACTCCCCGGAGTCCTTATGTTTCTTCTCTGCAAATTCCCGGCCGCATCCTGCTGTGTCCTGCTGCGTCCGCTGCATCCACCCATGCTCTGCAGCGCCACGTTACATCCCGCAACGCCCTGCTGTGATGTTCATACGCACAGAGTAGTCAGGATCCGGTATAGGAGACTGCACTACTCAGTATGACACGATGTGCCCTGCTATGACATGAACTTCCACGATGACCTTCGAAGTCACTGTTCCATTATCTTTAATGTGATTATTACTGCCACTGTTCATCACACCCCCAACCGGCCCCACCAGACACCGCCTACCAAGAGTCTGGGTCTGCCGAGGTTTCTTCCTAAAAGGGAGTTTTTCCTTCCCACTGTCGCAATAGCCACTGCTAATGCTTGCTCTTGATGGAATTACTGTAATTGTTGGGGCTTTGGAAATTATAGAGTGTGGTCTAGACCTACTCTATCTGTAAAGTGTTTCGAGATAACTCTTGTTATGATTTGATACTATAAATAAAATTGAATTGAATTTAGCTAACAGCTAATTCGGCTAACCGCTAGCTGAGACAGCATGTAGACTTTAAAAGACCCTCAAAATAAAACTTCAAAATAAACTTTAACATATATAACAACAATTACGTCAGTTCTACTTTACTTGTGCTCATTTAAAATACAATCACTCAATACTTGCCTTTATTGTTATTACTGTAAAGTCTTAATTTAGCTGTAGCCTGCTTTTCCCATTAAGTTTGACTTAACATTATTTTAATTTTAGACTGAATCTAGCTGTCCATTCTGCCTGCACGATCTGTTCTGTGCATGCGTCATTTTAGACTGAATCTAGCTGTCGGCTAGCGGTTAGCCGAATTAGCTGTTAGCTAAACTAACGTTAGCTTCCCAGTGGAGGCTAGCGTGGAACAGATCGGGCAGGTCGTAAAACAGTATTATCATCTGCGCATGCGTGAACATCTTGCGCATGCGTAGAACGGATCGTGCAGGTGGAACGGATCGGGTACTGACAGTGGGTCTGGCTTGTCAGGCTACTGATAAACATGATCCTCTTCTGAACACAAGGGCTATATTTCATGCAGATGAGGCGCTAGGGTTGGGTGGTACCCAAATTTTGATACCGTCAAACCTCCTTCCTATTTTACCGCGGTATACGGTATTACCGTGACTAATTAAAAATTATGACGTAAAGCTCAGACGGCGTCACCAAACTGTTGGCTTGTGCACCGTTCCGAAACTGAATATCAAACACTAATACTGAAACAATAATAACATAACTTACAAAAAAAACTACTTTCTCCTCCACACTGTCACGTGATGACAACCACACATAATTACATAAATTATATTTAATATTTAATCCTTGTCTCCTATATAAGTGCATTGCATTTTTTTAATGACGGTATTGAAACTGATACCATTGTTATTTTTAAGACCCCGCGGTATACTGTATTACCGCCCAACCCTATGAGGCGCATTAATGTGCCAAACTCATTTAAATACAAAACCTCACACAGAAAAAAAAGAGACTCTCGATAAGAAAAACTATATCACTGAAAGGGCCAGTGTTTAGTAGATTTTGAATTATGACCTTCAATTTCTTGTCACTAATTGGCTGACATGTACCTCGGCTGTATGTATTTTTATCACAAGCTTTGTCAGCCAATTAGGGCTGGCTATTGCCACAAGGTCCCGATTCGATTCCTGATTCAATGTCTTATTTGGGATATTAAAGTTGCAAAACCAATTTAGCTTAGATATGAAAGAGATTCTACAATTGTACAAGGTTTCCTCTAACCTGGTGTATTATATTGATAGTGTATCAATGTTTACATTAAGCAGTGATCCCAAAGCTGTGACATTAATGCGCTTTTATTGCACATGAACACAGCAGTCAACAAAATAAAGTGAAGCTCTACAGACTCTACAGTCGGTGAGTATTGAGTGACATTTCATTCAGATATCTGGAGGTGAAAGTGTAAAAGGGACCCAGAGGCAATTCTAGGATCAGACCTTTAGGGGGGCTCAGCCCCTAATGAGAATGTGACACGTATACAGTGCCTAATTTTGGCCAGTTTTCCCCTGGCCAAAATTAGTTTGGAGCAGTTATTTTAACCCCCTTCCAGACAAGTTAGCATAACATAATTGGTACCAATGGATTCCAGGGGGTCTTGTAGTTTCATATGATATGGACAGAGATTGATTCTGGATTTCATGAATCGATACTGGATCACTCAAATGAAAAAAATCGATTTGACTCTGCAAATCGATTTTTAAAACCCTCAATAATATCAGTCGGGCTCTAGCAATGATTCCTAAAGTTTTTTTGCCATAAAGGACCCCTAAACTGACAAAAATTAGACCATTGACCTAGCCTGGATGCCAGCCGAACTTAGCCCCGCCCACAACATTTGAGGTCGGGAAGTTCGGTCTGGACTTGATCCGTTATAGAGCAACTATGCTCCAACCAGAGCTGTTTGGGCCAATCAAATGGTCAGGGCGGGCTTCATACGATGATGGACAGATGATCAACAGTAACGTCACCAAAGAGCACTTGTGTTGAATTTGTTTACACAAAGATGGCTGCCGCTGGAGAACTGAGATGTGTAGATTCCTCCATCACGTCTGTTACAGAAGATATCGACAGCGCGTTCATTTTTAAAGAGGAACAGAGAACTGCGATCGAGGCATTTGTCTATCGGAAAGATGTTTCTACTGTCCTTCCTACGGGATTCGGCAAAAGTTTAATTTATCAGCTGCCCCCCCCCCCCGCTAAGAAGATACGTCACATACTCCGATTGGTTGTAGGTCTATCCGCTGCTCTGATTGGTTGTACGTCTATCCAATTGAGTGCAGAGGCATTTTCTTTCCTTGTTCGGTTGAAACACGGCCCATAATCACAACCCAATGGAGCGGTATCAGACTCATATTCTGACTAGAATCGGAGTATGACGACGTCAGGCTACAATTGACCCCCATTTGATAACATTTGTGCCTTTAGATATTTTATTACAGAAAGTGTATGAAACCCATGCCCAAAATAGTCAATCATTCATTCTGTCATTGTGTTACTTCTAGAGGGAATTAGAGTGAAAATGTTAGTGAAAGAATTCCACTTTTTGCTGGGGACCCCTTGGAAACCCCTTAAGGACCTGTGGGGGTCCCCGGACCCCGTTTCGGGAACTAATGGTTTATAGGACTACATATATAATTTGATTAATAAACATAAAACTAAAACATGGATAGATTAAAAGGTTAGTTTTGTTTCTGCTCATACACATTTAAACAGTTAAATTCAATATAGTCTCGATGCTAAAATGGACACAAAACTGTGGCTCTAGTGTGATTTTATATATATTTTTTTTATTTAGCCTACGTTACATAGTTACTATGTAACGTTAGCTAAATATTTTTTTTTATCATAGTAGTTAAACTTAGTCTTTCACAGACTCACATTTAATGTTTAAAAAAAAGTTGTATTGGAGTGTTTCCTACCACTGTGTTAAAGCAAGTCGGTGAATATAAGTAACATTTGGCTATATGCATTAATTAGACGTCGTTTTCCAGGAGTACTTAATTAAGATAGCAGTTAAATAACAAACCGACTGCATAACGTTACTTTAACGTGGAGGTTGCGAACATGATGCATCATTCCTGTAACGTTAGTCAGTATAAACCACTGTAACTTACCGCTGAAAGATGAGCTTCTTTCTCTTCTACCGGTTGTGGAAGTGAAGTCACTTTCTTCCTGACAAACTAATAAATCCAACAAACTCTACAATCAACACTGACGGGTGCAGCAGTGGAAGGAGAGCCGGCAGCACACTTGTGTTCATTCCTCGATGTGAGCTGCTTCACGTTTACGTTCCCATTTAAACCGCCGTCAAGCTCCACACAGTCAACTACACTACAGCTTCCGGGACAGATTTTCAGATTAAAACTAGCCTACTTCCGGAAAAGGTGTCGCACCGAAATTTGTTTCGTGTCAGTGTTGGAAGAAGAAGGCAAGGCAAGGCAAGGCAAAGCAGCTTTATTTGTATAGCACATTTCAGCAACAGGGCAAGCTTTACATAAAACATTAAAGAGCAGTTAAAAACGATAAAAAAAAAAAAACTGGCAGGACAAGTAACAATACGGTACCACTGTAAAAATACTCTGTTACAAGCAAAAGTCCCACATAAAATATTTTGTTTAAGTTAAAGGTGCTGTAGGTAGGATTGGGAAGATCCAGGACTTAGCCAAAAAAATTTAACATGGACAACTTCTCAGTCTCTCCCCCCTTTCTGCTAAAGCCCAAAACTGTCTCCTAAGCCCCTCCCCCCACAAGGGAGAATGAATGCGTGTGCATGAGCAGTGTGATATATATGATTAGTGATCAACACGCAGTTAGACCCCCCCCCTGGCCCTGATTGGTGCATCTGAACAGGGAGCGGTGGATTTTTGCCAAATCCCACTACAGGCTGTAGGTGGATTTTTTGAATGACCTGCTTCATGACCTGCTTCACCTGCTTCTACTGGAACATAGGGTCAGTTTCAGCAAATATGACAGAACGTTAGTTTTATAAGTCTTACCTACTGCACATTTAAAATAGCAAAACTGTATGTAAATGTATAATGACTACGTTTACCTTTGGTACGTACTACGTGCTAACTACTGTATATTTTGATGCAAAAACCTTTGTACTTATACTCAAATAAAAGCCCATGGCATGGAAAGTGGTTACCCCGCAACCACAAGGTTGGCAGATCAATCCCAGACTTGTCCGGCCACATGTCAAAGTGTCCCTGAGCAAGATGCTGAATCCCAAGTTTCTCCCCAGACGCTGTATGTATATGTCCGCTGCTCCTAATACTTAGGATGGTTTAAATGCTGTAGTAGAATTTCACTACTGTGTGTATGTGACGATTAAGGAATAAAGTTTGTAAGATTTTCAATGCAGGACTTTAACTTGAAACAGAGTATGTCTTCACTGTAGTTTTACTTTTACTCTTTTGAAGTAAAAAGTAGGCTACAATATTTGCATCTGAGATGTGGTGGAGTATATAAGTAAAGTACAAGGCAGCATGAAATGAAAACAGTCAAGTAAAGTACAAGTAACGTGAATTTGTACTTAAGTGCGGTATTACGTAATACTTAACACCTGTGTGGGTCTGTGGTGCCTTTAAATAATCTGTTTTTGATGTGAAAGTCACTCCGCATTTTCACTTTTCTTTTGCCATCGCAATTCTTAAACCAATCCCTGTGATAGTATTACATCAGAAACATTCAAACTACAAAGTAAGCTCTGAAGGATTCACGTGCAGTTTGCCCTTCTCATCTCCTGATCCTGACTTTGCTCTCCACTCACAGAGGTATGCTAATCTGCAGCAGCGAAAATGTGGGAAGCCATCACTCACACGCTGCATGAAAACAACTAAAGAATACAAAATGAGGGCAGAGATAAAAGGGATGACACATTGAGTCTCTCCACTCGTGCGAGCTCATCTTTCCACCGACGCTGTTCGCTCTAATTGACTGCTGCAGACGTGGTTGATGGGGCCAGTCAGTGCAGCCGTGATGCCTTTGGGCAAGGTGACCTACTCGGGTTTGGTGCTTTCATGAAGCCGCTGCACACAGTTTAGTTCATTTCGATCTTTTTTGCAGTTTAATCCAAAATCATTTCATGAGACAAGCACATCTATTAACAAAACTCACTGTAGGAGTGTGTGTGTGTGTGTGTGTATGTGTGTTCTCGTTAAACTACATTCGTGGGGTCCAAAAACCGGGAATACAGTATACTTGTGGGGTCCCGACAGCTTTGTGGGGCCAAAATGCTGGACCCTACAAGGGCTGTTTGAGGGTTAAGACTTGGTTTTAGGATTAGGGATAGAATTAGGTTATGGTTAAGGTGAGGGTAAGGGTTAAGGTTAGGCATTCAGTTGTGATGGTTAAGGTTAGGGTAAGGGTTAAGGTTAGGCATTTAGTTGTGATGGTTAAGGTTAGGGTAAGGGTTAAGGTTAGGCATTTAGTTGTGATGGTTAAGGTTAGGGTAAGGGGCTAGGGAATGCATTATGTCAATGGCGGGTCCCCACAAAGATAGTGAGACGCACTATGTGTGTGTGTGATTGAATGAGGGCTGGTTCTTTCTGAAAAATCTTTTTTTCAACCACCCAGCTAGGTGATTTTTAAGATGCGTCCCACACAGCAGAGGGTAGGTGCAGAGAAGCGTTGACGCATTGTGAACACAACTGTTCCCCGCGCTGACAGAAGAATATGTGCCGGACACCAGGGAGCTCGAGTCTGTCCAGGCACAGCGATGAAGACGAGGGAGACCTTGCTAACTTCTCCATGTGTGGTCCAACTGACTGGCCCCTTCTCTCCTCGGCTACAAACCCAGATTGAACAATTTTGTTTTCTGCTCGACCTCCAGAGGAGTGACCTGGGAGGGTGATTTTTTAAATAATGCAGCAGATTTCCTGCTCTCACAGTGGGTGAGAAAGCCAGTCACAGCGGGGAAACCATAACACATTTCGAGGATTTCTCTTCAGCTTATAACAATTGTGCTTTCCCTGGAAGTACAAAGGCTATTTCATTTACTTATTTATTAGGTGCCAGTGTAGGTAGCAAGCAACAAAACACAGCCAAGCAACACTGATTGTAGCCATTTTCTTGATGAATGCTTTCTTGTTGTTTGCAAAAGTAAACTCTCCCAGGATAAACATATTTGAATATTAGTTAAATAAGTTTCGACCCTGACTCTAAAATAAGATGCAAACGCGATGATGAAAATGCTGTCTGTTTCCCAAAGCAGATTTAGTTTCCATGATTACATTTGGTTCAGCCAAAAGGTCGTAAAAAAAGCAATAAAGCTCAGAAACAACTGCAAGTTAAAGCCGTGATACTCAAGACAGGGGTATGTGTACCGTATTGTGGAGTAGTTGAACTAAATTGAAAAAAATTTAACTTGTGATTTGATTTAAAAAAATATGTCTACATATTTTTGTTTAGGGGCGTAAAAGAAACGCACAACTCAGATGTTTTTATCAGTTTGGTGGATGGCTACTCATGTAGGTCCTCTCTTAATCCCGCGCATCGCTTTGTTACATTTTTACCCCCATCTATTCGACCCACTGGAGCGTTCCCCCATCTCATAACCATAACGCAATGATCGGTTGTAACCAGTTTAAACGCGTAGTTAACGCTTGTGAAACGGTCGCAGTTTGGTTATATTTAGGCACCAAAACTATTTAGTTAACCCTCATGTTGGCCTCTGGTCAAATTTGACCCGTTTAAAAACTTCCTATATCAGAACTATGACTAAAGAACGTTGAAAAAAGTGACAAATGTTGGAAAAAGCTACAAAAACGCAGGAAATAAATCGACAAAAGCATTTTTTTTTTATGCTGAAAAAAGTGACCAAAAAAAACATCAAAAAAGTGACAGAAATTCATTGGAAAAAGCGACAAAAAACTTTGACAAAAACCAAAATGGACAAAAACATAATTAAAAAAACGCCCAAAAGGTGACAAAAAAATTTGAAAGAATGTGACAAAAAACATTGAATAAAATCGACAAAAACTTTGAGAGAAGTGTAGAAAAAGAACAAAAAAATTTTGAAATTTCAACCCAGAAAAAGTTGCATGGTCGACGGGAAGACAACAGGGTTAAGCTTAGAAAAAGACTGTGGTTTGGGTTCAAATCAGACATTACTTCACGTCCGGTTACACACGCGATGCTGAATGTGACGTAGCTCTGTTGGTTTCGTAGAGTTAAAAAAACTCACCGTTTACTTTTACAACATGAACCGGTCTCCTGTTTATTTGGTGCTGTTATACTTCTACTACTTCACCTTACTTCCTGCTTTGCTCCCATCATAACTACTAGTGCCGCCACTATAAACGTAAATATGAGTTGTAATTAGTGCTCGAACAAACGTTTTTTGGGGAGGACTCGGTTAAACTCTGTTTTTACATTTCGGTGGAGTGGGCGGATTCCAAGGTCCCAGGCCAGACAAGTACAGGAGAGCAACGTTGGAACAATTGTTTTGGTAGCTTTCAACAAGTGCAATTAAAACATCAGAGCTCTGAATGTTGAGAGTGTACCAGTGGCAAAGACTTATGGGAGCTGTTTTGTCAGCTTGTCAATCACTGGTTTGAGCTAGCTTGTTTCAAGCTAGAGACACATTAGATTAGCATGAAAACAGATCCCAGAGAACGGTCGACTCAGAACACACATGTTATTAACCCCTAGGTTCATTTTGCGCCGGAATTGTCCTTTAAGGTGTATACATGGAGGAATAACCCAGTTACTGAAGGAGTTCTCTACCTCTGCTAACCGGGTTATGAGAACTCTGATGTTAAAGTGATGGTTCAGAGTACTTTGCACTAATGGATCCACGTTTGTATCTCGTAAATTACCCCACTAATAATGCCCGGAATGATACCAAACGTCTACAGTAGTACAAATAGTTTCTGTACTTTAGTTTGTACTACTGTAGACGTTTGGTATCATTCAGGGCATTATTAGTGGGGTACTTTTTCGAGATACAAATGTGGATCCATTAGCGCCTGCACTAAGCTAACCAGCTGATAACGCTAACTCGACCAACGTTATAACAAGGGAAAAAAGCTTATGGGGGGTGTTTGGCTCGAGGTCAAGGTGCTCAGCAGCCTAGGGTGAAATTACTCCGAACCATCACTTGCGGGGTAAGGTGTAAACATGGTGTTTGAGAAATCGGGGTGTGTTGCCTTAACCCAAATATAATCATTTTTTTTAAACTGCATGTAAACGCACTGCATGTCAAGGTTATAAAAACCTTCTGGTTAATACACAGAGACATACGGTGCAGACAAATAAAATACAGTAGCAGTTTTTGTTAAGAGGACAGAAATGTCAGACCACACAGATGAGTTAAAACATTTCAGCCTTTCCTCAGAAGTCAAACATAAAAAGTCTTAGCATACAAATGACTCTCCCTCCACCCAAAACATCACCTGCCATCCACCATGGCAGCTTGTCTGTCTCAAATCAGCCCACTTTCCTCCACCAGTGAAATTGAGATTCTGGCTGTGTCTTGTCCTCTGAAGAAAGAGTCTGCTTGTTTGGAGGAGCCGCGGAGCAGTTGCGAGTCGAGTCGTGCTCTGTCGCTGTCCATTACCTCAGCCGGTTCCCCTGTCATCACGTGTGATGGCGCAGCGATCCTCGCCACGGGCATCTGATGTATGAACCCTGACAGGCCTCCGGAGGACTTTGGGAAGAGAAAAGGCCGCCCGCTGAGGCACAAGCAGGGGGTAGATTTGTGATTGAAAGAGTGCTGAAACATTCAGTTTGATTTTGTGGAAGAAATATTTCAGGGAATTCAAACGCTTAAGGGGAAACACTACAGGTAGTCCAGCATTGCCAGACGTCCCTCCACTGTGCTCTGGTTTATTGGCATTTCTTTAAACCAATCACAATTGTCTTGGGCGGCGCTATGCACCGGATGGAGCAACGGTGCCTCTGCAAAATAGTCAGAGGAAGTCAGGAAGGAACTTGTTTTGGTGGAATGGGTAAGTTTAAAGGTTGTTTTAGTCGTGCAACAGGAAACTCAGATTGGACAGATAGTCTAGCTAGCTGTCTGGATTTACCCTGCAGAGATCTGAGGAGCAGTTAACCATAGTCCTCACAACTCCACCGGAGGTTAGAACGCCAACACAAAGAAAGCTGAAAGTGAGGGACATCCGGCCGAAAAGAGTGAAATCCGGCGGAGCAATCCCAGATGTGGAACGTCAAGGATATAGACATTTTTACATTAAAGCTTTAGTGCGTAACGTTTTGATATTAAATGGTGGTGGTGATGGCGCAGTGGATATGACTCATACCTTTGGTGTGGGAGATCTGGGTTCAATTCCCTCTGTGATACATCAACCAACATGTGCCTGAGCAAGGCACTTAACCCCTAGTTGCCCCAGAGGCGTGTGACTGCTGACATATATAGCAATTGTAAGTCGCTTTGGATAAAAGCGTCAGCTAAATGACATGTAAAGTAAAGTAACGAACGTCCGTTACATTCAAGCCATTGCCAAATGAGTTGCTACAAAGCTAACTACAACTTCAAGCAGTTATGACGGGGTCCAAGCCTCCCGGCGCCAGTCGCCCCTGATGACCCGGGAAGCGCGCGAAAGCAGGACCCAAAGCGTTACTGTAGGGAGGCAAACGTCGGGAAATATCGAGGGCGTGAGCCGCAAGGTCTGCGGTACGTTGCAAATATCCCATTAACATTGATTGAGTAAAAGGGCCGAACCTGGTCTACGTTGATTATAGCGCCCCTAATGGCCGATCTTCGCCAAATTTGGTACAGAGCCTCAGAGCGGCATGCCGAACAAGCATCACAAGTTCCGTGTTTATAGCAATTACTACGGCAGAGAAATTGCAATCGAAAGTGTACCACCGGGGGTTAGAACGCCAACACAGAGGAAGAGGAAGGGGACGGACATTCGGCCAAAAAAAGAGGGACATCCGGCGGGATTTCAGGCGGCACCGGAGCAATCCAGGAAGTGGAGCTTCGTCGATATAAACTACACTACAGGTGAATAGCGAAAACATTTTAACCCATGAAACTTCCATAGTTGATTACTTATATTAAGACAATAATTTTTCTGAAATTCTCTGTTTAGAACAGAAATGTGAACACTGGATAAAGCCACATTCAAAATTCTTGTTTGATTTAGTTGACATATTAGAATCAAAGGTTTTTTTTACAGAGGGGGTTTTGGAAATCTCTTTTTATCTCTCCATAAATCAGAAAAATGAAGCTCAGCGTTAGTTAATCCAGGACACAGAAGTCATAAGTCTGCTGGTTGAACTATCATTAATATCAGACACAAACCAATCACAGCCATTCTCACATCAGGGTGGTCCTTTTAAATATGACTCTCTCCTCACTGCTACACTGAGGGAGGAGGAGGAGGAGGAGGAGGAGGAGGAAGATGAAGAGGAGGAAGAAGAAGAGGAGGAAGAGTAGGAGGAAGATTAAGAGGAGGAGGATGAAGAGGAGGAGGAGGAGGAAGAGGAGGAGGAGGAAGAGGAGGATCATGAAGAGGAGAAGGATGAAGAGGAGGAAGATGAAGAGGAGGAAGAAGAAGAGGAGGAAGAGTAGGAGGAAGATGAAGAGGAGGAGGATGAAGAGGAGGAGGAGGAGGAAGAGGAGGATCATGAAGAGGAGAAGGATGAAGAGGAGGAAGATGAAGAGGAGGAAGAAGAAGAGGAGGAAGAGTAGGAGGAAGATGAAGAGGAGGAGGATGAAGAGGAGGAGGAGGAGGAAGAGGAGGAGGAGGAAGAGGAGGATCATGAAGAGGAGAAGGATGAAGAGGAGGAAGATGAAGAGGAGAAGGATGAAGAGGAGGAGGAGGAGGATGAAAAGGAGGAAGATGAAGAGGAGGAGAAGAGAGAAAAAAAGGAGGAAGAAGAAAAATTAAGAGGAGAAAAGAATGAAGAGAGAAAGATGAAGAGGAGAAAGATGAAGAGGAGATGAAGAGGAGAAAGATGAAGAGGAGAAGGAACTGTTCGTCCATCAGGATCAATCCTGGTTAACTCCGAAGGATGATGAGATGATGGATGATGATGATGATGATGATGATGAAACAGCATTTACATCAGGGTGGTCTTAAATGCTACTGCTAAGAGGAAAGAAGAAAAAGAAGAGGAGGAAGATGAAGAGGAGGAAGAAGAGGAGGAAGAGTAGGAGGAAGATCAAAGAGGAGAAGGATGAAGAGGAGGAAGATGAAGAGGAGGAAGAAGAAGAGGAGGAAGAGTAGGAGGAAGATGAAGAGGAGGAGGATGAAGGAGGAGAGAAGGAAGAGGAGGAGGAAGAGGAGGATATGAAGAGGAGAAGGATGAAGAGGGAGGAAGATGAAGAGGAGAAGGATGAAGAGGAGGAGGAGGAGGATGAAAAGGAGGAAGATGAAGAGGAGGAGGATGAAGAGGAGAAAGATGAAGAGGAGAAAGATGAAGAGGAGGAGGATGAAGAGGAGGAAGATGAAGAGGAGGAGGATGAAGAGGAGAAAGATTAAGAGGAGGAGGATGAAGAGGAGGATGAAGAGGAGAAAGATGAAGAGGAGGATGAAGAGGAGGATGATGAAGAGGAGAAGGAACTGTCTGTCCATCAGGATCAATACCTGGTTAACTCGATGATGATGATGATGATGATGATGATGATGATGATGATGAGCCTGAATCACTGTTAACAGCCATAAAGAAACGTGTGTTTAGGTCCAACATGCTGCATCAATCAGACTGTGGATGATGATATCAGTTGGGTGTGTGTGAGTGCTGCTGAAGTGGAGATTTCTGGCTCAGACTCTGAGAACGAAACCTTTGAAGATATGGATTGTAAAATTCAGACATTTTGAAAACACTACAGGTGAAACAGGTCAAAGATTTTAACTGGTCTTTTGAAAATTGTATGTTTAAATTTGCTAATGTAACTTTTGGTAAATGTAGGAGAACTCTCCAGACGCAAACAGACAACGTGTAGTAGAATAAACTTTCTTTCCACTAGTCTGAAAGAAGACACGTTATGGAAGCGAAATAGCTTCTGTGTATGTATCCCTCCCGACAACAACGTGAGATCAAGGAGAGGGTAATACTTGAGTAAAAGTACAAGTATCTTACCAGAAAATGACTTTGGTAGAAGTTGAAGTCTCCTTTTAGAATATTACTTGAGTAAAAGTCTTAAAGTATCTGATATTATCAGTACTTAAGTATCCATAGCAATTTTCTGATATTAAATGTACTTAAGTATTAGAAGTAAAAGTAAAAGTAAAAAAAAATAAACTTTGATTATGAACTTTATGGCCAAAGGTGTGTAACGTTATCTTCATCACCACTGTCGTCGGGGTGGTCATCGTCTGTTACCATGGCAGCAGAGCCTGCACCAGGTGCTTCCATGACACTATCAGTCATTATGCTTCCTCCTCTTCTTCTTTAGTTTTTGCCTATGTTTTTTGGCACAAACAGGCATCAGGTCACCAACTGGAACGGAGCGTGCATTATCTTGGCAATTTAGGAGCAATTTTTGATTTTATTTTGTAGTAACGAGTAGCTAAGATGCTTAGGGGGGAATGTAGTGGAGTAAAATTATACATTTTATTTAGGAAATGTAGTGGAGTAAAAGTAAAAGTTTCCAGAAATATAAATAACGAAGTAAAGTACAGATACGTAAAAATTCTACTTAAGTACAGTAGTGAAGTATTTGTATACTTTGTTATATTACAACACTGCTCTAGAGTCACTACTCGCTCCGAAGCTAATCGCCGTCACTCTCTCACTTCTCCCTCGCTCTACCACACACACACACACACACACACACACACATGCCGGCTCGACGCACACACCAGTGCACAAGTATAAACTTCAGGCCACTTCCGTAGGCTACGGAGAAATCTCTGCGTGGAGCCTCTGCAGGACCATAAATCAGCCTTAAAGGGCTAACACATTTTTTGTCTCAGTGCAAGTAATTAGGTTGTTTTTTTTGTCTTTTGTTGGCTCACTTTTACTCACAACATGCT
Organism: Perca fluviatilis; assembly: GCF_010015445.1. Taxonomy (NCBI): domain Eukaryota; kingdom Metazoa; phylum Chordata; class Actinopteri; order Perciformes; family Percidae; genus Perca; species Perca fluviatilis. The sequence goes on along the minus strand of NC_053114.1, from coordinate 42,149,637 downwards.
AACCGGCAACATAGGATTCCATTCACTACGCTAAGCTAACTAGCGGCGGCGCTGCCGGTGTTGCACCGGACTAAAACGATGCATGCACAAACAATGCGTTGGCCCCCCTATCTACAGCTAGGGGAGACCCCACTCATATTTACAGCTAGAGGAGACACCCACCTATCTACAGCTAGGGGAGACCCCCCCACCTATCTACAGCTAGAGGAGACCTCACCTATCTACAGCTAGAGGAGACCCCACCTATCCACAGCTAGAGGAGACCCCACCTATCTACAGCTAGGGGAGACCCCACCTATCTACAGCTAGAGGAGACCCCACTTATCTACAGCTAGAGGGAGACCCCACCTATCTACAGCTAGAGGAGACCCCACCTATCTACAGCTAGAGGAGACCCCACCCATCTACAGCTAGAGGAGACCCCACCTATCTACAGCTAGAGGAGAGGAAGACCCCACCTATCTACAGCTAGAGGAGACCCCACCTATCTACAGCTAGAGGAGACCCCACCTATCTACAGCTAGAGGAGACCCCACCTATCCACAGCTAGAGGAGAACCCACCTATTTACAGCTAGGGGAGACCCCACCTATCTACAGCTAGAGGAGACCCCACCTATCTACAGCCAGGGGAGACCCCACCTATCTACAGCTAGAGAGAAACCCCACCTATCTACAGCTAGGGGAGACCCCACCTATCTACAGCTAGAGGAGACCCCACCTATCTACAGCTAGAGGAGACCCCACCTATCTACAGCTAACAGCTAGGAGGAGACCCCACCTATCTACAGCTAGGGGAGACCCCAACTATCTCACAGCTAGAGGAGACCCCACCTATCTACAGCTAGGGGAGACCCCACCTATCCACAGCTAGGGGAGACCCCACCTATCTACAAATCAGAGGAGACCCCACCTATCTACAGCTAGAGGAGACCCCACCTATCTATAGCTAGAGGGAGACCCCACCTATCTACAGTTAGAGGAGACCCACCTATCTACAGCTAGAGGAGACCCCACCTATCTACAGCTAGGGGAGACCCCACCTATCTACAGCTAAGGGAGACCCCACCTATCTACGCTAGAGGAGACCCCACCTATCTATAGCTAGAGGAGACCCCACCTATCTACAGTTAGAGGAGACCCCACCTATCTACAGCTAGAGGAGACCCCACCTATCTACAGCTAGGGGAGACCCCACCTATCTACAGCTAGGGGAGACCCCACCTATCTACAGCTAGGGGAAACCCACCTATCTACAGCTAGAGGAGACCCCACCTATCTACAGCTACAGGGAACCCCACCTATCTACAGCTAGGGGAGACCCCACCTATCTACAGCTAGAGGAGACCCCACCTATCTACAGCTAGGGGAGACCCCACCTATCTACAGCTAGGGGAGACCCCACCTATCTACAGCTAGGGGAGACCCACCTATCTACAGCTAGGGGAGACCGTGATGAGCCCTATTTCAACACATGGTGGAGTATCCCTTTAAGTCTTCTGCTGCAGGAAGAACTTTTAGACCATTAGAAAGCTAATGTCAGCGAGAGGGAGCATGATGTACTGAAGGCATAATACCTTCATCAAACTTGATTTCATGCATGTTCTCTGAATTATTATCCATTTGTTTCAATAAACAGGACACAGATTTATTTGTTATTTTCCTATTTTAGCTGCATTAAGGAAGAAGCATTTTTATTTTTATTTTTTTACAAATAAAGCTCGTATTTGTATGAAGTCTCTAATATGTACGTTAGTGCTTCATGTGGTGTCCAGCTTTGGTTCTTTTCACCCACTCAGCACCCACTCAAGTGAAGAACACCATCAAACGTTCACAAACAAATACTCAACTTATTTAAGGATACTCGGAGAAAAACACCATCTGTCTGATGAAAAAAACATTCACGATTTTCACATTTATTTTCAAGAGGACGAAGAAAATGGAGAGGAAGACTCCTGGGTTGGAGCATTACATGTCATTTAGCTGACGCTTTCATCCAAAGCGACTTACAATTGCTATTTATGTGAGAGGTCACACACCTCTGGAGCAACTTATAGGTTAAGTGTCTTGCTCAGGAACACAATGGATGATGTATCACAGTGGGAATTGAACCCTAATCTCCCGTACCATACGCACGTGTCATACCCACTGCAGTTCATATTTGTATTTAAGGTTTCTACTAGAACATGTTTACATGCTTTAATGTTAAAAAAAACACATTATTTTTCTCATACTGTCTGTCTGAATATATTTGTATTCACCCCTCTGTCTGAAACACTCTGTTGTGGGCGCCTGTCTCTTTAACCATCCCTCCCGAAAAAGCCCAGTCTGCTCCGATTGGTCAGTGTTTCTGGGTCTTCTACATCAGCGCTCTCAGAGTCCCTGCATCGTCATTGCAGGGACTCATACTCTGCTTCTGACTGGCTAGTAGTCCTTACCTAGGTACTGTCAGGGCCCGCCCTCATACTCTGCTTCTGACTGGCTAGTAGTCCCTACCTAGCTACTGTCAGGGCACGCCCTCATACTCTGCTTCTGACTGGCTAGTAGTCCCTACCTAGCTACTGTCAGGGTACGCCCTCATACTCTGCTTCTGACTGGCTAGTAGTCCTTACCTAGGTACTGCACGCGACTCCCAAAAAAGATGTAACAGAAGTGAGATGTCTCACTCTGTAGCTAAAACAGAGAGCTCAACACACAGGGTGAAAAGAGGAGCTGCAGCAATGTGCAGTACAACAAAAATATGGTGTTTTCTGAAAATTAAACCATGTAAACCTATTCTGATACAACCTCTAAATACAATTATGAACCTGAAAATTAGCATAATATGAGCACTTTTAATAAAATCTTCTCCAGTTTAGACCAAATATTTAAACTCAATTATTACCCAAACTACATGATAAAAGCATCTGTTTTTGTAGATTTGCTTCCTGATTTCCCTTTGTTTGACTGATACTTCTCTGATACACCTCTAGTCGTGTGATACCTTTGTTTTCACTTCCAGAGAGGTGGTTAAGATAATTTGGGAGGGCCGTGTTTAAAACCATCATTTCACCGTCAGATCATTACCCAAGACTTCACTCTGGTGGTGTGAAGGTGGGTCAAGACTGAGGGGTGGTTGCTACGAAGTGGATGATGATCCAAATGTTCTAGAGAAGACTGAGTTTGAGTCCCAGCCATCGTTCAACGACAAACTGATCTGTGTGAACTCAGTGAAAGAGACTTCCGTTAAACTGGAGATTCTCCTGTGAGCTCTGAGGAGACTCGCAGCCGAAGCGCGAGCGTCTCTCTGAACATTTCCACCCAGCAGAGACTCGTCAGGAAGCTCTGACAGTTTGAATGAAACGACCCCACACAGACTCCCATCCATGTCACTAATGACTTCCTCTCATTGTGAGCTGAAATTACATTACGCTGAACATGGCTGACGGTGATCTCACTGCTCTGGACTTTGTGTGTGTGTGTGTGTGTGTGTGTGTGTGTGTGTGTGTGTGTGTGTGTGTGTGTGTGTGTGTGTGTGTGTGTGTGTGTGTGTGTGTGTGTGTGTGTGTGTGTGTGTGTGTTTGTTTTTGTGTGTTGTTTCTCACATCTGTTTTTTTTTTTTGTGTGTGTTGTGTTTGTGTGTTTGTTTTTTTGTGTTTTTTTTTTTTTTTTTTTTGTAGCTGTTGTTTTATGTAGAAGACGTATGGTGTGTGTGTGTGTGTGTGTGTGTGTGTGTTCGGACTCGTCTAACTTTATTTAGTCGGTTCCCGGAGCAGCATGTTGTCACATATTTCAGCGAAGAAGAGACCATGCACATCTGGAACAACTAATCAATAATTAATCAACATGCTAAACTAGCACCTACTGTATTATCCATTATCTGATCGCACCGATCACATGAGCACAAGCTGATTCTTTAACAGTGCACATGTGTACTTTAACAAGTAATAATAATAATAATAATAATAATAATAATAATAATAATTATATAGATAGTTATATAGCACATTTCAAGCATAAAGCACAAAGTGCTTTTCAGAAGATTTACAGGATATTAATTAGGAATCAGAAACCCATGTAAGTGTAAATGTGAACCTAAAAGAAACATGTATGGAGATGCATCTACATATACTAAAATGATAATACAAATCGAGCATAATTTAAATACGTAATGACAATCATGTGTTCAAATAAAAGTTCAAATAAAACCATAAAGTAGCAAAAAGAGGAAATGGGCGACCATCAGCCTTCTCAGTCTGCTCGGTGGAAACGCTAATAAATATCCAGACATGAAGCAGCTGTTGACCATCAGGCAGAGGTGGAAGAAGTACTCAGACTGTTGTGTGCTGTGGTGGAAAGTAGCTAAGTACATTTACTCAAGTACTGTACTTGAGTACCATTTGGAGGTACTTATACTTCACTTAAAGTGATGGTTCGGAGTAATTCACCCTAGGGTCCTTTGCACCATGACATGGAGCCAAACAACCCCCCAGAAGCTTTTTTCACCTGGGTCTAACATTGGGAGAATTAGCTAGAGTAGCGTTAGCCGCTGAATAGCTTAGCGCAGGGGCTAATGGACCCACGTTTGTATCTTGTAAGTTACCCCACTAATAATGCCCGAAATTATACCAAACGTCTACAAGTAGTACAAATAGGTTATGCACTCATAAAACGATGGATTGGAAAGTTTGTAAGTACACCAGAAGTTTATGAACACTTGCCTGCTCTCTTCTGCTCTCTACTGCTGCTGCTACCTGCAGTTAGACGAGTGCTTAGGGCCGTCTACAAATTACAACACCGAAAAGAGATACAACAAAAATATTTATTAATTCAATGATTAAATAAGGTAATGTCTCCAAACTTACCTCAATTATTACTTGTCTCCTGCTAGTTATACTACAGCACTTACTTAAAAAAAAAAGTTAAATTAATAAATATTTTTGTTGCATCTCTTTTCGGTGTTGTAATTTGTAGACGGCCCTAAGCACTCGTCTCACAGCAGCAACAACAACAGCAGAGAGCAGAAGCCAGCAGGCAAGTGTTATTTACATAAACTTCTGGTGTACTTACAAACTTTCCAATCCATCGTTTTATGAGTGCATAACCTATATGTACTAGTGTAGACCTTTGGTATCATTTCAGGCATTATTAGTGGGGTAATGTTAAGAGACACTTCGGATCCATTAGCCTCTGCGCTAAGCTATTCAGCTGATAACGCTACTCTACGCTAACTCTCCCAATGTTAGACCCAGGTGAAAAAAGCTTCTGGGGGGGTGTTTACTCCGAACCATCACTTTAAGTATTTCCATGTTCTGCTACTTTACACTTCATTTCTCCTTTGTGTGTGTGTTTGTCTGTGTGTGTGTGTGTGTGTGTTTGTGTGTGTGTTTGTGTGTGTTTGTTTGCATGTTTGTGTGTGCGTTTGTGTAATGTGTGTGTGTGTGTGTGTGTGTGTGTGTGAGTGAGTGGAGTGAGTGAGTGAGTGTGTGTTTGTGTGTGTGCGTGTGTTTGTGTGTATGTGTGTTTGTGTAATGTGTGTGTGCGTGTATGTGTGTGTGTATGTATTTGTGTGTATTTGTGTGTGTGTGTGTGTTTGTGTGTATGTGTGTGTGTGTTTGTGTGTATGTGTGTGTGTGTTTGTGTGTATGTTTTTTTGTTTGCATGTGTGTGTGTTTGTGTGTATGTGTGTGTGTGTGTGTTTGTGTGTATGTGTGTTTGCATGTGTGTGTGTGTGTGTGTGTGTGTGTGTGAGTTGATTAACAAATCTTTGCTTACATAAATACTGGAATTTTTTATCTCAACAAAACTTTACAAATGGTTAAAATGAATAAATACGGGACAGAAACATCCGTATTCTTTGGATAAACTGCTTACATCTTATAAACAATCTGTACCGACTGGCTGGGAGGAGGAATCATCCGTTTATAAAGTGTTTCTGAAGTGTTAAAGTGATGTAAGAGATCATGAAAATGTCAAGTAACCAAATAAAAACCTGTTTTTCATCTAACTAGATGAAGATTCAAGTTCCTTCACCAATTTTTATAAAACCTCTGTTTCGAGACATTTTGAGAATATCTACATTAATAAATAAATTACATTTTGCAGTTAAAAACATTGCAGCATCAATCTTCCCTTTTTCTTAATGTGTAGAACAACCAAGAAACTGGCCACGACTGCTCTTTTTCTTTCTTTCTTTCTTTCTTTCTTTCTTTCTTATCAGTTTCTGATGTAGTTTTTGTGTAGAGTGGCGTCGCCCTCTGGTGGTTGGTATCGGAGCTGCAACAGGATGTGTGCAGCTCAGTCTCGTTGGTCCATTCGTTCGGTTACATATGTAACGAAATGTAGGTCATTGCTTTCCAACAAATACATAGCACATACATAGCAATAACTTGAAAAAAACTTTCATTAATAGAGCAAGTTCTTTGTGGAATAAAATCCCAAGTAACATTTGTTTTATTACAGGAAAGGTATATTTTAAAAAGAAAGTAAAATCTTACCTTCATTTAAATTATTTATCATGAGGTTTCTGATTGTGTGGGGAAAAAATATCAGATTTTCATCCATTTCAATGTGAGCTACCTTAATGTTAGCCATGTAACATACTGTAATATATAACTTCGTTTTCAAGAAATTTCTCTATTTCCTTGGTTTAATTATTGTTTTCATTTAATTTTAATTGTAATTTTTCTTCTTTGTTATTTAGTTTTGTAATCAGATATTGTGGTATTTAGTTTTTTTTTCTGTTCTTTTCAGTATATGTTATGAAATGTTGTTTTGGACCCCAGGAAGACTAGCTGGTTGTCTATCCGTCAGCTAATTGGGATCCTTATAATAAATACAAAATACAAATAGTATTGTGAAGCTCCACTGGTAGAATGTAACCAAGTGCTGCACTTAAAGGCAGGGTTGGTAACTATTTCCAATATAAACTTTTTGTAAGTTGTTTAAAATGGTCTTTACACCCCGACAGCAATACATTAATTCTGGGCTTTGACAAAAGGAGCGAAAAAGATCCATCACCTGGAGCTGCTGTAATCCTGTAAAAACGCCCACCAATCACTGCCTCGCGGTCCGCTTGGAAAGAACCAATGAAAAGCCTCCTTGCCCCTGCTGAGCGAACTCTACCCCTCCCATGTATGAGCCTGAGCTCAATGCGCCGCAATGCTAACAGTAGTCATGTTTGTTTTAAATAGAGATGGTCCCATACCATTTTTTTGCTTCCCGATACCGATTCCGATACCTGAACTTGCGTATCGGCCGATACCGAGTACCGATCCGATACCAGTGTGTCATATATTTTATTATGTTTTAACAGCTGTATACTACTATCCCTGTATGGATGTGATATGATGTATAACAGCTGTATACTACTATCTCTGTATGGATGTGATATGATGTATAACAGCTGTATACTACTATCTCTGTATGGATGTGATATGATGTATAACAGCTGTATACTACTATCTCTGTATGGATGTGATATGATGTATAACAGCTGTATACTACTATCCCTGTATGGATGTGATATGATGTATAACAGCTGTATACTACTATCCCTGTATGGATGTGATATGATGTATAACAGCTGTATACTACTATCTCTGTATGGATGTGATATGATGTATAACAGCTGTATACTACTATCCCTGTATGGATGTGATATGATGTATAACAGCCGTATACTACTATCCCTGTATGGATGTGATATGATGTGTAACAGCTGTATACTACTATCCCTGTATGGATGTGATATGATGTATAACCTGTATACTACTATATCTGTATGGATGTGATATGATGTATAACGCTGTATACTACTATCTCTGTATGGATGTGATATGATGTATAACAGCTATATACTACTATCCCTGTATGGATGTGATATGATGTATAACAGCTGTATACTACTATCCCTGTATGGATGTGATATGATTTATAACAGCTGTATACTACTATCTCTGTATGGATGTGATATGTGTAACAGCTGTATACTACTATCTCTGTATGGATGTGATATGATATATAACAGCTGTATACTACTATCTCTGTATGGATGTGATATGATGTATAACAGCTGTATACTACTACCCCTGTATGGATGTGATATGATGTATAACAGCTGTATACTACTATATCTGTATGGATGTGATATGATGTATAACAGCTGTATACTACTATATCCCTGTATGGATGTGATATGATGTATAACAGCTGTATACTACTATCTCTGTATGGATGTGATATGATGTATAACAGCTGTATACTACTATCTCTGTATGGATGTGATATGATGTATAACAGCTGTATACTACTATCCCTGTATGGATGTGATATGATGTATAACAGCTGTATACTACTATCCTGTATGGATGTGATATGATGTGTAACAGCTGTATACTACTATCTCTGTATGGATGTGATATGATGTATAACGCGCAGCTTATACTACTATCCCTGTATGGATGTGATATGATGTATAACAGCTGTATACTACTATCCCTGTATGGATGTGATATGATGTATAACAGCTGTATACTACTATCCCTGTATGGATGTGATATGATTTATAACAGCTGTATACTACTATCTCTGTATGGATGTGATATGATGTGTAACAGCTGTATACTACTATCTCTGTATGGATGTGATATGATGTATAACAGCTGTATACTACTATCTCTGTATGGATGTGATATGATGTATAACAGCTGTATACTACTATCCCTGTATGGATGTGATATGATGTATAACAGCTGTATACTACTATCTCTGTATGGATGTGATATGATGTATAACAGCTGTATACTACTATCTCTGTATGGATGTGATATGATGTATAACAGCTGTATACTACTATCCCTGTATGGATGTGATATGATTTATAACAGTTGTATACTACTATCTCTGTATGGATGTGATATGATGTGTAACAGCTGTATACTACTATCCCTGTATGGATGTGATATGATGTATAACAGCTGTATACTACTATCTCTGTATGGATGTGATATGATGTATAACAGCTGTATACTACTATCTCTGTATGGATGTGATATGATGTATAACAGCTGTATACTACTATCTCTGTATGGATGTGATATGATGTATAACAGCTGTATACTACTATCCCTTATGGATGTGATATGATGTATAACAGCTGTATAGTACTATCTCTGTATGGATGTGATATGATGTATAACAGCTGTATACTACTATCCCTGTATGGATGTGATATGATGTGTAACAGCTGTATACTACTATCCCTGTATGGATGTGATATGATGTATAACAGCTGTATACTACTATCCCTGTATGGATGTGATATGATGTATAACAGCTGTATAATACTATCCTTGTATGGATGTGATATGATGTATAACAGCTGTATACTACTATCTCTGTATGGATGTGATATGATGTATAACAGCTGTATACTACTATCCTGTATGGATGTGATATGATGTATAACAGCTGTATACTACTATCTCTGTATGGATGTGATATGATGTATAACAGCTGTATACTACTATCCCTGTATGGATGTGATATGATGTATAACAGCTGTATACTACTATCCCTGTATGGATGTGATATGATATATAACAGCTGTATACTACTATATCTGTATGGATGTGATATGATGTATAACAGCTGTATACTACTACCCCTGTATGGATGTGATATGATGTATAACAGCTGTATACTACTATATCTGTATGGATGTGATATGATGTATAACAGCTGTATACTACTATCCCTGTATGGATGTGATACTTTAAGGAAGTGGATGAAAAACAAACGACGAGCTCCTGTAATAAGTTTATTGGCAAAAAGAAAAGACCGAATGTTGTGAGTACACACTTTGTAATCTAGTTACAAACATACTTTCCGTCTTAGAAATTATTAATATAACTGTTAATGAGATGCTTTTCATATAGACTGTACATAAAAAAAAAGGAAAACGAGATGGTGGATTTGTACATTATAAAAACACATCTTGGCTGAAAGTTACAAAAAAAACAATTGTACATAAAATGAATTTTAAATGTTTCTGTATAAAGAAATTTCCAAGATGAATCTCCCAAAAAATATTTTTTCTACGCCAAAATTATTTCCCCCTTTCCTCATATTTCAAGTTCACATATTTCAAAAAGTGGTTAAAAGAAACCTTTCACTCCTAGAACACCATGCTTGTTTTTTTTTTTTACATTAAAGTGGCTAAAATATGAACTTAAAAGTCGTGTTTTCACTTTTTTTCGTCGAAGACAATTGTAAACTTGGAGTGATACTTTTGGAAAACAAGTATCATAAATGTTCCTCTTTAGTATTATTTTCATTATTTCTATTATTTCCAAGAAATATTCAAAAAGAAATAAAAGGAAAGAAAACAACCGACTTAAAAACCAGCTGCTAAAGAAAACACTGGCAGACTTTTGTGGATACAAATTCACAGAAATTATGTACAAAGTACTACAAACTTTTCACAATAACTCAAAATGCTGGTGTATAAAAACAAAACAAAATCAAAAACACACCACACAAACACGAGGTGGATTTTTCCAGTTGTCCAAATCAGGTACGTCGCGTAAACGTTAGCTTTTGCCTCCTTCCTCACCGAAAATAAACACTTTCTTCCTATTCAGATTATTTTTAGGGAAAACTGAAACCACGAGGCGATAACTTGCAGAGAAACCAGCGACACACACGGGCAGCCTCAGCCATCATTTCTACAACATAAATGTAATAAAAAATAAAAAATAAACATTTTCAGCATCGCTCTCTGATCCAAAATAATATCTAAAGTGCTCCAAAGAAAAACCTGGACTGACAAAAACCGAGAGAGAAGTTCCTCAAAAGAAGAAGAATCCCAAAAAAAAAATAAAAATAAAAAATACAAAGCAAAGACATTATTTTACATTTGGACAAAACGTTTCACCGAATACAGGATAAAAAAACAACCCAAAATGCATTATTTTACTGTTTCCTCTCGTTGTCGTTCTTGCGTCTGTGTTCCGTTCAAAGCGTTAACTTCCTCCACTTCTTCATTGGTACTTCGGCACTTTGGTGTATTCCTCCGTGTGAATGTTTTTGCACATGCAGATGGACAGGACCATCCCCAGCAGCTGTCAGACAAAACAGAGACCCCATCGATACGTTTTATATCTTGATAAACAGGTAAATAATGTTGTCAAAACCAGCTTCTATCTAAAAAATGTAACCGGTTTTATCTCTTAAAGACTTTGAGCATTTGGGATTCATGCTTTTATTTCAACTCGTTTAGACTACTGTAATGCACTTTACATTGGCGTGAACCAAACCTCTCTCTCACGCTTACAGTTCAGTCCTTCCAGAAAAACGATTATGCGATCGCATAATTCAACACATAATCAGCCAAAGTCCGCATATTTATGCGGGGGGGGGGGGCACTTTCGCCGCATAAATTGCCGATTTCCACGCAAAATATGCGGAGCTTACATGATTTCATAATCCCCTCATTTTCGTTGCAAAAAAGTCCCATAATATATCTTAGCAGAAAGTTGAAAAATGTTGCTTCACACAAGAGCAGCCATTTCCCCCTGTTGCCATGGGAACGTTATGAAGTGACGTAATAACACGACGTTAACATCATCGGAAAGCAGGGTGTTGGGGGGGAGGGGAAATCACTTATTTTTTCTCTTTTTCATCAAACCGCAGTTTTTCCAAGTTCCGATCATTTCATCGCATAAAATAGCATAAATATCATATAGCATATTCCATCGCATTTTTTAAGAAAACATGCCGCATAATCAAGGATTTTTGCCTGCAACAATCCCAAAAATACTCCGCATTTAGTAACCGACAGTTAGTACAAAACTCGGCCGCACGTCTTGAACACATAACGCCAGTCCTGGCCTCGCTACGTTGGCTCCCGGTCCATTTCAGAATACATTTTAAGATCTTATTGTTTGTTTTTAAGTCACTGAATGGTTTGGCTCCTTGCTACATCTCAGACCTCTTACAAGTTTACGCCCCCTCACGGTCACTTAGGTCTACTGATCAACTTCGGCTGGTCGCTCCGAAAACCAGGTTAAAAAACCAGGTGGCGACCGCGCTTTTTCAGCTGCAGCCCCTAAACTGTGGAACGAGCTATATCCACAGGTCACACTGGCCCCGACCCTCGGATCTTTTAAATCTAGTCTTAAAGGAGCACGCCGACTTATTGGGACTTTATCTTATTCACCGTAACCCCCAGAGTTAGACAAGTCCATACATACCCTTCTCATCTCAGTGCGTGCTGTAACGCTGTCTGACGGCTCCAGCATTAGCTTAGCCTAGCACAGATCCTGCAGGTAACTGGTTCCAACTAGCCTACTGCTCCCAATTGTGACAAAATAACGCCAACATGTTCCTGTTTACATGTTGTGATTTGTAGAGTCACAGCGTGTACAAAAAACAACGTAACATGAGACACAGCCATCTTCTATCCGTAAACAAACCGGGAACTATATTCTCAGACAGGCTTGCTGCGAGCATATCACTCCGCCCAAGTACTATATTCTTCCGCCTGAGAATATAGTTCCCGGTTTGTTTACGGATAGAAGACGGCTGTGTCTCATGTTAGGCTGTTTTTTGTACACGCTGTGACTCTACCAATCACAACATGTAAATAGGAACATGTTGGTGTTATTTTGTCACTTATTGGGAGCAGTAGGATTACTGGAACCATTCACCTGCCTGTTCTGTGATGGGCTGATGCCGCTGGAGCAGTCAGACAGCTTTACAGCACGCACGGAGATGAGAAGGGTATGTATGGACTTGTCTTACTCTGGGGGTTACGGTGAATAAGATAAATTCCCAATAAGTTGGCATGTTCCTTTAAAACTAATTTGTATTATCTGGCTTTTAACCCAGCATGAGACCTGTGTGATCGTATGTTGATTTATGCGTTTATATGCGTTTTTATGAGTTCTCTCTTGTTCAGCACTTTGTAAACCTTTGTTTTTTTAAATGTGCTATATAAATAAAATGGATTGGATCTTCAAAACACTCTCTCAACAACCGCTCATCCAAACAACTTTGCGTAACAGAGGTTATCATAGCTTTGAATTTTCAGATAGTTTGACTTTTGGATTTCATTTCAGTTTAGTTTGAGTTAGTTTTCAAAGTTTGGTTTGCTAGAGTAACGTCCGACAGACTCCCGGTCGGTGTTTTCTGCCGCATTTGTCGCCTTGTGTCTGGAACCATCTCCCAGAAAACTGCAGGTCCGCCACAACTCGCATGTTCTTTTAAATGCTCGATGGTGTTTTAAGCCCCCACCGTCGACTTCAAGGCACCTAACCCTTGCCTAACCCTAGTGCCTTCCATGCAGCGCTGCCTGGAAGACAGCATTGGGGGCTTAGAACACCAAACACCCTTTTAAAATCAAGGCTGAAGACGTTTCTTTTTGATGCTGCCTTTCTTTAACCCTTGTAATGTGTTAGAAAGCTGCGCACATTTTTGGGGTAAAAGCGGGTCAAATTTGCCCCTGTGATTTAACTCATACCCATAAAACAATAGGAGCATCTGTTTGTGTGTGAGGGGGGGTAAAGCTGTGTGTGTGGTGGGGGGTGTTAACATTCAAATTAATTTTTAGTCAAAATGCATCGATATCCTGCGAGAGCCCGTGCCCCGTATTTTGTGGTAGGGTCGTGTGTAGCGTATAAGTGGTGTGTGTGTGTGTTTGTGTGTGTGTGTGTGTGTGTGGTTGGGGACCGTTGAGCCAATTTTCATCTACAAAAGCAGCCCCACAACTGCCAATATTCTCTGCCGGGTCATATCTGACCCGTAACACCACATATGTAGCTACTCTCTGAGCTACTACCAGGTCAACTACCAAGAACTGGGCGGAGTGTACATGCTGCTTCCTGTTTACACCGGCACGAGCATGCCCAGTATACGCCAATGGTCATGTAATATGTGTTTGGGCGTGTTAGTTCAGAGATTAGTTCAGCTACTGGAGCTAAAACTCTTCTGTGCACGGAGATCGTTTTTTTTGGCTCCAAACGCCGCTTAAAAGACCAAAACGTAGTAGTGTAAATGTAGGCTTGGTCTGGCGCCGATGTTTGATTGACAGCTTTCACAGGAGCCTAAAGAACTTAGCAATGTACCCAACAGTTAAAACTAGACATTTTGTTTCATGAATGAAGCTGTACCTCAATCAGAGCCACGCCGAGGCAGACGCCCAGGACGACCCCGATGTTGGTGACGAGCCAGCTCTCCACGCTGGCAGCACAACCCTGAAGGAGATTCATCCAAACAGCACAGCAGAATGAATGTTTGAATGAATGAATGAACGAGGAACTCAGTCAGGTGAAAGGAAGGAAACGGGTAAATATAATAATGACAGGAAAAACGGTTTACCACGCGTTAGGACGGGCCAGTCGGGCGTCTGAGCCTCGCAGAATCCGCTGTCGGAGAAGTTCCCCGAGGCCAGCGAGACGTTCTGGCAGGAGCAGGGAAACAGCAGCTGGGAGCTGTTGACGATCACCTGGTTACCGCTCCAGTCCTGACGACCGGTCCAGCCACAGCACTCCATCTACACACAGACACACAGACAGACAGACAGACAGACAGACAGACAGACAGACAGACAGACAGACAGACAGACAGACAGACAGACAACACAGACAGACAGACAACAGAGACAGACAACACAGACAGACAGACAACACAGACAGACAGACACACAATCACAGACAGACAGACAGACACACAGACACATAGATAGACAGACAGACAGACACACAGACAGACAACAGAGACAGACAACAAAGAGACAGACAGACAACACAGACAGACAGACAGCGAGACAACACACAGACAGACAGACACACAGACACATAGACAGACAGACAGACAGAAAGTGATAATCAGCTCCATCTTGCATTCACACTGACTGCGTTGGTTGTCAGGCGGTGAAAACGCAGGTCTTCCCATTCACCTTGAATGGGGGTAGTGTGTTTCGTACCTTGGGGGTACTGCAATGGCCTGGAGCGAAAAGTTGAGACATATTCAACTATCAGAGAAATGCAACCAGACGTCACCCTGCGGTGGCCTGTCATGTAACTGGCGATCAGACTTGTCAGAGTGTTTTGAGGCGGTGCGAGAGTCCCGTACAGGAAACGGGAAACATCACTGCCTCCATTACTGCCACAAGAAAGTTTAACACCAAACACAAGCAATGAACTGCCCGGAAGATAGTGGAACAGCTGACTGTTTCCTGCAACAACAAAGCACCTTCGCTCCATCTCTGTTCTTTCTCTCTTTCTACGTTTTCGGGAAACGTGCAGATCTACAAACGATCTGAAGGAAAACAATAACTGTGAAATATAAAGTCTACTTGTGCTACATTAAAGAACACAACCGGAAGTCACACAAATGGGCCATTTAAGTGACACTACAACTGCCGCATAGCCCTGCTGCGATTGATTTTGTTGGTCAAAACGTTACGAGTCTTGATAATACATTTTCTTCGGTTTGCTTTTGATATTTTTGCTACAGTGCGCGGTACTAAGTTCCTTTACTAATTATAAAGTTTTTTTTTTTAATGCATCACTCTTATTTATTAGCGGAAGTTTGTCGAGGCCTGTGTGTCGCAGATCTGTCTTTGTTTTAACAGGAACACTTCAGTGTGAGGGGTGTTTACTTCAGGTTTGTATTCATCTGTAATTATATAAAAGCACTTGGCATTTTGAACATAAGAGGTAAGATTAAAAAAAAAAAAAAAAAAAAAAAAGAGCATTTTGAGTCATGAATCTGACTCCAGATCAGTTCTTCCAACTCACATTCCTCTGGATGAAGTCCCAGGCCTGCTCCGTGGTCGAGTTGCTGCCGGGGTAGTCGTCCAGCACTTTGCTGACGATCTTGGACATCTCTTCGTTCAGCTGAAAGAAAACAGGTTTGTGGTTTTGAATTTAAAAAAAAATATGTCGTGCGATATCTGGAAATGGATTCAGATTCAGATTAGATGCAGCTTTATTCAGATAGAGACACCCCTAAAAAAAAAAATCTCTTCTCCCTGCTTCCATCTGGCAGGCAGTATCGGGCTTTTAAAGCACGCACATCCAGGCTGCAGAACAGTTTTATCCCCAGGGCCATCACAGAAATTAACAATCATGCCCCCCCCTCCACACCCTTGACTGCTTTAGCCCGGCGAATGGGAGGGGGTTACCACCAGACCAAATTCTGTCCTAATTCAGGGTTCAACGCTGAAGGTTTTTTTCACTTGTCCGGTCAGGCAAGTTAAAAAAATAAAAATAAATTCTACTTGCCCAAAGATCATTTTTACTGGCCCTTAACATTTATTTTTTTTCCTGGGAAAAACATCATAAACAAAGAAAACAGGAGAAAACAACGTCCAAAAATTTTTAACTTTGAGAAAAAAAAGAAGCATAAAACTAATAAAACGTAGAGAAAAACGTAAAAAAAAAAAATTCTAAAAAAAGTCAAATGTTGAAAGCATCGAAGTGTAAAAAAATAAAAAAACTACTTCAAGCGCCAACAACACAGTCCAATCAAATGATTAGGATACGATGATGGTCGAAACGGGCCAGTGAGTTGCTTTAAAATATTTATCAGTTACTTTATCGAAATCCACATGAACCACGTTTTACATCGGCATGAATTGGATCCACCTTACCAGAGACCGCGAAAAATGTGTCTCCTTCAAAGCTGAGTCGCCCGTTACTCCCGTTATTTCCCTACAAGCAATGTAGCATTTAAAAAAGGCAATATTTTTTTAAACAGATTCCGGCGCATTGATCACTCCACATGAAATGCTACGCTATAGGGCTGACCGATTGGGGGGGAAAGCGTTTTGTGCCAGTTTCTGCCAGTTATTGCGAATACGATTTGATTGGCGATTTTTCTCAAAAGTTTAGCTGAAGTTCAATATTCACTGCAACAGATAAAACATGTCATGGAGCATCATAACATGAGACACCATCCAAACTGCTCTATACACACGGACCTGCCGCTAGTCTCCTAAAGAGGCGTGGCCGTGGCGGAGCCCACGGGACACCGATATAGGAAACTACTCTGAGTTGGGGCGCCTCGGTTCTAAACCGTCTCTGAACTAACCACTGACAGTTGCTTCATTCATGAACTCATGGGGCCCCATTTTAACGATCTAAGCGCACGGCGCCATTCCCTTTAAAAGCCAGGCGCGTTTGTACTTTGGCGCATTGCTATTATGATGGAGGATTTGCACCGTAATATTTTTTTATTTGTAATCTTTTGCATATGTGTGTGCTGCTGCGCTTCCCTGTGTGTGTAACAAGCATAGTGTGTGCACTCTGTGCACGAGCCGAGGAACATTTTACTAATTTGCTGTTAAATTCACAATGAAATGCTGCGTTATTGACTTCAGACCAGGTTTTTGTTGGTCAATGGCGCGATCACTTTCTGCTGCCTCAAGATAGCAATACGCCCAGAATTCACCTGAACACACCTCCCTGTAAGACCAGCACGTCCAGAATGCACCTGAACACACCTGAACACACCTTACACACCTCCCTGTAAGACCAGCAGGCCCATGGGCGCACAGATGGGCGCAGGTGCATTTGCTATTTAAATGACGCGGGTGCTGGACGGGAAACTGACAACTGCGTCGGTCTTAAACTAGCAAAGACACTTGCGTCGGGCTTTGCGTTGCGCCGGGTGTAAGATAGAGCCCATGGTGTTGGCTGTCACTGCAGAATAAGTATTGGGGGAAACACAATGGATATTTTGAGTTATTTTTAGCATTACATTTTTTTTTCCGGCCTAGCAGGGGTTCTTGTTGGCGTACAATTATCGGGTAAACCCTGCAGAATTGCCTATTAACATTACATTACAGCTCGTTGGCAGCGGCCTCGCTCAATACTGGACCAATGTCAAAGATGATTGTTCCATCAGTCACTTTACACAAAAACATTTAAAAGTAGGATCCAGGTTAAAAAATACTGAAGTTAATTCGTTTTAACAAAATCCTCAATGTTCCTTAACAAAGAGGGACTCTTCTTAACAATATTAAAGTTGTATAATCAGAGCCATGTTCCACTTGCATTCCTCAATAATCACATTTCTTTTTCATGACTTTGGTTTGCCAACTCCAACGTGAGC
Source organism: Perca fluviatilis (assembly GCF_010015445.1). Classification (NCBI taxonomy): domain Eukaryota; kingdom Metazoa; phylum Chordata; class Actinopteri; order Perciformes; family Percidae; genus Perca; species Perca fluviatilis. Next base: position 42,131,540 of record NC_053114.1, on the reverse strand, counting down.
CACGGATTCTCGCTGTGCAGAAATTTGGCATCCGGATCTGTGAAATCAGATTTGTAGGATATCCAGAAACATTACAATCAGGAGCCGAACACAGCGGCACGTTTAACGGATGAACTGATCCAAATCGCTGGAGACCAGACGCAAAAACCCTGAATTATAATTGTTGCTAAATCGTTTCTCCAAGTATGTTGAGACACTCAAGGTCTCCAGTGAACACGTTCTGGAAAAGCAGATATACTCAAACAGAGGTTTTTCCTTGAACCAACCATTTGGCAGAGACGCATGGTGGGCTGAAAATAAGTCTTAAGAGCTTCCAACAAATGTTCAGATACAATAAACAGATCTGTCTGCACTCTGAACGACTGAATTCCTCCTTTTTTGTTGCATTTCATTCTGTTCGGATGATTTACGCATCTGGAAATGTGGGTCAGTGAGGACAAACTCAAACTTCTGGTCCAAGTCTGAGGTTTTCTTGCTCTCGTTTGCTTGAACAAATCATAAAAGTGCACATCATTAATACTGCATTTGTAGATGTGTGTGTGTGTGTGTGTGTGTGTGTGTGTGTGTGTGTGTGTGTGTGTGTGTGTGTGTGTGTGTGTGTGTGAGAAACTATAAGCCTGCAGGTCTGTGTTGTTAATTCCTTTCACAGAGCCTCGTCAATCATTCAACAGTCCAGACTCCGTGTTAAGTAAAATGTTACTTAGTTTTTGTAAAAATCTTTTTTTAATTGCACCCCTTATCCTCCATATTTGTCTTTCATATACACAGTATATATATATATGTATATTCTTTTTTAAGCTTTTGTGTTGCACCTTTCATTGCTTTTATCATCCACCCTTTGTTTTATTCTGAATTGCGTACAAAGTACGACACTTTTAATGTCTTCAATTGTCTCAGTGTGATTTTACTGTGATGCAAAAAATATAAAAATAAAATATCAATAAAAATCTGAACTGAACTTCTCAGAAATTTTGCAATTTTCACTATTTCCTGACATCAATTGAGAAAATAATCCAGATATTGATGTAGCAGCCCTAAAAGATATCATATTTATAATGTTGTATTGAAGTCATGTAGGATGGAAAGAAGTAACTGGAGAGATTTACACGTTAAGGACTTGCGAGTTTGCATTTACAAAATGACACTATATATACACTTTTGGCTACGTGAGGCGTCTATTTGTTTACATCACATTACACTTCCGTATTTTTGTCAAAGCTCTCAGAAAAATCTGAGTTTTCAACTCGTAATTACCACTCGCATGTTGACATAAATGGTACTTACGAGTTTGAAACTGGTAATTACAGCAACTCATGTGACATGAACGCAGCATAAAGTCTTCTCTCAGGGAAACACAGGTGGTTCGCATTGCAGTTAATCACTGGAGCGTCTATATAACCATCTACGTGTGTTTGACCTGAAGACAGCGCAGATGAAAGAGTGCAGAAACTCCTCTTACATTAACAATGTACGTAATGTAAAAAATAACTCATGGACACATTCAGAGAGGCAAACAGGACTCAGTTCACTTGCACATGAACCGATTAGTTGGTCTTTCTGTCAGTCAAAGCATCGATCGCTCGGGTTCTTTACAGCGAAATGAGCCTTCATGCTCAGTTGTAACTCGTCCTCTGTTTTTTGTATTTTACTTCATTGTTGTTGGCTGTATTGTTCTTGGTTTTATTTGCTGTTTTTCTGGAAAGCACTTTGTAACCTTGTTAAGAAAAGTGCTATAGAAATAAAGTTTAATATTATTATGATTAGTATGTGTTGAAGATATGCAAGCGACAAGTGCATCAAAGTTTGGTTGTGTCTCATTCTCTTTAAAGGAGGAAGAGGCTGTAAAGTTCAATAAATAGTTGCTATAATATATATATATATATATATATATATATATATATATATATATGTGTGTGTGTGTGTGTGTGTGTGTGTGTGTGTGTGTGTGTGTGTGTTATGTATTGGTTATAAATAGGACTAAGGGTTTTTCCTGCATAAAGGAATTTTTGGCACCCCCCCCAAAGAGGTTTTAGCCAGCCCAAAGAACAAAAACAAATCACCATCACCCAAATTATAAGAATTGAGAAAAAAATCTCTATATCAAATTGTCAGAAATAACAGGAAAATGCATAGATTTCTATCAAATAAGGTAACACAGAATCTTTGCCTTTTATTGTACGTGGACACCCCCCATTTTTTAAAGGATCGGTGATTCCCACAGTATTATTTCCTCTCTTTAAAGCCAAAACTAATAAAACACAACAAAATGTTGTGTTAGAAGAGAAGCTCATTTGACACTCTTCCTGTTTATCTGTAAAATGTTTCAGACTCGAACACCAGAGGGCGGCGCAGCACTAATCGCTGTGCGTTTTAATTTCAGGCTGCTGGTGTCACATCGACCATATGTCTCCTCATCATCAGACGCTGTTCTCTCAGATGTAGCTGTATGCTTGTTGGAAGTGTAATTAGTTTCTATTTATAGCACAAGTTGTTGTTTATCTGTTAAAGCACATAGTTCTGCTTGTTATAACACATCATGGGTGGGACCACAACCAAACGGAGGACAAAGGTGTGTTGCAAACCTGCAACATTCCTTTTGTCGCAATCACCTGTTGAAGTAAGACTAACCAAACGGGTTATGAAGAGGAAGTGACATCACTCACCACATCCTTCTGGAAGAAGATGAGCGCGCCGGCTGCTACCTGAGCGAGGAGGATCAGCAGGAGGCAGCTGAAGTACTGAGGAGAGACACAACAGATGTTAAACACATCTGTAACTACACTGAGTGTTCAATTCAGTTTATTTAAGAAGGGGACTTTAATGCTTTAATGTTTAAAAAAACTCTTTATTTTTCTCATCCTGTCTGTCTGACTATACCTCTTTTCATCCTCTGTTTTAGCGTCTGTCTCTTTAAGAAACCCTACTTAAAAAGCCCAGTCTGCTCTGATTGGTCAGCGTTTCCGGGTCTTCTACATCTGTGGTCTCTGAGTGTTTGCACCGTTAGTCATTGCAGCCGGAGAATAACTAACGGCACTGCAGTGGTACTTTCTACCTTTTATATAGTATAGTTATGACATAAAAATCGTACAGAAGTCCTGACGACACAGTTTCTGAATACGAGCTGTGTGCATTTCTCTGTCAATTGAGGGTTTCGATATTTTTACAGTATTTATAAAAAAATAAAAATAAAACCTGACCAGCTTTATAATCAAAAGGACATGGAAATTTCACTTTATACAACATGGGACCTTTATATACAAATACGTACTAGGCTAAACAAGAGAGACACACAAGCAGAGCTTAGCACAAAACAAGAGACAGCACAAGCAAAAAGATTAGCAACAAAATAAAGCAGAACAGGTAACAAGTTAAAACAAAGACAGACAAAGATCAGAAAAGACAACTGTTGAGACCAATAAAAGTGAAATAAGAGGAAACAATAACATATGTCAAGATTGCACACACCATAAAGTATATGCAGTGTGTTTATTCAGAAGTAGAGGACCACTTTCAAAAAACACAAAAAATAATGTAGCATACAAAGGAGAAAGTAAAGTACCAAGATAGTATATTATATTCTTGAATGTTTTTGTATCCTTTAATGCCCAATGGAGTAGCTGTTGTTGGTCCTTTAGGACAGGGGTTCCCAACCTTTTTGGTCTGAGGAACCTCCAGATAGGGTCAGATGAACTTGCAACCCCTTCATCAATTCCCAATGTATTTACCAATATATCATACTATTAATTAAAATAAAAAGTATATTATTAGATATTGTTAATTATTTCATACAACTGAACTGTCAATATTTAGGTTGGTTTAGTCAGCAATTCTACTACTAAAAGCCTTCCAGGCTACTACTACTTAAAGTGAAGCTGAATTTTTCAACCATTTATCCATTAACGTTACTTTATGCCATTACTTTTAGCTAACTTTCTCTACGTTAGCTAACTATTTTAACTGTTAACTATTTCAACCGTTAGCTAAATATTTCTACTGTTAGCTAACTATTTCCACTGTTAGCTAACTATTTCAACCATTAACTATTTCAACCGTTAGCTAACTATTTTAACTGTTAAGTATTTCAACCGTTAGCTAACTACTTCAACCGTTAACTATTTTAACTGTTAACTATTTTAACTGTTTCTCCATTACTTTTAATCATTTGAACCGTTTAGTCATAACTTTAAGCTAGTTATTTCTACCATAATTAATCAACTTCTGTGCTCGATGCTAACTAGTTTTCACACATGCTTAAATGACTGCAACATGTGGTGTTCAGGTGTTAGGGTCACTTCATGTTAATACATGGATATATTCTTTTTATCAAATCATAATTTCTATTTCTTCAAATTAGTTGAGCTGCTCTACAATCTTTCCACGTAGCCCCCTGACAACTGCAGAAGTCCCCCTGTTGGGAATCACTGCTTTAAGTCCAAGAATTATATTTCCACAGTATACATCCTCCACTTGTACCACAGCTGCGTTGTTCATCATCCTGTCTGAATGATCAGGACGTACGTACATACGTTATGTTCATACAAACTGTCACTCACCAGGCCGAGCAGACAGCGGATCTCATAGATGGCGCCCAAGCAGCCGAGGAAGCCCATGAGCATGGAGAAAGCCCCGACTCCAATCAGGATGTAGCAGGCAGCCTTTACAGCTGTGGAGTTACCTGGATGGACATATCAGAAGCCACAGGTTATCACAACTTTTATATACAGCAAACATCTCCTCACTATCCTCCAGCTGCCTGTCCCCTGAACACACTGTAAAAAAACGCGTTCTCTGTAGACAGCCCAGGCTCCACACACGCCAACAAAAACATACTGCGCCAACCTGCACCACCAAACATAACAAACGGTGTTCCAGCCAATAACCGATAAGAAAGATTTGGGGGTGGGGGTTGAGGGAGTTAGTGCGCGGAAGCACAGAAGGGAGGGGGATGGGATGGGATGAGGAGGAGGGAGGGGCAGGCTAGCCTCCGTTTTGTTTGAAAATCCTTCGAACGTCAACAAGAAGTGCCATCACCCAACATCGCTTAGAGCACCTTTAAGTTAGACTTACTCTGTAGCACATTTTAAACACACTGTAGTTTTCTGCCTCTAGGGGTCCCTCAATCACAACAATAACAAAAGACTGAGTCGTGAAGCAGCATGGGATCATGGGAGTTGTAGTCTTTATGGCAGTCAGCTTCTCCTTGTTAGGATTCCTTTAGTGTTCATCGTTCAGGAGGTTTTTTCTCCTCTCCAAAACAAGATGCTGATTAAAACCGGTAAAAACACTGAATAAAGCAGTCTCACGTTTAAAATCAGTGTTTCAGCGGCTGCGAGTTAAGCTGTCTCTAACGTTTGCTCAGCTCGTTTCTCTGATAACTTCAGATCCAGACGTCAGATGACCAAAATCCTTCATCTGGTTAAAATATAGTTAAAAACCACCAAGATCTAAAAAGTGCATCGTAAAGATTTTCTAGGTTGTAGGTCACTAAGAAGAAGAAGCTTCTCAAATGTGAGGATTTTGTGCAGTAAACTGAATATATGAACTCTTGTCTGGACACATTTTGACGACTACAGGAGACACCACAATATAACCACTAGGAGAATAAAAACGACAAAAAATAGATGCAAAATGACCACAAACAGACCCAAAGTTATTACAAAGAGACACAAAAAGACTACATAGTCAAGTAAAACGATAAAAAATAGATGCAAAATGACTAAAAGTAGACTCTTTAGGACTCTTTGAGTTTGAGTGTCTTGTTCCTATGTAGACACTCTTCCGTGTCTAGATGCCCACGTACCAACTGTCTCATAATCCGTCCCGACTACTGCAGAATACTTCTGAGGTTTTAAATAATGTAACTTCATCCGGCCGTCTGTAAAATGCATGTTTTTTTTCATCATACAGAAGTCTAAAACAAACAAAACTGTATTTCATACTTTATCATCCCAGTCAGCTGACAAACCAGAACATTCACCAACATGTATTTTAATTAATTTAATAGTTTTTGAGAGAATTTCCCGTCTCTGAACTCTGCAAACTTGTGGAAACTGAAACCAGACGAGCTCGCCGAATCAGCAACATGTGTTAACATAAAAAAATGAATGAAATTAGAAGCAAATGTGCATAAAGTAAAAATCTACTTATGGCGAGTGATTAGGGTCCAACGTAACGCAGGAAGCTAAAATCAGACCTCAGGAACAATTCAAAACCCCTGGCTGGGATTTTGGGTAACTCTCTTCATTGTCGGAGCATGACTCATCAAGAACTGAGAGCCAGTTTCATTTGACAGAAACGCGTTCTGAGTCACGCAAAAAGATTGTGAACAAGCAGCTAGTTGATGTCGGCCAATGCAGCGTTTTAAAGACTGAACCGTCCCTCGCTGAGCCCTCATGGCCTCAAGGAATCATGGGATACCCCCGGGGGATCAGTGAACCAGGGCACGCACACGAGGGGAGTTTATGATGGAAAATTAGGCTACGGAGGGGGAGGGGGTGCAGGAAATGAAAACCTGTGTGTGTGCATGTTTATGTGCACACACACACACACACACACACACACACACACACACACACAACACACACACACACATTTTTAGGGTCAACCTGCAGAGACTACCAGTGCAGTTCTCGGCCCCAGATACTGGCTTTTATTTGAGGATACAAAGGGGGCCTGTGAAGCCCCCCATGCATGTCACATAACACACACACCGCAAAAGTCCACAACACACACTCATGTGCACACAAGTTTCTGTTAATGCTCACCAAACTAAAGCCAAGGCACTTTCAGAATCAGATTTGAAGATAAAATGAGCACATTTACATTTATTTTGGATTTAAAAGCTGTTATTTGACAGAAAAAAAGCCCAGACTAGAGACTACAAACAATTCAAAATGACTACAGAGATGCAAAACGACCAAAAGACAAGCTTAAAGACTGAAAATAGACACAAAAGGTGTGCAAAGACACGCCAAATGACTGAAAATAGACACAAAACAACCACAGACGCCACAAAATGACTACAAAGAGACAACACGAGGTGCAAATCCAAAATATGTTGTAGTTCATCAATGTGGAGCCTATTAGATACCTTGTATAATGCTGGGTAAAGTAGTAGTATACAACATCTTATCATATACGCATATTATATGTTTTATGTGTAAAAAAGTAAGTGTAGTGAAGTAAAAGTACAATATTTCCTTCTCAGATGTAGTGAAGTAGAATCATAAAGTAAAATAAAATAAAATATTTAACTGCAAGTACCTTACAATTGTAAAAAGTCACCTTTTAGAATATTACTTGAGTAAAAGTCTTAAAGTTTCTGATATTAAATGTACTTGATTATTAGAAGTAAACGTTTAAAGGGATACGCCACCGTTTGTTGAAATAGGGCTTATCACGGTCTCCTCTAGCTGTAGATAGGTGGGGTCTCCTAGCTGGCGTATGGTAGGGGGTCTCCTCTAGTTAGCAATGGAGTCAACCTCCTCTAGCTGTAGATAGGTGGGGGTCTCCCTAGCTGTAGATAGGTGGGGTCTCCTCTAGTTGTAGATAGGTGGGTCTTTTCTTAGCTGTAGATAGGTGGGGTCTCCTCTAGCTGTAGATAGGTGGGGTCTCCTCTAGCTGTAGATAGGTGGGGTCTTCCTCTAGCTGTAGATAGGTGGGGTCTCCTCTAGCTGTAGATAGGTGGGGCCCCTTTGCTGCTCAGCTGTAGTTCGGTGTAACACCGGCTGCCGTTGCTAGTTTAAGTGAATGGAATCCTATGTTGCCGGTTAGCATGTTGTGAGTAAAAGTGAGCCAACAAAAGACAAAACAAACAACCTAATTACTTGCACTGAGACAAAAAATGCGTTGGCCCACCTATCTACAGCCAGGGTAGACCGTGATAAGCCCTATTTCAACAAACGGTGGCGTATTCCTTTAAAAGAATCGTTGATTATGAACTTTATTGTGGCTTCCTTATAGTAAAGCACGATATTCAGGCTTTCCAAATAGTCTTAAACATCAAATTCAAAGTCTTGTCCTAGGACTTGCCAGCCCAAATTCGCTCAAGTTAAAAGGAGGGAAACACTGCATATTTTGAGAGAGCTGACATCAACAAAGCCAAAAACAGAAACAATCTAGGAGCATTGATTCGCCAAACCTGCTTTTTGGCAGTCTAACACATTTCTTCTGATTTTATTTTGTGGTAATGAGTAACGAAGATGCTTAGGGGAAATTGAGTAAAAATGAAAGTTTCCATAAAAATATAAATAACGAATTAAAGTACAGATACCTGAAAAAGTATAGTAACAAGGTATTTGTACTTGTTTACATTACAACACTGATTAGGGAACGACTCCAGTGTTCCCTGAGGTCTCCCTCCTCGACACGGAGGTTTTGTTTACAACCCGTCTGGGTTGTAATAAAACCGGGGTCCCTTTCAGGAAGGAGGGTTAACAAACTGAGTCTAACCCTGAACTCTGAGTTGATTTACCCTGAGACAGAAAACTGAGTTTTCGGTTTCAGAACAGCTGATTTGAGTTGGTTCAATGAACTCAGAGTAGGTTGACTCAGAGCTAAGCACAATCACTATAAAAAGGCAGCATGAACGGAGCCATGATTCTACGATTCACCATGGTAACAACCACAAACAAACTGGTTGGCGGAAATACTCCGTGCGGCTGCTTTTTATTGATTTTTCTTCAGCCTTTAATTGCATTCAACCACATATTTTGGCAGGGATCTTAAAGAATACTTTTAATATTGATCATAGTCTTATTTGTTGGCTGATGGACTTTTTAACTGACAGGTCACAACGGGTGAGAGTGAATAGCATCTTATCCGATGTTCTCTTTTCCTCCACTGGTTCCCCCCAGGGCTGTGTCCTCTCCGCGATCTTATTTATTTTATATACAAATGCATGCCAAAGCCAGCACACCAGGCGTAACATCATTAAGTTTGCTGATGACTCTGTAATAGTGTCACTGCTGACTCACAACGACCCCGAGTATGGCGCTACTTTAAATGATTTTACAGCGTGGTGCAAGTCGTCTTTTATGAACATCAACGCGGCAAAAACTAAAGAAATGCTGATCGACTTTAGGAAGAATCCCCCCACCCTCTCTCCGACCCTTATTAATGATCAAGCTATCGAAGTGGTGAAGCAATACAAATACCTCGGTATCATAATAGACGACAAGCTCACCTTCGGAGCCTCTCAGGTTCGCCCGTCTGTAAAAAGCACACCAGCGTATGTTTTTTTATCGTAAACTTCGCAATTTTAATGTCGATAAGACCTTTATGAGGATGTTTTATTGTTGTTTTATTGAAACTATTCTTTCCTTTGCCTTTGTGAGCTGGTTTGGGTCCCTCACTCTTAAAAACAAAAACAGGCTGCAATACATTACTAAAGTGTGTGGAAAAATTTCCCTGAACTCTCTGACTGACTTAAAATCTCTATACGAGACAAGGACCCTGAAGAAGGCCCAGTCAGTCCTGGCTGATATAAGCCCCCCCCCCTGAACAGCTACTTCATGTTGTCGCCGTCTGGCCGCAGATTCTGTCTGCCTAAATGCAGGACAAACCGACACAAAAACTCTTTTGTTCCTGCTGCTATAGGTTTTGTTAATAATTCAATGTGAGATGTGGACTTTTGTGTAGTATGTATTTACTTGTGTTCTCCATCGATAGTGTCTGTTGTCTGTATGGCTTATGTGTTGTTTATGTTGCACTTTATTTGCTGCAAAACGAATTGCCCCTCGGGGATAATAAAGACTCCTTGACCTTGACCTTGATACTCATGGGCACAAACAGCGAGTTTGAACATGTATTTCGTTAAAAAAGCAACACAGCGGCTGCTGCAAAAGAGAGAGAATTGGTGTGGGAGAAAATTGCTGCTCGAGTCAATGCGTAAGCATCGACAGCGTATTCATTTCATATTTAATCACAGGTAACCTATAATATTACTGGCGAAAACTGGAATGATATTACACTTTTTCATTTGAGGTGCAATCCCGCGGGCGAAAAAGCTACTACTAATCCCATTCTGAGCCTGCAGCACCATGATCATTAACAGAAATATAATTTATGAATCATTTAATTCTTTTTAATGGCTCTTATGGTTTGTGTCCAGGGAACACTACTCAGAGCAAGGCACACTTTTCTGACGGCTCTGCATACAGTGGCTTTACAAATATGCTCCACATCACCAATGTTGTAAAGAAAACTGCCGTTTGACTGAAAGAAAATACCTCTCAAATCGGTTATCTGGAAATGAAAATACATCTAGTCGGGACTGAATATCATCTCCCGACGGAACTCTCTGTGAATTAATACAGCTTTTTCATCAACGGGATCATCGACAAAAGTTCATGACACGTTTGAGAAAAAAACGTTTTATAATCTGCCTAACATAAACCAATACGTTTTTTTACTCATGCTGATAAACTGCACAAAAATGCGCCTGATACACGTGTGAATGAGGGAATGACAGCGTAGCTGACTCTGAGGTTAAGTTACCTCTCTTTCTGAAACGGACCCCAGATCTATCCCTCTATATGTGATGACATCAAACGTGTTCTGACTCAGCGCCATCTTTGTACAATCAGGGTTACAGCCGCACCAGGCAGCTCATTGATTCAGGCTCCAAAACGCGCTGCGATCATCAGCGACGGGCCTATTTAGCATCAATACGTCTCGTTTATGTGCAGACACAAAGCTAAACTGTCCACTGTACTTTCACCCTCTGGTGTGCGTCGTATGACCGCATTCCTGCCCTCGATGAAATCCCTAGACTCACGCTATCCCGACGCCGTCCTCGCTGCGCGGACGGAGCGGTGATGTAGCGTGTGTGTGTGTGTTGTGTGTGTGTGTGTGTGAGATGAGTAAGGCGGTGAGCGCACTGGGCTGATGTGATGCATGCTGATGCTGGACGGAGCAGAAAGAGCCCAGTGTCTGAGGGGAGGACACCTGCAGAGAGGCCGCGGACCAGGGACAAATGTCCTCAGTGATGCTCGCTGGTCTGACAGCAAGCACACACACACACACACACACACACACACACACACACACACACACACACACACACACACACACTATTACAGCAGCTCAATGTCTGTCTCTATATTTCTGCATCAACACTTCTTCAGTCGTCTCGGAGCCTTTCTGTCTCGCTCACACTGGTCGTCTCTTCTTCTTTCTCGCTGATAAACTCTTACCGTTACTATATTTCAGACAGAGTTAAGGGGAAAAGTTTGAAACGTTTTGGGGAAATTGGCGTTAGGTAGTTAAGTACAGAGCTGGACTCAGTGTACGTGGCTAGCGTAGCTTAGCGTAAAGACTGGAAGCAGCTAGCCTGGCTCTGGTTTTACTCCAACAGTGGTGAAATGTAACTAAGTACAATTTGAGGTACTTGTACTTTACTTGAGTCTTTACTTTTGATGCCACTATCTACTTCTACTCCGCTAAATGTATCTGACAGCTTTAGCTACTTTACACATTAAGATTTTTGCACATAAAACATATGAAGAGTTTATAAAATCTGATGTTTCATTATAAATTTAAACTCCCCAACAGTTTATACAAGTACAGCTGAGACGATTAGTCAATTAATCTATTAGTCAATTGGAAGAAAACTAATTATAAACTTATGTGATTGTTTGATTGATTTTTAAGCAAAAACATTTTATTTCGTTAATGTCACTCCGAAAACAACCGGCCAGTCAGAAGAGAGGCTCATGAATATTAATTGGACAGGCCAAAACTTAAAATAAAACTCCAGAAAGGTGTAACAGTATGTGACCTTTAACGTAGAAGTAATAAAGTTGATGATTGGACTGTTGGTGTCACTTTGGGCTTTTGGGTGAATTTGATGTAATTTTTCACTATTTTTAAGAGGACTGCACAATAAATCGATTTATCATCATCCCGATATCAACTTGAAAGAGAATCAGTAGGAAACTGAATAAGTGTATTTCCTAAATCAGTTGGTTTCTTCAATCTTTTTCCAAGATTTCTTGGAACGCTTCGTCAGTAACAGGAGAGTCACTGAGTACGTTTACATGCACTAATATTACACATACATACACTAATATTCCACTATTATTGAGAATATGACAATATTCCTAATTTGATATAGGTCATGTAAACAGCATATTCCAGTTGGATATCCCGAATAAGGCCTTTTTCTGAATATAGCATTTTCCGATTAAGACGTGGATATTCTGGTATTATTCAGGTTTTAGAGGCATTCTTTGGACAAGTATACAGCACATTCAGAATATGCGTCTCAACCAGGGTTTACCTCAGTGTACAGCCTCTTGCCTGTTCACGGCTTGTGGTCAGCTCTGTGCGTTGCTATGGTTGCTCACACAAACCAACCAGCCAACAGTTTGCAAGGCTGCAGACCCGATAAGGAGGAACACAGCTACTTTTCAACATGATCAAAGATTTGGATATCAAGAGGTTTTTGGATATGAGCAGACCTTTCAAGAAGCTGGTTGAAGGAATGAAAGAGGGAGGCTGTGTTTGCATTCTCCAACAAGTAAACCACTGGTAAACTTTGAAAAAATTGTATTTTGCACGGCTACATGTAAACGGGAATATCAGTTGAATATTCACTTTCCTTAGCCATGTTAACAGCAGTCAGAATATCGTGTTTTTCGGAATAAGGGCAAAAACCAGAGATTTTTGCCAAGAGATCTGTGGCGTGAAGGAATTTCTTTTTTAAACACAGTCCAGATAGCCAGACAGACAAAAACATGGAGGAAAATCTGCTGGACACTTGTGTTTAACAAACCAGTGTCAACACACCAGTGAACACACACAGACACCTAAACTTTCACGGTGACGTCACCAACGTGTCAGCCTCTGGTGTCGTGCCAAAAAGTGATCATCAGCCAAAAACGGTTTCTGTACGTGGGAGCGTACGCAGCCTGTTAAAGCTGTATCGCCCAGGTTATGAAGCTCACTTGGAAAACTGCGTATTACTGGATGTACTGGCCCTTTAAAAATGACCTCTGGCCTCCATTAGGGTCGCCTGAAGTTAATTTGACTCCTTTAGCGGCTGGCTCTCTGCCTCGTAACATTACTACTCCGCTGCTTGTTTGACGGTTACTGCAAAATCTCAGCTCCGCGACTTACCGGAAGTCGGCTTATTATCGGAAATGGATTTGAATGGAAATGGCCTTTCTATCCATTTTATTTCTATGGTTTTAAGTCTGGAACTGAACCAACCAGCTAGGAGAGGAATTGTGACCATATCGTGATTTCGGCGCAACACTGGAAAAGCCTGTGATTGTATCCAGCCAGGTAAAAGGGTGGCAGGAGATGTCTTTATATAGGCCTTATTGCATTTTAATTGTATTTTAGAAGTTATCTGTTGTAGTTATTGCTGATTCTGGGGGAGGGCCATCACAGAAAAGAAGGGAATTAAACGACTAACAACTAAAAGCTAAATGTGAAAGACATTTGTCTATTAACAGATGGAGACAATTACAGGATTGTAAATGATTCAAAAACGTCCCCGAATTGGCTCTCAGGTATGTAATATGTCTATTTCATTCATAAAATATAAGTAATATACAGTGGGCAATAAAGCACCGTAAAGAAAAGACCTTTACGACAGCAGGTGTAGTAAAAACACCACCGCTTTTGTCCAAAGCTGTCGCTAGAATCAACACAAACTGAAAGTTACAAGTGGCCACTTTGGACTTGTGGCTTCTACAGGAGCAAAACTGTCGTTTCACAACCTTGTAGCTCGTGGTCAGTCTACCTTGGATGATTTAGACATTATGGCTGATAAGATCCTTATGGAAAAAAATTAATGGGATTCGACGAACAATCAACGATAGGCAAGACTTGGCGAATCTGATTCCACTACGTCAATTCTTAGTCAGGGAGAAGTTAAAGTATCCAAAAGCAATCTCATGAAACACCTGCAGCTCCTGATGTTAATGTGAAGGGCTGATGGGATGTGAAGTACCTCATACAACCACACTTCAAAAGATCTGTCCAACTGTCCATCTGTACAACTATACCTTTAAAAAAGGCCCTGAACAGCCACACAGGGGGGTTTATAGTTAAAGGAGAATTCCGGTCGATTTCAACACGTAGCTCTGTCGTTTGTGGTCACAGAGTTCGGTCAGTAGCGAGAAAAACAAAAATAATCGGTGTTGCCTACACCGAGTTATGCTCCTGCTACAGTTTGCACCCAGGCGGCTGAAACGGGGCAGGTTTTAAACCTCTGAACATGTTCGAGAGGTCATTACAAGTGCCTAGCCATGTCAACAGATTCCTTCCGAGTGAACACCGTGAATATGACTGCAGTAGACGTGAACGAAATGCATAAAAGTTGTGCTAATTCAGCCAGTGCACATACTGTACCTCTGTTTAGTTTGATTGTCAAACTCATACAATCCAATATTCCAAAACGTACGTTTTCCACCAAAAAACGATGGTCACGAATTGCCGTGGTTATGTCCATAGTAATGACTATGTAGCAACATAGATAGGCCGTAGCCTGACATCACAACGGATTGGACCTTTTCCAGGACTGTGTGGGTGTGGCTAGAATGAGCGACTGACATCTTCCCGAGTCCACTGTTAGTGTTGTTGCACGTGTTAGGGCGGGACAAATGACACCTTTATTATCCTTATTGGTATAAAGAATTTGTGAGCTAATAAGTTCCCATCAAAGCTCCGGCCCACCTTCAACCTGAACAGAGTCTAATCAGCCGGAATAACCGAAAACACCTGTGTGGGTGTTCAGAGAAACAGCGGAAAGACACGGAAAACTGAGTTCACTGAGAGCAATTACAGGAAAACATGCAAATAAACACAATCAGGTCATCAGAAGTAAACTTCAAAAGCATTCTTGTTGCATGGAAACTATCAACCATTCAGCCCGAAAAACACTGTCAACTGTGAAACAGGAACTCACTCAGGACGACGATGAAGCTCTGATTGTCCAGCAGGAGCCACAGTCCGAAGCCCATGATGACGCCCCCGCACAGCTGGAAGACGAAGACACACACACACACACACACACACACACACACACACACACACACACACACACACACACACACACACACACACACACACACACACACACACACACACACACACACAGTGAATATGTGTGAACGCTCCCAGTGTGTAAAGGCCTTCAAATAATTCAAATCAAGAGATATAGTAGTAAATATTATTTATTTTTAAACAGTATCTCACAAAAATGAGTACACCCCTCACATTTAAGTAAATATTTCATTATATCTTTTAATGGGACAACACTGAAGAAATGACACTTTGCTACAATGTAAAGTATTAAGTTTACAGCTTGTGTAACAGTGTAAATGTGCTGTCCCCTCAAAATAACTCAACACACAGCCATTAATGTCTAAACCGCTGGCAACAAAAGTGAGTACACCCCTATGTTAAATTCCCATAGACTTTTGTTGCCAGCAGTAAGATACTGTATACAACTTTGAGTGCTCATTTCATGTTGCTATAATAATAATAAAATAAAAAAAAAGGACTTGTGCACATGACGTGGATTGAGAACCAGTCCCTCCAGAAAAGCGATTATGCTATCGCATAATCAGCCAAAGTCCGCATATTTATGCGGGGGCTGCATTTTTTCAAATAAGCCGCACTTTCGCCGCATAAATTGTCAATTTTTTTTTCTCTTTTGCCAAAAAGACCCATATATCTTAGCAGAAATTTGAAAAATGTTACGTTTACTTCACACAAGAGCAGCCATTTTCCCCTGTCGCCATGGGAACGTTATGAAGTGACGTAATTACGCGACGTGAACATCATCGAAAAGCAGGTGTTGGGGGAAATCACTTTTTCATCAAACCGCAATTTTTGCAAGTTCCCGCAATTTCATCGCATACAATTGCATAAATATCCCGCATATTCCATCGCATTTTTTGAGAAAATTTGGCGCATAATCAAGGATTTTTGCCCGCAACAATCACAAAAAAACTCTGGAGAACAGCTCTAAAACAGTGCAGGTGCATTTGCCCTTTAATGGCACATTCTTTTTTATTATTATTATTAATCATTAGTAAAGGTAAAACACTTACAAAGAAGATGAGGTTGAAGAGGAACAGGAAGTACTTGGTCACTTTCAGGCAGCCTTGCCCCATGATGCTGGATCTGTAAACATAAGACAGTCACAACATTAGGGCTGGGTACCACGTACCATCCTCCGTACAGAAAAATGCCTCCTCATTCAATAGCTAAGGAGTAAATCTCATCAGCGTCAGTGAGCCAATAAGCAGGCAGCGTGCTCGTACCAAGATATGATAATGTTTGTGATTGGCTGTCGATGTGAACCGAGTTACCAGCGGAGTACGTCAAACACCACTTGAGCATTCAAAACTTGAAAAACAATATCCCTTTTAAAAGTACATTTAGAACAGATATAAAATGTGCAATTAATCTCAAGTTACAGGGCTCCAGACTGTGACCAGATGGACGCATTTTGCGACCAAAATTTGAGAGTGTGCGACAGAATTTTACATCCAGTTGCACATGTGCAACCAGTAAATTTGGGGGAGTGAGTAAAAGGCACAAGTTGTTTAGGCCTACTTTACATACATTTGTTAAGTATTGTTTTTAACTGTGAAATGACCAAAAGGTTACTAAGCACTTCATTACTAAGCACATTTTTTTTAATTCTGAATGTATGGTATATTTTTTTTAAATATTTGTACTGTCATGACAGCGATGGGGCTGTGTTCTATGTTGCATCTTCAAAAGTGCACAATACAATGGGACACTGAATTTGAAACAGCACATTGTAATTTCTGCATCTATTACCAAAGTATGTATTAGTAATAAAGTGGAAATTAGTAGAAATGTGAATATTGGGTTAGCCTGTTGATTTACGGCGTGTGCCCCTACATTTTCTGGTTATGCCCCTAAAATTTTCAGTTGGAGGCCACTGAGCTCCTAATGAAAAAAGTTAGTCTGGAGCCCTGAGTTAACTATGGACAATCATGCGATTAATTGCAATTAAATAATGTAATCTAACGACAGCCCTAGTTATAATATAGAGTAATTTAGAGGAACGGAGTGCAGGCGAAGTTATTGGGTGTGAGAGCAGAGCAGGATTGTGTCTCCAGAGTTGCTTTTGGGAAGAGCGTGATGTGAACAAGTGGTGACAGATGCTGCACAGACCTCCGAGACTAAGCTGGCCCGGCTGATCATGATCTAGGACTGGGGGTCAAATCCTCCAGGATTACACCCACAGAACCACTACAATCACATCCTCAATCTGTGAGCACGGAGGGCGGACAGGTCCTGCCCTCTGGAACCGAATCGCTGTCTCAGATCCAGATTAGAGCTGCAACTAACGATTCATTTCTTTGTTGATCTGTCCATCATTTTCCGGATTAATCCACTACTCGTTTCATTTATAAAATGGCGAAAAGTGTCGATCAATGTTTCCGTCAGTCTTCCGTCGTAGATTTTAATTGCGTACCTCAATTGTAATACCTATTAACTGATTGTTTGGAAAATTATGAATCGTGGACCTGGACGATGCTGCATCGATAATCGGCAGGCTCATAATCGATTATTTCTGTTTACAATTTACTTTATGCCCAACAACCTTTCTGTTTACATATTCTGGTATGTTTTGCCATGTGCCATGTGCTCAGTGCTGTATAGTCTTATGTATCCAGTTTATTTAGTATTAGAGCTCTGCAGAATGTTTTGGTTTTGAAGCTTGAAAAGCTATGAATTAAATCTCCTACACGGCTTTAATAGAAAAATGAATTTGACGCATCGTGATATCGAATCGAAGACATGATAATCGAATCGAAAGATCAGTGAAGATTCACACCTCTAATTATGATCATCTTTGAGAGCAAAGCGCTAGGGAATTTTTTCACGGAAACGAAGCAAAGTTGAAAGTTATCAAATCAAAAAGTGCATCCAACTCGTATTCAACACCAGGAAAATATGTGTGGTGGGCGCCTCATATTTACAAAAAATCCTGCCTGACAATGAACGCAGCATCTCTCTCTCTCTGTGTGTTTTTTCCACCTTCTCTTCCCCTCCCTGCAGCCTCCCCTCCTCTCCGTACAGTAATGGCCTCTTACTGTCCAATAAATCTATGAAAATCTGGGTGAAATAGGGGCGACCTCTAGTTCACCCCGTAGAGCGTGCGACCCATGTACATGTAGGCCGAGTCCTTTGCAGCGGCCTGGGGTTGGAGTCTGACCTGCGTGTCATCCCCCATCTCTCTCCCCCCTTTCCTGTCTATCCACTGTCACTATCAAATAAAAAGGAAAAGCCCCCCCAAATAAAAAATCTTTAAAAATAAATAAATAAATCTGGGTGAAATATGGCGGCTCGACGTTTCCTCCTGGCAGTGAAGCCCTGTAGCGTGAGCACAGTGCCCGTGTTTCCGACCCATATTCCCATCACTGTAACTGGGTTACTGTTACATGGCTGCCTGTGCCAGTTTAGAGGGGGGGGTGGGGCAGGCACCTGCAGGGGTGACAGAGGGAAGAGACTATGCAATGGGAAAGACATTTTGGCGGTGCAGCAAGGCCAGATGGAAGGTATTACAGACTGTAAACGGAGCAGGCTGAAGCCTTAAAGAGCAGGTCAGCGAGAGACGCTGCGTTAAAAGACCCCACATTACACGCAATCTTCCTTTTAGGTTTGGTTTTAAACCCTAAACTTGGGCAAAAGATAGCTGGGTAAAGATTTCACACTAGAAAAAAAAGGGATTCAAACTA
Source organism: Perca fluviatilis (assembly GCF_010015445.1). NCBI lineage: Eukaryota > Metazoa > Chordata > Actinopteri > Perciformes > Percidae > Perca > Perca fluviatilis. Next base: position 42,112,803 of record NC_053114.1, on the reverse strand, counting down.
AAAAGACACTTAAATCCAAATCATCAATTAAACTCTTTGATTTAAATGTGGTACAAGCCTTGTAACCAAACGTCAGGAGGAGTAAACAGCACAGTACCAAAGAAAATAGAAAGCTATGACTGACCAGCGTTTGCAGGTTTCCGGTTTGCTAACGTTAGCACGTTAGCTCGCCACCTACAGTCGTTCACCAACTATCGTTACTGTTGGATTTGGTCTTTTTATTGGATTTGTCGACAGTAGGAATATATAAAATATAACCAGGCGTATCCTTTAAAATGACATTACGGTGCCTTCAAGGCCTAAGGACTACATAATGCAGTTCTGGTTGGGGAAAAGAATTCCCAAAACAAAAGGCTTTGTTAAATTTAGAAAAGTACCACGTAGCCACTTTGTGCTGAAGCTGCTATGTGAATGGAAACCATGTCCGCTTCAGGAATGTACACCATGTTTCAATTCATTTATTAGTCTACAAAGTTGTTGAATACGGCGAGTTTTATTGAAAGTCTTTAAAACAAACCCATAGGGAAGATACTATTCTCAGCAGCTGCTTTTTTTTTACACTCATGTCTGTGCAGAAATGTGCGAGAACAAAAATAGAAAAACAGGCGATCCCAATTCCAACAGAGAGCTTTCAACATGGTCTGGAGCACATTATGAAGGCAGCCAATGTCCTGACCAGAGACTTTCCCTTTTGGTTTCATTCTGAGGTCCTGTTCGCTCATGGGTGAAAACGCCAAAATATATTTTATCAGATGTGCCATTCATTTAGACGGCGACGGCATTTTTTGGGGGCTTAAAAACACAAAAAGTGAAACCACCCACCAGATTGTTAATCTTAAAAACGCTCCACCGTCCACCGATCTGCTCTCGTCGCGTACGCGTTTACGTCACAGGCATGCATGCACCAGTACAGGAAAATAACAACAAACATGTCGGATTATTTCCATACGTCGGACCTTCCAGTTGCCCTAGCAGCTTCTCGTGTGGATATGACATCCCTCCAGGTACAGGATACTGCTGAAGAAATTCAGTCCATATGTTTAGATGTGTGATATGTTTATTAGAGATGCACCGATTACAACTTTCTAGGCTGATTCCGATTTCAGATTTTCTTTGAGTTAGGCCAGCCGATACCGATTTTAGCCGATTCCGATTTCATTTTTTCTAACAGCACAGGTAAGAAACCTTTTTTGCACACCTCTTTGGTCGGGAAGATGCGTAGGATATGATCAAAGGTAACAGATCAAAAATTGTTGAGAGAAAATCCCGCACACTGACCATTACGCAAGCAATAATTTATTTAGAAAAATAAAACGTTTCGGTCCCAGACCTTCATCAGGTAAATAACACCACACGCAAATATGTATTTTCTATCTTTTCTTTAATAGAACATGCGTTGAACAGATAATGGACCACTATAAAATAGAAATATATAAATGACTCCTGGTGTGGGACATTCACACACATCTAAAGTGCAATGTTAGAATCATTTCCTTCTTTTCACATCCAATATCACACTAAAAAAATGTGATTTTGGTTTTTGGCGTCGTCCCTCCACGCCCTACTTTTTTCCTTGCAGGTGGTTGCATATTGCAAACTTGTTATCTTCTGCACACACGCTGAAGAATTTCAAACAGCTGACATGTTGCAGGTTAACTGACGAGGTTCCCTACATGTGGGAGAACAGCGCCGACACGCTTAACACTGCGAGCGGTTACGCGCCACACACGGCGGAGAAGTTGAGAGAAAGGAAAAAGAGACCGCGCTGTGGCGTCCGTGCGTCCTTGAGAACTGTAACTCGTATAGCTTATGTTGCCAGTTAATTGTAGCGTTGACCGGCATGAAATGGGCATATGTCAGACTGACCTGCCGGTCGCCAGTCAAGGCCGAGCATGTGAAAACCGGCCAATTCCGGTCACCGGCCGGTCTATCGGTGCATCTCTAGTCGATATATTTTGACTGGCAGGACTCCCAGTCCACGCCCTGTTGTGGCTTTGTAATCTAAGATTGTTTGGAGCAATAACTCCACCTTCTCGTCTGTCCAGACAAAATTCGCTTCGCCATGTTTTGGTTTCGCGCTACTATGGAGAGAAGTAGAAGGAAGGTTCTACGCAGGCGCGTGGACTTGGTGGTGTTGTGCGGCAGTGCTTCACGCTACCAACTAGCCGCCTGGTGTGCATACTACATCGAATTTCACACACTTTTGCGTCACCATATGCACGCAGATTCCCCCCCCACCCAAAACACTCGTTTTCTCTTCAGATTGTAACCGTCTAAACATAGCCTGAGTTGTAATCAACAAACCCTTCCACTCCTTCATTTTAACATTCCCTTCCTCCTCCTGGAGCCTCGGGGCGTACCAGGCACCACAGCTCCCAGCTCTCTGGCTCTGAATGAAGCTGAGGAGAGAAGAGCAGGGCTCTCTTTCTAGGAGCACGTGGAGCTGCACCAAACTTGTATTTCAGAGTGAAAGAGTTCAATGTGTGTACTCGATTTCGACACAATATCACGGCAGTCTCTTTTTATCCAGTTTCCAGCTGACATCGCAACTCCAGGACATAAATACATAAAAAAATTAATAAATGAAGTTACACAAAGAAGGTTTCAGAGACAATGTGTGTCTGGAAGACTTTGTTTTAAATGTTTCTGCTACGTACGTCTCCTCTGGTATTGATAACGTCAGCCTCCTCCTGTTTCTCTTTGGGTTGAAAGGTTGTGTTTCAGTTTATGGCTGCACGATATGAGGATAATATGCAATATGCGATAACGTTGAATATCCCGACAACAATATGACTTGCGATAAATAAATTAAAAATGTAAATCCAATTTTAAACAAATGAAAGGAAATCATTTTCAACATTCTTTTAGTGAACAAATTTCACATTGAATATAAAAAGGCAGCACTACAAAAGAATGACAGTTACATTTTAAAGTGCAGTTATCTGCTGACAGTTTGGACTAAAAACGAGGCGGTTTCTCCTCATTGAGGTCTGTCTTCTGAGACAGTTCGGAAGGCTTACACACTCTTTGACTCGTGCAGAAATGTGCAGGAGGTGCGTGAAGCAACAACAATAAACTCATCTTATATTTGACAATCTTCCCTCCCTGTTCCATTTGCAGCCTGAAATTTAAATCTCATATTAGCACACATAACACAAAGAAATCTTGCGCGTCTTTCGAGATATGTCGCAGCCTTTCAACGATGGGTTTGTAGTGGATATCGCGATGACGGTAAGAAACGATATACTGTGCAGCCCTACTTCAGTTTAGTTAAGTTTTAGTTCATTTAGTTTATTTTGAACATATTAAAAAAAAAAGATAAATAAGAACATGTACATATGAGTACAGGCAAGAAAAAAAACTAAATCCTCAGCACACATAGCTTTCAGTAACGGACTTAAATAAAAGATTATTTTTTGGAGCATTTTTAGGCCTTTATTTGATACGACATCTTAGAAAGGGGAGAGAGAGGGGGGAATGACATGCAGCAAAGGGCCGCAGGTCGGAGTCGAACCAGGGCCCGCTGCGTCGAGGACCGAGCCTCCGTATATGGGCGTTTCCGTGTTTTTGTCGTTTTTTTAGTGTAAGTAAAGCCTTTCCCAATGTTCTTTTCCTAAACCCAACCTTTTTGGCGACGCCACAGCGTAGACATACACGTAGATAGCTCAAAATGCGTACAGATAACACGCCACTTGGCTTTAGGAAAGTCATGATGCCATGTTGGCTACACAGGCGCCCAAAAGATTTCCATGTTTAAAAAAGTAGTAAAAAAAATCAAACAGTTGGTATTCTTCACTTATTTATATGCATGCATGTATGTATGTATATACACATACATATATGGACAGAAACGAGACATCTTCCATCTACATTTTGCATTTCTGTAAGGAACTGTTTAATCCCGGTGAGGTTTCTTTATGTCATACGTCTGATTTGTTTGTTTGTGTTTAAGCAGGTTTCGGTTTTTCATCCACTGCTGAGAAAATGCAGTCGAGCCGGCCGTCGTGTCCCAAAGTGAGAAGGTGTGTCTAAAACATTTGGTTTTAACTCCCTCCTGTATGATCCGGGCACACATCAAGCTGTGAAACAATCCATCAGAAGTTAACAGGAAGAAACTTTTCGTTTTGTTTGTTCTGAGCTTTGTTTTCATATCAGCTGCTTCATGTTACGCTCCGATTCACCCTCCCAGTGTTGGAGATAATCCACCAGAAACTCTTTTCGCTGGCAAACATCTTCACATCTTTTTGTTTATGGCGCCTTTATAATCCACGGCAGCGGTTCACGTCTCGCTCGCTTTGACGACTTCACTGTTTGCTGACAAAGAAATGTGTGAATAACGTTTGTTTACTGTCTTTTGTACTTTTTAATTCCCCTCTCTCCCATGCTGCTGCAACAATGTGAATTTCCCCGTTGTGGGATTAACAAAAGGATTTTGAATCTTGAATACAAGAAAACTACTTACACACATGCACTGCAAAAAAAGGAAAAATGTTTTGACTCTATGACAATAAATGCTCCGCTAAAAGCCTAATCTGCTACATGTACAAGCACAGCCGGTCTCTGCGGTCTTCTAACCAACTGGTTTTAGAAGTCCCAAGGTCAAGGTACAAACGATGGGGTGATCGGGCTTTTGCGGTTGCTGCCCTGAGACTCTGGAACAAGTTGCCCCCTGATATTCGCACAACTACAGAGGTTGCTCTTTTCAGGTCCAAACTCAAAACCGACCTGTTTTGAAATGGCTTACAATACTCAGTAGTGGTGTGACAATTACCTTTTCCTGTTTCTATGTAACCTTTTATGATTTTCCTGTTTTCTACGTTTCATTATTCTTATTGCAAGATAGGTTGTTTTTTTCTTAGTTCCTGACGTGAAGCACTTTGGATACCTGCTGGTTGTTGTAAAGCGCTATACAAATACATTTTGATTGATTGATTGATTGATTGATGTTTGCTTTGAAACTGACGAGATATTAACAGTTAGGATTATTTTCATTACAGATATTAATTATTTATAATTTTATTTATAAAGTTGCCCATTTTCAAATTGCTAGTTTTAAAGCTTATCAATGTAATGATTTGCTGCTCTGTCGTATCCGATTGAAAAATGTAGATTTCTGGGGTTTGGAATGTTTTAATACATCGGCTGAATCCCAAATCTCTTATTGGAGATCTCCTCACTCTTGAACCAAAAATTGTTCTGGATCTCTTCTGTGAAGGCCGTCTCGAAGCTCTTATTCCTGCCCTGAAGAGCGAGGATCGAGGAGGGATCTCTTGAGGGGCTATGAGCGAGGAGGGATGTCTGAGGAGCTATGAGAGAGGATGGATCTCTGAGGAGCTATGAGCAAGGATGGATCTCTGAGGGGCTATGAGCGAGGAGGGATCTCTGAGGAGCTATGAGAGAGGACACACAAGTAGCCTTCCCGGAAGCTGTACAGCTGAAAGCCGTTGCTAACTCTGCAAACAGCTGACAAATTCACATGGAAGGGAAAAGGACGTCTCATCCCTCTAAAAACACATTTCCTCGTTACCTCTCTCCTCGCTTGATTTCCTTAAGTATTAAGGAGGGATGCAATATAACGACCGATGAAGTACCCATCATCTTGGGCTTTGGGATATTATAGCTGGCAACTTTCACATTTTAAAGACAAAACAATTGATTAAAATCAAAAGAATTATTGCCAGATTATTGGATAATAAAAGCAATTGTTAGTTTCAGTCCCACTGTAATGTGTGAGGGGCAAACGCTCATGCAATGTTTGCTATGAGGGAACTTTTGCATGATGCCGTTATTGTTAGAACATTTTAGTCCTATTCTGAAAAAGATCATTTGACAGTTTGGACTAAAAACAAGGCACATTTTTCGTCTGACAAAGACAGTTCTGAAGGCTTACACACTCTTTGACTCGTGCAGAAATGTGCAGGAGGTGCGTGGAGCAACAACAACAATAAAGTCTTTTGTTGTCATCTTCCCTCGCTGTTCTATTTGTAGCCTGAAATTTAAATCTCATATTAGCAGAGCAGAGATGAACAAAGGAGGCGTTTCTCTGAAACTCGTGTTTATCATTTAAAGTTTAACTTTGGTCAATTTGTCCATCACACAGGCTTTTTCTCTCTTAAAGGGACAGTTACACATTTTGGGAACAGCCTGGCTCTTTCCATACTTCAAAAACTTTCGCCTGCCAACACGTTGAAAGCTAAAGTAACATGACGCATGTGATTTGTTTTGTATATTTTTGGATTTCTTGGCAGTGAGAGGGACCCATAACAATAAAGCTGCGAGACAGAAAATCCAAACAATGAGCTGAAAGACACTCAAATGCCCCCGTAGAGCTGCAGAGTCGGGGGATTATCTGGTTTGTCGACAAGCAGCACCTTTCACGTTATCTATCATTTTATAAATTGTTAATACATTTAATATAATTATTAGTGCAGCTCTGAAGAGTATTTATATGCAGTATCTTATTGCAGAAGAAGCTTCCCTTCATGTAACTCCCTTACACAGCAGACATCTCAAAATATTTTCATTATCGATTAATTTGCAGATTATCTTCCCGATTGTTTGTTTATAAAATGTGAAAGGTGCCGGCTACAAATGTCCTAAAGCCTGAGATGATATATTCAAACTGCTTCTTTTACTTGACAAACATCACTATTGTTTGGGGTAATGAAGTCAAAGAGTTTAAATGCTGAAGCAAACAAATATTTGTTTTAAGATGTGCATAATTCATAAAAAAAATAAAGAAAACACATCCCAAAACACGTGTAATGTTTTGAATCTGCCGAAAATTGTCAACAATACAGCAGATTAATTAATTAATTATAATAATATTTACATGAATAAAAGACATTTGCATGCAGAAAAGGCACAAATTGTTGCAGAAAAATTCACCAGAATGCAGGAAATGAAGCGTTTGATGCCCAAATTTTCCTGGGGGACGACCACCAGACACCCCCGTTATGTTACCCGCCTAATGTTGATACCAACGCTTTCACTAGTCAGGTCGGAGATCTCAACCCCCTTGGTGTTGAACCCAAAGTTACGCCCTTGGGGTACCGACCTTTTTAGGCACTGATCGAATTGCCTCCAAAGCATCGCGTATCGAAAAATGCCTCGTCATTCAATACCAAAGTCCAATACCTAAAGGAGTAAATCTCATCAGCGCCAGGCCAAGGAGCCAATAAGCACGCAGCATGGTTCTACCAAGATCTACTAATGCTGCCGATTGGCTGTCTAACGTTACAGTTTAGAGACACGCAGGAAAAACGGCTCGTGTGTGTGTGTTGTATTTTGAGAGGCTTGCCTACAGTTAGTTGTAAAGGAGCGTATTTATGTAATATATTGTAATTTATATAAAAAAAAATTATATAAAATTGTTAAAAAAAAAAAAAAAAAAAAAAAAAAAAAAAGGGAGGATTGTTAATTTAAAAATAAAAAAAGGAGAGTTAGGGTGGTAGTAATTTTTAAAAATAAGAAGTGGGTATTGATACTTTGCAATGCTCCTCACTAATTGTTGCCAGTTCTTTTTATCTCATTCCATTCCATCGTCTATATGTCAATTACATTCCAGTACCACTCTTCCATTTATCCCATTTCGTTTTTTCCTTATCCATATTCCTTTACTGCTTTCAGTGTTTTCCTTTCACATGTCTCATTATATGTTCATTATTTTTAACTCTTTCAACACCTCTCTCTCTCTTTCTCTCTCCCTCCCTTTCCCTTTCACTCAGGCCCTCTCTTTCTCACGTGAGACTTTGTTTTCTCAGTTTGTGTCTATTCCTACATGTGTGTGCATGGGCATGTTGCTGGTTTCATTTACTCCTCTCTGAGTGGACTATTATATTTCTGTGTACATATATTTCCTGTGTCCCTTGTATTCTTTTTTTGTTCTATTATTTTTTATATGCTGTTTTTATATAATATATATATATTATATACTATATATGTATATATTCTTTTATCATATGTATATATATATATATATATATATATATATATATATATATATATATATATATATATATATACATGTATATATATATTATACATACATACATACATACATACATACATACATACATACATACATACATATACACACACACACATATATATATAAAAATAACTGTTAGGGGGGGTGGGGAGAGTGCAACATGGTTAATAATGCTTCCACTTCCCATTTACCAGAAGTACTGTATATATTTGTGTATTTTGGTTTAGTATCATTTTTAAATAATACGTCTGCGGTCGTATTTAGGAAATGACAAGTTAAACGGGCAAGTTAAACTGGGAAGAACATAAGGTGCGTACCTTATGTTCTTCCCAGTTTAACTTGCCCGTGTGAGCGGTAAGTCATGTTTAAAACACCGGGTGGTTTATTTTAAGAGATTGTTCATTTTTGTTCATTATATCCAGGGCTTTAAATAAAAAAATTTTAAATCATCAGCCAACACGGATAATAGATTTTTAAGTTACCAGCCAATCAGATTTTCTACTAGTTTTTTTCCCCCCTAACTTTACTTTAATTTCAGCGCCTCTGGTTCGTTTCGCGGCGTTCCGTTTTGTCTTTTCTCTTTCAGCGTTGCTTGCAATCGATACCACATGTTAGGCACATAGCCAACAGTTGTAGGACATGTCACGACACAGTGTTCATGGGAAATGTAGGATTAATACTACAAGCAGTATTGCTGGATAAGGCAGGCAAGGCAAGGCAGCTTTATTTGTATAGCACATTTCAGCAACAGGGCAATTCAAAGTGCTTTACATAAAACATTAAAGAGCAGTAAGAAAACAATTAAAAACAATTTAAAAACATTAATAAACAAATTAAAAACATTAAAAGACAATAAAAAAAAATTATAGTGCAGTATAAGAAATTAAAGTTAATAAAATAGATTATTTAAAGAAAAGCAACATCAAAAAGATAGGTCTTTAGCTTAGATTTAAAAGAACTGAGAGTTGGAGCGGACCTGCAGGTTTCTGGGATAAGGATTATGTTTCCAAGCCAAACACACACAAACACCCAAATTTCTTTGGTTTGATTGGTCTGCAGAAAACAGACCAATCTGGAAGCAATGAATCAAACTGCAAATTTAAACAGACGTAGTATTATTTGCTTCATTTATCACCGGCCAAATTGGCTATTAACGTCACGATGTTACCCGCCAAAATTAAGTTGTACAGGCATTTAAAGCCCCGATTATATCAATGTATACGGTGTGTATATAGAGCAGGTTACAATGACAGCACAAATTAAGGGCGAGTGTCGATCTACATACTCTAGGGCTGCAACTAACGATTATTTTCATCGTTGATTCATCAGTTGATTGTTTTCTCGATTAAAATCGATTTTTGTTTGCTTAATTAGTTGTTTTGTCCACAACTCAAAAGATATTTAGTTTACTGTCACAGAGGAGAGAAGAAACTGGAAAATATTCCAGCAAGTCCTTCAAACCACACGACGATATATAGAACAGTTATTCCTTCCCTCTAATACGACCCGCGGGAGAGTTTTCAGTCCTCATATCTAAACCAGAGAACGTAACGTTCACGGTTTTAAACGTGCCATTAACGTTCGTACCGTAGAAATAAAACAGATAGAAGTTACGGACTATCAAAATAGTTGCCGATTAATTTAATAGTTGACAACTGATTTACTCATCTCTGCAGCTCGAGGTGATGGTGTGTTCACAGTTAGAAGAATAGGGGGGAGTCACCAAAACAAAGTGGGGTCCCACCCCCCCGAGTGTGTGTGTGTGTGTGTGTGTGTGTGTGTGTGTGTGTGTGTGTGTGTGTGTGTGTGTCAGCGGGGGAACCCCACCCACATCCATTATCAGCGTGTTGACCGCTCGGCAGTGGCAAAACCAGTTTGGGCCTCCCAGACGTCTCTATTCCCAGTCAACTGAAAGGAGCAAGCTGTGCCGGTTTCTATGGTGACGCTGCAGCAGCAGGAGGTGTGTGTGTGTGTGTGTGTGTGTGTGTGTGTGTGTGTGTGTGTGTGTGTGTGTGTGTGTGTGTCTGTGTGTGTCTGTGTGTGTCTGTGTGAGAAAATGGAGTCGCTCAAATCTCATGCTTGTTGAGAAACAAAATCAGGCGCTCACTCCCACAACGTGAAGCACGTCAACAGAAATCTCGGCTTTGTTTGGACGAAAACATCTACCGAGCCTCAACAAGTCTCATTTTTCCTCTTACACTCAAACTCATCACAGCGATCACTAAAACTCTGATCTCCTTACTTCCCCGCTGCGTTCGCCTGTTTTACTTTCAAAACTCAGGCGTGTTGTACCCTGGTCAGGCACCGGCCTACAGAAGTGATCTGCTGTAGAGCTGGGCAATATATCGATATTACATCAATATCGTGATATGAGACTAGGTATCGTCTTAGATTTTGGATATCGTAATATGACATAAGTGTTGTCTTTTCCTGGTTTTAAAGGCTGCATTAGATAGAGTGATGTATTGTGTAATTAGTTGTTTTGTCCACAACTCAAAGATAGGACAGAAGAAACTAGAACATATTCACATTTATAAAAGCTGCAATCAGAGTTTTTTCAATCAAATTTTGACTTTTTTTTAAATAAAAAAAAAAATGACTTAAGCGATTATCAAAATCGTTGGCGATTAACTTAATAGCTGACAACTAATCAATTAATATCTGCAGCTCCAATTAGGTGACAAGAAGAAAAACACTTAAAATATCACCAGACTTAAGCCCAGTTCAGACCAGAGATTCGCGACAACTTCTTGCAACGAGCCGGTCTGCAGCGTTCTGAAAGCTGCCGGTTCACACCAATGAGACGAGACGGTGTATCGTCTCCATAGCAACGCCTCTGGGCACTTCCGTTCTAACGTCTGACTTTTTGTAGCTGGATCATTCATCATCATTTAAAAAAACGGCCGACAAACCGAACAGACTCTTTTAGGTGGGTCGTTGAGGCTCCGTCTAAAACTCCATTTCAACCAGCTGTTTGTAACATAAAGATAAAATGGATTATTGATCATTTTCTCTCTATAGTTGGTAGCTGACTTTACCAGCTAACTTCTCTATTGGCTGTTGAAACAGGAGACGTCAAGCCTAGAAGTCTAGACACCCCCTAGGGGCAGCAAATTTAATTTGCAGCCAGGGTCAGTTTGCAGCCAGGGTCAGCGACTCTGGAAGACTTGGAGTTCAGCTTTTCTTTGAGAAAAGAACAAAGAATTTAAAAAAGTTACATGTGTTCGGAGTTTAAACTTTAATCTACCAACTAGCGTTGCTCTGGTTGGTTGTAGCGCTATCCTATTGCGTGCAGAGGGAATATGAAAGACAACCATTTATCCCGCCCCCTCGGATTGAGCCCTGACCAATGGGGAGTTCCCAGACCCAACATCTGGATGTGGGTCTGACTTGTCCGGCTAACCAACAAACTAAACCATCTGACTTCTCTATTGGCTGCTGAAACAGGAGACGTCTCTTACGTTCTAAAACCAGCCTCTGGAGACTCGACCAGCTGAGTCTCAGCGGCACCATCAGCTGGTTGGAGTCGAGCTGAGACGGCCCGGTTCAGACCGCTGAAACCTTTCCCGGCGACGTTCTAAAACGGTTTCGTCTCGTCGCGAAATCTTTGGTCTGAACTGGTCTTTATCTGGATCCCTGTGGTTTCAGGATAACCATCAACCTTTTATGAAACTCCGGTTTCACTTTTTTTCTGCAGCAACAACTTTTCAACTCAACTCCAACATGTTGTTTTTCTGCAGAGGAGAAATGGGAGCAGCTTGAATCTGATTGAACCCATAATTACCCTTAACTAAAGCGGGTAAACAGGGCAAACAGGTTATGGACTCACTGGGTCAGTCTCTGCTGAAGAGGACATGCAGCTGTCATTTCAGAGCTTTTCCTGGTTTTAGCCAGCACCAAAAGGAAAATCAACATCACCAAAATGATAGAAATTGAGAGAGTTAAAAAAAAATATATAATAATAACAATAATAATAATAATAATAATAATAATAATTCGCAATTCAAATCCTCTCCGAATGTGTTTGAGAGCAATTTACCAAACAACCGTTGAACGAGCAGAACATAAACTTGAATTTGAGAGCTGATCTCAGTTTTAACGTCCAGAGTCTGGCTGTACCGGACTCTCCCGGTGATTTTAACGGTAGTATTCAAATATTAATATTATTTTTTGAAGCAGTTTTGTTAATTGGAGTTTCATTTAACTCAAACATAATAGGCGTTTGGTTTATGAAATTGTCAGAAATGCAAAAGCAAAGATTTCTGTCCCCCCCTCCCCCCCAAAGGCACTTTCTGAGTCAGGAAAAAAACCTGCATTTTTGTTAGAAACATCCAACGTACAGAAGTGTGTTTCACTATTTTTTACATTTTTCAACACACACACACACACACACACACACACACACACACACACACACACACACACACACACACACACACACACACACACACACACACACACACACACACACACACACAGCTTCAAATCTCAGAATGAAGACGAACTGGTTGTGTGTGTCAATTTGTGTGTGTGTGTGTGTGTGTGTGTGTGTCTATGTGTCTATGTGTGAGTGGAGTGAGTGTGTGTGTGTGTGTGTGTGTGTCTATGTGTCTATGTGTGAGTGTGAGTGAGTGAGTGTATGTGTGTGTAATCACTCCTGTCTGACAAACAGCTGCCAACTCCAACAGTATCCCTTCAACCAAACACTCTTACTAGTTTCCTGTGTATGGAAAGGTAATTAAGGTCACGCTGTAGTGAAGCTCCACCTGCAGCTAAACTGATTTACAGCCCCCCCCACCCCAGCCCTAGATGGACGATAGCGGAGAAATCTGAAATCCCGACTGATCCATGCACAACACTGCCCCACATTCCCATCTGTAGCACTCACAAACACGCAACAGCCAGTCGATAAACGCCGCAGGAGAAGAGCGGGATGTTGCGTCGTTATGAAGTCTGACTGACGCGTGTCGTGGCGGCCCAATATTTTGTCAGATTCCCCTCGGGCTGAAACAAACAGCCGATCAACTTGATTCCACTTTGTTGGCTCAGGTTGGAGTCATGTTTATGAAAATGACAGTTAAACTTCTCCGATGTCAGCTTTGTTAAATGTGAATATTGTTCTAGTTTCTTCTCTCCTCTGGGACAGCAAACTGAATATCTTTGATCCACTTTTTTCATTTTGTGTAGCAGAAATGACCATCATGGGACACGGAAACTCTCTAAACTATATTAAATAAAAGTCTAAATCTGGGCTACAGAACAACTGGCTCTACCAACCAGCATTAGGTTTGCTGGGAATGTGGACTGTTTTAACCCTTGTGTGGTCCTTCGGGTCCCAGTGACCCGAAGGACCACACAAGGTATGTACTTCCCTTTACTTTGTTGAGAATTGCTCTCTAAATCCTGTTTCTTGTAAAGTAAGTAAGTAAAGTTTATTTCTAGAACACATTTAAACACAGTTTAAGCTGACCAAAATGCTGTACAAACAAGAACTAAGGTGCTGTATTAACCCTTGTTTAGAGAGCAATTCTCAACAAAGTAAACGGAAGTACATAATCCTTGTGTTGTCCTTCGGGTCACTGGGACCCGAAGGACAACACAAGGGTTAAGGGACAAGTGAAGACTCTGTTCAGGCTAGCTTTTGGGTAGCCTGTGTCCTTTATTTATTGATAATTGTATCTGTTGTATTTGTATTTTATTCTATTGACTATTTTTACCATGTTTTTATTGTCTATGCACATTGTAAAGCACTTTGTGACTTTGTGTCTGTGAAAAGCGCTGTATAAATAAATAGTACTTACTTTAGTTAAAGAGCTAGATCACAGAAACTTGTTTATGTTTTTCAGACTTTCCTCTAATCTTTAAAAAATAAAAAAATTCTAGTCAAATATGGGATATTTTTATTCATCTTTGGAGCCTTTAAAATCTAAATAAAGAAAAAGATTAGACTGTGGTGGAACTGGTAACAAACAGGAGACACATGCAACCGGCAAGGAGCCAATACTATTTTGTTTTTGGGGGAATCACGAGCCAAACAAAGTGAGAAATGCGGTTTCAAAAGCTTTTATAATGCAACTCACTTGAAAAAAATTAATCCTTTAATCCTTTGGTCAAATAATGTCTTTAAATATGAGATTACTGAATCAGCATGTAAGAACTGATAGGCCCTATCTGTCCAACAGCTCTTCCTGAAGTCCACTTTGGGTTTAAAGTCCAACGGAGTTGATCAATTTCAGTTTCTGTTGCACCAAATGACATGCATTAAAAAGCATTTTTTTCATCCAGAGCTGACTTTAGTCTTACAAAACTTTAAATAAGTTAGTCAAGTTCTGACGGACTTGGAAGTATTGACATCTCTTTTTGTGTTTTGTGCTCAAGAGCCAAGAACAGATACTTGGATACTAAAAAGTACTTCAAATAAAAGTATTCCACTCCAGTTTGAACTTGAAACGTGTATTTCAGTGTTTCTCTCACACACACACAAGTTACCCAGCGGTCTGACAGTGAAGCTCCTCATTGTGCCAAACACATAAATCATGCACACAGGCGCCACATCATCAGCCATGTTCACTTTAAATTACAATCATAAAAACAGCTTCCAAATGTGGCCGTTTCCCACAAAACTATACCGATCAATCGACGAGCTGAGGATCGATCTCGCAGCCACGCGCAGCAGCCTCGTGTTCACGGACAAATCACGAATTAAGAGAGAAGCAGCTTCCTTCTGCAAAACCAGAGTCTCGCTTTGTGGTTTTTACTTACGTTTTTGTTGGGTTAAACTGCGGAGAGAAGCGGTGTGTGCGGAGAGCGGTGCGGGTCCTGTGAGCGGAGGAACCTCTCGTCTCGTCTGGACAACAAAGCCAAGCAGCAGCAGCAGAGACCAGACTGAACCGAGGGAAGGAGTCTCAGACTGAGCCGAGTCTCAGACTGAACCGAGTCTCAGACTGAGCCGAGTCTCAGACTGAACCGAGGGAAGGAGTCTCAGACTGAGCCGAGTCTCAGACTGAGCCGAGTCTCAGACTGAACCGAGTCTCAGACTGAACCGAGTCTCAGACTGAACCGAGTCTCAGACTGAACCGAGGGAAGCAGCAGACGTCCCGGCAGCAGCAGCAGAGTCCTCCGGTCCCCACCATGTGGCAGATACGGGAACTAACGAGTCAGATAAAGTCCTCCTTTAACCCCTAAATCCCCGCAGAGCATCACGAAACAACAGAGGATACAAATCTTGTTTTCTTTCCTTTACTCCTTTCCTTTCCTCTTCTCTTTCCTTTCATTTTCATCTGTAAAGTGTCTCGAGATAACTCGGTTATGAATTGATACTATAAATAAAATTGAATTGAATTTCCTCCTTCCATTTTCTCTACTGCTATCATTTTCTCTTCTTTTCCTTTCTTCTTCTTCTTTCCTTTCCTCCTTTCATCTGTACCTTTTGTCTCCTTTCCTCTTCTCCATTCCTTTTATTTTCCTTTCCTCCTTTTGTTTCCTTTTGTTTTCTCTCCTCTTCTCCTTTCCTTTACTCCTTTTCTTTCCTCTTTTCTTTTCTTTCCTCTCATCCTTTCCTTGCTTTTCCTCTTCTCTTCCTCTTCATTTTGTTTCCTTTTCTCAGCAGCATCAGGGAACAAAAAAAAAAGGCTCTTTTGCAAGAAAACAAGTGTTCATTACGTTCAAATAACAGATATAGTGGAGTTAATCTACAGAAGATTATTTGGATAATTATTCTTTTTATTGGGCACATTATTAAATTGACTAACCTTTATCTTGTAGTTACTGAACATACATTTTACTGAAGTAACCTTTTCAATGCAGGACTTTTTTACTGTGTGGTGTAGAGCTGCAGAGATGAATCGATCAGTTGTCAACTATTAAATTAATCATCAACTATTTTGATAATCGCTTAATCGGTTTAAGTCATACATAATGAAAAAAAGTAAACCTTCTCTGATTGCAGCTTGTTAAATGTGAATATGTTCTAGTTTCTTCTCTCCTCTGTTTTCACGTTTTTCGGACATTTTTAAAGACCAAACAAATAATCCAGTTTGAAGTTCAGGAGTTTTGGAATAAAAACGCTGCCAGGTTGTTTTTTTTCCACTACAAAAGCACCTTAGTCAACTTTTTCTTGTCAAAAAAGACGCCACTTGAGAACATAGCCTTAGTCTTTATTTTAAAAACATTTTTCATTTAAGTGTTACATTTCCTGTAACATTTAACCCTCATGTTGTCCTCGGGTATTTGACCTGTTTTCAAAGTTTCTATATTAGAAATATGGGATTCCTTCAACCTAAAATAACATTAATGGTTCCATCTAAAGGCCTTTTTATGCTTCTGCGTTGCATTTCCCCCCCAACTCATTTCCTGGTTCTCCTTCTCCATGAACATGAGATCAAGGAGAGGGTTAACTCTCCAGATTTCCCACCGTGGTCAGAAAGAACAGAGGAGACACTTTGTTTCTCTCACTACGACTCTAAAGTTGCTACTCGCTCCGAAGCTAATCGCCGTCACTCTCTCACTTCTCCCTCGCTCTACCACACACACACACACACACACGCCAGCTCGACGCACACACCAACGCACAAGTATAAACTCCAGGCCACTTACGACGTAGGCTACGGCAAAAGCTCTGCGTGGAGCCTCTGCAGAAGCATAAAACGGCCTTAACCCTTGCAAGTAAAATGAATCTTACTTTCATTAAATTTGGGTGCTGCCATTAAGGAAATTCAAATGGTTTTGAAACAGTATCGCGACGAAACTTTGACATGTACCCGTCTGTGTTAACCCAATCACATAAATTCCTCTAATCTTAACTTTAAATTAAAATAATTCATAATTTCTGTTTTTTTCTAATATGTAAATTAGGTTTATTGACCATGAATTCCATAAAGAAGTGCAAAAGTAGAGTAAATAAGTTGAGATGAATATGGCTAAGAAGATGGAACACAGAATTGGGTGATAATTTATACGTTCTGCGTTATAAACAGGCCAAACAGAAGGACAACAGGTGCACGGTCGACATGAAGACAATACCAAGGTTAAATGATGTTTCAAAGTCCATACAATGCATACAATACAATGTGATGTATTAATTAGTCTTAAAGTAGTCAAATTTAAATAAAAAGGTTAAAAATTAAAAACTGAAATGCACCGATAACATATCCATCAAGTCTTAACAGTAAAACCTTCATACTTGCAGAACAAATACAAGTTGTTTTTTTTAATTATTTTAAGAGCAAACATTTCTCGTGTGCAGCAGATTGCAGTCCCGTCCTGCTTCAGCACCATTGATTCTGTCATTCATTGGGCAAAAAGTAGTCAAATTTAAAGTCCTCCTCAACCAAAATATTAGTTTTCTTTGTTTATGTCCCCTAAAATGTTTGACTCTGACCATACTGACGTGTATCTGTGAAGTTTGTCACTAGAGGTGTTTCCACATTCCTCTCCTGAAGGCCGGCGATGTCTCTGCACTTTCGAATGGAAAAACATGTTAAACTAAAGATTAAAGCTTTAGTGCGTAACTTTTTGATATTAATAAACGTCCGTTACATTCAAGCCATTACCAAGCGAGTTGCTACAAAGCTAATTAAGACTATCAGCTCCTCACAACTCTCTCTGGATTTCTCAGTAGGACTACGTTCAGAAGATTATGGTGGCCGACGACTTTCCCGCGCAGAAATTTGAGTGAAGATAATGACCTCTTCTGAAGAGTCCATGTTTTTTTAATCCTCCGTGTCCTCCTTGGCTACTAGCAACTGCGTGGAGGAAGGGGGGAGGGAGAGGCTGTGCGCAATCACAGAAGGCTTGTGTCATGTGGACGCGCCGACAGTGTTGATGTCATTAGGCAAGGCAAGGCAAGGCAATTTTATTTGTATAGCACAATTCAGCAGCAATGCGATTCAAAGTGCTTTACACAAGACATATAGACAGTTAAAAATATCATACAAATTGGGAACAGATGAAGAAACAGTTATATAAAAAATGAATAAATAAAGCATAAAATGTAAAAATTTAAATACAAAAATGAATTAAGAAAAGGCAGTGTTAAAAAGAAAGGTCTTCAGCCTTGATTTAAAAGAGCTGAGATTAGGTGCTGACCTACAGTTTAGCGGTAGTTTGTTCCAGATGTAGGGACCATAGAAGCTGAACGCAGCTTCCCCCTTTTTTGTTCCGACTCTGGGTATGGCAAGCAGACCCGTCCCGGATGATCTCAAGGATTACTTTACATTACTTTGAATTCCTCATGGAGGCGGCAGAAACTACGCACTATAGCTTTAATCATAAGAGAGTAGTTTTTTACGTAGTTAAAAATGTGTCTGGAAGAGGACTTTAAATATATTAACTTTAAAAAAAAAAAATTACTGAATTCAGCCAATAAAATATCAAGTTTTTAACAGTAAACCCCTTCATATTTGCATTAGAAAAAACGTTTTTTTTATGTACATAAATTAGAGCTGGGCAAAATGGAGAAAATCTAAAATCACGATATTGTTGACCAAATACCTCGATATCAAGACGATATTGTAAAGTTGACTATTTGTGCTTTCAGAGAACATTTACACAATGAGATTTGTGATAAATAATCATCAGTATAGTGGAAAAAAATAACTAAGTGGGTAAAGGCAAATAGAGCTGCGAGAACAGGCCGGTAAGTTCAATTATATTACACACAAACCAGGAAAAGACATTAAAATGTAATAAGTCAGACATTACAATATCTAGCCTCATATTATCTAGATTATGTTGCCCATTCCAATATGAAATAGTAATATTTCTGCAGCAGATTGCAGTCCTGTCCTGCTTCAGCACCATTGAGTCAGTGCGGAGGAAGACGAGGAGGAGGATGAAGTCATGCAGGGTCAGTGTGACGAGTACAATGCTCCTTCACACACACACAGCAGACAGTCGGTTCAGTGTGAGCGAACGTGAGCCTTTAAATGCAGCATGAGCGTACAGTTGTGATTACACACACAGCTAACTGTCTGTGTGTAATCTGTGTAACGCTGCTGCAGGCGAAGGACTGAAGAGACCGTTTGTCTCGTTGGGACTTGAGATGGTTGGGACAGATGAGTGACGCTCCAGATTAATGACACCGTGACCTCAGACTAACAGCCAGGAGTCATTCTCGCTCTCTCGCTCTCTGTGCAGTTACATCGTATCACAGTGGCCTCATTTATTTCAACTTCTAACCCACAGAGACGTCACAGTCAAGTACTCCGATCATTGAGCTTTAGAGGGGAACCCCTGATTTTACACAAGTAAAACTTAAATATATCTCCACACACACAGTATCATTCCCTTTTGTCTACAAATAGCAATATTTCCATACTTCTCCCTTGCCAGTTATTACCATCATGCAGATGGTAATAAGGGCCACTGGCCCAGAATTATTATTTTTTTTTAAAACAAGAAACCTCTCTGCAATAACCACAACTTGACAGCTGCAGTTTAGTATGTTTAAACCTTACCAGACTTCTGTCACTGCTTTTGGACAAAGTTATCTTTACGAATCTGTATCTTTATCCTCTGTGTGTTACGAGTTTAAATGTGTTAAACATCCCCATCAGCAATTGTTTAGCTAGCTGTACTAACATGTTCTGAAATAAGCAGACAAAAGTTGGCTGGTGTATGCAGTTTAAGTGTAGGTTAACCCACTCAAGGCACTTTTACCCCCCCATTGCATGTAGCAGAGTTTGCCTTTACTGGTGTTTCAGATTCAATGT
Source organism: Perca fluviatilis (assembly GCF_010015445.1). Taxonomy (NCBI): domain Eukaryota; kingdom Metazoa; phylum Chordata; class Actinopteri; order Perciformes; family Percidae; genus Perca; species Perca fluviatilis. The sequence goes on along the minus strand of NC_053114.1, from coordinate 42,093,102 downwards.
CTGTAGGAAGTAGCATGGAGGACAGTGACAATGTTGGTTAGGTTTGTTGCTTCTGTCAACTCTGTGCCAACTCCTTTAGAACGATGACCGTGCATTTCTTGGGTGCAGGTGGACAATTTGTGTCCAAGAAGTTGCCAACCGAGGTAATGCAAAATGCTCTGAAATGAGTTGACCATTTTACTTTCTTTCCCCCATGTCAAATTCTCACTCAAACTGATAATCTTGCTTACTAGCGAGCAGAATTTTGGCACCATTTGTCAAGACAGGCCACAACCTGCAGGATAACTCACTAAATGGAAATGTTTGAACACTTGTATAAATGTAGGCAGAACATTTGCAGTCAGTATAAAGCTAGTCGAAAAGTTTATATATAAAAAAAAAGAAAAAGGCTCGAGAGTCTAAATGTGCACAGGAATAAAACCTGGCATACCATCAAGATTTGACATAAGTGTATTGCCCAAAATCTCTGAAAATTCTAATTAAAAATTAAAAGTTTTATTAAAAAAAAAAACACAGCATGAAGTTTCTTCACATCTAAAATAAAGTGCAAGTGAAATGTCCTTTGATCTTTGGAAATGTAAGAGTAACGTCTCAGGGATTGTTGCGCAGAGCGTCCACCATGGTCGTGATGGTGGAGGACTTCAGCTGAGGAATGAGGCTGATCTTCATCAGCTTGCTGCTCGAGTACTTGTTCCTCACCGCCTGCAGAGGGACAAGTTATTTAAGTTTCATTTAACACCAAAATCACAAGTTGTTGTGCGCTTGTCATGCAACTCACCTGGAACTTGGTCTTCCCATTATTTACCATCACAACATTTTTGGCGATGTGCTGCATGATGGGCTCCAGGTGGGCTGCATCATAAGTGGAGTAGTGCTGCTGTGTAGGAGACTGACAAGGCCGATCAGTTAAAATAATGCAGCAAAAACAAAACTAAGCAATATTACGAGGTGAGATTTCATGTTTTATTGGCATGGCAGTGATGCCGCTAGGACCGTAAGCATCACCGAGTGTCAAGATTTTACATCACACCCTCGAGTGTAATTGAGAAGATACAATGGTTAAGTTAATAAACTTCATACTGTGGGGTATTTGCCCTCAATAGACAGTCTCAAAAACACGATCGCTTAATTCAATGCATAATCAGCCAAAGTCTGCACATCTTTGTGGGGGCTGCATTTTTTCCAAATAGGCTGCACTTTCCGAGGGTGTGGTACAAGGGGCCACCTGCTCAGATAAAACATTCACATGCTGATCGCGTGGCATCTGGAGCCATTTGGGGTTCAGGGTCTTGTCCAAGTACACTTTCACATAGGACTGCAGGGCCAGGGATTGAACCACCTGAACTGGCCGATAGAAATTGTCCAAGTTCTAAGTGTAGAGGACAACTCTGAGACTCACCCAGGGCAGCTCTTCAAGCAGCAGCTGGGAGAGACTGAGCGCTGCAGCGGCGATCTCCGACGGCCGATAGTGCACCATGCTGTAGTCGACGAGGGTCAGCTCCATCAGGTACTTGGCCAGCGTGTGTCTCTCTACATCAGACTGAGACACAAACATCCAGCCCACTGAGAACACCGATACCCGACATTAACAAATCCAAACCCATCTAAAATACTCTGAAAAATTAGAATTTTTTAAGCAGTTTCCTTCATTAAAGTGACCTTACCTTGATTAGAAAAATGCATGAATGTTTCCCCTTAAACAAAAGGATTTTCTCAGCAATAATTAGTCAAATAAAATCCCACTTTGTTGGTATTCAAACTGACCAATAAAATAGAGATTAAACATGATACTGTGCAGCTTACCAGCTTTTTTTTTTAGAAGCCATTACAGAAGAGAAATTAATGGTGCGATCTTTGGCTTTTAAATCGCGACTAGTAGCTCGAGTGGGACGTCACATCAGTGTCGAAAAACGAATAACCGCGGGTTGTTGAGTTCTTTTTGTCACACAATACTACGAGTCGGAGAAAAGATGGATTTTTTAAACATTTGTTTCTATTCACCCAGTTATTGACATACTACACAAATGTATCTCAGTTTGATACATGAAAATTACATTTTAACGTTAAGCTACTGCTCTGCTTTCTGCTCAAGACTCGGCTTAAAGCCATTGTTGTCATATAGTAACCGAGCGTCTAGTGAATTTCAGCTGCACAAGCTACAAATTAGGCGGTATTTAACTCCTAATAAGACTGTAGCAACATGCCTATAGGTAGCAGTATATAGTGCTAGGTGTACGACTTCCTTTGGTTAAAACGAAAAAAGTGCTTAAAAAAACAATAGTAGAAAACCACAATGTTTACTACGTGTGATGCACGACGTAGCCATCTTTGAAAGTGAGCTCTGAGTCCTCTGAGTTCTGACGACTTGTATATACACACGACCTCGGTGGTGTTCTTTTTGCAACTTCCGGTTCGTAACTCAGGAAAACGACTTGTAGATCGACTTTGGTGGACAAAAAGAACACACCATAAGGCTCAGTGCACTAAACCAAAAAGGGATGTAGTGGCCTACAGATGCCTGTATAAATAAATTTGCTGGTGATAAAGACTAAAATGTACCAGGTTTTATTTAATATGACCATGTGTAGATGTCAGAGTTGTGTGCACATGCCTGCAACTCAAGACATGGAAATTTAAAGCACATAGTTTGGTTTTAAATAGTGCAAGGGAAGAAACGTGAGGCTTAACTGCTCGTTACATGCCACCCATGGCAAACTGAACACCCAGTGACCTGATATTAAGAGATAATGTAGTTCTGTGGTTAAGTGTCAGATGAAGGAAAGTTCCCACTATAGGACTTTAGCCCTGATTTTCAGATTGGAAATCTGAAAATCACAAATCTGTGTTGGCTCGGCACACAAAGTGTGAGTCGTTCAAAAATGTGACGTTTGCAGACATAATCCAGATACAAAGTGGGCTAAATATCTGGAGTTGCTGGGGACTCTGCTAGGTGGCCAGTTGGCAGGAGCACCAATGACAGCAAGACAAGGGCTGAGGTGAAACCAGGCGAAGAGGTTGCCTGTAACTTGCTGTAGTAGACAGAAAATCTTATAGTGTCAGCAGTAGAGCGAACACACTACTTTGAAAGTCTTTTAGTGGGAACTTAGCTTCAGTTAAATCTATGCAAAAACTCACATTCGCCACCTTGGAGGCCCGTCTGAGGAAGTGTAAAGGGAGAGGACGTCCCAGCTCAAAGTTTAAGGTCCTCAGAACCAGCTGTTCCATCTCCAGAATCTGATCCTTTGTAAAGGCGTTGTCCGTGATGTATGCAAAGTCTCCGACCTCGGGGGCGTACATCTCCTCGTATTTACAGGCCACCAGCATGGCGGTCACGCCAACAAGCTGCAGCTTCCTGCGAGAGACCGGCTGGACCTGCAGCACAGCGGGGAAATGTTTATATACACACAGCTCCCAAAAACTGAGAGAAGAGACAGTCGAGTCAGTTCTTACCTGGAGAAAACGATCCAGGACAGCAACTGTGAGGTACAGAGTCTCCTGCAGCAGCTGGAACCTGGAGTGAACCTGGACCAGCCAGTCGATCAGAAGCGCTCTCATGCGTTCGGTGATTTCATAACCCTGCATGTAGTTGGCTCGTACGGCCTGCTGCACCTGTGGAGACAGACTGATGTAACACACACCAACGCAGGGAGAGAGCAGAGAGTCTGGCTGAGGGAGGGGGGGGGGGAATAACCTACCTCCAGGCCGTGTAGATAATTATAGATATCTTTGACATAGTCTGAGCAGAGCTGTGGCAGGTCCGAGTCCTGCTCGTCCACATCCTGCACTGTGAGCAGCGCCTCGGAGAAAGCTTGGCACAGTTCTTCCTCCTCCTTCATGGACACATCAGCCGCCATCTCCTCTGAAACTGGGGGGAGAGGATCTGCAGGTGCTGGGACCGGGACTACTGGAGGCTCCACGGGTTTGGCTTTTTGGGCACAAGATTGTTTGACTGATGCAGTTGATTTGGTTGGTCCAGTCCTCTGAGGAAACAAATCAAATTTTATTCAGAAGAGGGAATTTAAAATTTCAGGCTGCAAAGCTCATTAGATTTGAATAATTGAAACATTTAACTTAACATTTTGAAACTAAGTTGCCATGTTGTGAAGAACAGTTACTAGGGGGTATTGTCATCAAGCAATTAAGCAGATTTGCTTATTTTGATGCAATTTCATTCATCGCCTCAATTACCCCCACAGTTGAATGTACTTCAATAAGTTGCTTTGAAAGAATCCGCTAAATGAATCCAAAATGCTTTAATAATCCCAGGGGTAAATTATTTGTTACCACTCCAGGTATAAAAACAAAAACATTAGACTTTTAACAAATCATAAATATACAGTAAAATATAAAATGTACAGTGTTAATGTGCAAATAGTGCAATAAAAAAAGAAATGATTGTCTATATTATGTTGAGATTATTTTAGTGGAATAGAAAAAAAAAAAAAAAAAAGGAGGGATTGTCTGTTTGACAAAATGATTACAAAGAGGGGGTGTGTGACTCCCTGAGGGAGGCGTTGTAAAGTGTAATGGTGCATCTGGGTGAGAGGAGTCTTCTGCTGAAGGTGCTCCTCTGCTGGAGATGCAGGACGTTGCATGCGATGCATTTCGGTTCAAGTGTCAAACAACGTTACACACTGGGATTAATAAGCTGCTACAGCCTCTACAGGATTTTGGATTTGTGGACAAGGGTGTCCACATACTTTTGGCTATATAATGTAACAATAGTTAGTGTCCATGTGTGTGTTCCGGGTTATTTTCAGATTCACAGCGTTTAT